>NC_141685.1:935525419-936130107 GCF_964263255.1 Lissotriton vulgaris
CCTTAAATCTGTCAAAGAACTTCTGAGAGCAATCTGCCTCATGGTGATGCAGCATTGGTATGTGTTAGACTAAAGGACCGCAATAAAGGGAGGGATGTGTGCCACAATTGGTGCATCCTGCTGCATGTTTATCCCAGGGAATGGGACACTGACTTTTGCCATCTAAGCACTGCACCGTTTACAAAGACATGCACGTGATGAGGGCTCTGAGCAGGAGTGGTTCTTGAATTGGTTCTTCTAACCCCCCTGGTGGCTCTCCGGTCTGTGCTCGTCGCTGCTGCCAGTTTTAATTATGTTCTTGTTTTGTGTGGTTCAGTGCAACTGGGGATTTCCTGCTGTAAAAACACAGTCCTCAAATCAGGAAGAATGCAAGTAAATAGGAAAGTATTAACTGTCAAAAATGAAAAACCGGCTCCCAATAAAGTTACTATCATGATGTATGGGCTAGACAAGGTAGTTGAAAATCCAACTAGAGGGGGGAATGTTAATATTGGAAAAGTCAATGTTAATATGATACATTCAATGTTAAAAATGGAGTCTCATCTTTATTGAATAATTCGCCCATTATAAACGCCACGTCAACTCCGACTCATAAATACATAGGAAGGCGCTGAGACCCATGCCCGAAGTCACTGATTGACAGGTCACAGGTATCCGGCAGACAAACCGGCTTATCGGAAACTCCAGCACAATCCCACAGATAGGCACAGCAACACCACAATGGTCCGGGGAGATTGACCTCAATAAAGCACACATGGCCAGAGGGGTGCGCGTGTTACCAAAATGCCATAAAGTCAGACGCCACATGAAGTAAGGAACACATAGCCAATTAGGACATAGCACACACACTGCATGCATTGATCACGTGCTCCCCATGACGGACATCTGGACACATTACCCACTGGTTGCATTGTGTCAATGCAAGGTTGAAGGTCCACCTGGATTTCATATCGAATACATTAATGTATGGCCCGAAAAAAGTGGTTCACATTCCTTACCAAAAAAAGATCAATGGAACAATTTTATGGCATTCAATGAATTGTATAAAAACCCATGTCAGATCGATTTTAACTACTGAAAATTTGAAAGCATGGTCTATTTGAAGGCCATGATCTGATACAAAGTCGAAAAACAGGCACAGACACCTTGAGGAGGTTCATTCTTGGCAAGTGCATATCATATCCTACTGCAAAGCACAATCCATCTGGACAGTGCATTCTTCTGGACTATCCTGGTATTTTGGCATCAACATAGGCTATGAACAGACCGGGATTCCAGATGATGGAGTCCCTGATTTTCCTTAACGAGATGAGGCAAAGGAAAAAACTTAGGCAGGATTACAGACTGACTAACTTGAAACAAAGTAATCAACTTAGGAAGATATTAACTTTTTGTTCCCAAAGCCTGTTTCTCCAGAAAGGAAGATGTGAATAGGGTGCACACACACAAAGCCTGCCATTTACTCATGTGCTTAGCCGGCATGTTGGCAATCAAGAATGCCCAAACGCAGACGACCCGGAATCCTGGAACTCTGTCGCCCGCTCATTAGAACCTATCCCTTCAGATGACTTGTTGATAGTGGGGGGCGACTTTAATCTCCCCCTTGACCCAATTCTCGATAGACAATCCAAGTGTGCCTTCCACCCCTCCCGCTCACACGAAGCCCTCCTTCGTCTATGTGACAGGTATCACCTGAAAGACTCATGGCGCCTACAACACCCGGACGGTAGGGATTACACATTTTATTCTGCTCCACACAACTCCTATTCACGTATCGACTTCATTTTGATCTCAAGCCCCTTCACGCATCTTATAGAAGAGACCGATATAGCCCCCAAGTTAGTCTCTGATCACGCCTGTATCCGCACCAAACTGGCTGGTTCCAGATCGATCCTCCCACCGAAGAGATGGCGCTTTAATGAGGAGACACTCTCAGACCCCACAAACAAATTACTAATATCGAACGCTATTGAGGAATACCTTTCCCTAAACGACACCCCCGACACCTCACCTAGCACCCTGTGGGATGCGCTGAAAGCCACAATACGCGGTGTCATCATCACCATTAGGGCCAAGACAAACAAGGCACTTAATAAGGAACTTGAGTCTCTGGAACGCCAGATTGGCACTCTAGAAGCTCAGCACAAATCCAACCCGCTTGACTCATGTGTTTTGGATACGCTAACCAAGAAAAAATACGAATACAACACCATCACCAGTAAACGGGCGGGGGTTTGGATTAATCGCTTTAAGGCCCTGAAACTATGCGAAGGCAACAGAGCCGGGAAACTGTTGGCCTCCTACCTCAAACACAAACAGAAATTGTCTACCATATCGTCCATTAAAAACTCATGCAACGTCACACACACTAAACAGTCAAACATCCTCGACACCTTCAAGACATTCTATGAAGATCTATACAAAAATGACAAGGTATTAGACGAACCTGCCTGCAAGGACTACCTCAATTCACTCCGCCTTCCAAAACTTTCCGAAGCTGACAGTGCTCATCTGGGCTCCCAAATCTCTAGTTCAGAAATCAAAGCAGCAATCAACACCCTGAAGAATAATAAGGCCCCAGGCCCAGACGGCTTCACTGCACCCTTCTATAAGGCCTTTGCAGACCAAATTAACCCTCCGCTCCTTAAGCTTTATAACTCTACTGCAGCCTGTGGCGGAGTTTCCCCTTCAATGAGTGAGGCCACAATTATAGTATTACCCAAAGAAGGGAAGGACCCACTACTCACTAAAAATTACCGTCCAATATCCCTGATAAATATAGATTGTAAGATATATGCTAAAATATTGGCGACCAGACTAAATTCCATCCTTCACAAATTAATTAGCCCCTCGCAGGTTGGCTTCCTAAAAAACCGGATGTCTAACGACAACACTAGATTATTGTGTCATATTCTAGAAAAGGCAAAATCCACTTCTGTACCAATGGTGGCGATAACCTTAGATGCAGAAAAGGCCTTTGACAAGGTCTCGTGGTCTTTTCTACGCCAGTGCATGCACTCATTCAACCTTGGCGACCCCTTTATCAAGATGGTGATGGCCCTCTACTCTGCCCCTTCTGCCAGGATAGCTACAAACGGCACCCTCTCGGATCCCTTCCGTCTGTACCAGGGGACCAGACAGGGTTGCCCTCTATCACCAGCTCTCTTTCTATTAGCCCTTGAACCACTCCTTACAGATATCAAAAATAACAGGGAAATTGAGGGTATCTCCTTTGGGAACTCACGCATCAAATTAGCAGCATATGCGGACGACATCCTGATAGCGACCGAAAACCCTGCCAACTCCATTGCCGCGCTAACGTCCTCAATAGATAAATACTCCTCCCTCTCCGGGTACAAATTAAACAGAGATAAGTCCGAAGTAAAACCTCTTAATATCCACACTTCGAGAGAAGTGCTGGGCAATTCGGGCCTATTCTGGCAAACAGGAGTGATTAAATATTTGGGGATTGAGTTCACTGATGAGCTTTTGAGTACCCTTAAACATAACGAGAACAAAACCCTAGACAAAATCAAAAGTCTGTTGGACGGATGGTCAACCCGCTTCATCACCTGGTGGGGCCGTGTTGAAACTATAAAAATGATGATATCCCCCCTGGTTAACTACCTTGTCACGATGCTCCCACTCTTCCTTTCCAATGTATTCCACACCAAATTGGACAAAGTCATCTCGGCATTTCTCTGGCAGGGCAAAAAAGCCAGAATCAGTTTGAAAAAACTTCGACTAGATAAGAAATTAGGAGGGGTCAATCTGGCGGATTACAAACTTTACCAAATCGCCTTCTTAGCGAAACAAGGGTCACATTGGATATCCTCCCAATCTGACTATACCCCAGTGTGGCTTTCTGTGGAAAAGTTGATTATTGAGGGTCTTAACCCCTGCGCCCTACTCACCGCCAAACCCCGTCCCAGCCTAGGTCCGGGGCCCATCTTCAAAAATACTAAATTGGCTCTGCTAAAGGTCAGTAAATGCCTCCCGCATCAATTCAATAACTCTTCTTGGGAGTCTTTATGGCATAATCCCGCCATTATATACAAAGGGAAACCTCTAAACTACCCCACCTGGATAGACAATGGTATCTTATTCCCACACCAACTCGCTTCCACTAACCTTCAAAGAAATTCAGGATAAGTTCCAACTCCATAACGCTGAATTCTATAACTTCTTACACATTAAAGTAGCACTAGCGAAGGCTAACCTGACGGCTGTCCCTCCCTCCCTCCCAGGTCTATTCACCTCACTTAACAAATTGGGGCACCAAGTCTCTAGACTGTACAAACTAATGCGGCCACAATCGTCCACCCTAAATGCACCTCTCCAATGGTACTGGGACTCATTCTCCTCCACACCTAACTCGGACACTATCTGGGCCAGCACTTGGGAATCCACCACTCGCCACAAAATTAGCCCTACACTCTCACAGACCAAGTTCTGGCTCCTTCATAAGGCCTTCTGGACGCCCAGGAGGTTGTTTCTACACAAAATCAAGCCCGACGACACATGTTGGAATTGTACGAATGTGGGAGGAGATCTGGAACATCTAATCTTCAAATGCCCCTGTGTTACCTCCTATTGGGACAGGATCTTTGGTTTCATAAACACAGTGCTCCATATCACCTTACCAAGGGAATTTTCAACGCTTGTTCTAGGTTTTGCCAAAGCCGTCACACTCAATGATGATGACGAAGCCCTACTGGACCTGCTACTGACGGCTGGGGTCAAAATCATACTTAACTGGAAAAGCACGAACAAAGCTTCCTTTCCCCACTGGCTAAATTGGGTCTCCCACTTAAGAGGTGCGGACAACATATCCTTAACTTCTACCCCATGGAGGCCGCCGCTTAGGAAACTCTGGTCCTCACTAGATGACCACTTTGACGCATTCAAACCTCCATGAATTTGAGCACATGGTACTCGGAGCGTTTTTCTACATAGCTGCCACGTGCATCTTTCCTATGTATACAGGGTAGATCTACACAAATGCATAGCTCATGATGCCTCTGCTCTTCTGTGTTGGTGTTCTTTTCTCCTCAGGTCATGTGATAATGGTCATGTTATACAAGTCATCGTGTAACTTTGGACGCAACTCGTCTACATCTGCCTATTAGACAATATGTGTGGACCCTTTGTTTTTTCTGGACTTATTTGTTTTATCTGGACTTGCCTGTTTTACAGAATGCAATTTACGATACTAGTAGCAAATTTTATAATTCCTTTTTTATGATTTCATTATAGCACTGTACGTAAGTTTCTTGAACTGGTCTTCTTGTACTGTTGTATCTCTTGCAGCTCCTAATAAAAAACCTTTGAACACAAAAAAAAAAAAAAATGCGGTCTTTGTCAGCAGTCCCAACTTGTAGCTATGCATGGACAGAACAAAAGTTTATCAGACATACAAGGACCAATTTAAGTGCCCACTAAGGCATAATAAATGGAGAAGGGTAGAAAATGTAAGATGACCTGTTCAGAAACCTCACAACTGTCAGGTATTTGAACAGTGAAGGTTGGTCTGGCAGACCAAGAAAGGCTGACAAATCTGAAAAATAACCTTGAGCTGTTCCCAGTGCAAAGCCTCACCTAGGTAATAAAAGATCAAAATAAAACCCATCCAACAGATGCGCCTTAAGAGGTTAAGTGCTCTCACCTGTGTACCATGATACTAAGCTGTTCCATATTCAGATTATAGGGCTTTCATGGAGGGGTGATACTCAAACAAAATGACATCCACCACCTCCTGTGGTAGTTGAAAAGTACTCTGATTGCTCCACTCTGTATCCAGGTATGAAGGGGGAGGCAGTGGGGGTTGATGTACAGAACTGGCCCACCAGACTGAGAGGAAATCCACCCTATGCGAAACAAGGAGTTGTAGTACACAGATACAAGTTTACCAGTTATGCTTACCAAACCCCGTGCAGCTAGTTTAGGGCAACCAGAATATTCAGATGGACACTAACTGTAGGTTACTCTCCTAGCGAACACCCCCAGATGCCAGACAGAATCTGGAGAGTCCTCAGCAATTTCCTTGTGCACAGGCAGGGGGTGTCGTGCGGCTGTCCCTCACCAGAAGCAACACCCGGTCACAATATAACCACCACCTCCACTTGTCAACATCAATTCCATAGATCCATTCTTTCCACACCTTCCCCTGCAGATCAGCAATTCGATCCCTCTTTTAGTTGACAGTAAACCTTTTGCAGAAAACACCTTTGCCACGCTTGAAGGTGGCAAAGGGCATCTTTCCGCAGTGAGAGAACACAGGCTCAATCTTTTCCAACTGCTGAGAATGTGCAGTGTCAAAACCTTTGCACACTGGAATTCTCAAGGCTATTCCCCCTCTGAGATGCTTCTCAGCTGGACTGGAGTTTGTGACTCCTGTATGTCTTCCTGCCTTTATCTCTCTTGCCGAAAGTTCTGAAGAACATCAAGAATGGCCTTGTCCAAGTCACCCTAGTAGTTTTGGATTGGGCCAGGGGAGCATGGTATCTCCAAACCAGATGTCTCTTTAAGAGGATCTCCTCTTGTTGCAGCACAGAAGGGTCCCGTCACGTAAGTACTGGTTTAACTAGGCATGATATACAATCAGGGAACTCGTAGGCACATATTTATAGGCAAATATTATAAGTAGACAACTAAGCACTGTTCGCGGGGTTTGGAGGGTCAGCAGTGCCAGGTTGATTCAGGCTAAGCCACTCAGACACTGGTCCTCATATGTCTTTAGGCCTAGAGCCCATAGGCATCAATTCCCAAAATAGCGGTAGCCGCATTTGACAGAAGACAACATCCTCCAACCATGTTTTGACTGCAGGCGCGGCTGGCTTGCCCCAGTGTATGGCCACCCTGCTTTTGGCCACTAGTAGTAGCATGGCATGCAGTTTACGGTTATTGGTTGGGGTCTCTTTAAAAAATCCCAGTATTCCCACCTGAAGTGAGGGAGCGTCTGAGATCCCAAGGATCGCTCCTATTTTAGCAAATATTTCTACCCAATGTGCCGCGATGGACGGTCAGAACCACGGTAAGTGAATGAATGATGCAAATGCTGCACCGCACCTCCAGCAATTGGCGTGAGGACTCAGGCCCATTCAATGTAACGGTACAGGACAGGAGTTCTATAGAATCTGTGAAGGAATTTAAAATGAATCAGCCTTGGCTTATAGTTGGGTGATATGCAGGTGGCTACAGCAGAAGAGGCACGGTTCCTTTGATAAGGGGGTACATTTTGGAGTTCCACTCGCTTAGCGCCTTTGGGACTGTTAGCAGGGATATTTTCTGCATTTTGTTATATAATCATGTAATGAGCTTGCGAGGCGAAGGGTTGGTCAGCATGTGTTCAAGTGCCTGAGATACGGGTGGTTGATTTGGGCATGTGGGATGCACCTGCCGACATGTAGCCAAGATCTGGAAATATCGAAGCTTTTCTGAGAAGCTAGATTGAGTGTCATTTTGTTGTGTTGGAGGGGGCGGAAGGTGCCCTCAGGTAAACAAACGCAAAAGTGATCATGCCTATCTTGAGCACCAGTGACATGCGGCCTTTGTCCGAGAGAGGGGGCAGTTGTGGGTTTTGCACCAGGGGCATCGGGGGGGCGCACAGTAACTCTAACTTGGATCTCTTTCTAAGCCCTTCCGAGCCCCAGCGCAGCAATCCACAGGGGTGATTTCATTTCGAGAGCGCTTAAATGGCTGATAGATTACAACTGAAGGGGGAGTGGTGCCACCCTGTCCATTTCCACAGCCACATGTGGTTGACATGGAGTGGGGAAAATCCAATAGTGTAGAAATTGTGCCTGTGCGCAGAGGGCATATAATTGTATATCTGGTTCGCCCATCCCGCCCTGTTCAAGTAGAAGGGTAAGCAGTTCCAAGGTGCCCAGAGGCGGTGTTCCTCCCCATACCAGGGAAATCAGCAGGGACCGCACCAAAATGAAAAAAGTCTGTGAGAGTGGAAGCGGGAGGTTAACATATAAATAAAGAAATTTGGGTAGCACAAAATCATTTTTGCAATTGCAATTCTTCCTGCTAGCGACAATGGTAACTTAGCCCATAGTTTGACCTTGCCTTCCAGCCATGAGACAGCCCTCCTGGAATGGGTGTCCCTGAGGTCTTGTATATCACGACTCAGCCAAATTCCCAAATAGCGAACAGGGCCATCAGCCCATTTGAGTGGATAGTCGACCAAACAGGGAACAGTAGTTTCTGTTAGTAGGAACAGGACAGACTTAGCCCAGTTTATCTGGATTCTGGACAGTCCCCCAAATTTGATAAGTTCTCTTAGCACGGAGTTTACATTTTCGGCGGGATTATTAATGTACAGCGTTATGTTGTCTGCATACAGGGCTATTATTAGGCCTCTAGTTGTGAACCCTAGACCTCGGGTTGCGAAGTGTTGGTGGATTCTCACAACTAGAGGCGCCATTGCTATAGCAGAAAGCAGGGGGAAAAGGGGGCACCCCTGTCGAGTCCCGCTTGTAATTTGCAGTTGTGATGAGGATTGTCCATTTAATGTTAGCCTGGCCGTGGGAAAAGTGTATAATAATGTAATCTGTCTGATATAGGGTTGGCTGAAGCCCATTCTTTCTAGTGTTGTGAACAAATATGGCCATTCTAGTGAATCAAAGGCCTTCAAGGCATCTAGGAGAGCCGCAAGCGCCTGTGATTGGGGATCCAGGCAATGTAGGACTTCAAAGAAAATGCGGAGATTGCGAGCAGTGGACCTGCCCAGGATAAACCCGGATTGATCCGACCTGGCAATTAATGGCATTAGGAGTTGCAACTTATTCACTACTAGTTTAGCATAGATTTTGGTATCTATATTTATTAGAGCGAGAGGGTGATAGGACTCTCTCTCAGCTGGCGGTTTACCCGGTTTCAAAAGCGACAGGATAACCGCTTCTCTCATCGAAGGGGGAAGTATTTCAGTCTCAAGGGCTTCTTCGTATAATGTCATCAGCGGGGCCACCAGCAGGTCAGAATAGTTCCTGCAAAAGGCTGTGAACCTGGGGCTTTGTCCGTGGGCAAACTATTTATCACCGCTTTGTTATCCTCTAAGGTGTAGGGGTCATCTATGTAAATCCTATGGCCCTCCCCAACCATAATAGCTCTAGGAAATCCAGATAGGTCTGAAGTTCAAAAGAGGGTATGCAAGAGGATGAGGTGTAAAGGGAGGTGTAAAATGTTGTAAACTGGTCTAGTACTTCTTGGGGGCCCCTGGTCAATTCGCCATTGTAATCTTGTATTACAGGGACAAAGGCCGAACCATGAGAGGTACGCAACATATTGGCTAGGGTCTTGCTCTTGCCATACCTTCTGGCCTGGGTGTATTTACCTAGGAACTTCACCTCCCTATGTGCTTCCTCCTCGTATTCTGAAATTGTGTTCCTAATTTCGCCTAGGAGGTTGGATTGATCTGCCCTACAATATTGTAATTCTAAATCTCTAATCTTGGATTAGAGCCTCTCCAGAGATTGCCTGATGGATTTTAGCACGCCAGCCTGCCTAGAAATACATTTCCCTTGCACCACTACTTTAAAGACTTCCCAAAGGGTTGCCTGGGAGTTAACTGTACCCTTCTTTGTGGAAAAATACTCTTCTATGTCGCCTCTATTGCTCTCCCAGAAGACCGCGCCTTTTAGCGCCTCAAGTGGTAGTCTCCAGTTTGGCATTCTTGATGGCCAGCCTGGTATGGATTTCTGTAATTGAACCGGGGCATGGTCGGACAATGTTCTAGGTAAGTGTTTTGCTTCTCCATCAGGACTCTGTATTAGCGAGTAGATCAGATCATGCAGTGAATCCCCGCATATATGCAAAGTATAAAATGTCACAAAGTATCACCGGTTTTGGAACGTGTCTCTGCAATGCAGGATGGGAGGCCGCTACTCGGGCCTACATCATTTCTAATTACTATCTGGGGTGACCACTTCCCCCAAGACTACACCTCCAGATTTTTACTTCGGAGGATAAGAGGCCGCAAAATTGGCCCGGTCACCTACAAGTATATGTTGGGGTGATCTGAACAAACCTCCAGTCTTGAACAGAGGAATGGGAATTGATACTTAGTGCCATTTGATACATTGCATATATGCAGGGATTCGCTGCATGATCTACTCGCTAATACAGAGCCCTGACGAAGTTCGAAAGACCGAAACGCGTTGGATGTGGTTCATTTTGAAAGAAATTAACTTATGGAATAAATGATATTTTGGAAACACTTAAAGCCCTCTTTACCCTCACGTTTTTGTCCGATTCTCAGTGGAGTGAAAGTGCGGCACGCTCCGGACGGTTGTGCACGGAAAAAGGACTTTTTTCACTTTGGAATAGAAGTGCTGAACCCTGGTCAGCCGCATTTGTCTTCTGTAACAAAAGGGTTTTGCTTCTATTGTCCCTGCAGCTGTATCCTGAGAGACCAACCAATAGTCCAGTCTATACCATGCATTATGGTGGGCTGTAATGCATGTACCCCTCTGTTGTACTTGGATGTCTTTGTCTCCAAATGTCTATTAGGCCTCCGTCTAATATTATATCATTGATCGCTATGCTCGATCTGGGGTGTAGTTTGTGAGCTCCAATTCTCCTATCTAGCATGTCATCCATCAAAGCATTAAAATCGCTCCCCATATAATTGTGTCATGCCCTATCGTTTTAATTTAGGCCCAGACCGTGTGGAAAAAGTCGGGTGTATCAACATTGGGGTCATATACAACCGCTAGGTTAACGTCTGTGATTCCCAGTTTCCCCCAGTATTACATATCTGTCCTCTGGGTCGATATGTGTTGTCATGGTTGTCCAGGCTATCCCCTGTTTCAACAGTATGGCCACCCCTTGTGTAAAATTGGAGCTTATGGAGGTGTATATTGCACCTCAATGCTTGCTATTTAGACCAGCGTGTGAAATGCTATATAGGTGTGTTTCCTGGAGGAAGCCAATATCTATGTAATGCCTTGCCAGATAGGAGTGTATGATGCTAGTTTCACTGTGGTTGTTCAACCCTCTCCTATTTCAAGTGAGTAGGTTAAAAAAAAAAAACTGCCCCTCCAGGTCTAATAGTAAAAAATGAATCATTCATTTTCACACATGACTTGGAATTCAAAAGAGACTGGTCATTGATAAGTTGGAGGTGTACCAGGGACTGGCTAGTCCTGATTATTAAAACTGCCACCAAACTTACACAAGAACTAAAAATAGAGATAACAAAACTCGAGGTGAAAATTAAGAGTTACCTTTCTCCAGCCGCCCTCAAGAAGAGACTTGAGGAACTTAATCAGGAAATGACAGATTTCGAACTTACCCTAACGAAAAGCAAATATAAGAACCACAAAAAAGATACAGAGGGATTCACACAAGAACGCATGTATCCCTATATCAAAAAAGACTATGTGTCCAAGAATCACAACAGTGATCAAGATACAGATAACTCTGACACAAGCTCTAACAGTTCAGGTTCGAGTAGGAACAGTAATCAGGGAGCCAGAGGTGGGGGGCGATCCCATAGAAGACCATATCCACAAGGCGGGAGAGGTTGGACACCCTACCAAGGGCATCCTGGATACATGCAATATCCACCAAAGCCACCCTATATGGACAATCAGTTCCAACCTTGGAACCAACAGGCACCCTCATACAACTACTATGGCCCTCCGCCTTTTTTAGGCCAGCGCCAAGGCCCCCGAAAGGGAAGAAACCGGAAGGGCACACAGGTACACTGGAATCAACAACCAGCAGTACTCCCAGGAGTGTCAACCCGGAGCCAGACAGCATCAACCAGTCGAGGAACCTAGTGGTGAACCTATCTGAGTTGCAATTAACAGAAGCCCAAGAGAAAGTCCTATCCAAGGGATTGGGTTTTGTCCCAACCAACAAAATGGATAAATTCAAAATCTGTCAAGAAATGAAAGAGTTTATGCGAAAATTAAGGCTACGAGCATTCTTCCAGAACTCTGAGAATAAGTCTGATGACCAATCTGACACAGTACTAAAGAAAAAATCCACCTTTACCCCACTAGACTCCACAATACCGGTTGAACTCCTGACTTTTGAGAAAGCGGTCATGGAGGAGCTAGAGAAACTGCCCACAGGCACCAAATTCCAGAACATCTCCAGATTAGAGAGAGTTGCACTACATGAACTTGCCAACAACCAAGATATCGTGATTAAGCCAGCCGATAAAGGCGGGGCCACAGTTATACAGACCTACGAAAACTATGATAGGGAATGTAGGAAACTGTTGGAAGATAGACGCAACTATGAAATACTGAGGGATGACCCAACTGAAGAGGTCAGGATCTGTATCCTGATAATGATCGAGGAAGCGACAACACTTGATTGGATCTCTAAAAAAGAGAGTGAATTTCTAATTCAGGACAACCCTAAAACACCGTATTCTTATACGATACCAAAAATTCATAAGGTTGCCCCCTATCCACCTGGACACCCCATAGTATCAGGTATCAATTCAATCCTTGAACCCTTGTCAAAGTTTGCAGATGCATTTCTCAGACCTATTGTGCAAGCAACCAGTACCTATTTGAAAAACACGAAAGCTGTCTTACAGCTGGTCAAAGAGATACAGTTCGACCTAGAACAACACCTCTTAGTAGGTCTGGATGTAGATGGTCTCTACACGAGCCTCCCCCACAAAGAAACCTTGGAGATAATAGAGGAAGTTCTCCTCTCCACCCCCTGGCAATATCACACATCAAGACAGTTGGTACTTGAGTGCATCTCTCTAACACTGAAGAAAAACTACTTTCAGTACGAGAACACTTACTATCTACAGAAGCATGGCACAAGCATGGGCAGCACCTGTGCCCCTAGTCTGGCAGGTTTGTACGTACACCACCTGGAAATGTCCAAGATCCTCAGCGACCAGAATCCCTACAGAAACCATGTAGTAATGTGGAAGAGGTACATTGACGATGTGCTAGTAATCTGGAGGGGTGATCAGGACTCAGTCAACCTGTTTATGGAATGGCTTAACCAACAAGATCAGTTCCTAAAATTTACCCACACGGTTTCCAAAGAGAACCTTGTGTTCCTTGATCTGAACATCTACCCTATTGATAGGAAACTAGAAACAAGCACACATTTCAAACCCACAGCTAAAAATAGCTTGTTACTTTTCGACAGCTTTCATTCTCGACACCTACGCGAGAATCTACCCTATGGGCAATTCCTCCGATTGCGACGCAATTGCAGTAACATCAGGGATTTTAAGACCCAAGCGGCAGATCTCACCTGTTGCCTGTGTGGACTGACGAGGGAGCTTGGACTGCGAGCACGCAGGAGCTGCTCTTCCTTCAACCCTTAATCAACTTCTCGCGGAACCCGCTCCGCGGGTCCCGCTTCGCCTTTGGTTCTCCGCTAGCGCTGCTGGAAGTGCGCTGTGTCTGCGAGGACTGCTTCTAACAGAGCCTCTGTGGCGGTGGTGTGAGCAGGGCTGCGAGCGTGGTCAGGCGAGGACTTCAAGTCCCAGGAGCGCCTGACCCTCGGCATCACCAGCAGCTGACCCGCTCTCCCTGCTGGCTCCTCCCCCGCCTCAGCGCGGCTAAAACCAGCGCGTCAGTTTCCCTGGTTGTTCTCTCACCTGTTGCCTGTGTGGACTGACGAGGGAGCTTGGACTGCGAGCACGCAGGAGCTGCTCTTCCTTCAACCCTTAATCAACTTCTCGCGGAACCAGCTCCGCGGGTCCCGCTTCGCCTTTGGTTCTCCGCTAGCGCTGCTGGAAGTGCGCTGTGTCTGCGAGGACTGCTTCTAACAGAGCCTCTGTGGCGGTGGTGTGAGCAGGGCTGCGAGCGTGGTCAGGCGAGGACTTCAAGTCCCAGGAGCGCCTGACCCTCGGCATCACCAGCAGCTGACCCGCTCTCCCTGCTGGCTCCTCCCCCGCCTCAGCGCGGCTATAAACCTCCCTTGTGACACCGCAACGCGGGAGCGCGCGGGAGCGCGCCGGGAGAAGCCCGGGACAAGGGCGGGACCGTCTGAGGCCGTCAGAGGCTGAAGAAGGCTGGGCTGGGCCCCCTCCCTTGGCTCTCCAGTATCAAATTAGTGTGTTGTTGTATCCATAGGCTTGTATTGCATTTTAAGGTTTTGTTCATTCGGCATTTTACGCCTCAATTGTTAATTATTTTTTTTTTTCTTCTTTTTATTACTCTCTCCTTTTAATATAGTCTCATGACGGCTAAAAAATTACGCTCTGGGCGAGTGATTGTGGGGAGATCTGGGTCTAAAACCAAATCCAACCCCCTAAGGAACAAAATTGCCTCTGCCATGCAATTGAAAGGTCAATGCCAGCTATTCAATTTATGGGACAAAGGGAAAGATAAACCCACTGATTTGCAGTCCCCGAATGAAATCCCCGGATCTAACAAATCGGTGCCTGTTAATGGGGTCATTGATGTTTCCTCTAGTTTAAGCTTGGTTGCTAGTCAATCTTTGCCTATTCTAGTTAGTCCTGAAGTACTAAGGGACTCGCCTTCGGCGTCAAACAATGTACATCTGAAACAGAATGTTCCCCTTGAATCTTTAGGTAATATGCCCTCAAAATCTGACAAAATTGTCCCCTCCCAAATTGTACTAATGGATGCTCCTAAAACTTCAGTGAATACTAATCTTTTTTCTTCTGAGTTAATTAAATCCCCTGTAGTAGGGAATGATTTTACGCTGCCTGACATTGATTTAACAGCTCATAGGGCACGGGTGGGATCGTTACAGGGGATTCCAAAAGGTGAGCCCTTAGAGGAAGCAATAACGATTTCAAGTACCGGTCCTCTAAGTAGCACACCCTCTAATAAATTAGATTTTTCCCTTCCTCAATTAAATTTTACATCCTGCTCAGGTCCAGTGTTGAATAATTCAGCTGAGGGGTCTCCAAATATTAATGGGAGGTTAATTTCTAATTCTTTGTCCTCTTTAGAATCAATTCTTTCTTCAATTCTAAGTTTACTTGAAAAGTTTGTGGGAGGTTCGGAATGTATTTTTGACACTGTAACACAAATTTTGCAAGTTCTCTTGTTAAGTAAAAGGGAGTTAGTGCCAGATCTCCCCATACCATCGGCTTCTCTGTTGGTGCCGCCGAAAATAAGCGCTCTCTCCGCTTCGGCAGTTTTGAATTCAGCTCTATCTTCTCCGTTGGCAGACGATCAAAAGGAAAAGAAGCCTGTAGTTCTCTTAGCTGTCACCAATCCTTCTAAAGTGGTTTCGGCTGGCGCTAATTGTATAGCTCCAATTAGTGACAAGATAGAGGTAATAGTAACTTCCCCTCCCATTCCTAAATCCGAAATTCATTCCCTTTTTCCGATTTTCTCCTTGCCATCAAGTAAAGAAGAGGAGATTCCTAAAGTAAATACGGGTTTGATGGGAAAAGTGAGCCCCTTGAAGTACAAAAAGAGTAGAATGAAGAAGAGGAAACCCATCCGAAGGTTCGCTAAAAAAAGACAGAGGAAACTTCTTTTTGATAAGAATGTTGAATTAAGTATAGACGATTCCCCACAGGTGGAGCAGTCTCCTACCTCTCATGTAGAAGTTAGGGTTGTCTCACCCAAAGAAGACGCTCCTTCCACTGGTTTAGGTCCTATAAGCTTCACTAATCCTTTCCTTCCCAAAGTTTCCTACTCTTCTGCCAATCCTTTTTCTTATTGTAATGTTAAAGCAGGATCTTGTCAAATTACTTCTAAGGTTACCTCCCCTCCTGTCATCCTGTGCCCGTCCTCCTTGAATCCTACAGCTACACCGTTTCAGGTTCCATCCTCAACGACAGTTATTGTCCCAAAAGAGAAAATAAATGTGGATACGTTTTATCTCGATTTTTCTCCTTTATTTGAACCAGATTTAATTTTAAACAGATCCGCCCTATTGTTATGTTTTAAAGAGATCGAAAGTTTGAAATTAATTCAAACGTCCGATCTAGACATTGTACTTCTCCTTAACTCCAACATGGGGAAACCATTAAGATCAACAAGGGTGAAATTTCATTCGAAAGTTGTGTTAAATCTTGTTCTACAGTGGGCTGAAGAATTACAAGTTAGAGGGATTGATGTTATGCCTTACTTTGGGGAAAAACGTACTCAAAGTATTTTTGCTAATTCTTTATTATCACTTCCCTCTAATATGGAAGTGCCGCTGTCGGATTGGTCTAATCTCAGATCAGAGGACTTAAAAATCTGTGTGGCTAGGAATGAAAGACTTGTTTCATATAAAAATCCTCCCCTTAAGCAGACAGTGAAGGATGATCAATCTAAATGGAGTTGGTTACCCGGTGTTCTAGCGAGTAAATCAGCTCCTGGTCCTAAACAACATTCCAATTTTTAACAGAGAGCTGAAATTTATCTCATGGAACTCGGCCGGATTCAAGGATTATAAGGAGAAATTGGGTTTGCTACATTCTCTAAAAGCAGATATAATCTGTTTGCAGGAAACATGGGTTGAAGGAAGATTAGCCTTGGAAAAAGACTATTTTGTTTTGGATTGCAGTGCAACCAGCACTAGAAGGGGCCATGCTAAGGGAGGGTTAGCATGTTTGTTATCTAACAGATTGCAATGGAACTATTCACATTATTTAGATCCAGGAAAACTGTTCCTAGCAATAACGCTAAAAGATGTATTTGAAGATTGCCCTAATAGATTGTTGATTGTGGTAAATATTTATATCCCCCCCAATTGTAGTTTTAATGCTGGTCTAAAAACTCTGTTCACTTTTTTAACTAAAGTGTTGGATATTTCCCCAACTCCGCATGTGTTAATGTTTGGGGATTTAAATTGTAATATATCCAACTGTGGGTTGGAGTTGTTTAGAAATATTCCACTGGAAGAGTCTTTGAATATACCATCTGCCCAGTTTCCCCCCAAAATTAAAACTAACAAAAGAGGTAAACTTATATTAGATGGTTTACTTAAAGCTGAATGTCTAATAGTAAATGGGAGGCTTCCATCTGATATCCCGGCGGCTTATACTCGCAAATCTAATAAGGGAAATTCTATTATTGATTTTATCACGGTAGATTATGCAGGTTTTCACTTATTGAAGGATATGAAGGTCATTGAGACTAATCTTAGTGACCATAATGCATTGATGCTTTCTGTCTCTATTAATCTTCCGAAAGTGGATCCGTGGAGTCTGGATACAGATTCTGTGAATTTTGATTCCAGCTCAGGGAAATGTTTTTGGAACTCTTGTACTGTTGAAAATCTGGTGCCTCTTTTGAATTTTACTGTTGAGAATTTACCCCTCTGGGAAGGGAGAGCGCTGTTGTGTTTTAACAATTTTTTAGATTCTGTGACTGTTAGTGCAAAAAAGAAACCAGGTGTGAAACAATCTCCCGTAGTCCCTCATTCTTTACGGGCTTTAAACAGAGAAATAAACAAAGTTGTAAGGGGGCAATTTTTACTCTTCTCTCAAGAAGCTAAGTCTAAGTTGTTTATTTTAAAAAGAAGGAGAGCTAGGCTTAAGGCCCGCTTAAAACGTTCTAAGGAAGATGCCCTCTGGATCCAACTGAGGGAAGCTTCTTATAATGGTCAAGCCAAGATATTCTGGTCCTTAATTGGCAAAGGTTGTGGTACCAGAGCCTGTCCTTCGCCTATTGCCATAGAGGAACAGGTGTGGGTTCATTATATCGAGAAGTTGTACAGTAACAATAACTCCCATGTTTTTAATGTTGATTCTGATAATGTTCCTCGTATACTTGACTGTCCAACGGAAAAGGAAATTGAATGTGCCATTAAGAATATGCGGTCCTCTGGTGCGATGGGTCCTGATAAAATCCCAATTTTAGTATTAAAAAACCAGAGTGAACTTTGGAGCAAAATACTCTTTCCAGTGTTTAAATTTTGTTTCTCTAGCGGAACAGTCCCCCCCTCCTGGAAAGGAAGCATTATTGTCCCTTTATATAAAAAAGGGGCAAGAGATCTACCACAAAACTATCGCCAAATTGCCTTGCTTGATGCCATTGGTAAGGTCTTTGCAAAATGTGTGCTTATTTTAATGAATCAATGGGTAGTTGAACATAAAATCCTTCCCATGGAGCAAACAGGTTTCAGACAAAATCATGGAACTTTAGATAACCTGACTGCATTGCAAGTTATTAATGAAAAATATGTGAAAGTCCGTGGTGGTCAGGTATATGGCGCCTTTATTGACTTCTCCACCGCCTTTGATAAGGTAGATAGAAATTTGTTGTGGAGAAAGTTATCTAACTTAGGTATGCCCTCATCCCTTATTAAGTTAATTCGCGCCCTCTATTCTGACACTTGGTGCAGAGTTCTACTTGGAGGTGAACGTGGTGTATCTAAATTAATCCCCACTGCCAACGGGTTGAAGCAAGGTTGCCTTTTGGCTCCACTGCTATTTTCCTTATATACAGTTGACTTACCCATCACTCTTTCTGCTTGCACCGGCATTGCCCCGTCCTTGGGTGGAGTTGCAATTGCATGTCTTATGTATGCAGACGACATCCTGATTTTGGATCTCACGCCAAAGGGCCTGAACAATCGGTTGCATGCACTCTCTGATTATGCTGAAAGCCATTTCTTATCAATAAACACGGCAAAAAGCAAGGTGATTTGTTTCTCCGGTAGAAAGAAGCCTAAATGCCCTAACTATCCATGGGTTGCGGGGGGGAAAAAACTGGAATGTGTGAAATCTTATACCTTCCTAGGCAAAATTGTCACCTATAACTTAAGTGACAAACAACACATTGACACTAACTCTCGGAAGGCTATTTCGCAGGGAAAGAGTTTAGTTTCCCTGTATAAAGCCACAGGTAGAAGGCATTTTTCTATTCTTTTAGATGTTTTCAGAGCGAAAGTTCCGGCCTCCCTGTTATACGGAATTGAGTTAGTTGATCTAAAAAAGTGGAGTTTTTTAAACTCTGCGGAAGGGAAAATTTTACGTAGTTTAATTTCGGTAGGTACAGCAAATTCAACTGCCTCCTTGAGACAGGAACTGGGTTTACGTAGCAGCTGGGTTCAAGGTCTGGCAAGTATCATACGTTGGGTAGTAGCTCTATCCAAAGGTGAACCTAATACCTTAAGAGATCTTATAAAAAATGAATTATTAGGATCTTTTAATGACTTCTCACTGATTGTAAAAAACTTCAGATTTGCTGTGTTGCAATTGAAATTGGACGAGGAGAATTTATTCTCATTGTCCTCTCTTCAATTGAAAACTGTTCTGAGGTCAGCATCTTGGGAATTGGGATATTGTCAGGATAGAGATCTCTGTCTAGCGAAAAAAGGTTGTACGCCTGTTGTTGAATCTTATACCCTGCGGAAAGCTCAACCGTATATGCATTGGAACATCTCCCATGGCGCCAGGCGCCTGGTATTTTTACTAAGACATAATATGCTTCCGCTGAAAGTTCTACATGCCAGCTGGTTTGGTCATTCGGCATGCTGTGACCTTTGTCAATTGTATGATTAGGACTTAGATCACGTCATGTTTGTTTGTCCTACGCTGATGTCTTACAGGCGTAGATGGTTAAGACCAATTTGCTTACAACTTAACATATTATCTGCTTCTTCGTTTAAGGCAGCCTTGATTAACCCACCTAATGAAATGTTTGCTTTTAAACTGTACAACTTTTTTAAATGTTTTTTGGACCTGTATTAAGATGTCTTTTGTAATTGTGATGGAATAATATTTTACGTATTTCTTGTTTTGTATGTACATGTTGTTTTATGTGGACCTCATAAAGAGTTCCTTATCATAATAAAATAAACTTGAAACTTGAGTGCAAATTAATGGATAGAAATTATCCAACGGCTATTATCAAGAAAGGCCAAAAGAGAGCCCGCAACAACAACAGGGAGGCCCTACTAGAAGAAACTTGTAACAAAGAGCCTGACCCAAGACCCATCTGTGTTACAACATATAACACTAACTCAAACCACATCACTAAAATTGTTAACAAGCATTGGAGAATGCTAAATTGTGGCAAACTTGATTTCCCTAAACCCATGTTCTCGCATAGAAGAGGCAAAAATCTGAAAGATATGCTGGTCCACACAAGGCCTAGGAACATGGAGTCCAACGCCCCAACCAGACTTAATGAAGTAGGAGGCCACCACCCATGTGGCTCATGCGCGCCTTGTCAGTACACGCAAAAAAGCAGCACAATCACATTCTCCAATCAAACCACATGGGAACAACGCGCTTTCACCAATTGTAACAGTCGCAACGTGGTCTATCTAATCACCTGTCCCAGTAAGAAAGAATATATAGGGATGACAAGCAGACCGGTGAAAATTCGAATGAATGAACACCGCAGCAATGTGCGCTGCAAAAAAACCACGACAAAAATGGCGACACACTATGTGACAAAGGGTCACAGCATTCATGATCTGAAATGGACGGTCATTGAAGCTTTCAAGAATGACAAGGACTTACTAACAAAGGAACAACGTTGGGTGCATCGGTTAGGTACACATCATACCGGCCTAAATGATGATATACCTTGGTCCCATTTAAATTCTTGACCAACATCACGAGGTTTCATTATAAGATGACATTTGCCCAATCAGCTGTCACCATCTATGCCTGTAAAAGAATTGCTTCACATTTAAAAACTGTATTATAAGATGATATTTGCCCAATCAGCTGTTCCCATCTTTACCTGCAAAGGAATTGCTTCACATTTAAAATCTGCAATCTTTCAATATTGTTATACCACACAAGCATTATTTACAAATAACCATCCTTTTCTAACTCCAATATGGAATACTACACCCTGTACATTGCTTGCATCAGGATGTCTGCAAACTCGGTTTGATAACCGAGGGATCTAGGGAGCGAGAGCACATCGCATCGCACCCCGGCGGTCCCGGCGGTCCGCGCATGCGCGGTGTTCTACCCACTCCACTGCGCATGCTCGGTTCGTTAACATGCAACTACGCATGCGCGGCTCAGCAACACTCCTCCGCCCCAGATAGCGGCCGCACCCAGATAGAATATTGATCTCCCGAACCACTTTTACCTAACTTTAAAAAGTGATCTACATGGCAATAAATTACGGGGCATTTTGGAACCCACCCTCTTTCCCTATGTCAATCCACAATCGGTGACTAGCTTACAATGGCCACCGTAGTAACCGGACCTCGGCACTCTGCCTCTCTGGCACAGCTGTCCGGAGTCATAAACCCTTTAGCAATTAGACCAACCCCAATTTACCAATTATGGCAGCTATTTAAACACCCGCCCCAACTTCCAACATCACTACCACGGAAGCCACGGAAAGAGGAGGAAGCACAACGAGGCAGGGGGTTGAGTAAGTACGGCATAGCCGAAAAGGAGGGACTAAAAGACAGTGGCATATGTGGTGTCACTATCACAATTTTAAGATACTTACCATCAGAATACTGGGACTAAAACCCTCTACATATGCCTTTCTTTCTTCATCTTTGTCTCACCTGCAGTTGGACCCTCAAATACCCTTCGGTCTAGTGTTGGCTCATGAGGCACTGTTCCTCACCCTAATAAGTATGTATTTGAGAATAAGTACAGACTATCCAGTTGAACCTTCTGTACTATACATGTATATAATGTGTGAGTTTAGTTTGTGTGTGTGATTAACCATGTCTAGTCAAACATCAATATAGAAACTATGGACTCCTCCCTAGGTTCCCTAGGGCTGGACTACTGCTATGTGTATGTCTGTCCTTTTTTCTAACAGGTATTTTAGAAAATAGCGCTGTGGGATCCGCGCATAAATAATACCGTGCTCTTGTCTTTTCAGGCATACTACATCAGTATCTTAGTATTTAGCAAGGGATGTGTATTAAAATATAAATTGTATATCCATACGCATTGATCTTTTCCACACTTTCTTGTACATACACCCTATTGTGGCGATACATTAGTGAGTGACAGGGGGATCTCTCACCCCGGTCCTGACGAAGGGGCATGGCGCCCCGAAACATGTTGACCCGCACAGGAAAGTAAGCCCATTAACCCGCTTACCCTTTCCGATACCACTTTTTTTAACAATACCAGCCAGTGCCTATTAAATTGTTTTTTCTATCACTAGGCCAGGTATTTTTTAACATCACTTTTTTTATCACCTCTGACCCCACTGACACTCACTCAAATTCACTCACATAGCACCCACATTTAAAAAGGTGCTCCAGCGTAGTCGCTTGTCGCAGCACTGCCCCGTCCGGCAGTCGGGCGGGAAGACCCCGATGATGAAGCATGACACCAAGGGCCCTTTTGGTGTGTGAGGGGTATTTTAACAAAGTGTGTGTACTCCATAGTCAACAGGATACACACTAACCCTCTTCGAGGTGGACCTTTCTGATTACAGTTACTTTCGCAAGAGGAGGACGTGCCCACCTCGGTGCCACACAGCACCACCTCTTCCTCCCCCCTTTTGATTTCCCTACTAGGTTATATGTTGTCATTGCTTTGTAAGTGGATCAATGACCTAGTGTGCACCGAGATTGTGTTGTGGTGTACCTTGGTGCTCTAGTGAGTGCCTTGATGGCATTGTTGCAGTGCAAATGACGGTATTGGATGCAGCTTGCAGCAACGGGTCTGTGCGGTCTTGTTGTTTGGGCTCCGCTTGATGAGTGGTGTATTGACCTGATAACAAACAGAACAAACCCTTCCCTCCCTCCTCCAACACCAACCGCCCAATCAGGTTGTGCAGCAATTCCCTCCTAATTAACCCAATTCAAAGATTTCCCCAATAACATGTCTTGTACTAACAGATGAGAACTCTCTGGGGCAGGACACCACACGCATACAACCCTGCCTAGAGGCGGGGTGGCCGCTCATGTGTGGGAGAACTGAGTACCCACAAATATTTGTGCAGTGGCCAAACCCAGAACGCCCCCCCCCCCTCCATCTCACACCTGATGCAGGTGAACATAGCCTGGAGTCCCGTATGTATCATGGTTAAGTGTTACAATCATGGCACCTAATGACTCAGCATATTCAGTTCAGTCATGGTCACTTAGACCAGCCGTGGATGGGTTACTAGAGGACGCAGCGGCCACGCGACGCTGGCCCGCCACATGTTTGGCGAACTTCATGGCTGACTTGGCATCCGTGAAGTGGTGTGTGCTCCCTTCGTAGGTCACCTTCAGCTTGGCTGGGTACAGCAATGCATAAGGTATTCCAGCCTGCCGCAGAATTAGTTTACGTGCCACAAAATCTCGTCTTGCTGCCTGGACCACGGGGGTAAAGTCCGGGTACAGAGAAATGTCATTGCCCGTGTGCTGTATTTTGCCTTTCTCTCTGGCTTGACCCAGTATGCATCTCTGTCACAATAGTTCAACAGCCTTGCCATATCTAGGAGTTGCCCCCACTGGGGGTTTGGGGCCCAGTGAGCGATGAGCCCTTTCCACTATGAACACTGTAGGTAGACCTGGGCCGAACAGTTCACATATAAGCTCTTCCACAAAGATTTCCATTTTGGATATAGCTGTTGTCTCTGGGATACCTGTGAAATGGAGGTTGTTCCTGCGAGAGCAAGCCTCCAAATCTTCATTTTTGGCCCTAATTATTCTGAGGAGCTTGTCCATTTGCAGTAATTGTTCTTTAGTCTCCAACTGGAACTCATGCACCTCAGTTGAGTGATTGTCTAGTTGGTCCAGTCGGGTCTCGTGAATATCAACTTGTTTTTTGACTTGATCCAGCCGAGAGGAGAGTATATCTAGTTTATTATCAATGGTTTTTAAGCTTGACTTCCTGTCCAGCACAGCGCGCGAAGATAGTCAGTGCCACCTGCTGCACCCTCCCCCGTGACCTGCTCAGAGTAAATGTCCATCTGTTGAGCCTCTTGCTCTCAAATGGGAGCTTTGATTGCTTGGCGTCCTGCTTCCCCATTTTTGTGGTGTGGTGTTCCCAATCTAGTGATGTGCGTGGATGCACCCTGGGCAGAAGAGAGTCTGACCACTCCAGAAGTTGCGACCAGCGGTTTAAGGCCAATAGCGCGCCAGCAGGTTTGGGCCTGGTGTGTCCTCACCCACCACGTGCAAGGTGCTACTGCGTGGAGTGTTGCCAACTGGGCGATAGGGCATTAGATGCACACCTTATGCAGGATTAGTAACCATATGTTGATTTGCTGAATGATCGTCCGAAACCTCTCCTGTGTCGTTTTTCACTGCAGTTACCAGGACCTGTGTCGATAGGTCGCCCTGTGTGCTCTTCGCGGAGTAGAGGGCTCACTCCCCTGTGTCAATCACTCCCCAAGTAGACCTGACGCACAGCAGCAATGGTGATTGATTTGTGACTCTTGTAGGATTGCATTGCTCCCCCCAACAGACCACAGGTTGCCCAGGGCTGTGGAAAGGCCCCCCGAGTCACTGCGGTTGGTGAGGCACACCTTTTAAAACATTCAGACTCCTCAGACGCCTTCTCAGTGTGCGCAGCAATGGCATCTCGAATAATGTCGCTGTTCGGGGCACCGCTACTCCCCACGTCAGGACTGAGGTATGCAGATCTGCAGCAAGGTCCCCCACCCCACGTGATCCCACTGGCTCACTCCTGTATTTCTTAGCTGCCGCAAACAATGTACTTATCTTGTTTTCAGTAGTCTTGCGGCCTCACAGTGTCCATCATGCTGCAGCAGCTCTCTTTGATCTGTGTTTGCGCCATCTCGCAGGTCTCCAGCTGGATTACCCGGACCAGCCCCTTGGCAATACAGGCTGTTGCAGCTTGTCCCACCGCAGCTCCTCAGGCTTAGGACATCGCAATGCTTCTCCCACGGTCCAAGCCCCTCTGGGCTGCATGTATGTCGTCCCAAAGTGCGAGTCCTATGCTCAATCCTTTTAGAATTAGGCCCAAGCCGGGCCTCTCTTCATGCGCCACAGGGTCATTCAGCAGCTGCCAGGCACCCCGGGGTCGTCCCCAGCCTTGATGTTGATCGTCCCGGCCTTCCCCACACAGGGTAGGGACCGCAGTGCAAGTACTCGTGGGAACACCCCGTAGGTAGGAGGTTTCCCCGTGCTGCTCTGAACTCCGCAGCGCAGAGACGTACCAGGCGCCGCAGCCTATATTCAGGTCTCGCGCTCCCCCCTTCACGGGGTTCACAGATGTCTTTAATCAAACTTGCTGGGGGGACACAGGGTCCCAGCAGGTTCCCACGCCCGCCACACCAGCTTGATGTATCAGATTAAGGCGATTCAGCTCTCAAATGGTGAGGATTCTGTAGGATTAGGCTGCGGCCGGAGTCCTCTCTAAGAGCGGCCATTTCTCAGCTCGGCTGGCCACGCCCCCCTCCTTTGAAGAACAAGTTAGTTACCTTTGGTACCCCTCTTTCTGTTGGAAACTCTAATTGTAAGTTCCTCACCGACTCATCCTCCTTTCACTTCTGTGGAATGGACTGCTCTAGTCCATATTAGGAAGATTCCAACTTGGAGATCGGCACACTGGCACAATCGGATTCCTTAGGACTCAGCACAGCTGACAGGACAGATAAATATAAAAAAGAAACTGACAGACGTACAGAGATGCCGGTTATATTGTGGCCCAACGTTACTTCTGAGGTGGGATGGAGCTAAAACAGAGCTGCAGGATTACTCCAACCTGCACATGAGGGAATTGATGAAAAAATTTCTGATCATGTAGAGTATCTGGGAGTATTTTCGAGGTGAGGAATTCGCAGTTAGGTAAGGGAATCCACCACAAGGAATATGTTACTTACCCTGTGGCATCTGATCGTGGCATGAAGTGCTATAATTGAATATAAGTTACTTATATGTAACTGTATCTCTCCAGTATTAGAATCTTTCATAGATTCACATGCTTGAATCATTACCAGTCGTCAAGATGCGAGTCCCCGGTACCATATAATAGTAGAACAAGTTACTTACCCTTGGGAACGCATTATCTGGTAGAGACTCTAGCTAGCTGCAGATTCCTCACCTTTGAGTTTCCTAGGCGTCAGGCTGGATCCGGAAACTTTTGCTGGGCAACACCCCTTGCTTACGCCGTTGGGTGGCTCCATTTGGCTCCGCGTGAGATCATCTGTGTCATTAGCGTAGGCATCAGACAGGCACGCGGACATCAGTACTTTTTGTTTTTTCCACGCCAGAAGCGCAGAGTGTGAGAAAGTGCCCTCTTTCTGCAAGGTTGCCCCCACTTTTTGCTGAACTACTGATGTACTTTGACTGAGTGTGCCCTGGGCTCCTGCCAATCAGATACGGAGGGCCTATGTTCTTTCCCTAAAACTGCATTGAAGACCAGACCCAATTGGTACTGTGACCAGGGAAAACCCCTAAGGGCTTCAGCGCCTATTGTGCCACCCTTAGAGGCCCTGTAACTTTACACTCACACACTGCCTTTGCAGGCTGCATGTTTTGGTGCAGAACAAATAATTGTGTTTTTATCTAGGAACCAGAATCAATATTGCTATTTTATGCCCTTGTACGGCTATAATCAATAATATCCCTATAATGGCATAAGAATCAGATCCATATTTAAGTAAATAGCCCTTGCAGTCCAAAGCACGGCAGAAGCTACTTCCTTGGATTCCTAGAAAGATCAACGAGTTCTTTCGACACACCAAACCTCCAGCAACCTGGGAAATCCCCATTTGCTTTTGTTTTGATTTGTCATTAAACTCCTGCGAACACTAAAGGAACAGTCAGTTCTTAGTGACATCTTTATTGACGTCTTATGTCCAAACCTTACGTCAAACTCTGCACCTTTCAGGTATAAATATACTAACGTTGCCTTAAGCAAACACGCGGTGGTGGTTTTGGAGCCAAGCAGCTATCTACTTGCCCGAGAGCCCAGCTGATGCGAGAGCCCACGGACGCTGCCCCTCCTCTTTGACGCACTGAGAGAGACACTGTCTTTTCTCCTGCCAAGAAATCCAGCTCCGGTGTTCTCAGCCGCCTTTGCGGGCTGCTGGGATATCGAGTCCTGAAAGAGAGATACCAGACCTCCTGCATTCTATTACCCAGGTACGGAGCTGACTAAACCCTTAAAGAGAATTCTTGAGTCAGATTCTTGGCAAAACCAACTTAACTTAAACTGCTACTTACTTGCTCCTTCCCACGTATTAGGCTTAGGTCAGGTACACCGGGGTAGGCGTATTTAGAAGCACCAGTTGAGTACGTTAGTCAATGTATATATGTATGTATATATTTTATCCATTTTAAAATATCTTATTGCTAAGAAACCATATCAATGCTTTTACAGTATTATTTCATAATACTCTTTTTACTGTACCCACTTTACTTTACATTAAGTATTGCAATTATGGCAATTCATTTCTCTTGCATGAGAAAGAAGACTGCTCAATAAATTACACCTTTTATTGAAAATGCCCATCTCTCTTTTCTCTGCACTCTGGTGAAACTAAGTACGCACATTTGACTGAGTGAAATAGCTGTCTATTGTTTTCACACGACTCTAGAGATACACTCTTATTCTAAGGGAGCAAAGTTGTCATGTTATGTGGTTGTCAGAAGCTAATCCCTTCTTGTCTATCCAGGGAGGTTAAACTCCTCCTCGTTTATTCGAGAAAGTTTCTAGTGACCTCTGAGCTAGCTGGCAAACCTTAAGTCTAATATAGTCAGTAGAGACCTAGTCGACCTCAGTCCTACGTCTACACTGCTGAATATATTATTCCAATGCGCAGAGCCTATTGGGAATGTAGGAACTACACTACATGGCGCCCAACGTTTGCTAAGGCGATAAAACTAACGCAAGACGTTAGAGTAACTCAGTCGTGCTTTTTCACACAGACCCTTTTTCCCGTAAATACTCCAAAAGACGTCTGGAGTGGGTAAAAGGTTAAAATCCGCCGGAACTTAGTAGGAAGAGATTCCTATGTATAGTTTTTGGTTTAGTCAACGTTGAAGGATACAGTGTTCCAAAATATTGTGCACCTAATCTTTGTTTCCTTGGAAACCTGCTCTGCAAACTTTCATTAAAACAATGTCAACTAATGGCGACAGCAACGAAACCAGTGAAGCTGCAGTAGATGCGAATCAATGGAGTTTCGATGTTACAGGGTTTAATGAAAATGAACCGGGTGCAATTATCATCCCGGCAAATATAAGAAGATCTATAACTATTAAACTTATAGAAAACGGACTGACATCACGACGTGGTGCAGTCATATTCCTGGTAGAGGCCCATGAATATCGGCAGACAGAGGTATTCTATTCATGGATAAACTTTCCAGCAGGAAACGCTGTAACACACGAATTCCACTATTACAAAATAGAGGAACCTCCGGATGAATACACTCCTTTCAAGGACGTTGAAATCCCACTAAATTACCAAGAGCACCTCCTCTGGTTTAAAGGCGCCCTAAAACATAAAAATCACATAACCAGGCTTGGTCCACTAGGTAGACCAGGAGCAACGTGGCCGGTTCTAGCCAGCTACACACCACATCCAGACATTGATAAAATGTCAAGCGAAGAACTCTTAGTTAAAATAAAAGAATTAACAAAGGCATATAGAGAGTTAGTTCAATTGGCAATGGAGGATATAACTTACCTCCAGAAATTGAAAGAAACAGATATAACAGCCCAACCAATTGAACTTGCCAAAATCATAGAAAAACCTATGAAGAACTAGGTAGAGATAGTTTGGGTGGGAAACCGGTAAAACCCCAACTAATTGAAAATCCTGAAAAGATATTTATTAAAAATAATCTAAACACTCCAAAAAAGAGCTGGGATGGAAATAAACAATCCACTCCCAAAGAAAAAAGATTCCAGTCCAGAGGAAGGTCTCCTCGGAGGAGAGAATGATCTCCGGACCAAGGACACCAGTCTCCCCAGAGGGAGCCCTCTGAGAAAAGATACAACCTTAGAAATAGGGATAATTTGAAAAAGCCTGGTAGATATCAAGATATTGATACACGTCCCTCTCGATCTTTTCAGACTTCCTCGCAGAAATCGGAAAGAGGACGGTCAGAACACAGGGAAGAGCACGTCAAGTCCAAAGACAAGGAACCTGCTCAAAGTAAAAAATTACAATTTCCAAGAAAGAAGGTAGCCAGTATTAAAATAATCAAACATGCTGAGGATACTGAGGGCACAGCTGAAAAACGGAGAGTGGGCCCAGACAATGCTAGACAGCGCAGCAGAAGTGACAATAGTCGCAAGATCCTGATGAATCATCTGGAGACAGTGGACACGAATGAATACATTCAGGAGGAAACTGCAGATACCAGCGTTAGCGAACCTCATAAAATATACAAAATAAAATTGCGTATAGAGGGAGATAAGACTAGGAAAGGAAGGGGTCTGTTTTGGGATAACCTTTCAAAAGGCTATGACATCCTATTAGCTGAGAAAGACTGGTCACCAGAGTTTGGCAGGGAGTGCCCTCGTGGCGAAGAAATGATAATGCCTGCCTTCTCAAATCATATTCCGATTCATAGAAAATACATATATGCAAGAAAATGGGCAGTAGCTCAAGCACCAGCATTATATAAAAATCATGTAGGATGGGATGAGGACTCTCCTCCTCACAAAATCCAGTTAAAATGTCAACCAACTGCACAAAGTCAGTACCCAATTAAGCAAGAAGCTAAAAAACAAGTCAGGGAGATCTTAGATCAACTTGAATACCAAGGGGTGATCGAAACATGCACCTCTGAAATGAACAATTCTTTGTTTCCTGTCTCCAAATCAGACGATTCATATCGTCTAGTCTTGGACTACAGACACCTTAACTCATGTTGCAAGACATTTGCTGTGCAAAACTCACACAGTGCAGCACTAATGAATAATATCGTTCGCAAAAAATACAAAACAACATTAGACATCTCTAATGGATTCTTTTGTCAAAACATTGCACCTGAAAGCAGGTATTTAACCGCTTTCTCAATAATGGGGTCACGGAAAAATTTCTGTCGACTCCCACAGGGATTCAAGAATAGCCCAGGATTATTCTCAACAAGGGTAACAGAGTTACTACAAATGTCTGATGATGAGGCATTATCTTATGTCGATGACATCTATCTCACAGATGATGACCTGGATACTCACTTGAAAAGAGTGAACACCATAATACTTGGGTTCGCAGCAGAGGGTTACAAATTCAACTTTAAAAAGTCATGAATTGCCCATCTAACTTCTTAGAGAAGTGCGCTGTACTCCAAGCACCAAAAACGCTGAAGAACTTACAATCAATACGAGGTTTCCTGAATTTCGGAAGAACTTACATTCTAAATCATGCAGAGAGGATTAAACCTCTCTATGAATTAATAAAACCTGATTTTAAACCCATCAATTGGACTCAAACACACAGAAATTTTGAGATCATTGCAAATAGACATGTTAGCCAAAACAAAATTACAAACTCGCAACAACACACGCAACCTTGTAATCAGAGTCATCCCAGGAAGATGCGGATTCACGTATCTGACCTCTAATGAGGGAGAAACTGTACCAATAGCTTACAAATCACATTTGTACACAGAAGCTGAAAAAATATTCAGTCTTACAGAAAATATTGTAAATGCGGTTCTAACTGCTGTAGCAAAAGAAAGAGCCCAAGCCCAAGGCAAAAGAATAACTGTTTTTACAGCAGAATCAGCACTTGAGGCGTTATTAAGCCCAGTTAATCTAAAAACAGTGGCATTAGATCCAAAGTGGATACAGTGGGAAAATTCTCTTGCTGCAGAAGACGTGAAATACTATTTTGACCCGAACATGAAAAAACTGAAAGATCTAAAATATGATGAAGAATATCCTCTGCCAATCGAAATTCTGCCTCTCCAACAGTACTCTTGTGTAATCTATATGGACAGATTTGCACAACATTACGATGTGGATAATAAATCCTCCAATGCAGCATGCACGATTGTTAAAGGTCGCTGGCACTGTGGTAAATTCAGACCAAAAATAACAAAAACTGAATCACTGAGAAACTGTTCGACTCAGCGAGCTGAAATCAGATCTTTAAAGATGGCGCTTGAAAATGCTGATCGTGAATTCCCGACACTAATAGTGTGCGATTCGCATTTCTGCGTCAAATCTTACAATAATGACTTGCTGAACTGGGTTCAAAATGATTACAAAGATGACACAGGTGCCACAATAAAGCATAAGCAGCTTTGGGAACAGGTAGTTATTTTGCAGAAAGAACTACGAAAGACTCACATGATACATACACTGAGTCATCAACGTGATGGCGTTCACGTTGCAAGGAATTCTTTGGCTAATACAGCCACAGCGGAAGCAACTCAACCGGCTTCCGTAGCCACAAAAAAGCGTTCACAAAAATACATAGACGGAGAAACTATGCTGGCAGTAAAAACGTCTTCAAAAGGCGACTGTGCAGCACTACCCGTGAACTATCCATTCAATTATACATACATAATTGATGCAAACTCCGTTCCTTTTGCTCGAATCCCTGGAGTGGGGGATAGAGTAATTCCAAACACGAACAGGAGAGTCTTATTAATAGCAGACGCACACATGGGTGAAGGTCCGAGGCACAAACAGATCAAGGAATCTCTGAAAGAATTACAATCAGAATACTGGTGGCCGGGGATGAGCCTGCAACATTACAAATTTGCAAAGAGCTGTCCAAACTGCAACAGAGATCGCAGTAGTGAACCGACAGGAGTATTGCCATGGCCATTCTTGTAGTTAGCATAAGGCTATCTATACATAAAATCCAGTGTCCCATTAATTTCCTTTTAAGACTAGATTCACTTAAAAATACAGACACCAGCGCTCGGCTGACGCCAGAACTGTTATAAAAGATTTGCGAGTCTTTATTGGCACATACGCAATTGGCATGCTACATTCTGTCCAGGGTCCTGCTTTTAGCTCTCGAGCTTATAAGGAGGCCATGACTAGCATGGGCATTGCATTGCGGTACTCTTGTCCCTTCCATCCTGAGGCAAATGGGATTGTGGAAAGAAAAAACCGGGACATAAAGCAATCTATAACGGCGAGGGTATTAGGTTCGGGTGATGGGTGGGTCCAACATTTAACAAGTGTCCAACGTAGTCTTAACAATCTGCCAAGAAATTCTCTAAAAGGTTTCAGCCCGTACGAACTATTGTTCGGAACTAGAATGCATATTCAGGACTTACATAGTGAGACTTCAGTGGTAGAAAGAAAATGCTTTGATATCAAAGATCGTTTGGCTGTTTTACAGGACTTAAATGAAAAAAGAAAAGACCTGAGCAACATAAAGTTAAAACAGCAGCCAACAGCCACTGAAGATAAACCACCTGTCCCAGCAAGGCCTGTCTGGATTCCAAAGATTGGGGATCTGGTCAGAGAGAAGATCGCGGTGAAGAAGGAATTTGGGCCTTCTTACAGAAAAGCAGTACCTGTCTTAGCTGTCAGCGGAACAAGATCAGTTGTACTACCGCCCCTTGCTGGTAAAAAGGAGAACCGAGTTGTATCCATCGACCTGGTAAAACCACAATCATGTGGCCAATAATAAATAGTAGGCCCAGTGGACTCCCAATATGCAACAATGCCATGGAACTTGTGCCTCTTGAAACCCAAATTGAAACAGTTCGTCAAGAAACACCTGTCTACAACGATGTGGCCTCAGACTATGCTAATGAATGAAAAAGCAAAGGAAAATTCGGAAGCAATTCCAACAATTGACAGAACTGCATCTGGCTACTTCATCACTTTCGATAACTTTTCTGAAGATCAAAGCGAACCTGAAGAAACGCCAACAACAAAGAATTTCAAAGACAAATTAACTGAACTCTTTCATCAACTCAAAGAAACCTATCCGATTTCTCCATGGATTGAATTTTGGATTGTGTTAGGTGTACTTTTCCTCCTGTTTTGGCTCATCATGGTACTTTGTTTGGGAAAATTCATTGAGGGAAAATACAGTACAATGGACACAGCAAGTCAGAACATCAACTTGGTCCTAAAGCCACACAAGTCCTCTCACATCGAGAAAAGAGAACTATCATCAGTGAATGTCACAGCCATTCCAATACCCAGTGGGGTAGGTTGGGACAAAAGGGATTATGAAATCTATGGCCCGGTTGAACTCTTGAAATATCCACATCAGTTCAAGGTTTCATTAAGTGACTTTGTAAAACCAAGTACATTCTCTGATGATTGGGACTTTGAAAGCATAAATAATATGATGTCAGATTTAGTAATGTCAGCAAAATTTACAGAACATGATTACTTACAGGGTTCGTCGAATTATGAACAAATGTACTGCTACAATCACTTTGCACATCACTATTTACATAAATCTGCTCAACCTAGAAATGTTTTTAAGTATAATCAATGGGAACATTGTGCAACTCCACCAAAAGGCAGTTCGAAAACATTTTATGAGAAATTTCCATACTTCTCAGGGTTTAACACAAGTGATGCAGAAACGTTTTATTTTAAACTGTGAAATAAGACAGGGATAAAAACAATGTTGACAAATACTAAATTGATTTATTCTGAAACATTTTATGAAAAAATGATTACATTTGGTTTTGATTTCTGGAAAGAAAAGATTGAAACGAAAACCATCTGGGGTACAAACAATTGGCAGGTCCAAGGTTTAGAAGCATTATTTAGAGCCTGCATGATCCCAGAACAAATAATATTCTTGCATGACACCATTCAACTGACTATTTGTCTTGGCCTAGCTAAGATTAAAGACTTAAACAAACAGTCTATTCCAAAGCCAATACCTGATAGTAATACCACTACCGATGTTGAGATAGATGTATCCAATATTTTACACCAAAACAGAACACATCCTGATTGGAAAAAGTGGTTGATCTGGCCTACAGACACAAATAACTGTCAAGATAGATTCCTGAACAAAAAACAGGGGTTCAAAATGACCAGACCAGACCCTAGATACTTCCAGAGACAACATTCAGGGATAGTAACAACATACAGTGTAGGGAAACTATGCCTTGAATGGCTACAGACATCCACACTGGCTGAAATTAAGCAACACTTGACTTTACTTAAAGACGGTGCTGACTTGCGTGATTTCATAATGGGACCACGCAAACAGCGTCAAAAACGTTTCATAGCGGCCGGTATATATAAAAATTATATATAAATTGAGACAGCAGAGCAAATACGAGAAATTGATCGTATTAATTTGGAAAAATCCCTTTCTGTTGAGGACAATGGGTTAATGACTCTGTCCTCCAGAATATATTCACTGGACAGTATTGTATCATCTGCTATCGATATAATAGATCAGGACTTACTAATGTAACAACATGGTCAGTACCAATAACGTTCTATTGTACAGCTAGGCTGGACGTTGCAAAATCTGCGTTCAGGATACGTGCCATGGCGTTTGATAAACACAACGTCATTATTCTCTATCTTTAACCTTACTGATAAACAAATCAATTTGGCACAAAAAGGAGCAGACTATACGATTCTGAGCATTGAAAAACTTGAGAGATTGCCATTGACAATGTCAGAAAGACCTGTCATTGAATGGATAATACACGGAATAATTACAATTCCGATAACAACTTTCCAATTTTAATACTGCCAAGAGTATATACCAGCGGGCCAGTATGAAAGGTTGGGTAAAGGGTACATTAAGTCATCATGGAAATTGCCTTACACATAAACATGTTATAGTGAAAAGAAACAGAATGTATTTTTTAGTGGTAACAATTGTAAACAATCACTAAGCGGTATACTTCTGTGCCAAGGTATTAATTTGAATGGGGCCTGTGAGGGGACTTCAAATAACCTTTCATGTCACCAGCACGGCACACCTGCAACACAAATAGAGCCATTCTTTAGACGGCTTTCTAACGGGAGCTATATTCTAATAATGGACCACAGCTGTTGTGGCATGGTGCCAGGGAAAGCCTATCTCGTAAGCGTTAGTTCCATGGTCACTTGCTGTATGCAAGTATTGTATCCAAACAGCTCTCCAGATACGGAGGCGACGATTTGGCCTTCTTTGAATATCTCTCCTATACGAATTGATACTTTAAGCAGAATGAAGTCTGTTCTTTTACAAACAACCGTGCCTTTAACGTCATCAAAAGAAATGTATGATCTTCTAGTTGCAAGGACAACTGCAGAGATACATACCCTTTTATCAACAAATTGCCCCGTGCATTTCATAGAAATGCTAAGCCAAATCCTTAATATGTCTGATGCCAGTGGTATCCCACATATATTTAAGACAATTTTTTCGGGACTGTTAACACCCTTCGAAGCAGTTCTGGGCATTTTTCCCAATTTTGTCCATTCGGTCTTTGGCGGCCGACCACTACTTTTGGGACTCGTAGCAGGAATTTTATTTTTGACCCTTCTGCTCCGATATGGCAAGCCAAGTCGCAGACAAGACTCCAGCAACGATGGAAGAAACGATCCTAGCTATACGCTATCGGGACCGCATAACTAAAGTCCTTGGTTTAGCCCGGCTAAGAGATCTGAATATGACCTGGTTTCTTTCATTCAGACCTATCTGGCAAAACTTCATCCTACCTGTGCTTCGATGTATGCTATGTGGAGAAGAATGCGTGTTGGACGTCTGTCTTACACTACCATCAGCAGTACCATTGGATACAGATACTTTGCTAAGTCCGATAACGGCTCATGCATCGTGTTGTCCCCAGCGGCTACCCATTCTGATGATGGCATTCGTTGAGACTTCACCACTACGATTAGGTGGCAGTGAAGTACGAGATGAGAGCAGCATCACCCAGGTACGACCTTCTGTGAGCATTGCTGATCCTGACATCGATGATCGGAATCATTCTCACGAATGCACTGTTGCGGCACTTTCAAACTTGGTCGAACTTTCACCTGATGTCGTAGACCAATTTTTTGCAAGTCTGTCTGAAACGATGTTCTCCCCTGAACAGAAAGAATAACTTTTTAAGCAACGAGCACACAGCGTTCCCCTGAACTCTGAATTCGGCCTTCAGCTTTGATAAACAAAAGCTACTGAAAACATTTGGAACTATTTTTTCCCCTGAAAGCGAAATTATTTTTTCAAAAACTTCCAAAATATTTACCTTTTTCTGGCACATGTACTCTGCTTAAAGTAGAACTATTCTTAAAGAACAGAGCTTCTATTTTTAGGAAACTCTAGAGACAATATATGACCTCAGCCTCTAGCACATTTACAGCAACTGTATTTATATGTGATGGAATGGTCTCGACACATGAAATGGCTCTTAATACAGAAAGTATTAAGAGCCATTTCATGTGTAATTTTCGCAAATCGTTCAGCTAATATATATAAGCATGTTTAACTGAATGATTACACTGCTTGAAAAGCGTACAGTACCAATAATCATTTTCGTGTATTTCGCATACACCATTTCAAATGCAAAAAATTTATTTTGGGGTGGGTTGGAATACAGATGCACCTTTAAATGTTTACTATTGCTTAGTTTTAGTAATGATGGACATTAGATCGTGGAGTGGGTATTGTGTTTTTATCTAGGAACCTGAATCAATGTTGCTATTTTATGCCCTTGTACGGCTATAATCAATAATATCCCTATAATGGCATAAGAATCAGATCCATATTTAAGTAAATAGCCCTTGCAGTCCAAAGCACGGCAGAAGCTACTTCCTTGGAATCCTAGAAAGCACAACGAGTTCTTTCGACACACCAAACCTCCAGCAACCTGGGAAATCCCAATTTGCTTTTGTTTTGATTTGTCATTAAACTCCTGCGAACACTAAAGGAACAGTCAGTTCTTAGTGACATCTTTATTGACGTCTTATGTCCAAACCTTACGTCAAACTCGGCACCTTTCAGGTATAAATATACCAACGTTGCCTTAAGCAAACACGCGGTGGTGGTTTTGGAGCCAAGCAGCTATCTACTTGCCCGAGAGCCCAGCTGATGCGAGAGCCCACGGACGCTGCCCCTCCTCTTTGACGCACTGAGAGAGACGCTGTCTTTTCTCCTGCCGAGAAATCCAGCTCCGGTGTTCTCAGCCGCCTTTGCGGGCTGCTGGGATATCGAGTCCTGAAAGAGAGATACCAGACCTCCTGCATTCTATTACCCAGGTACGGAGCTGACTAAACCCTTAAAGAGAATTCTTGAGTCAGATTCTTGGCAAAACCAACTTAACTTAAACTGCTACTTACTTACTCCTTCCCACGTATTAGGCTTAGGTCAGGTACACCGGGTAGGCGTATTTAGAAGCACCAGTTGAGTACGTTAGTCAATGTATATATGTATGTATATATTTTATCCATTTTAAAGTATCTTATGGCTAAAAAACCATATCAATGCTTTTACAGTAATATTTCATAATACTCTTTTTACTGTACGCACTTTACTTTACATTAAGTATTGCAATTATGGCAATTCATTTCTCTTGCATGAGAAAAAAGACTGCTCAATAAATTACACCTTTTATTGAAAACGCCTGTCTCTCTTTTCTCTGCACTCTGGTGAAACTAAGTACGCACATTTGACTGAGTGAAATAGCTGTCTATTGTTTTCACACAACTCTAGAGATACACTCTTATTCTGAGGGAGCAAAGTTGTCATGTTATATGGTTGTCAGAAGCTAATCCCTTCTTGTCTATCCAGGGAGGTTAAACTTCTCCTCGTTTATTCGAGAAAGTTTCTAGTGACCTCTGAGCTAGCTGGCAAACCTTAAGTCTAATATAGTCAGTAGAGACCTAGTCCACCTCAGTTCTACGTCTACACTGCTGAATATATTATTCCAATGCGCAGAGCCTATTGGGAATATAGGAACTACACTACAAAAGAAAAGAGTCGACATAGCACACATCTATGTATGTCATGCCTACAACCCACTGCCCTGGCATAGATCAGCCACCCCTCTGGGGTATAGTTTGGTATCAAACTTCTCAGCACATTAAACCCACACTAATGCCAGTGTGGGTTTTAATGAAAAATACACACAGAGGACATCTTAGAGATGCCCTCTGAAAAACGACCTACCACTAGTGGCCAGGCTGAGTGGCTGCTCATCAGCTACCACAACCAGACATGTTTCTGGACCCCTGGGTTGAGAGCCTGCTGCTCTTGGGGGTCTGAAACAATGCACATCCTGGGACGAGGTGCCAAGCCTCCTCCACCAGGATGGGCAGGGTCCACGAAGGGGAAACTTCAAAGGCTTACCGCCTTTGTGAGCTTACCCAGGCTTGTTGCTGCTTTCAAGAACTGGCTGCCACCGGCTCTCACCCCCACCTTGGGCGGGAGAATCGGCGGGAAAAACAAACTGAGGAAAAGAGGTGAGCCCACCTTTGCCAACCCCGCCCCCTAGTCTTTATGGGCACCCCTGAACCATGCCTCCTTAGACAAGAAACAGCAAGAAGAAAAGAAGGACCAAACAGCTGTGCCAAAGCTAACAAGAGGAGGACGCCCACTGACTTGGCCCCAGTACTTGTCCCCACCTTGAACCTGCAGAAGCGAAATTCCGGTGTATCCTACAGCCAGCAACCTCATGAACCCCAAGGACCTGCCCTGCCCTACCTTCCAAAGAAAAGACTTTGTCTCCCGTGAACACCGGATTTGTTCACCAACAGACTTAGCTCCGGCGGAATCCACGAGTCTGCACCACTCTGCACCGGACCCCACGGTCAAAATTCGAGTGGCCCAACACCATGAGGAGGTCTCCCCGATGATCCAGACCCAATATCCAGTGATCCCTGACCTGCCTCAAGCAGACAGCTCAATCCAGAAGGTCCCGCCAACCGCGACCAGGAGCTGGTAAGAAGATCCGACCCCAAAGGATAAACAGCACCCATCGCCCCACAGCTTTGGGTGGCCAAACCGACGATGTATAACCAAGCCCCAGCATCCCAATTTTCCTCTCTAAGTGGTGGTCACCCCCAGAAGACCTTCGTCCCCGAGCCTGCAGTGTGTTTGAAAACCATTGAAAGTAACAGGGCACCCGACGACAAACCAGCACCCTGCACCCGGCCGCCCTAGTGCTGCTGAGGGTGTAACCTTTGGTGCTATCTTGAACACCCATTTGCCCTGAGCTTAAGTCCAGGAGCTTTGCTCCCACAACCTTGTGGCCTGCTCGTGGTCAGTCACCAACCGGAGGCCCCCTTTCCCCTGTTGGATTACATTGGGCCTCAGCACTCTGCACCCGGCCACCCTAGTGCCGCTGAGGGTGTAACAAGAGTGCATCCTTTACCTTGGGGGAACCCCGAGTCTAATCCCAGAAACCCAGCTCCCACAATAAAGTACTTATCTGTTAACCGATAACACTATTTCCTCCCATAGGGCAACATTGACTGTTTTTCTATGAAAAAGTTTCTAAGTGTGGAGTTGGCAAATCTATAAAAGTCTCTAAAACTGTAACCAAATAATCAAAATGCTTTTACTTACCTGTTTACAGGAAATGTCCCAGTGTAGTATTAGGTATACTACACTGTGTAAGAAAAATAATCTACTTGACATTCTATTGAAAAGCCAATACAAAGTATAAGTACAATATTTCAAAGCATTGCTTTACAAGTAATTCTACTGTAACCAAACCAAAGTATATATACAATTGCAATTCAAACGGTATTATTACTGCAAAATATAAATCACTTACCTTTGCCAGGCTTGCTTGGTTCTAGGAAATAAAACAACTTAAAGAATATTTTTTATACAAACAAATTTTGTCAAGAGTTCAGTCTTTGTGTGTGTGTGTGACAATCGTTTGCTGATTGAGTGTGTACAACAAATACTGAACACTACCCTCTGATTAAGCCTTACTGCTCAACCACACTACCATAAATAGAGAGTAAGGTGCCATCTACGTTTACCTCGGCCTACCTTTGGGGTTCCACTGGACTCTGGGCACACTAAACCTCACTTTGGTATAGTATATACAGAGCCAGCTTCCTACACGGAGCCACAGAGTAACTGATGCAGTTGTGTGCAAAACTAGGGCCCTGAAAAGGGGGACTAACCCTAGCCCGACATCAGTCTGCAAAGCTGGGAGGCATGGGTGGGGCTGTAAGGAATCTGCAGCTAGATAGAGTCTCTTTCAGATAATGGGTTACAGAAGGTAAGTAACTTGTTCATCTGATAGAGACTTCTAGCTGCAGATTCCTTACCTTTGACTTACATACCTAAGCCACACCATCCCGGCAGTGGGTTGCGGACTAATACCTCAAACAAGGAAGACCTGAAGGACTGAACAGGCAAAAAGCCCATCTCTGCAGACCGGACTGTCCAGGCAGTAGAGTTTGGCAAACATGTACAAAGATGCCCACTTTGCCTGACAGATGTCCAGGATTCAGACACCCCGAGCCAAGGCCGTAGTTGCAGCCTTTCCTTGTTGGAATGGGCCCTTAACCCCTCAGGGGGCTGCTTCTTTGCGAGGAAATACCAGATCTTACTGCAGAGAATGACCCAGCAAGAGATGGTCCTTTTCTTCACTGCCCTTGCCTTCTTAGCTCCCATTTACCCCACAAAGTGTTGGTCGTCCACCCGGAACTCACTTGTGCAGTCAAGTTAGAACAAGAATACTCTTTTTGGGTCCAGTTGGTGAAGGGGCTCCTCCTCTTTAGAGGGATGCGGAGGAGCAAATAAGGTGTGCAATATGATGGATTGAACGAAATGGAATGGGATTCAAAAAGGGGGGTGGTGATGAACAGAGTGTCTGAATTAAGCAGACCACTCTTACCCAGTCAAGAGATCATGGCTTGATCCATCACCGTTATTTAGCCCACTGCATCACCCCAGTTCAGAACCTGGCTATATGCAAATTAGTCTGACTCAGTGCCTCATGGGAACAGGGCAGACCAAACTATCAAGCCAATTCTTCACCGGAAAGGAGACAAGCTTCCGGGGACCGGTTTCTGGCATTTCAGCCGTCGTCGGCCCGGCTTGCTTGAATCCTGGTGGTGCAGTGAGCAAGGGACTCATGTCTGAGTATACCCTGCCACACATGTGGTGGCCAAAACGATTCAAAAAGGGGGTGGTGATGAACAGAGTGTCTGAATTAAGCAGACCACTCTGCTTAATTCAGACACTCTGTTCATCACCACCCCCTTTTCTGAATCATTTTGTCCACCATAGCGTGGAAGGGTATACTCAGATGTGAGTCCCTTGCTCATTGCACCATCAGGATTCAAGCAAGCTGGGCCGAAGACGGCTGAAATGCCAGAAACCGGTCCCCGGAAGCTTGTTTCCTTCCCAGTATAAGAATTGGCTTGGTAGTCTGGTCTGCCCTGTTCCCATGATGCACTGGGCCAGGGACATGCTAATTTGCATGTAGTCAGGTTCTGAGCTGGGATGGTGCAGTGAGCTAAAAAACGGTGATGGATCAAGCCCTGATCTTTGGACTGGGTAAGAGTGGTCTGCTTAATTCAGACACTCTGTTCATCACCACCCCCTTTTCTGAATAATTTTGTCCACCATAGCGTGGAAGGGTATACTCAGATGTGAGTCCCTTGCTCATTGCATCATCAGGATTCAAGCAAGCCGGGCCGAAGACGGCTGAAATGCCAGAAACCGGTCCCCGGAAGCTTGTTTCCTTCCCAGTATAAGAATTGGCTTGGTAGTCTGGTCTGCCCTGTTCCCATGATGCACTGGGCCAGGGACAGATTAATTTGCATGTAGCCAGGTTCTGAGCTGGGATGGTGCAGTGAGCTAAAAAACGGTGATGGATCAAGCCCTGATCTTTGGACTGGGTAAGAGTGGTCTGCTTAATTCAGACACTCTGTTCATCACCACCCCCTTTTCTGAATCATTTTGTCCACCATAGCGTGGAAGGGTATACTCAGATGTGAGTCCCTTGCTCATTGCACCATCAGGATTCAAGCAAGCCGGGCCGAAGACGGCTGAAATGCCAGAAACCGGTCCCCGGAAGCTTGTTTCCTTCCCAGTATAAGAATTGGCTTGGTAGTCTGGTCTACCCTGTTCCCATGATGCACTGGGCCAGGGACAGACTAATTTGCATGTAGCCAGGTTTCGAGCTGGGATGGTGCAGTGAGCTAAAAAACGGTGATGGATCAAGCCCTGATCTTTGGACTGGGTAAGAGTGGTCTGCTTAATTCAGACACTCTGTTCATCACCACCCCCTTTTCTGAATCGAAATGGAATGGGGTCACTAGCTTTGGTAAAAAGGAAGCCGGAGTGTGAAGCACCACTTTGTCTGGAAAAGACATCAGATAAGGAGGCATGCAAGATAATGCCTGCAACTCACTCACCCTTCGGGCAGATGTAATCACCACTAAAAAGGCCGTTTTGATGGTCAACAGCCGGAGGAGACAGTTACGTAAAGGCACAAAAAGAGCACACATTAGGTAGGTGAGGACCAAATGAAGGTCCCACTGTGGCATAACAAAGGGCCTGGGTGGAAACAAGTGAGCCAGCCCTTTTAGACACCTATGTACAATTGAAGACTTCTTCATTTCTCCTGCCTGATTTTCTCCCACTGAGAGCACCACGCATCGTCGGGGACTCTGAGTCCCAGCAGCGCTTGTGCCGCCAATGCCCTCTAGGCCACCCACAAAAGTGTGCCAGGAGTCCCGCGGCACAGGGACGCGCCCGGGCACGTCCATCGGAGCCCGAAAGAGGCTGGGCTGGGCCCCCATCTAACATCTTACATCGGCCAAAAGGTATTTTTTTTAACTCTTGTGTGTTCTTACAATATGGAAAAGCGCAAAGGTCCTTTGGAAAAAGCGGGTGGAGGCTCTGTAGCAACGCAGGATGCATTCCTGTCTAGAGTAGCCAGCGTTCTCACCCATTAAATTAAGTTAAATCAGAGGCGTCTGTCAATGGAACCATTTCTTCTCCCACTGAGGTTGCCCACAGGGGGCACTCTGGACTCCCCTCATAAACTTGCTCGCCTCTTTTGATTATAGCTGGTGACCTTCCACCTGGGCAACAGGATCCGCTGCCCATGTCCAGTTCACTGTCTGCCATATCTAGAGAGGATTCAGAGTCTTCTCCCCCAACTGTTTTATTAACGGACCCCTCAAATGATCCCCCTGCAGGGCAGGCACGACTATCACCACCAAACAGACTAAAGCCACACACAATACAAAATCAAGGGGTATACAACCTAAAGTCCCCACATTGACTCATGAAACACCAGCAAAGACTCAAACGGCAAACACTCTGCCCTTACAACCCCCAATTAATGAGGATCTATGGGAAGAAGCAAGTAAAAGGCTGATGACACTCCTGGACCCAATGTTAACTAAGTTAACTCAGATTGAACAAAGATTGGCAAGCTTAATAACATCCAACACACATGTCTGTTTTTTGGATGATCCCTCCAAAGCGCATTCTCAACCCATACCCGCAGACATTTCACTAGTTCTGCCTAGTGAGGCCAGAGCCACTTCATCTGTACCAACACGGGGCAATACATCTAGCCCCGTTACTCGGGTCTGTGGGCCGTCCTCTACAATGTGCAGTCATGTAAATGCGCAAAGGGAGGTTCAAAATCCTCAAGCTATGGCACCAGGGGACATACGCCACTGACCACTATCATTGGAAGAGGGTTCAAAGGCTCCTTAACAGGCTCCAGGAATATGTGGCACTCATCCCACCCCTACTGAAGCCCGCACAGAATTTCACACTCTAATAGTACTCCATCTTCTGCCCGAAGCCTCCCCTCTGGTATTGGTTCTCCGGGTCAACCAGCTGGAATCAACGTCACAACTGATGGACAAATGCCTTCAGTGGCCCTGCAAATTCTCCTGCATCCGACCTACCTCGCTCCAGCACCCGCCAAGTCAAACACCAGCAGCACCCACCTCAAGTGCATCCTGCTCAACACCCGCTCCGTCCACAGACACGCCATCGAACTCTGGAACCTCCTAGACGCCACAGCCCCTGACGTTGCCTTCCTCACGGAGACCTGGATGAACGCCTCTTCAGCTCCCAACATCGCCATCGCCATCCCAGAGGGCTACAAGATCGTCCGGAGGGACCGCAACGCCAACCAGATGGGAGGAGGCATCGCCATCATCCACAGGAACACCATCCGTCTCACGACCAGCACCGACAACACCCTGACCAGCGCCGAACACCTGCACTTCCAGATCCACACCAACCCGAACACCACCCTCAGAGGCACCCTGATCTACCGACCCCCGGGACCACGCACCCCATTCAGCGAGGACATCGCCGACTTCGTCAGCCCGCATGCCCTCCCCTCCGCTGACTACATCCTCCTGGGAGACCTCAACTTCCATCTGGAGAACAACAACGACCGCAACACCAGCACCCTGCTCGATAACCTCGCCAATCTTGGACTCAAGCAGCTGGTGTCCACCCCCACCCACCTCGCCGGACACACACTCGACGCAGTCTTCTCCTCCAGCACAGACATCAACTTCAGCCACGCCACAGAGCTTCAATGGACGGACCACAGCTGCGTCCACTTCACCTTCAAGAGAACGACGACCCACCACCACCAGCAACAGGCCGCCCGCAGAAGCTGGAACAAGATCTCAGCAGACCAGCTCGCCACCTCCCTGAGCCAGCACCCTCCTGCCAGCTCAGCGAACACCAGCCAGGCCGCCGACAACCTCACGAAGTGGATCAGCAACTGCGCAGACGAGCTCGCCCCGCTGAGGACCCCGCCCAGCAGACCCGGCAGCAAGAAAGCCCCGTGGTTCACCGACGAACTCAAGAGCTCCAAGAAGAACTGCCGAGCCCTCGAGAAAGTCTGGAGAAGGGAACCTACACCGGACAACAGGACCACCCTCAAGCAGGCCACTCGGAAGCACCACCAGCTGATCCGCGCCGCCAAGAAAACTGCATTCAAGGACCGGCTGGACAACAACGCACACAACAGCAAGGAACTCTTCAACATCATGAAAGAGCTATCCAACCCCAGCGCAGGAAACAACGACATCACCCCATCGCAAGACCTCTGCAACTCCCTCGCTTCATACTTCCACAACAAGATCGCGGACATACACAACAGCTTCAACAACCAACCAACGCACACCATGACCGAACAACCACCCCCCACCACCACCCTCCACGCCTGGACCCCGATCAGCACCGAAGACACCATCCGCACGATGAACTCCATCCACTCCGGATCACCAACCGACCCCTGCCCTCACCACGTCTTCAACAAGGCCGACGCTGTCATCGCACCCCACCTGCGAGACATCATCAACACATCCTTCAACACCGCCACCTTCCCGGAGAGCTGGAAGCACGCCGAACTCAGCGCTCTACTCAAAAAACCAACAGCAGACCCCACTGAACTCAAGAACTACCGCCCCATCTCGCTCCTCCCGTTTCCAGCCAAAGTCATCGAGAAGACCGTCAACAAGCAGATGGCCGCCTTCCTCGAGACGAATGGATCCCTCGACCCTTCACAGTCCGGCTTCCGAGCCAATCACAGCACCGAGACCGCCCTCATCGCCGCCACCGATGACATCCGAGCCCTGATGGACAACAGAGAAACAGCGGCCCTCATACTCCTAGACCTCTCCGCGGCATTCGACACTGTCTGCCACCGCACCCTAGTACAGCGCCTCAGCAACGTCGGAATCCAGGACAAGGCGCTGGAATGGATCATCTCCTTCCTCGACGGAAGAACTCAGAGAGTCCGCCCACCACCGTACAAGTCAGAGGCCTCCGAAGTCATCTGCGGCGTCCCTCAAGGATCCTCTCTGAGCCCCACCCTCTTCAACGTCTACATGAGCCCCCTCGCGGCCATCGCACGCCAACACAACCTCAGCATAATCTCCTACGCCGACGACACCCAGCTGATCCTCTCCCTGACCAACGACCCCGCCACCGCCAGAGCCAACCTACACGAAGGGATGAAAGAGGTAGCCGAGTGGATGACGACCAGCCGCCTGAAACTGAACTCTGACAAGACGGAGGTCCTCATCCTGGGCTCTTCTCCCTCCGCCTGGGACGACTCCTGGTGGCCTCCCGCCCTGGGCACCGCACCCAAACCGACAGACCATGCACGCAACCTGGGCTTCATCCTGGACTCCTCCCTCTCCATGACCAGGCAAGTCAACAACGTCTCCTCGGCGTGCTTCAACATCCTACGCATGCTACGGAAGATCTTCTGGTGGATCCCCACCGAGACCAGGAAGACCGTCACCCAGGCCCTCGTCACCAGCCGACTGGACTACGGCAACGCCCTCTACGCCGGTACCACCACCAAGCTCCAGAAGAGACTCCAGCGGATCCAGAACGCCTCAGCCAGACTCATCCTCGACATCCCACGAACCACATCTCCGGACATCTGAGAGACCTTCACTGGCTCCCCGTCAACAAAAGAATCACCTTCCGCCTCCTCACCCACGCACACAAAGCCCTACACGACCAAGGCCCGAGCTACCTCAACAGCCGCATCAACTTCTACGCTCCCAAACGCCACCTCCGATCAGCCAACCACGCCCTCGCCGCCGTCCCCCGCATCCGAAGAGCGACTACAGGAGGAAGGTCCTTCTCCTACCTGGCCGCCAAGACCTGGAACTCCCTCCCGGCCGACCTGCGCCTGACCCAAGACCACCTCTCCTTCAGGAAGAAGCTGAAGACCTGGCTGTTCGAGCAGTAGCGGCATCCCCCCCCCCCCCCCCAGCGCCTTGAGACCCTACGGGTATGTAGCGCGCTCTATAAGTGTCATTGGTTGATTGATTGAGTGGCTCTCATATAATCTAAGGAACTTGGAAATGAGCAATTACTACTTAGCAAATAAAATCATCATGGCGAGTAGAGTGGGGATCGGTAGTTCACCAAAGACGATAGGGGAGGATTGCGTGGTGATAAATTTTAACAACTCTCAGGTGTGTCATCTTGTTAGAACCAATCTCCACAGGTCTGCCATTAGAAGCACTCAAATTATACCTTTACCATTGCAACACTTTTATAAACAGGTTGCAAATTCATGAGCGGGGAAAAGTGGTGGGTTAAGGTTAGCTCATCTCTCTACAAGTTATGTGGATAGCCCTAATATTCCCCAGGGGGTAAGGTTACAAAATAGATTTGCTCCTCTCTCCATCTTACACTCCTGTGATTGACCACCATTGTTCCCTGGTAGATTAGTTATGCTAGCTAGTCTATCACATGGAACACAGGCAACACCTTCAACCACCACCACCCAGAGTAACATGGATAAAAATAAGATTACCATAACATCCTGGAATGTGGCAGGAATTGCCTCTAAAATAGGCAATGCACAGTGGCATTACCTTTGGCACTCCCTGGAGATCATTTGTTTCCGGGAGACATGGGCTAAGGAGCTGGTCTTTTTCCCTGGTTTTCGCACTTTCCATCAGCCTGCAGTGCCCTCTACATAAGGCAGAGCGAAGGGGGGGACTATTAACATTGATTTCTAATACCATCCCATTTAAAATAAGGCAGGCTGCTTCCCCAAATACCCATTTCAAGGTTCTTAACCTTGAGCTTAAAAACGAGAGGTCATGGATTCTAATTAACTTCTAGAATAATGAATTTGGGCAAAATATGAAAAAAGTATCAGAAGACCTAATCAGGGAGTTAGGGAAATTTACCCTATCCAACAAAAAAGGTACACCTCACATTATTTGGGTGGGGTATTTTAACCCCTTCGCTGTGGTGTTAATTTTGCTGCGTTGAGAGGGGGGGGGGCATGTGGGCACGACGCCCATGACTGCTCCTGGCCGTCATGATTCAAGGTAGTCATTTGCTCATGACGGCCGGGATCCGTCCGAACTCCGCCCACTGATTAATTCAGCCGCATAGGTGCGGAATTAATCCCGTGTGGGCGGAGCGCAATGTTCGGACGGCTCCCGGCCGTCATGAGCACATGACTACTATGACTCATGACGGCCGGGAGCCGTCAGGAGCACAGAACGAGTTAACACTCACCTTTGTAAATATACTAAGGTGTGTGGTTTAACTGCACCTCAGGATAACCCCCTCACACATTTTTCACACAATGAATATGGGGATACCCTAAATAATTTCCTATATTCAAGCAATCTGGGAATAATCAACAGCATAAAATCTGGCCAGTAAGGGAAATCATTCAGGCAGGGCACACAGGAGTAAACAATTGGTTGTATTCTAGTTTCTTCCATACCAAGTAGAAAAGTGGTCCATTTGGACAACGTGTTTACACCTTATAGTGACTATGCTATCCTCCTTAGTTCCTTACATCTCCCTTGTAAGGCAAAAGGACATCAACAGGTATTTATTTATAAAGTTTTATATAGCGCGAACATGACCACCAGGAGTATCAGAGCGCTTTACAATATAAGAGGCAAGAGGGTACATGTAAACAACCAAGAGTAACTACAGAGAGAAGCCATATACATAAAATGAAATATCACAGGAGGAGAAAATAATTACACAGTCACAGGTGTCCGAACCTCCTTCAGAACCTTAAGTGTCCAACATGGTAAGCACAGCTAAAATTTCACAGTCAAAAGTGATCACACTTTATCCTGAGTTATAAAATGTCAAGATCGTAATATACAGGGCGAAAATTCACCAACATGAAAAAGGCCTAGCATTCAAATGGACCAGGGCCACCGGGCCATGGATTGACAGTTAAGTGACTGCATCAAGTGGTGAGGCCAGTTTGAGGTAAGAATTTCTTCATTAGGAGCCTTTTGGCTTCTTTCTTGAAGAGGAGCGTGGAAGGATTCGTCCTGAGTTTGGGGGGAAGGGAGTTCCAGATCCTTGGAGCCATACCCGAGAAGGCACGGTTGGAGGTCTTTGTTTTCTTGAATTTATGGGGTTTGAGTAATAGGGTGCTGGCACTTCTGGAGGCTCTCGCACCACATGAGGGCACCAATTTCAGCGCGAGGTATTGTGGAGTCTGGTGGTGGATAGCTTTGTGTGCCATGCATGCGATTTTTAAGTGTATCCGGGCTTCATAAGGAAGCCAATTAAGGACTAACAAGTCCGGAGAGATATGGTTGATTTTTTTTGTGCCAGTTATGAGCCTAGCAGCAGAATTGAGGGGAGCCCTAAGAGGAGCCATCTTCACTCTGGGCAAGCCACACAGCGTAGCACTAACATAGTCCAGCTTTGAGATCACTAGGGCTTGCACTGCAACCTTAAGGTCAGGATCAGGAAGGTAGGGTTTTAGTTTTGAGGATGTTGAGTTGGTGGTTCACTCATTTGGTGCGGGAACTGATGTGTTTCTGCATGTTTAGGCTTTTGTCTAAGATGATCCCCAGAGAGAATGCAGAGTCCACTAGGTGAGGTCTACAATTCAAGGCAATAATCTGGGACAGCCATTGGTCCATGTCCAGGGATATTTTCTGAGGAGAGATTAGGAGGAACTCAGTTTTTAAAGCATTAAGCTTCAGGTGATTGCGTGTCAGCCAGCATTGTGTTTCCAGCAGGATTAAGTTGAGGGATTGAACATCCTCAGCGGAAGCGATCTTCAGGTAAAGTGGAGTATCGTCCGCATACATGTGATAATGAATGTTGGATGATTTCAAGATTTCTGCCAGAGGCTCCATGAACAAGTTAAAGAGTGTGGGAGATAATGCTGACCCTTGTGGAACTCCAAGAGTAACCAGGGCCGGGTGAGATAGGGATTGGTTCACCTTGAGGCATTGTGATCTATTGTGAAGGAAAGACGAGAACCAGTTAAGTACAGGCCCAGACAACCCCATCCTATGTTCCAGGACAGTTAGGTTATCGTGTTTGACCATATCAAAGGCTGAGGACAGGTCTACAAGGATCAAAAGGCAGGCCTCATTATGGTCCAACATTCTAAGTGCATCTTCTACGATGTGCGTCAACGCTGACTCTGTACTATGACCCGCGCAGAAAACGATTGACAATGGCACAAGAGTTGGAAATGATCGATATGGTTACAGAGTTGGGCAAGCACACATTTCTCCAGTAGCTTTGCCAAGGTGGGGATGTTGGAAATTGGGCAAAAGTTATGAAGATCCGTGGGATCAGCTGATGATTTCTTTAGAATCGGGTAGCAGATCATTTATCGTTACTCAGGAAAAATGGCTACTGTTAAAATGGGCACAGGTCGAGAAGCTGAATTTGGGCAATGAAATAATAGCACAAGTAATGGAAGACATTATACATTGTCTGGCTGAGGGGACTAAGTCTCCACACTGAGTTAACCACTTTACAGTCCTTTTAACCAAATTAAAAATGGCACTTACTCGCACCAAACCGCTAAATTCTAACCAAAACAGAGGTTGGTTTGATCATGAATGTTCTACAGCAAGGGCAGTGCTCAGGAAGGCTCTCAAAGCCCACTGCAGAGACCCAGCAGGGATCAAATTGTTGTGTAGTAATTATAAACAAGTTAGGGAAAAAAGAAGGAAGGATATAAGAGAGAAGGCCTGGAATGTCTTAGAGCAAGCTGCGAATTCAGGCAGCAGCAGGGAGTTCTGGAGAGTCATAAATGTCCCTTATTTTAACACCTTGGCTGCTAATGGTTTTCCCCTCCTGTGCTGCGAGGCTTTGAAAGCCACTGTTCATGACGAGCTCAGCTGGTCATGAGCATGGAAGGGGTTAAGGACTCTAAGGATCCCTAATTGGACTCATGTAGATGAGAAGGATTGGGTGGCTCATTTTGAAAGCATTTTTGGTTCCAACAACACTTAACCCTTACTTCTTGCTGATCCAGTTGAAATGCCATTAGGCTGTCTGAAATTTTCACTATTTGAAGTCAGAAGAAGGTTTGAGTCTTGTCCACCAGGGAAAGCCCCGGGCCCTGATGGGGTTCGATAGATCTTTCCCGCAGAATTATGATTGGTGGGTCCTCCTAATAACAAACATGTTCAATAGAATATTAGATGAGGGCCCTCCACCATCCTGGAACCAGAGTGTAATTGTTTTCATCTATATGAAATGGGGTAGGTGTTCCCCAAAGAACTATCGTTCCATCTCCCTTCTGGATACCACCACAAAGCTTATGGGCCGGCTCCTATTATCGAGATTGGAGAACTGGGCCAAAGAAAATAACATACCGATGCAAGAGCAATATGGATTCCAGAAGGGAAAGGGGACGGTGGACCAATGTCTTAATTTGTCACTCTGTATTGATAAACACAGTAAAGTGAACGAGGGGAGGATCTGTATGGCTTTTATGGACCTCTTGCTGCATTTGATTGTATTTCCCACCAGAAGTTGTGGCCTATGCTGGAAGAAATGGGGGTTGACCCACTGATAATCCGCTTCATCTGCCACTTATGCCTCTTCCTCTGTTCTGTATGGAGCAAATGGGGAATGTACACGCCCATTTAAAATCGAGAGTTGGGTCAGACATGGCTGTGTCCTTGCCCTGTTTCTTATTTCGATCTATTCCAACGGGGTGGAGGCCACCCTGACTGGAGCTCCCCTGGACGCGCCTATTTTTGATAACGGGCGCCTCTCAATACTGGCGTACACAGATGATGTGGTCCTGATTGCCAGGACAGGGCTTTTCTTACAGTCTCTTATAACATCATTTGTCCCATTTATGGGCTGTGAGAAAGTGCCACATTTCTTGTATTGGTAGGCCCCCACTTTTTGCTGAACTGCTTATGTGCTTTGACTGAGTGTCCCCTGGGCTCCTGCCAACCAGGTACCCATGGCCTGTGTTCCTTCCCTAAAACTGTGTTGAACTTAAAACCCAATTGGCATCTCTGGCCACCTGTCAGCCCCTAGTAAATGGTACCCTAGTTCCCCAGGGCATGATGACCAGAAAAGACCCCTAAGGGATGCAGCTCTTATTGTGCCACCCCTAGGGGCCCTGTGCCCTGACACCCACACCCTGCCTTTGCAGGCTGAGTGTCTAAGTACAGAACTAAACCAAGAGTTGACATGGCACACATCCTGGTGTGCCATGCCCACAAGACCAACTGCCCTAGCTTACCACAATCACCCCTCTAGCTGAGTGTCCTATGAAAGTGGTGTGGGCACAGGTGCATGATCCCTGTTCCACTACAGTACCCAGTGCCATTCCTGGGCACTGTAAGTGCAGTACTGCCATTAAGAGTATATAGTGCTGGGAGGTCGACATTACGAACTCCACAGCACCATGATGGCTCCATTGAAGACGGAGAAGTTTGGTATCAAACTTCTCAGCACATTAAACCCGCACTGATGCCAGTGTGAGATTTAATGTAACATGCACCAGAGGGCATCTTAGAGATGCCTCCTTAAGCCTAACCTACAATCCACGTCTGGACTGAAAGGCTGCCTAGGCACAACAGACATGTTGCTGGACCACTGGGTGGAGAGCCCCCCGCCCTCCTGGGCCTGCAACAATGCACATCCTGGGTGAGGTGCTAGGTCTCCTCCCACAGGATGGGCAGGGGGAAGCTTCAAAGGCCTGCCGCCTCTGTGAGCTTCTCCAGACCATTTGCTGTACCCAGCAACTGGCCCTCACCGGTTCTGACCCCCACTCCGGCGGGAAGACTGGCGAGAATCCCTACGTCAGGAAAGGGGGTGTGCCAGCCTGTGCCAACCCCACCCCTCAGGGGGGAGAGGCGAAGTGAAGCACAACCCCGGGCTCCGGCCATCTTGAAGTTGGGGAGCCCTGCCCAATCACAGCTAGGCTCTTGCCCCCCTCCCACAGGAGAGGAGCAGACTAGGGGGTGTACCCACCCCAAGACATGGACCTATTGGTCCCTGCCCTTGCCCTACCTGTAACGCCCCAAAATTCAGTATTTAGGGGCTCCCTGAACCTTCCTTCCTCAGATCCCGATAAGAAAAGAAGAAAGAAGATCAAGAAGAAGACCCGCCGTGCAGCTGCTAACAATAGGACGACACCGACTGACTTGGCCCCAGCCCTACCGGCCTGTCGATCCTGGAACCTGCTCCTGCTTAATCACGGCGACCCCTGCGGACAGCAACCTTGGGACCCCCCGGAGGACCTGCCTTCCTTGACCCTCTTGAAGAGTAGGACTCCCATAATCAGAGGCTCTGCTTTAACAACCATAATCCTGGTGCCAGACACAAAGCACCAGACTAACCCACTATGCAGCCGCCAAGCCCGGCCCGCGCGATCCAAGACCCCCCGGCGACTGGGACCTGAGGTTCAGTGCCCAAAGACCCTCTTCGACGAACCAGGCGACGCCTGCAGCCTCAGAACCAGGGACCCATCCAACCACGACCAGCCGAGGGTAAGATTTCCCGACGACCAAAGACACGCCTGCACCTGGCTCCCTGCATCCCACTGTGCCTTCCTTTGGGGTACCTACCTCTTCTCCAAGATCCCAACTTACCTCTCGAAGTGGTGGTCGCACCTGAAGAATCTCCATCCCCGAGTCTGCAGCCTTTGTTCCCTTTTTACCTTTCCCATTGAATAACATTGCATATCTGACGCTTCAAAAGCACCCTGAACCCAGCAACCCGAGTGCCGCTGGAAGTGCAGCTACTACCCTACTCTACTTCCCCACTTGCCCTGAGTAAGTGACCAGGAGCTCAGCTCCCACAGCCGCGTGGCCTGCTTGCTTGCAGCCACCAACTGAAGGCCCCCTCCCCTCCATTGGATAACATTGGGCCTAACTACCTCTGCACCTGGCTGCCCCTTTGCCGCTGAGGGTGTACCAACTTTACCTACCTGACCCTGGGGGACCCTTGAGTCTATGAACAGATCCTTAACTTCAGTGGTTGAGTCCTCACCTGGAAACCAATAACCCACTTTCCTGCCGTAGGAGAACATTGACTGGTTTGACTCAAAGTGTGAAGTTTTGAACCTCTAAAATATTCCTATAAAATCAACTGAATACCGAATTCCGAAGTACTCACCTGTGATCAGGAGAGAAGCCAGTACTGTACCTTGTAGCCCAGTACTGAACCGCAAAAGTAATCCTAACCGGGTTTACAAATAACCTAAATTTTCTCTATAGGAATTCATGGACTGCTTCTCTATGAAGTTTCTTCTGAGTGTACTTTTGAAAACTTTAAATCTTCCTTAAAAATCATACCTACTACTGAAACATAATTACTTACCTGTCTTAAGTAGAGATCCCAGTGCTGGACCTAGGAGCCCAGTACTGGATTACAAAAGTAACGAGAACGTGCTTTACCTATAACCTGAATTTCCTCCCATTGGATAACATTGCTCGATTTTCACTGAAATTATTTTGTGTAAACTTTAGAAATACCTTTATATTCTTTAAAAATCATTGCAATAACTAAAGCGTTTTTCATAAACTGTTTTCAGCTTAGACCCCAGGACTGAATCTAGGATCCAGTCTTGGAACTACAAAAGTAATCTATAAAGTAATCAGCTGCATTTATGTAGAAAAACCCATTGAGCTCAATGTTAGATTGTGTTTAGAATTGTGTTGCCTACTGCACCCCCTGTGCCTATTGTGTTTACAAAGTTATTACCATTCTGCAAAGTACTAACCTAAGATCCCTCAGAGTTGAGAAAAGTATATTTTTGATACCTGTTGGTTCTAAAAATAAAACAACTATATCTTTTGATATAAAAGCCATTGGCCTGGAGTTCAGTCTTTGAGTGTGTGAAACCTTTTGCTGACTGAGTGTGTATAACAAATGCTTTACACTGTCCTCTGGTACTGCCTTACTGCTCGACCAAGCTACAACTTTTGAGTAAGGTCAGCCCTGACTTTAACCTCTGTTATACTTCTGGGTTGGTGGCCTCTATACACCCTGTACCTTACTTTGGTCCAGTATATATAGAGCCACTTTTTCACATGGGCTCATAAGATCTTAGAGTAAATGAGGCAAAAACATTTATTGTCATAGCAGGCCCCAGAAGTGGAGAAAAAGACCCACATTTCCAGTTGGCCTCAAAGAAACTCGAAGTGGTAGACTCCTTTTCCTACCTTGGGGTCCTATTTGAACCACTCTTAGACAAACCTGGTTGTGGGAAGAACTTCTGCTATTGAAAGGAGTCTGTGGGCTTTTCAAGAAAGCTGGGTGCCAGTCCTCTGGGCAGGATTAAAAACATATATTGTGCCAAAACAAAAGCAAGGGGCGGGAGTCTGGGGGATGGCAAACGCCGACCATCATCAGAGAATGGAAGACACCTTTTTTAAAAATCGGGTATCCTTACCCCATTTACACTGGAATTGGGGTTACCTTACTAGCTTGATTCCATGTGCTGTGGTTCTCAATCTGGCGTAGGTCCACGTTTAACTTAACGACTGAAGCTGGACCACCACAGCAGGATTGGTTGGATCAGCTATGGAGAGGTTGAACTGATGGCAATTGGGCAGGGAAATTTATTCAGGGGCCCCTCACTGTGTAGGAAGGCCTTGAGAAAGCAAATCATTGAGTCGTATCTTCAAAGGGCTAACTTTCTTCAGAGAGAAAAAAATCACAAAGGGCGGCAGTTGTAGATGTTCTTATCCCCCCAAGATTAGACGACAGATTTTCATATCTCTTGTGTATTAGCTTTGCTCACCATAGATTTATTCAATTGCGTTTCCGCCTGAATTATATCCCTCTGATGCTAGCCCACCCAGTGAGGAAGTTTAAACACTCACATCTGCCCCCCTGTCCCTGTGACAACCATTCACCCCAATCGGACTTATACATAGTGTTATTCTGCAAGTTTTATCATACTGGAAGGAAAACGTTTATCCTCAAGATTTTAAGGCATCATAATTTCACACAATGCAGGGTGGCATTGTATTTTCTAAATGCACTTCATGACCCATTTCTTTGATTCTCTGTAGCATGTTTTTGTGGGCATGCTTGAGCAGAAGGAAGAACTGGGATCCCCGGATATAAATCGCTGTAATAACTGGGAAAAATTGACTGTATTTAAATGTTGGGGGCCTTAGTTACCGGAATTGTTCAAAGTGCACGATTGTCCCATACAGGATTTTAAATAATACTTTTTATTGGTAGAGCCTACTTGCGAAACTAATGATTCTGAAATGATTTTAAATGTTTTAAACTGTGGTTTTATATGGATGATACTGTGTTATGGCTCATTTGATGAATTGATGCTTTTATGATCTGTTTTAACAAGAGATCGAATAAAGAGATTGATTGATTAGGGACTTAAAGAGAGAGGGCGGGAAAGTTTCCAAGGCAGAGCCCTGCTGGGCAAGGGTCAGAATGGATAAAAGAACAGTGGAAAGAGAAGTAGAAAGGGGGTCAATAGACCATTCTGTAGTGTATAATACAAATTTCTGCCAACGGCAGCCGTATACCATCTTAGTGGAGAGTCGCCTTACCGCCAAAATAACGTTACATACTTTGGGAGGAAGGTCAAAAGCCATCAACTGCCACAGCTCAATCTCCACGCATGGAGGCACAGTTGACAAGTTTGGGTGGAGAACCCTCCCCTGCTGCTGCGACAGAAGATCCTCCTTAACAGGCAGCCTGATCGGAGGATCGATGCTCATCTTCAGAAGCTCTGGATACCAGACTCTCCTCGCCCAGTCTGGAGCCACAAGAATGAATTGGGCCCAGTCGCTACTGATCTTCTTCAGAACACTGGGCTTGAGTGGTATTAGCGGAAAGGTGCACAACAGGTCTGAGCGTCACTCACAACGAAAGGCATCACCCAGCGATAGCTGCCTTGGAAACTCCAGCGTGCAGTATTGAAGACACTGCACGTTCTCTTTGGAAGCGAACAAATGTAACCAACGTTCTCCCCACTGATGAAAGAGACCTTGCGCCAGCTCCAACTGGAGAGGCCTTTCATGATCTGCTAGGCACTTACAGCTGAGTTCCTCCACTCTGGCATTCAGAGAACCTGCCAGGTGTTGAACCACCAAGGTTATTCCCTGCTGTTCCAGCCATGTCCCGAGACGCAAGGCCGCTCAAAAAAGGGTACATGACCCCCATCCTGCCCTGAATGTTGCAGTGCTACATGGAAGTGGTGTTGTCAGTGAACACCTGCACTAGCTTCCCCTTGACAGAGGCAAGGAATGCTTTTAATGCTAATCAAATCACTTGGAGCTCCAACAAGTTTATGTGAAGCCCCGACTCTGCCAGAGACCAGTGTCCCCTGATCTCCACCTCTCCCAGATTGCTGCCCCATCCCAGAAGTGACTGATCTGTCACAACTGCGATCTGGTTGGAGAAGGAAAAGGGGTCTGCCACTGACCCAATTGTGGTTCCTCAACCACCATTGCAGATCTTTCGCAGCTCCTTCTGAGATCTGAACCACATTGGCGAGATTTCCCTGATGCTGTGCCCACTGGAACTTCAAGTCCCACTGCAGAGCCCGCATACGCTACCTGGCATTTTGTGTACTAACTGGATCCAGGAGATCATGAGGCCCTAAAGCCTCAGAGTCAGTCTCACCGAAATCCAGGACAGAGGCCGAAACATCGGAATCATAACCTTACTACCCTAGACTAGCTGCTCGGGAGGATAGATCCAAAATTGCACTGTGTACAGAACTGCTCCTATGAAAGGGAGAGTCTGAGAAGGAGTCAGGTGTGACTTCAACTTGTTTATAGAGAACCCCAACAAATGCAGGAGGGTCGACTTAGTCCGAAGGTGGAAGACAAGAGCCTGGGGCGAGAATGCCTTAAATAGCCAGTCGTTGAGGTAGGGAAAACGGACACCCTTAATCTGCACAGATGAGCAGCAACCAACGCCATCACCTTGGTGAACACCCGGAGGGCACTGAAAGCTGAAAGGGAGCACGGTAAACTGAAAGCGCTTGTGGACTACCTTGAACCGCAGGATGTGAAAATACACATCCTGCAGGCCAAACGCTACCATCCAGTCTCCTTGGTCTAGAGCAGACAAGACCCGAGCCAGAGTAAATATCTTGAATTTCTCTGTCTTGAGGAAGAAATTGACAGTCCGAAGACCTAAAATGGGCAGTAGCCTCTTGTTCTTCTTCGGTATCAAAAAGTAGCGGGAATAACAGCTATTGCCTACTTATGAACCTCGGACCCATTCTATAGCTTCCTTGGCCAAGAGAACTGTAACTTCCTCCTGGAGCAATTTTAAATGTTCCTCTATCAGCCGTTCCTGATTTGGCAGAATAGGAGGAGGAAACACAAGGAAAGGCAGAGACTATCCCTCCTGAATGATCTACGAGACCCACTTGTCTGATGTTATGGACGTCCGGTGGGGGAGATGCCATGTCTTTCCTAGACCGGAGGTTGAATGTTTTGCCATTGTGCAACATTCCGTCCATCATCTTGCGTGTTTTGCTGTTCACCGTATGTGGGAAGGGTATGCCCAGACGTGGGTCCCGTGCTCACCAAGCCACTGGAGTCAAACTATCCTCGCTGAAGACGGCTGAGAGCCAGAAACCTGTCCTAGGATGCTTGATTCTGGTCCAGGTAAGACATGGCTTGGCAGTTTGGGCTGGACTGTTCCCATGAGGCACAGGGTCAAGACTGATTTGCATATGGCCATGTCTAAACTGGGGTGGCTTGGTGAGCAAAATAACGATGGATTAAACCCAGGTCTGTGACTGGGGGTGAATTTTTTGCCATTGTGCAACATTCCGTCCATCATCTTGTGTGTTTTGCTGTTCACCCTATGTGGGAAGGGTATGCCCAGACATGGGTCCCGTGCTCACTAAGCCACTGGAGTCAAACTATCCTGGCTGAAGACGGCCGATAGCCAGAAACCGGTCCAGAAAAGACATGGCTTGGCAGTTCGGGCTGGACTGTTCCCATGAGCCACAGGGTCAAGACTGATTTGCATATGGCCATGTCTGAACTGGGTGGCTTGGTGAGCAAAATAACGATGGATTAAACCCAGATCTGTGACTGGGGGTGAATGTTTTGCCATTGTGCAACATTCCGTCCATCATCTTGTATGTTTTGCTTGTACAGAACTGGCATTAGGTTTTATGCGGTTCACCTAGAGGTCGCTATTAGGTTTTCCCCTATGTGAAAATGTGGTTGAGTGTTTTCTGTTCCAGTTCAAACTCATGGCAGGATGATCTCAGTCTGCTGAGAGTGTCCGCTATCTCTTTTTGCTTTCCTGGGACTTGCCATGCCTGAAGATGTACTCTATTTTGGATGGCCCAATTCCAGATGTCTTGTGACTCTCAGGAGAAAAGTGATCTGGTACCTCCTTGTTTATGTAGTGCATCGTTGTTGTATGTCCGTTCTTATGAGGATGTAATAGTTATGTATCCTAGAGAGGAAAGCCTGCAAGGATAGACGTACTACCTTGAGCTTGAGCTGATTGATGTGAAAAAGCTGATGAGGCTTCTGCCTCTTGCCGCTGACCTGGAGGTCTTGAAGGTATGCTCCCCATACCTCCAAAAAAGGGTCTGTGGTAAATACCCAACGGAGAGGAATGAAAGACCGACTGAGAGGTGGGTATGTTGAGTCCACCAAGCTAGGGCTTTGATCATGGCTAGAGTGACTGTTATGATGTTGTTGAACAAACCTGTCACCATTGGAGGTCTAGTTCTTTCTGTATGGGTTAAATCCTTAGTCTGCAGAACAGAACTAGAGAAATGCGTGATGACATCAACCCCAATAATGATTTGCAGAGATGTACTGAAAGACTTTTTCTCTGATGGATGTTGGCAACTACATTAGTTTCTCTTGCCTTTCCGATGAGAGGAAGCGCTTGTTGGTTACACTATCTAGTGTTGCCCTCAAAAGTATTGTGTTTCTTGATGGTTGTGGGCTTGAATTTTTGCAATTGAGAGTGATACATAGCTGGTTGTACGAGTTACTTACCTTGGGTAACGATGTATCTGGTAGAGACATTGTCTAGACCGCAGATTCCTTAACTTAGACTATCCCCTGGCGTGAGACTGGATCTGGAATTTTTTTGCAGCAGCACCTCTGCGAGCCGGGGGATGGCGCCATACGACCCCGCCCTGACATCGTCCTCGTACGTGACGTCAGCGAGGTCATATAAGTCCCTCCTGGAGAAACTTTTCCATGGCACAACACAGAGCCTCCAACTAAAAACTGACTGTGAAAGTATGGGAACAGTGTGCGAAGGATGAAAATTCCATAAATAAAGAAAGGGGAATGGTGGAAGACACCATCCTAAAGACAGAATAGACACTGCCTACACATATAAGGTATGTTATGTTATTTGCACTTGTAGAGCGCACGATTACCCTTGGGTGTTCTGGTGCCAAGTACTGGTTACCTGGGGAAGCTGAGAGAGTGCTACAGCGAAAAGAGCCATGTTTTCAAGCGTTTCCAGAACGAAAAGAGATCCGGGCAGTTTTGAGGAAAAAGGGGAGCTCATTCCAAGCTCTCGAGGCACAAACAGTGAAACACCTGCCACCCGAGTTTACTTTTTTTGACATGGGGACTTGCACTGGTGGATCGTAGTGTTCTACCAGGAAAACACCAGTGAAACCTTTGCCTAAGAAACTCCGGACCAATACCTTTAATGGCCTTAAAAACAATACAGAGTGCCTTAAAGCGGGTTCTTTGTTTTATTGGAAGCCAGTGTAGCTTCTTAAGCTCTCCTTTCACGGAAACAAATTTGGGTTTTCCGGACAGCAGCCTGGCCGCTGCATTTTGGGCTAATTGGAGCCTATTCATATTTTGTTTTTGTATGTTCAAATATAGGCTATTACAATAGTCCAAACGCGATGTTAAAAGGGCCATGACCACTGTCTTGAGATTGCTCTCGGTCAGGAAAATCTGGATTTTCCTTATGATTCTAAGAATCATAAAACAGGCGGAGGTGACCATGCTTACATGATCCCCCATGGTGAGTTTGTTATCCACTAATTCCCCAAGGTTTTTGGCCTTCTTAGTGGGTATAGGGCAGATGCCCAGATCTTCCGGCCACCACTACGGTGTCCACACCTGTGGATTATTCCCAAACTTTAAGACCTCGGTCTTGTTCGAATTAAGTTTTAAACAACATAAGGACATCCAAGTGGAGACTGTAAGAAAGAGTCCTGCAGGCCAAGCGGAGGCTCCCTCCCGAGTGCAACAAAGAAAGAACATTATAATAGATAGAAATAGACTGATAGTGTCATGTGGAACCATGTCGTCCAGTAAGAACGGAACACAGGAAGAACAGGCCACTGTAGGAAAGAAGAAAAGACTGGCCTTTCCCCTCTAAAACAGAGGTAGGAAACCAAGCACAACCGACCCTCACAGAGGATGACCACGAGGAGACAGCACCCCGAGGCAGCAGAGCAGACTGAAGGTAAGGAAACCGGAGAGGAAAACAAACCTTCCCGCGAATCAAAGGTACCATATAACAGAAAAGAAGTCCCTCAGCAGAGGTTAACTGTATATTAAAGCACCCAGGGGAGTGCAACAGACTGAACCCCCTGAAGATAAAACCCAATGGCAACTGAAGAGGCCAATGGAGAACACCACCAGAAAAGGTCCTCGCAGAACGGGGAGGCTGGGTGGGCATTAAGGAATCTGCGGCTAGATAACGTCTCTACCAGATACATTGTTACCAAAGGAAAGTAACTCGTACATCTGATAGACACCTAGCCACAGATTCCTTAACTTAGAATAGATACCTTAGCCATACCCCAAAAGAGAGGTGGGTCTGCGACAGGACAACAGAAAGAGCCAGGCATGTGATCCGGCAACAGGGTGACAGATAAAGGGGGAAAACAACTGCGGCAGAGCAGTCCGACAGCAACCCCAGCAGCTCGAAGAGCAGAAGTCACAGGATAGAAGATATCTGACAACATGCCAGAGTGGCGCCACACTCTACCAGTATAGAAATGACAGGTAGAGCAGTATGATTCCCAGAAGAGAGCGAGAGAGAGAAGGATACTCTCCGCTAAATGATGCACAAAAAGTGCATTAACCCAAGCTTGTTATAAACTTGAAGAGATGCAACCAGCGCCTAACAGACAAGGTTATAAAAGAAGCCGAAAGTGGCGGTAGCAAGAGCCCAAAGACAAGCCAGAACCTGAGCAATGCATTGGAAACAGCCAGCAGGACAGGAAGCACACCAAGCGCATACCCAACCCCAAAAGGGTAAAGCGGAGCAACAGCATCAACCTTCAACCCGCTGAAGCAGGTAGGATATGTTGCCGACAAAAGGCAATAGAGACCTTAAGTGGCCTACACAGGCAAACGACAATTGAGACCATTGAGTGGCTTACACAGGAACAGAGAGAGCCCGACTGGGCAGCATGAAGCCAAAGGAAGGTACAACCATAAAATAGACTCTTAGACAGTAAGCAATGACCACTGTCAGCAGAAGAACTGACCCACAGGTGGAGCTTTAAGAAGAGTCGCAGGTCCAAGACCAACACTCCAAAAGACACGGACAGGGTTGAACACCAAAAAGGGAGCATATGACAATTCGAAAACTACTCCAGGAAGTGGAAACAAAGAGGAACCCATGACAACTTTCAACCACCTAAAAAAGGGCTCCCCCACACATGGAGATATTGGTCCAAACTACGCAACCACGACAAGAGGCAGCGACGTAGAAAGAGGAAAACAAGGTAACTGGTAAGTAGACAAAGTATATGCCGTACCATACCTAGCACATTAAATGCAGGTAGAAGCCGTTTCCGAGGAGGAAACTATGAAACCTCCAAAAAAGGTGGATAACCATGGTAAAAGCAGATGGCACCAAGGAAGCATAGAACACCGTACAACGGACCTGCAATCAGTGCATGGAGCCCACATGATCTCCAGGCCCAGATGAATTAAGCAAGGCTATACAATAGCGTATGAGTACCCCACATGGAGTATGTATACCCTGGACAACGGGGGACACCTCTTACGGCAAAAATCCAGGTGAAAAAGAACGCAGCAACTAACCGAACTCATGACGTTACCGAGCTGAACTACCGGATGAAAGCCACAAGCAGAAGACACAGCAATCTGTGACGTACGGCCACCGAAAGCCAAAGAAAAATGCATCCAAGAGATGCTAGTAAAAGGGTAAACACCCTTGACCACATAAAAAGAAGACAAAGCTCACTGCTCATGTTAAACACAGAATGCATGTAAAGGCTCACTGCTTATGTTAAACATAGAGTGCATCTAACGGATCCGAAAATGAAAGGGTACCACAGAAGACAGGCCTAAAAGGACCTAAGCGGGAGGACGAAAGCCCGCCAGCAGCCGGTAAACCTCCGACTCTGCGTGAACATCAAAGAGCAAAACACCATCAAAGGGTAAATCAATCAGATGTTCCAGGATATTTTCTGGGAAGACACGGTCTCTCAGCCAAGCGTGATGCCCTAAGGTAACAGAACTCGCCATGGCTCGGCCCAAAGAATCCGTAGCATCTGAGGCTGAACGGATTGTGAATTTGGCCATCCCAAATGGAGTGAAGAAGATCAGCGCGAGCACCCTTGGAGGTGGCAGTAAGGAAAGACTCTGCAGAGTCCCACAGGGCAGAAGTAGGCAGAGGCAAAACACACATGGTATTTAAAGACCAAAGGGCTGCAGTAGTGTATGCAAAGACGTTCCTGCCCCATGATTCAAGCCACCTGGACTCCTAAGAGGGAGGAAGCGTTAGAGGGGCAGAGAAGGAAAGGTAGTCTGTAACACAAACCTCTGCATATCAGGGTGCACAAAATGACAGACCGGGTCATGTGCCGGTGGTGGTGCAAAACTGAGCGTGCCACTGGATACCCTAAAGCAGGTTGGACCCAGGTACCCAAGAGGGCATCATAGAGGGATGCCTCAAAAGGCAAAAGCGGCTCCACATTGCCGGACCCATGGTGGAGGACCTCCAGCAAGGGGTCCACCACAAGGGGTAGAGGGGGGTTGAATATTCAAGATGCTGGTGGCTGAGGAGACCACCCTCAAAAAAGCTGCACCCACCTCAGTAGCCCTCCACGGAGGAGAAAACAGTTCATCAGTGGGGTAGGGTTGTAGGCTGACCCTCCCAAGACACTGAGGGGCGCCCAATGCCCCATGGAAGGAATCCCCATGGAAGAATGGGGATTTTGACGGGGTTCCTGGGATGGGTGAACAGCCTGCCGGATCTGGAAGCTCCTGAGGAGGCTCCACAACCACGCTGAACTTTCTCCTGAGGCCTCTATAGAAGAATCCAGAACACAGCGTCGACAAGGAATCGAAACGACACGTGTCAGTGCCGATTGGGCCTGGTCAGACACCGACTCAGCAGCCTCCAGCATGGAGTCGGCACCATCCGGTGCTGAAACGATAACAAGCTCTCCCTCTGAAGAAGAGGCCGCCAAGGCAATCTTCCGGTGCCATCCTGGCGCGGGCTCCGCCTCATCTAGAGTGGGCTCCGATTCTGGAGAAAGGAGCGGAGCCAAGGAGGCGAGCCTCCGGCACCGGGTTAGCACCAACCCCAGCTCCGGACCAACGGCTGCCTGCCCGGAAGGCTGGGGTGTGCTCAAGTCAGGGCTAAGAGCACGGGGGCAACCACCTGCAGCGCCACCGGGAGCCCCGCGGGGCTATGTAGCGCAGCGCCATGGAACGAAGAGGGGGACCCAGGTGGGCCACGCCCAAACAACCCCATGTGGAGCGTAGGGGGGGGACCCAGGTGGTCCACGCCCGGACACCACATATCCGACATTCCTGGGAGGCAAGGGCTCAATCGGCGCCGGGGGCGAACCCGCCGGCGAGTCAGTCGGAGACCCCACAAGAAGTGGAGGTACCGAGGACTTCCCAGGAACGGGAGAGGAACCAAGGGAGGCCTGCAAGGGCGTAGAATAGGCCTCCATCTGGGCCCGAGTCGCCCCCATACCCAGAAAAGGCAGATAGAGGGGGGGGGGGACCGTCGGGAGGGTACGTCCGGAAAGTTTCGGAAACCAAAGCCCCTGACAACGGAAGAAGGTGAGGTGGATGACCTAGGCGACAAGCGCCTCGACTTACCAAGAGGAGAACGACGGCCCCGGACCCCAGAGGGCGATCAACGGCAGAACCGGACAATAGAGGAACCTGCAGTCGGCGACGAGGCTGGGGGGCGAGACGGCTCTGACCGGGACAGCTGTGCTGAGAGAAGCTTCATACGGTGCTTCGGCCGAGACTTCGGCTTCAGACGTTGGAAGGCTTCACAGTCTGTGAAGTCATGGTGCTCGCCCAGACACCACATACAAACAAGATGCGTGTCTTGTCGCGGACATCTGCCACAAACCAGAATTACAAGATTTTAAACCCAAAGATATTACACACTGTTCCTGACGCAAAGCGTCGAAAATGAGGCCTGAAAACAGGCCAGAGGAGCTCACTCCGGATCCACGTTGCACACGGAAAAGAAAGAAACTGACGTCAGCGTGCCGGGAGGGACTTATATGCCCTCGCTGATGTCACGTACGAGGACGACGTCAGGGCGGGGTCGTGTGGTGCCGTCCCCCGGGGAGCAGAGGTGCTTCAGCAACATTATTTCAGATACATTCTCACGCCTGGGGATATTCTAAGTTAAGGAATCTGCGGCTAGATGTCCATCAGATGAAGAGGGTTATGCAAGCATTTGTTGCGGTCTCTGTTGCTTGACTGGAATGTGCCTTGACGAGCCAGTAATCTATCAATCAATGAATGAATCAGGGGTTTATATAGTGCACTACTCACCCATGAAGGTCTCAAGGCGCTGGGGGAGGAGCTCCAGATCAGTCAAAGAGGTCCTTCCTGAATGTGTGCAGGGTAGGGGAGCGTACAGGAATACTTGATGTTTTTGTTGTCTTAAGAAGGCTGCTACTGGAGCCAGACACTTTGTAAATATCCTGGAGGCGGACTTTAAACCAAAACGATGAACCCTTAACTGAAAGTGGCTTCCGGCTACTGTGAATCTTAGAAATCTTGTGTGGGACAGATGAATAAGGATGTGGAAATACAAATCCTCTAGGTCCAGGTTTGACATATAATCTCAGCAGTCTAGAATATCTAGTAAGCCTACCACACAGAAATATTGTTTTTTTAGATACTAGTTGAGATCTGAGGTTGAGGATAGGCGGCCATTCCTTTCACCGTTTGCATATCACGATGAAGCTGGAATAGAATCCCTTCCCTTGCTGCGAAACAGGGACTTTATCACCCCCTTCTGGAGCATTGTTTTGACCTCCAATTTGAGCATGTGCAGATGTTTAGGAGTGGAGGTGCGATGGTGAGTTCTTCACAAATTCTAGTGTGGCCGAATTGAACATGGTCTAGGACACATCAGTCCAATGCCATCTGTTGCCAACGTCGGATGAACTTGAATATTCTTCCCCAGATGAGGGAGTGGGTAGCCAAAGCCTGAGACAGGTCACAGGTGATGACCAGCGTCCTTTCCATGATGTGATACTCTTCCTCTAGGTGAAGGCCTGCTGTAGGCTGCTTGAGGTGGTTGCCTCTGGGCATATTGTAGACCAAACTGCTGGGAGGTAGACATGCAAGAGATACCGGTATTACTGGTAGCCTTCCCTATATGAAGGCATGCCTCTTTCTTTGGTGCCTTGAAAGTGAATTTCTTTGAATTGGAGTCTCCAGCGATGTTGCTTTCTTTGTGCCTATCTTTATTGCCTGAAGAGCTTCATCAACATGCTGGACGAACAAGGCCTCTCCGTCAAAGGGGAGATCTAAGCTTTTATTTCGTACCTCAGACCTAAAGGAGGCAGCCTTGAGCCAGCCTTGTCTTCTGAGTGCTGCAGAGCCCGCCAGCCGCCTGAATGTAGTAGTGGCTATTCATGGCACAATTATGATCTCTGCTGATGTGCGCTCTCCCCTCCTGTAAGGTCTTTCTTGCTTCGGTGTTTGCCTGTTCCGGAAGCTGATCTATAAGAGGCGATGTCAGCCCATAGCTGGCAACCATACCTTCCCAGCACAGCCAGAAAATGTGCTCCTCTAACTGTCAGACCTGACATTGATAAGAAACACTTGCCAATATTATCAAAGTGTCTGCCCTCCTTGTCTAAAGGTGCGGAGATCGGAGCAGAGGGATTCTTCGACCTGCTCCGGGATGTCTGCGTAATTACAGAGTCTGGTTTAGTCTGGCCGGTCAAAGATGCTTGGGCGTCTTCAGGGGCTTTCTATTTCTTGTCAAAGCGTGGAAGAACCGCTGTTACTGTAGTCGGATGGGCATGCACGTAATGCTTTTTTCGAAAAAGTTCCGTAAAATCATAAAAAGCAGTCCATCTGTTTGGGCATGGGGAGGGCAAATATCTTTGCTATTCTTTCTAACAAATTATGGAACCACCACAATAGCCTCCGGTAGAGTGTCCACTGGGGTGGGTGATGAAGATGGTGGAGTAGGGATCAGATAGTCTTCCCAATCCGCTGGGGCCTCACATAGTGCCTCTTCCTCTCGCTCATCAGAGGTATCTGGATCATGGAGCAGGGCTGTCTGTGGTGTATGCCTTTCTGGGACCGGTAAGGACATAGGTCTTTGTGCTGAAGTGGATGGTTAAACATTGGGTGATCTGGCGGGCCTGGATGCCTCTGGGGCTTCAGCTGTAGGTGGAAACCCTTTTCTATAATCTGCCATCATAAACTGCAAATCTGAAGTCAGAGAGCCAGGCAGACAAACCATCTCTTCTTGGTATGGCTGCTGATACTGTTCATGGGATGAATAGTCATAGCCCTTGTCATAGCCCTCCTACTCTTCTTAGCATTTAAAATGCAATTAAGTGGGGCTGCGCGTAAACCCAAAGGGTCCATCATCAGATTCATCTTCCTCCAATAGATGTACTGGTACTGGGAGGTAACTGCTGAGGTTAGCCAACTTAATTACTTCTGTTTTTCTATTTTTTCTGTTGTCGACTAGGTTGTGGACGGTGTCAGTAAACTTATCTGCCGTCGGTGGTGTAGTCATCAACGGTATTACCCCTGTCAGCGAGGATGTCTGGAGTAGTTGTTGACTGAGCCTTCGTCAACAAGCTCAGGGAAATCTTCAGCATTGACGATCTAGTCCAAGACGTTTTATAGGATGTCGTTGTCAAGGAGTAAGTGGAGGTGAACTGTGTAGTAATCATAGCTGTTGCTGATGCCACCGCTGTATATGTTTTAGTCAACTGTATTGACAACGATCTTGTTAACAGTAAGCGGCTTGTAGACGAATCTGCCGGTGGAGCGGAGGAAGGTTTCTTAAAATGTAAATGTAAATGTACAGGAATTTATATAGCGCAAATCACCACTGGTTTCTAAGCGCTTGCTTAGGGAACCCGTCCTGGTATTCCCCTGTGAGATAACCCCGGCAGGGTATTCGCAAGGTGAAAGCCAGGCATCCCGCCGCGAGGGGCCGTTGTGGAGATTAAGCAAGCTATTGCCCAGAGTCGCAGAGTGTAAACCCATGAATCGAGTAGGCACCGGAACGAGAATTGTCGAGGACTCAAGACCCCGCCGAACCGGGAATTGAACCCTGGTCCCAGGCTGACTTCTGCTTCCAGGTCTGCCTCCTCTAACCAGTGAGCCACACTTCTCCAGTGTGACTGTTCTTAGGAGGTGGTGTAGGCGGCTTAGGTGACCTTTTAGCCTTAGGTGAGGAGGCAGCAAGTTCTTTTTTGAAGACGATTTAGATCTGTGAGGAGATTTTAAAGGACTGCAGCATTTATAAGACCCAAGAGTGGTCCTTTTTTCTTAAGCTTTTCTTGTCTACACCAAGAAGGATCGAGAAGGAGTAGTTTGTTACTTGTAACTCCAGTTCTGTAGTAGGGGTATCTCTGTTATAGTCGTAATCTAGTGAATAGTCCCGCCCATGTGCGTGGACCCCGGAGCAATCAAAAATAATCTCGTAAGTTGTCCTCAGTGCAGACCTGCATAGACACTTAAGAGAAAATTAAAGACAATAATGCAGCCTATACCTGCAAGGCTACACTGTCCAGTACTTCAACTTGAAATGCAAAGGATATTCCACCAACATCACATTTAACACAGTCTGTTAAGTTTCACCCATAGAGAAACTTCGCCTTCACAAAATCCTTGGAATGATAGAGAGGAAGTGATGGACAGACAAGCCCCCATAGGCTGCCATTATGTGTCTGGAAAAGGGATACCGTGCATTTAAGGAACTCTCGAGAGACCCTCGGTATCCCAAGATGCACAGCAAACTCCTTTTGCTATCAGTTCTTTTTGAAGGTGTATAAAGAAAGGCCTGTAGCATACATTACAGTACCATTTTCTCCACCGGGGAGGTGCGCGGCACTTATGACTATAACAGAGCTACCCCTACTACAGAACTGGAGTTACAGGTAAGAAACTACTCCTTCTGTAGTAGGGGATCTCTGTGTATAGTCATAATCTAGTGAATAGAATGGCAAGCTCATCCCAACAATGTAACCGGCGGTGGAGAAAAAGACAACACCACTACTGTGCAAACAGATTTCTTAACTAAGCCTCCCCCACCTGAGCATCTCCTCTGGCATCAGAGTCCAGACAGTAATGCTTAGCAAAGGAATGGACCAACTTCCACGTGGCAGCCCTGCAGATCTCGGCAATGGGAACATTACGTAGCAAAGCTGTTGTAGCCGCTTTGCCCCTGGTGGAATGAGCCTTAGGCCTACCTCCTAAGGTTTTATTAGCATTCTGGTAACATAACTGGATACAGGACACAATCCACCTAGAGATGGATTGTTTCGAGGTAGCAAGACCAGTCCCGACCGACCCATAATTGACAAACAGTTGGTCTGACCTACGAATGTCCTTGGTCTTATCCAAGTAAAATTTCAACACTTCTGACATCCAGGGAATGAAGAGACCTCTCGGCTGGAGTGGAAGGATTCTGGAAAACCGTAGGTAAAGTTATAGTCTGATTAACATGAAAATCAGAGATCACCTTAGGATGGAACTTAGGGTGAGTATGCATCACAACCTTAGCAGCATGAAAAACTGTATAAGGTTCTTGACAACATAATGCCTGAATCTCACTCACCCTTCGGGCCAATGTAATGGCCACAAGGAAAGCAGCCTTCCACGATAAGTGCTGCAGTGAAGCCTTACGAATGGGTTCAAAAGGATCCTTCATCAATCTGGACAGCACCACATTCAACTCCCAGGAAGGCGAAGGACTCCGAACAGGAGGAAACACTTTCTTCAATCCTTCCAAAAAATCCTTAATCACAGGGACCTGGAAGAACGAAGTCTGTGAAGGATATTTCCTGTACGCAGTTAACGCTGCGAGGTGAACCTTCATAGATTGAAAATTAAGGCTGGACTGAGCCAAATGCAAGAGATATGGAAGCACAACATCTTCCTTGCAGGTCGTCGGATCATAGTTCTTGGAAGTATATCAGATGCAGAACCTCTTCCACTTGTAGGCATAAGACGTCCTAGTGGAAGGCCGCTTAGCCTCCTTGAGAATGTTCATGCAATCCTCAGGCAGATTCAGGTGTCCATATTGCACTATCTCAGGAGCCATGCCGCCAAACTCAATGATGAGAGGTTGGGGTGCACCATCTGCCCCCCGAACTTCGTGAGAAGGTCCAGTCGACACGGCAGCTGCATGTGGGGTAGGAGAGACCGGTGAAGCAGGTCCGTGAACCACCACTGTCAGGGCCACTCCGGAGCAATGAGGATCATCCGTGCTCTGGACTGAGACATCTTGATGAGCACCGCCGGAATCAGGGGAATGGGTGGAAAAGCGTACAGAAAGCTGTTTGACCAGCTGATCCATAGCGCGTTCCCCAGTGTCCCCGGTTGGTAATACCTGGAGGCGAAGTCTCTGCATTTTTTGTTTTCGGCGGAGGCCAGAGTGCCCTACCTGTCGAAGAGGTCTCCTAGCACTTCGTCGTTTAGAACCCACTTGTGGTTTTCCTGCACCAGCCTGCTGAGTGCATCCGCCTGAGCATTTTGCACACCTGGCAGATGCGTAGCCGTTATCGTCAGTCCTCTGGCTAGTAGCCAGTGCCAGATTGCCTGCACTTCCTGCGACAGTGTGCGTGATCTTGAGCCCCCCTGCTTGTTGAGGTAATACATTGTGGTCGTATTGTCCGTCTGCACAAGCAAGGAGTTGGTCTGGAAGGACGGATGAAAGGCTTTCAGTGCCAAGTGCACAGCTCTGAGTTCCAGGAAATTGATGCGATACGTGGATTCCGCCAGGGACCACGCTCCCTGGAACCCCCTTGGGGAGATTCTCTGCGGAGCACCACCATCTAAGGGACTGTTGAGCGTGAGCGTGGAGGGACAGCTTGATTCTGTCGTCCCAGCTCCCCCGCCTCTGGTCCCACTGGTCCTCCAGACATTCCTGCAGCGGCCTCATGTGGAGCCGTGCATGTGGCGTGAGGAAGATGCAAGAGGCCATCGACCCCAGTAGAGAAGACACCGTCCTCACCGACGTAGATGGAACCGCCATGAGAGCCTGAGCCTTCCGAAGGATCGATAAGCGTCGCTCCTCCGAAGGAGACACGCTAGCTGACAGCATATTGATGGAGTCTCCCAAGTACTGTTGGCACTGGACAGGAGTCGGGACACACTTGGACATGTTTATGTGCAAACCCAGCTGGTTCAAAAGAACAGCCGTCCTGTCTAAGTGCAATTGCGCTTCCTGGAAGGTGGAGGCTTTGATCAACCAGTTGTCCAGGTACAGGTAGACAAACACCTTGTTCTTTCTCAGGTGCGCTGCCACCACAGCCATGCATTTCGAGAAAGTCCTGGGCGCAGACTTCAGTCCAAACGGTAGTACGGTGTACTGATAGTGATTGGTGCCGACTAGGAAGCGCAGGAACTTCCGGTGTTTCCGTGCAATGGGCACATGGAAGTATGCATCTTGCAGATCTATCATGCAAAACCAGTCTCCTCTCTGCAGCTGAGGATAAATCTGGTGCAAAGACAGCATGCAAAACTTTTCTCTGCGAATCCATTTGTTTGCTTGTCACAAATCCAGAATGAGCCTGAACTTGTCCTTGTCCTTGTCCTTCTTGCGTACCTCCACTTGAAGCTCGCGCAGGTGGAACTGCGAGCAAACCGGTGGAATCGCTGGAGGCGGGCTAACGATACGCAGACTGTATCCATGGCAGACTGTATCCATTGCAAACAATATTCAGCACCCACTTGTCCGGAGTAATTTTCTCCACACTGCCAAGTAATTTTTGTATGCTTCCCCCCCACCGGAGCGGGTAACGGACGAGGGGGAAGTAGCACCTCAGGGCCTAGACCCAGCCGGGCATTTAGGCGTCGAGGACGACTGCTGGCCGCCTCTACTCCTCTGGCGTTTCTGGAATGGACGCCGCTGGTACTGCTGCTGCTGGTGGTGGTTTTGCTGCGGCCCAGCTTGACGACCTTGCCCTCTTCCCTGAGCTCCGAAACGTCTCTGGAAGGGACGGAAGGTCTTCTTCTCTTGCGGCTTTTCTAACCTGACGGACGTTAGGGTTTCAGCCTCTGCCTTCATGCGGGCCATCTCCTCATCCGCATGCTTTCCAAATAGCGTAGCACCAGAGAACGGCAGGTTGGCGATGCTCAGCTGCACCTCCGGTTTTAGCGAAGTCAGGCGCAACCAGGCATGCCGCCTCAGATTAATCCTGTGGCAGTATCCATGAGCCGCCAGGAGAGAGGAATCTGCAGCCAAGCTGATCACCTGGTTGGATACCATCATGCCCTCGTTGATGATTTGCTGAAAGTCCTCCCTCTTGTCCCTAGGAAGGTGCTCCAGAAACTGTTGTAGGGAGTCCCATAAAGACCAGTCATACTAACCCAGGAGAGCCGTGGCACTAGCGGCTTTCATTGACGTTGCTGCCGTACCACACACCTTTCTTCCCGCTGAATCCATCATACGGCTCTCCTTGCCCCGAGGCACCGTAGAGGACGTGGCAGTAGCGTGCTGCTTCCTAGCCGCCGTGACGATCACTGAATCTGGCACCGGGTCCGATCTAAGGAACGCCGGATTGGAGTCTGGGGGTATGTATTTTTGGTGCAGCCGGGAAGGAGCAGATTTTGTCGATGCAGGAGTCAGGAAGCACTCCATAGCCGGCTCCTTGAGCCCTGGCACCAAAGGCAACAAGGGCAGAGACAACTGCCTCTTGTGCAGGGTCTCGAAAATCACTGACGTAGAAGGTGTGGGGACCGCCAGCGTACTTCCCAGCTTCGCCACCCCTCTCAACACCTCTTGGAACGACACAATGTCATCCACCGGTGACACCCTCGTAAGTGATGAATCCAATAAGGTAGGTGAATAGTCGCGGGCACTGGAAAAGTCCGTGTGACAGGACCTGGACCTATCCCTCCGGTGACAGTGTCTGGACCGTGTTGAAGAGCGACGGTCACTCTTTGAACGGTGTCCCCGCCTGGACCATGACCTTGACCTCTTAGGCCTAGGGCGATCCACTGGCCGTACTGGAGGGGTAAGCCGCGGAGGCCGAACCGGTAGCCTAGGTTGTGGAGGCCCCGTAGGCGGCGATGGAAGGCGCCGCAATGATACAGACTGTGGAGGAGCCCGTGGTGGAGGAGGAGGAAGTAGATGAGGCGGAGGAGGTGGAGTAAGCTTACGAGGAGGAGGATCCTTAGGCAACGGAGGAGGCGTAGCCGTCCTGGGCCTAGGCGGCGAGTAGGTATGAGAATAATCAGAGTCCGCAGACCGTACCACTTTTCTCTTCTTCCTCTGTGCAGGCCTTGATGAGGATGTTCTAGAAGCCGATCTCTTCTTAGACGAGCGCCGGTGCCGCCGCGACCGTGGGCTCGTGGATGCAGAGGACAGGCTGACTACCGAGTCATGGGACACAGTCCTGCCCCTTGAACGCCCCCTGGACCTCGACTTCTCTTTCCTCGACGTCAACCTCTTTTTGGACGTCGAACGTCTCGACGTCGATACATCCCTCGATGTCGAGTCTGTCGACCTCGACGACGAACAGCGGAGTCGCCTCGACGGCGAGCGCCGGTGTCTTCCGGACCGCTCTCGACGTCGATGGTGTCTCGACGTTGACGCAGTCCTCGACATCGACCTCGTCCGAGGTCTCAACATCGGTCCCCTCGACATCGAACGGCGACGTCGCTTCGACCCAGAGCCCTGGGACGACGGGGAGCAGATGGTGGTCAACCCTCTCGGCGTCGACCTGTGCCGTTTCCTGGCCTTGTCTTGACTGGGGAGCCCCCCAGAGGCCGAAGCACGGGCAGAGGACAAAGTCCCTCCATGCCCAGACCCATCTTGGTCCTGCTGTCTCCCTGAGCTTCAGTCCTTGGAGCCGGATCTTCACTCTATCCTTCAGGGTCCTCCTGGAGAAATGTCGGCAAATCTCACAGTCTTCAGGGACATGAGAGGATGGGAGACAGAGGATACACACCCTGTGAGGGTCTGACTTCGCCTTCTTCCTGGCACACTCAGGGCACTTGTCGAACAAGGCTGACATATTCGACAAAAGAGTGGGCAAAACTGGCCAAAAACTCCAGAAACAGGTAGAAAAAGAAGTCAGACGTCGAGTGAAACACCCCAAACACTTTAAAAGTGCCAACAAATTGAAAACCCCCCAAAAAGGGAGAGCTCAATGCTAGCAGGAGCCGGAAAAAGAACTGAAAGTAAAAGGAGTTTGCTGTGCATCATGAGATACCGAGGGTCTCTGGAGAGTTCCTTAAAGGCACAGTATCCCTTTTCCAGACACATAATGTCAGCCTATGGGGGCTTGTCTGTCAATCCCTTCCTCTCTATCATTCCAAGGATTTTGTGAAGGGGAAGTTTCTCTTTGGGTGAAACTTAACAGACTGTGTTAAATGTGATGTTGGTGGAATATCCTTTGCATTTCTAGTTGAAGTACTGGACAGTGAAGCCTTGCAGGTATAGGCTGCATTATTGTCTTTAATTTTCTCCTAAGTGTCTATGCAGGTCTGCACTGAGGACAATTTAAGAGATTATTTTTGATTGCTCCGGTGTCGACGCACATGGGCGGGACTATTCATTAGATTATGACTATACACAGAGATCCCCTACTACAGAACAGGGCGATCTCTCCCTTTTAAGAGATTTTTTAGAGGATGAAGAGGAGTCCTCATTATCTGAGTCTGACACTGGCTCTTTCTTGTTTTGAGCTTCTGAAGCCAGATTAGCAGCCTTCCTTCTCTATCCTTTGAAGTCTTTGAAAAAAAGGTACGATATGCCTTATAGACTTTTGCAGAATGATCCGGGTAGAGGCAGTAGATGCAATTTTGGTGCGGATCTTCAGTGAAGTCACTTCTTAGCACAGGTACTGCTGGACCTAAAGAGATGATTTTTCTTCTTGTCTGACATGATCTGTAGTAATATAATAAAGAGAGAGCCCAAACCTTTGAGGCGGGTAATCTCAGGAACCACAGCACCAATCACACCACCCAATACAGCGTTGGAAAGGGCAGTTGCAGCAGAAGGACATAGGCTATACAGACGCCCACCATATACATTTAAAAGGTAAAAGAACCTTGCCAGCAGAGTAGTCCCTTGTGGGCGTGTCTGTGTTGTGCTGTGGGCGTGACAAATGCTGGCGGCGTGTGGTACGTTCCGCCCTTCATGCCATGTCTCATATTGTGTGCTAATCCCACCCTGCTCCCTTTAAATACCCCTGCACCCCATAATCATAACCCACCATTACTCCTTAAAATACCCCAACACCCTTAAACACTAACCCATCTTAACCCTATAAATATACCCTGTACCCCAAAACCCAAACCTATCCCTAAACCTTAAAAATACCCCTGTACCCCAAAACCCAAACCTAGCCCTGAACCCTAAAATTGACCCTGTACCCCAAAACCCAAACCTACCCCTGAACCCTACAATACCCCTGTACCCCCAAACCTAGCCCTGAACCCTAAAATACCCCTGTACCCCCAAACCTAGCCCTGAACCCTAAAATACCCCTGTACCCTTAATACCCCTATACCCCAAAACCCAAACCTACACCTGAACCCTAAAAATACCCCTATACCCCCAAACCTAGCCCTGAACCCTAAAAAGTACCCCTGTACCCCATAATCCAAAACTATATCTGAACCCTTAAAATACCCAAACACGCCAAAACATATACCTCAGTACCCCAAAACATACCCTATAAATACCCCTGTACCCCAAAACCCAAACCGACCCGTGAACCCTAAAAATACCCCTGTACCCCAAAACCCAAACCTAGCCCTGAACCCTAAAAATAACCCTGTACCCAAAAACACAAATATATCCTTGTACCCCAAAACTAGCCCTGAACCCTAAAAATACCCCTGTACCCCAAAACCCAAACCTACCCCTGAACACTAAAAATACGCCTGTACCCCAAAACCCAAACCCAGCCCTGAACCCTAAAAAATAGCACTGTACCCCAAACGTGTGCAAGTTTTTTTTTTCCCCACAGACGTCTTTTGAAACACGGTGAATGACTGGTAATGCACATAGCAACATCACAAAATAAAATGATGGATGGAGTGTTGAAACTTTTCAAACACAACACCAGCCACTGACCTGGGTTTAATTAATCGTCATTTTGCTTGCCACTTCACCCAAGTATGGATACAGCCATATGCAAATCAGACTTAATCCTGCTCCCCATTACAACAGCCCAACCCGAGCTGCCAGGTCCTGCCTGGACCAGAAACAAGCATCCTGGTACAGATTTGGCGGTTTTACTCATCAGCCAGGCTAGCTGGAATGGGGAACATCCTTTATAACGCGGTAGTTACCCTGCAGTGCAGTTATGACGCGTCTTTTACAACGCAAGCCGTTACTACGACTTGCGCTGGATGGCGATGTGGGATAAGGAATCTTGTAATTTTATATTCCAACACCTTCCCAACTGTTACGGGGACTGGTGTTGGAATATCTATACTACTATAATAAAGGAAGAACTTTCCGCATTTGAGGCGGGTAAACTCGGGAACCACAGCGCCAATCCACACACCCGATACACCGTTGGAATCGTCAGGGTGTGTAGATGGTTATAGGCTATATAAATAAAAATAAAAAAAGTTATTAAAAAATTGACAGAAAAAAAAAAAGTAGTCCCTCCGAAGTAGCGCCAGCCGCGACGTGCGTGCTCACGTCAGGAGCGCGGGGAGGAGCGGCGTCCAGGAGCGCGACGAGGAGCGACGGACATGGCGCGGGGGAGGAGCGGTGACGTGAGGAGCAGCGGACAGGCCAGCGCCGGTGCGAGCAGCGGACAGGCTGGAGGACCGGTGGCTGAGGTAAGGGAGCGGCGGACATGGCGCGGGGGAGGAGCGGTGACGTGAGGAGCAGCGGACAGGCCAGCGGCGGTGCGAGCAGCGGACAGGCGGGAGGAGCGGCGGCTAAGGTAAGGGGACCCATGTCGGGGCAGGCGGGGGTCGGGGCAGGCGATGGACGGGCCGGGCGGGGGCCCGGACTGCTGGACAATGTCGGGGCGGGCGGGGGGCGGGGAAGCCTGTTGCTCCCGGACAAGGTCAGGACGGGCTGCTAGTAAAATTATAAGATTCCAAAATCCGCACCCTCCAACGCAAGTCGTTGTAACGACTTGCGTTGTAAAATCTGCGATGTAAAGTACCGTGTTGAAAACAACCGCGTTGTACTGACCTACATCCGCTGGAATCCGGTGGTGCAGATACCCACGTCTGAGCATATCCTTCCCATTTAGGGCGCACATGGCAACATCAGAAAATGAAATTATTGATTGGTATGCAGACGTGTGGCCCCTTGCTCGCTGTGCCACTGGATTCAAGCTAGCCTGGGTCCAAACAGGGGTGGTGTAGTGAGCAAAAAACAATGGATTTAACCCATATTTCTTGACTGGGGTAAATATTTGATTTAATCAGCATTTCGTCCATCATTTGTTACCGCAGAATGTTTCGCCCTATGTGGGATGGTACGTGGGTCTCTTGCTCGCTATGCCAATTGATTCAAGCCAGCCTGGCTGATGAGGGGTGATACCCTGAAACTAGTCCCAAGATGCTGGTTTTCAGTCCATGGAGGACACAGCTTGGCAGTTTGGGCTGAACTGTGTCCATGAGGAGCAGGGTCAAAACTTATTTTGTTAAAGCACGGCTTTTTAGGGTAAATAAGATGGACACACACAAAGGCTTCAAGTGTGGCTCTTTATTGCCAATGAACTGCAGTTGAGACAATTTGCTAGTAGGACTGCAAAGAGATCTAGTTTTACAGAAAGGAAATCAGTCCTTATATACATATTTATATACATTTTACAGAACCTGGATACATTAATCATTAACACCAACATCATGGTGTGAGCATTTCACAAATATGTCCACGTGTACATGGACACATTAATTATTAACAACAACATCATGGTGTGAGCATTTCACAAATAGTCCACGTGTACATTTACCTTATACATGACGCACATGACCATGTTAATATTTAGCCAATCTCTGACGCTACTGCCTCCTGACCTAGAGCCTAAGTCTGTTATCTTGTTTTTGTTAAACATGCACTGTTTGAGGTGGTCAGCAGATGCTCGTGGTTTGTGCTTTCTACGCACAATTTCCACACACGATATTTGTCCTAAGCAAACACTTTACCCAAGCAGGGGCAGAGCAGATTGAAACATCCCAGCTCAGAGAGTCAGTTCTAGGAATTAACTCTCTGAACCGGCTTCTGTAAACAGGTGAAGGCCAGTGAATCATTACATGTGGTTGAGTTACACAAGAAGGGACACGTACTCTTTCATTTGCAATCCATTTGGTTTTAGCTGAATTTCAGACAATTTAGTGTAACCAACTATGCATCATGGAGCTGCCTTTCATTATGATTAGTGGGCTCATATTATTTGTAAGCAGGTGAAACACCGAAATTAATGTAAAACTATGGTTCACTTTAATGTATCCCTTCAACAAAGGGCTAATTAATTTTTCATCTTTCACAAATGACCCTTTGAACCTTAGTTAAAAAAAATTCATCTTGAAGCATATCAATATTCAATAATTATATTGTCTATCCTTATCATTGTCAGAAATGTCTATGTGCTTCAATTCAGTAGTGACTGTTTGCATCATTATTCTATCATTTTTCTTTGATCTCATCACTAGGCATTTTGTCAGCTGTCCTAATAGTTGACAGCACATTGGCAGGCAATTAATTAATAGACAACAGCCTATTATTAGAAGGAAAATTGTTATGAATGCCATTCCTATCTTCCAACCCCATGCGCTCAACAAACTCCAAAGTGAACCTCCTATATCCCATGTGCCGGAATCCTTATGTGCTTCTACACCTATATGATGCAGTCTTTTTATTGCTTCCCTGACAGTAACAGAGAAGTCAGGGACATAGGTGCAACAGGACGCCCCTATAATTGCACAGACTCCTCCCCTCTCTGCTAGCATCATGTCAAGAATCATTCTATTTTATAACGAAACTAATCTCACAGCTTGAAACTCTACTGTAATATTTTCAAGTATACTTGTTCTTTCATTTATTGTTGCTTCTAGTAGTCTGGACAATCTACGTATATCCCGGGAGTTGATAGATGGACCAATCCATGGTATCACCCCTTTAAATATATCACCTGCTATTTGTGATGCTGTATCCCTTTGATCCACACTTCTCCTGCCTCGCCGTGGTGCATGTCTTTGCATGTCCCTTCGTACTTCTTTTGTGTCTTTTATCGCTATAGCAGGTAGGTAGTACAAAAACTAGATGACAACCATTCCAATCTGTTGGAAGCCATGTATAAGCCTTTTCTCCACAAATAAAATAAATTGAGTCACCTACGTAAAGTGGAATGCTATTATTTCCGGCCGTCATTTCAAATGTCATATTACAATTTGTACTATTGCCCACCTGATAGGTCCCATTACTTTTAATACAAATACTCCCTATTGCGTTGTGTTTTCTTAATTTTAACTTCAAAAATGGTATATTCTTATTTGCCTCTTTTGATGGGCTGCTATCCCAGTGCTTGTATTCTGAGTTGGAAAGAGCGGAGTAAAGATGTCAGACAGGGGGAATGTTGCATTCTGTTCTATTACTTCTGTGCAGTTCCCCAGTGTCAGAATATCTGCCATATATTTGTTATATAATGTTCCTGCAGGTGGAGCCATAGTTGTCCCTGCACCAGAAGTACTTTTCTTTAAATTCTGCAAAACAGCTATTAGCTCTATTTTTACTATTGTTATGTAAATGGCGTAACAGGATGCTGCAAAAGGCAATGGAACTTGAACCAGGGGCAAACTTTGGTCTACAGAAGCTGGGAATTGCAAACATATCCAGCAATTTCCCCTTGTTAATATCTTATTGGTATGATGCAACAATGTCACAAAGGAATTGTTGTGCATATCTTCTCTGTGGGCTATTTCTTCAGGTGACAAAGTGTATGCAGGTATGGTAGCAGGGGGTGTTGGTGTTGGGACCAACTGTTCCATGGGATAGAACACGTCCAATAGATATACAGTTATTAATGCTAGCAATAACAGACAGAATATCACCCCAGGTATGCACATTTTAGACTTGTACCATTTTTTCTCAATTTTTAGAGCTGTATATTCCCTATCCATACCTATCTAGTCCTATACTTTCTTTAATTAGATGTAGTGCTATTGATGACACTATGTTGTGAATTATCACTGTGAATCTTTACTATAATATAAGCTAAACACACAAAAAGCATGAACACATATAAGGTGAGGCTGTAGTACACAATATATTGCGAACAGCTATTCGTTAATATTTCAGATGGCCTCTGAGAATTTCTTGGTACTTCCCGCCTCCCAAAGATATGCATGTAATTCTTGTAATGCACGACCCTTTGATCATGTATATCAATTGTTAGTGTAGCCACACTTAATTTTACAGGAGTGTCCACTGTACCTCACCCCAAAAGTAACTTTCTAAAGCTGGCTGTCTTGACCTGGAAAAAGTTATTTGCTGGTTGCTGCAGCTGCATGGGTGCTCGCAGTGACAGAAGGACTCGCAAATACCTTCTGGATCAGTTCATCAACTAATTGCTGCAGTGGCACGGGCACTTTGCAGTGGCAGGAGGACTCGCAAATACCTCCTGGATCAGTTCATCTATTCAATGCTGCAATGGCACACTCTTTGCTACTCAGCTTTCTTTCTAGAATAATCATTCCCTGATGAATTGTTGTAGACTCTTCTTGTTATCCAAACAGGCTATTACCCCTGGTGGTAGTGTGCAATATACCCTATTTCAATTTTTCTCAGTCTGAAAGTACTCTACTCAAAGCTTCTTGTAATGCTATACTATGTAAATCTAAGGGTGGGCGTAGTTCGCGAAGTGCACTTCACGTAGCACTACGCGAGCTGCGTAGTAGCATGTTCGCACTGTGCAAGATGTGTTTTCAATGATTGCACAGTGCGGACAAGCATCCGGCACTGTGCAATCATTGAAAACGGCATCTTGCACAGTGCGAGCTGTAGTTTTCTGCTGCTCAAGTAGATTACTCGAACTGCAGCTTTCTCAATGCGAACTGGTAGTTTCTCATTGAGAGCGGTTGCGAGCATGCGCAACCACTCACAATGAGAAACCTTACCTTCCCGCGTTGAGAATCTCGCCGGGATGTCATTTTGCTTGCTCGCGGTCGCGAACATGACGTTCAGGACTGCGAACAAGCAAAAAATGAGCACTGCACTACGCGTGTTCGCACTGCGCTACGTGCATCTCGCGTAGTGCGAAGTTGCGTAAACTTCGCAAACTCCGCGAGCGTAGCGTAGAGCTTCGCCCAGGGTTATTTAAATCTCGCATTAGTTGGTATTCCAGCTGATCAAATACTTCCTGAAGGTAAATGAGTGCCTCTTCGCTGTCGTCTTCACTGCTATTCTCAAAGTCAAAAATTGTTGTCAAAATATCTGTTAGGATAATATCTAGTAGTAGTACTTCATCTATTTCCTGTAGAAGATCAGTTACCGGAATTACTGACATTTCATCTCCTTCTTCTTTGTAGACCTCAAATTGTACCTTTTTTTCTCTTTGATCAGTTCTGGTGTTGGCATGTGCTGCTGACCTGGGTCTTGGCTGGATGCAGTCTCAGGAGGTGCCCTCTTGATGTGGCTGGCGTGGATCCAGGATTTATTGTTGATGCACTTCACTGCTGTCTTTGTGGCGAGCAGGACTTGCTGTGGACCCTTCCAGCGAGCTTGGAGACAGTTAGACCTCTGGAATGATTTTATGAGCACCCAGTCACCGGGCTTGAACTTGTGCCCCTTGACCTGCAGTGGCTCTGGAAGGGTCCCCCTCACCTGCTGGTTGATAGAAGCAAGAGTACATGAGAGTGACATGCAGTAATCATTCAACAATTCATTCGTCATCATAGGCAGAGCATTTTTGTCTGGACCTCCCCAAGCTACCATTGGCAACCCAGTGACTATTTCAAGTGCACTGAGTTTTATCTTGGCATCCGGTGTGCTCCTCATGCTCATTAGGGCAATTGGTAAGGCATCCATTCAGGTCAATTTTGTGTCAGCACATACTTTCGCTATTTTGTTCTTTAATACGCCATTTTTCCTTTCTACTGCACCAGCAGCCTCTGGATGATAGACACAGTGCAATTTCTGCTGTATTCCTAGAGCCTTGCATGTTAGTTTTATTATTTCATTACAGAAGTGGCTGCCATTGTCTGAAAATATTGTTTTTGGGACCCCAAAACGTGGGATCAACTCTTTTATCAGGCACTTGGCTGTTGAGATGGCATCGTTATGTTTTACTGGATATGCCGCTATCCATTTTGAGTACATACACACTACCACCAGGATATACCTATACTTATTTGTAGGTGGCATCTCCACATAGTCAATTTGCAGGGCTTCAAACGGCATTGTTGGTTTTTCAAAGTGGCCTTTAGGTACTGGAGCAGTCTTACCCACATTGTACTGTGCACATACCATACATGTTTGACATGGAGTGGTGTGGCTCACTGGTTAGAGGCGGCAGACCCGAGAGCAGAGAACGGCCCGGGACCAGGGTTCGATTCCCGACGCGGCAGGGTCTTCGACCAGGATCAGCGGACTCGATAATTCTCGCATCGGTGCCTACTCCAACCAGAGATCACACTCGGCAACTCTGGGCATTAGCTTGCCTCATCTCCACAACGGCCCCTCACAAACGCCGGGGATGCCTGGTTTCACCTTGGAGACTCCCAGGAGGGACTATCTCACAGGGAAAGCCAGGACGGGTTCCCCAGCGGTCTATAGCGCTACGAGGCCTGCGGTGCGGGTAGAAGTGCGCTTTACAAGACACACACAATTACAATATCTCCTGTGCTGTTTTTCTTATGTTCTTGTTCACCCAGAATTTGTCCATACAATTCACTATGCCATCCCTGCATATGATAGAGAGAAACAGGAAAAAGGAGTTGAAGAACAAGTTACTTACCTTCGGTAACGATATATCTGTAAGAACCATAGGTTAGTTCTAGATTCCTTACCTTAGAATTACCCCCAGGCATCAGACTGGATCTGCAAGGTTTTTCGTCAGCAGTACCCCTGCGCGTCGAAAGGTGGTGTCGGTCTTCTCTGCGTTCATCGTCGGCTTTGTGGTTGCCAGGATGATGTCACAGCAGCTAAATAGATGCTGCCCTTGCTCGCTGACGTTAGTTCTGTACACGACTTTTGCAGCCAGAAGCGCAGAGTCATGCAAGACATGGACTACTGGTTTACCCCGATAGGCTGTCCTCAACCATAGAAGTCAGTTCGCAAAACGGGGAGGATGGGTGGGGCGGTAAGGAATCTATAACTAACCTATGTTTCCTACAGATATATCATTACTGAAGGTAAGTAACTTGTTCATCTGAAAGAAACGGTTGGTTAAAGATTCCTTAGAATAGATACCCCAGCAATACAAACCCCAGATCTGCCAACTAAGTTCACACCAGAAAGTCTTGGAGAACAGAACGGCCAAAGAAGCAGTCTCTCCGGACTTGGCTTGTCCAGGCAGTAGTGTTTGGTAAACGTGTAAATCGATGCCCACATAGCTGCCTGAGAGATGTCAGTTACGGGGACTCCCCGTCCCAAAACAGTAGCTGCTGCCGTCGCCCTGGTGGACTGGGCGCACAGCCCCACTGGAGGCTCCTTCTTTGCCAAAGAATAGCAGGACTTAATGCATAGAACGACCGACCTGGAGATGGTCTGTTTCTGCACGCCCGACCTTTCTTAGCACCCACGTAACCAACAAAGAGCTGGTAATCCACCCGGAATTGTTTGGTGCGATCCAAGAAGAAGGAGAGCGCATGTTTTGGATTCAGACGGTGGAGCCTTCCTTCCTCTTTTGAGGGATGCGGAAAGAAGGTGGGCAAAGTGATGGTCTGGCCAATGGGAAATGAAGTGACCACCTTGGGAAGAAAGGAAGGTCTAGTTCTGAGGGCGACCTGGTCTGGATGAACAGCCAGAAAGGGAGGCTTGGAAGAAAGAGCTTGTACTCACTCACCCTGCGTGCAGAGGTGATGGCCAGCAGAAAGGCAGTTTTCAAAGTTAAAAGCCTAAGAGGACAGTTATGTAGCAGCTCAAAGGGTGCGCACATCAGATAGGTAAGAACCAAGTTCAAGTGGGAACAGGAGGAAAAAGATGAGTAATGCCCTTGAAGAATCTATTTACAACAGGGGACTTGAAAAGCGAAGACTGATCAGGGAGCCTAAGAAAGGCTGAAATGGCCAAAAGGTAGCCCTTAAGAGTGCCCAGAGCACTGCTGGGCCAAAGAAAGTAGGAACAAGAGAACCTCAGAAAGAAGGGTGGAAAGGGGATCCACAGCCTTTGCTGTACACCATGCCACAAATGTATTCCATCTGCAGGTGTATACCATCTTAGTGGAGATATGTCCTCCGGACGAGGCAGTCAGATCGGAGGATCAATGGCCACATTGAGCAGTTTGGGATACCAGACTCTTTGTGCCCAATCCGGAACCACAAGAATTATTTGGGCCCGGTCGTGCTTGATCCTCAGCACTCTGGGCAGAAGTGATATAGGCGGAAAGGCATATACATCCCACAGCTCCACTTGTGACGAAATGCGCCACCTAGCGAGTGTCTTGGAAATTCCAACCTGCAGAATTGCTGACATTGCGCATTCTTTTGGGTGGCGAATAGATCTAACCAAGGCTCTCCCACTGTTGAAAGAGACCTTGCACCACTTCCGAGTGAAGATGCCATTCGTGATCCATCATGCACCTGCGGCTGAGTTTGTCCGCCCTGGAAATCAGAGAACCTGCCAGGTGTTGAACCACCAGGGAAAAGCCCTGATGTTCCAGCCATGTCCAGAAGCAGAGGGCCTCTTGACATAGGGGCGACAACCCCATCCCGCCCGGTTTTTTGCAGTACCATATGGTGGTGGTGTTGTCCATTAACACCTGCACTACTCTTCCCCGGACAGAAGGAAGGAATGCCTTGAGTGCAAGACTAATCGCCTGAAGCTCCAGAAGGTTGATATGGAGCCCGGACTCAGTCAGAGACCATAGGCCTCTGATCTCCGCCTCCCCCATGTGGCCGCTCCATCCCAGAAGCGATGCATCGATCGCCACTGTGAACTCTGGTAGGGGAAGGGAGAGGGATCTGCCGTGGATCCAATCCTGGCTCGTGAGCCACAACTGCAGTTGTCGTGCAGTGCCCTCCGAGATCTGGACACAATCGGACAGGTACCCCAGATGCTGTGCCCACTGGAACTTCAGGTCCCACTGTAGAGTCCACATATGCCATCTGGCATGATCCACCAGCAGGATGCAGGAGGCCATCAGGCCTAGTAGCCGGAGGGTCATCCTGACTAAAACCCGGGATAGAGGCTGAAAGATCGGAATAATAGCCTGAATATCCTGGACTCACAACTCGGGAGGATAGACCCAAAACTGCCTTGTGTCCAGAACAGCTCCGATGAAGAGGAGCTTCTGAGAGGGAGTCAGGTGTGACTTAAGCACATTGATGGAGAACCCCAGCGAATGCAGGAAGTCCGCCCTAGTCTGGAGGTGGGAGTCTATTGCCTGGGGTGAGCCCGCCTTCAACAGCCAATCTTCGAGATAGGGGAAGACTGGAACCCCTGAGCTGCGCAGATGAGCTGCAACCACCGCCATCACTTTCGTGAACACCCCAGGGGAGCTGGTAAGGTGAAAGGGGAGCACAGTAAACTGAAAGTGCTCGTGGCCTAGCATGAATCGTAGGTAACACCAGTGGGCCCGCAGGACAGGGATGTGAAAATAAGCGTCTTGCAAATCCAACGCTACCATCCAGTCTCCAGGGTCGAGGGCGGACAGGACCTGAGCTAGCGTCAACATTTTGAACTTCTATCAGAGGAATCGGTTGACGTTCATGAAATCCAAGATAGGACGCAGGCCTTTGTCCTGCTTGGGCACCAAAAAGTAATGGGAATACCAACCACGACCTACGTCTGGGACAGGAACTCGCTCAATGGCACCCTTGGCCAAGAGTGTGGAACTTATTGGCGGAGAATGGCCTGATGGTCCTCTGACATGCGATGGTACTGAGGTGGCATAGATGGAGGGGTAGTCGCGAAAGGGAGGGAGTAGCCCCGTCGGACTATCTGCAAAACCCACCTGTCCGACGTGATGGTGCGCCAGTGGGGGAGGTGATGGCAAATCTGGCGTTCAGTGGCCCTGAAAGGTCGGACTAGGATGGTTTTAAGGCTGCGGCAGAGGGGGCTGTGGTGAAATGTCCAGAACCACTGTGGTTCCCACGTTCTTGGCCGGACAGGGGCTGAACAGCTTACGCTGGCCTGTGGCTCTGGACGGGATGCGGCAGGGCACCCCTTCGGTAGCCACAAAAGGGGCGAAAAGCAGACCATGCAGGGTGGGAGGCGGAGAGGCCCACGGACCTGTCCATAGCCCGAGAGTCCTTACAGCGCTCCAGCATGTTGTCTGCATTGTCGCCAAATAGGCGACGGCCATCAAAGGGCATGTCCATAAGAGTGGATTGAACATCCCCTGAAAAACCAGTCTACCTCGACGAGGCATGGGTATAGTGCCCCTACAGACATGCCGTGTTTCCCGACCACAGTCCCAAGCGGGAGGAAGAAAACATCTTCCTAAGATGGTCCAGATTTTGGATTCCCTATTAGGTGGGGCGTTGGGGAATGCGCCTTTGGAGTTGGAGGCTTAGGCCACCAAGCTCTCAAGGGTGGGGTGTTGGGAGAGGAAAGATGGGTCGCCAAGGGCCGGGCGGTGTCATCGGGCAATCATCCTATCCACAGGAGCCCGTGTTGGGCCTGGACCAGGTGCCTGAAAGGATGTTAGTGAGGGCTTCATTAAACGGTAGCAGGGGCTCTGAAGAGCTTGCTGCTGGTTGAAGCACCTCCATCAGGAGGTTAGTCCTGCTACCGTAAATAGCTCAAAGTGGAGAGCCTCCACCGCCCTATGCAACACCACGGCATAAGACGCTTCCCTCCTCCGTAGCCACAGGAGAGACAACATGCCAAGATCTGGCGAGGTATCCAGACCACTGGCTTCCCCCAGTTCCTCTCTCCAGTCCATAGCCCAACTGGCCAGTATGCAGAGCGAGGGGCACCACCCGCATTGGAGGATGTACAGGGAGAAGTCAAAGAGGGATGGTACTTCTTTGACTTTTTCCTGTGCTTCGATTTACCTGACCCCAAGGGCGAAGACTTGGAAAAGTGATGATGACTCCGCGAGCGGTCCCTTGACCTTCCAGGCGACCTCGAACGGTGGGGAGCCAACTGCCGGGCCTCTAGAAGCTTGCGGGACTTCTCTTGCAAAGACTTCGGATTCATGGTCCGGCAGTCGGAGCACGACTTGGGGTCATGGTTGAGCTCCAGGCAGAACAGGCACACGCAGTGCAGACCCGTCACTGATATTAGTCGGCTACAGGAACCGCAAGACTTTAAGCCAGGCATCCCTGACGTGCAACAGGATTCAAAATACTCTAACACAGTGTCGACAAAAGGTCAGTCAAAAAGTGACTGGAGGTACCTCTCTCTCTGGATCTGCGCTGGCTGGTGTGCAAAAAGAAAGTACTGACGTCAGCATGTGAGTGTGGGGTCTAAATAGCTACCGCAACCTCATCCCGGCTATCACGCAAACGACTAGCGCGGGGCCAACCGACTCCACCTTCTGTCGCGCAGGGGTATTGCTGACGAAAAACTTTCCGGATCCAGTCTGACGCCTGGGGGTACTTCTAAGGTAAGGAGTCTGTAACTAACTTTCTTTCGGATACAGCAAGCATACCAGCACAATGATGTAATTACCTATAAGTGTGGGCCAAAAATCCGTTCCGCTCACAAATTTGCGGATTTTCGGCAATTTCGCGATCTGCGAATCTCAAGAAATTGCCCAAAAATCCGCAAATCCGCACGCGGGCGGATTTTTTTTAGGGGCCCACAGGAAGCACTTACAGTTAAGGCAGGTGCCCGAGTTGAAGCTAACTTTGTAACCGTTTTAGAATGGCGCCGGCAAGCTACCAGAGTTGAAGTTGCTTACTTGCAAGTTGCAACTATTCTCTGACCCTGTCCTGACCCTAAAAAGCCGGGTGCCCGAGGCAGGGTCAGAGAATAGTTGCAACTTGCAAGTAAGCAACTTCATCTCTGGCAGCTTGCCGGCACCATTATAAAATGGTTACAAAGTTATTCGACTCGGGCACCTGCCTTAACTCTGTAAGTGCTTTCTGTGGGCCAAAAATTAAACCTCAACAGGAAGCAATTACAGATATAAATAAAGCAGGCGCCCGAATTGAAGCTCAAATTCAGTAACATGAGCAAGGTCGAGGCTGGGCAAATGTCCTTTATCCCCAGATCTGCCGTTGAAAATTAGCTGTAATCCAGGGAGGTCTTTGCATCCATGAGTTTCTGGGGCGCCATCCCAGTCCAGTTCCTGTGACCAGGAGGCTGCTTTCTCCTCATCTGCTGCTCTGATCGCTCTCTGACCCTTTACAAGAGGCATGTGAACTAGCAAAGAAGCCCCGCAAGTTTGTCCCCACCCACCACACTAGTGGTATGAAACGTCTTCCTGCCCTTTCTCCACTAGGATGGCCAGCTCACTCAAGGGACCTCGGCGCCTTTTCGCGCGGTGGCAAAGTTACAGGCAGACATGGTCACTGGAGACAAATCATCTGGCCTTTTACGCAGCTGCAGTGTAGGAAAAGCACTATACATTTACCCAACGAGGTAGCATTTACTGTTTGGCCAGTAGAAAGTACTCCAGTTGAGTAGAAGTATTGCACAAAACGGTGGCATCTCAAATATGCAGGGCAGGATTCATTCTAGCACGATGTTCCGGTCACAAAAATTAAACCTCAACAGGAATCACTTACAGATCGAGTGCTATCTACGCGTATTTCCTGTGACCAGGAGGCTGCTTTCTCCTCATCTGCTGCTCTGCTCTCTCTCTGACCTTTTACAAGAGGCATGTGAACTCGCATAGAAGTCCCGCAAGTTTGGCCCCGCCCACCACACACTAGTGGAATGGAACGTCTTCCCGCCCTTTCTCCACTAGGATGGCCAGCTCACTCAAGGGACCTCAGCACCTTTTGGCGCAGTGGCATAGTTACAGGCACACATGGTCACTGGAGACAAATCATCTGGCCCTTTACACAGCTGCAGTGTAGGAAAAGCACTATACATTTACCCAACGAGGTAGCACTTACTGATTGGCCAGTATAAAGTACTCCAGTTGAGTAGAAGTATTGCACAAAACAGTGGCATATCAAATATGCAGAGCAGGATTCATTCTGTCACGATGCTCTTGTCACAAAAATTAAACCTCAACAGGAAGCACTTACAGATCGAGTGCCATCCCCGTGTAGTTCCTGTGACCAGGAGGCTGCTTTCTCATCTGCTCGCTCTCTCTGACCCTTTACAAGAGGCATGTGGACTCGCATAGAAGCCCCGCAAGTTTGGCCCCGCCCACCACACACTAGTGGTATGAAATGTCTTCCCGCCCTTTCCCCACTATGATGGCCAGCTCACTCAAGGGACCTCGGCGCCTTTTGGCGCGGTGGCAACGTTTTTTTGTTGTTTTTTTTAAGACCTTTATTATAACAGGATATTCTTACACAGCCAATAGCCTACAACCCGGGGGCCGGCTGCGCCAACATTAATAACACATTTCAAAGATGATATTACACAGCCCTGCAGCCGACCACGTGTGGTCCGGCGGCGTAATGCATATAAACTGTGTCTTACTTTTTAGTTTTTTGGTGGTGTACAATGATAAACATATATTAACAACTCAAACCAGGGAATGAGACCATCACAAACTAGCAGTCAAATCAGTGAATTCTGAATGAATCATAGTATGTCCGTGCAGACAAAGCCACATATCACCCAACCGTAGTGATATCAACCTATTCATGTTGGACTGTATCCTTAAGTCATTCATTCGTAGCAGCCTCCAACTTGCGAACATATTCAGTTAGGTAGCTCCAGAAATCTTTTGGCCTAGATTGCATCGGTAGTTCTTCCTCATATGTTAGGAGTTTATCCCTGCAGCTGGACATATCTCGTAACCATCTGGATGTGGATGGCACCTTGGTACTGTGCCAACATTGTGCAATTTGTCTCTTGGCAAGCAAAAGTGAAACAGCACAAAATTTGCGTTTGGTGGATTTAAGTTGTGGTGTTATGCCCAGCAGACAAGTACTGATCCTGCAAACCACCTCAACCCCTATCATAGTAGACAGTTTTCCAGTGACATCCGTCCAATATTCACAGACTCGTGAGCAGAACCAAGCTAAGTGTGTAATGTTTGCGCCTTCTGTGCCACATCGCTTACACCTGTCTTCATCCCGCAGACCATATTTACACATGCGTGCTGGTGTGTAGTATGCCTGGTGAAGGAACTTGTAATGTATAATTCTGAGATTGCCATTAGGAGTGAGGATTTGTATTAAAGCACATGTCTGTTGCCATTCCTGTTCTGTTAGTGGATCCTCCAATACAGAGTCCCATCTAGATTTAGCCTTCTCAGTGGTGTGTGGTATTTCTGCCTGCGCTGTGGTGTACAACCTTGATACTAAGTGTGACAGGTCGTGAGTATTGATAATCAACTGCAGTGTGTCGAGACTTTCTCGCTCGTTGGGAAAGGTGGGATAAAGCTCCATCAAAGCCTGTTTCAATCTGTAATGTGTGAAGCAGAACATCTGCGGCTTGTTTTGAATGTATGTCAAGTCAACAATGTCTATAAATTTGCCATCCCTAAAGAGGTCACCCATCCGCTCTATGCCCACCTGCTGTAATAGTGACATGCCCACTTTTTCCCCCATGACTGACAGCGCCTGATGATGATGTAAAGGCATGTCCGGTGCGTAGAGGGGGGTCTTATGTGCCAGTTGTCCCAGTTTCCGCCATGCCTTTACTGTGGTGTATCGTGTTAATGTCCTGAGCATGCAGAGGCTGCCTTGTATGCGACAGAATAGCTGTCAGTGGGATAGGTTTTGCGTCCCCTTCTTCAATCGCAGTGTGAGTGAGGTATGGTACTTCGTGATACCAGTAGGCAGCGTATTGGGCCTGTGCGCATAAATACTATATTTTAGTCCTCCCCTGACATATGGAAGTGTCAGTGTCTGGAGGTCTATGCGAGCTTGTTTGCCCGCCCAAACGAGCTGTAGCACAAGTGACTTTATGCAACGAAATACTTCCCCCGGGAGGGGTGATTGGGTTATTGTTAAAAAGGTATAGGAATTTGGGCAATATATTCATTTTCACGATCGCGATACGATCTGCTAAAGACAATGGCAGCTGTATCCAACGCCGCACTTTGTCTTCCAATTTGGAGATCGTTAACCCATAATTCGAGTGGATCACCACTTCAGGGTCTCTATGATACAGCACCCCTAAATACCGTATAGGATCAATTTGCCATTCTAATGGGTATTCGGTGTTCAGGGGAGTTGTCGTGTCAGTCAGAGGGATGATGTATGATTTAGACCAGTTTATGGTCAATCCTGAGTGTCTGCCGTATTTGATATACTCTCTCAACCCCGCTGATCCAAATGTTCAGCGGGGTCACGAACATATAGTAACATATCATCTGCGTACAGATATATATGCAGTGGTCTTGATGGGAATTGCAAGGCAGACGACTTGTACTTCTGGCGGATCAGGCAGGCCAAAGGTTCAAGGGCTAGGGCGAATAGGAGTGGAGATAGTGGGCATCCCTGCTTCGTACCGCGTTCTATAGGAAAGCTATCGGATAAATACCCGTTCACCCGGACCCTGGCACACTGATTAGTGTAAATCAAGGACACCCACTGAACAAACCTTTTGGGGAATCCCATTCGGTGCAAAATAGCAATCAGGTAGCACCACTCGATAGAATCTAATGCCTTGGCGGCATCAAGCATCACCGCTACCGCCTTCGTAGAGGGCTGAAGATAGTGGGACAAGGCAAATAGCGTCCTAGTGTTATGGGACGTGGACCTTGTAGGAACATACCCCGCCTGGTCAGGTAATAACAGATTAGTCATCAGTGGTGTGAGCCGAACCGCCAGAATTTTCACAAGTATTTTAGAGTCAACATTGATCAGCGACAGCGGCCTGTAGGAGTCGCATAGGTCTGGGTCTTTGGAAGGTTTCAGGAGGGCAATTATTACTGCTCCCCTGAGTGTTGGGGGTAGCACTGCCTGATCGAATGCCGCTCCGAAAATTTCCACCAGGTGAGGAGCTAGTATATCAGCGTAATGTTTATAAAATTTGCTTGTGTACCTGTCCGGGCCAGGCACTTTCCCATTCGGCAGTGATTTAATCACATCTGTGACTTCCTCTACCGTTATGGGTGCCGCTAAATATTCCCTCTGACCATCCGACAACCACGCTATTGCCACATCCCGTAGGTAGCTGCCAATTTCCTCTTCCGACGTTATTGGTTGTGATCTATATAATGCCCCGTAGGTGTCAACAAAGCAGTTCAAAATGTCAGTGGCTTGTGTCTGGAACGCACCATCCTCCGATTTAATACGTAGAATCGCCGCATGTCCTCTTCCCTCGCATATTTTGGCCGCCAGTACCCTGCCTGGTCTGCCTCCCTCGCCATAAGATCTGGCTGTGTGTTTCTTGTCTAAATATTTTATTTCATTGTCGACCAGTGTTTGATGCTCCGTGTGTACCTGTTGTAGCTCCCCCAGAAGAGTGACATCATGAGTGGCCTCAAAGGCCCTCTCTAAATCCCTCATGAGTGATTCACAGCGTTGTATTTGTTGCCTTATGTCACGAAGTATGCCCACTGTGGTACTCATACACACGCCCCGTATCGTAGCCTTGAAGGCTTCCCACAGGAGACTTGGATCCTCTACCACCGGTTCATTTATCTGAAAGTATTCTTTAATCGCAGTGTTGATGGTGTCAGTGTAGATTATATCTGTTAGGGCACGTGAAATGAATCTCCATTGAAATGGGGGTGGTGTGTAAATTGGTATTGTGAGTTTTAACAATATGGGGTTATGGTCTGAGAGTGTTCTGGGGAGGACACGTAAGTCCTGTGCCCACAGTGTAATGTTATCTGTGCCTAGCCAATAATCCAGGCGTGACCAACTGTTGTGAATAGCAGAGATGTGTGATGCATCCGGTATATCGGGGTATTTGTGCCTCCATAGATCCGTTAAGGACAAGTCCTGCAACATGTGAAGGAGTTTAGCTCTAGCCTGTTTGTGTGGTTCGGAGGAGTGTGAAGAACGATCTAAATCGTCCACCAACGCCACATTCCAGTCTCCTCCACAGATGATGTGTGTGTCTGTTAGCTGCTGTAGATGTCCCCACAGCTCCTGAAAAAATTCGGGTGCATCCACATTTGGACCATATACATTAAGTAACATCAGTCTTTGTCCGAGCAGCATACCCGTCACAGTAACATATCTAACATTCGGGTCCTGTGTCACCTGTTGTGTTGTGAAATTCACGCCCTTCCGAATCAGCGTCATTACCCCTCTCGAGTAAGAAGAAGAATTAGCTGTGTAGGCTGATTCAGCCCATCGTTTGCCTATGGATTGATGTGTGTTGGGTGCGATGTGTGTCTCCTGCAATAATGCCACATCTATATTCCATCTGTTTAGGTAGGCAAACACCTGCCTTATTTTCTTGGGCTGTATGAGACCCCGAACATTCCACGTGAGGAGATTCATATGATTACTACCTATGCCATTAACCCTCTGTCATCGGTGAGGCAGAGATATCCAAACCTGCAGCCCAATACATGCATGAACAGGACCAGTATGTACTTCAACGTGTGTGTCTGCGTGTGTCCAAGTGACTATCTGTCGCACAACATAAATCGGATTGACATATTCTAGAAGACTCCGTCTTTTAACAGTAACAATACCCCCACCCTTCCCTCCCCCACCCACTCCAGCAACCCAATCCTGCCAAAGCCATTTACCCTCCAGAACTAGTCCAGTCAACCCAGCGGAACTTTCCATAACTACCATTGGAACAGAACTTTTATGGGGAACAACCTCGTGGAGGTCCACTTGGGGCACAACTCACCATCCAACTTAATGGATGTGGACGACACAAATAGCGTTAGTTTTACTCAAACGTGAGACGTCTGGATGCCCCAGTGACACCCACGCCCAGAACATGTATGGTCCCGGCCTGCGAGCAGTAACCACATTGCATCATTTCTTAACAAATCAACGTGTAGATAATAGCAAACTAGGTCAGATATGCAAATTTGCCAGCAGTGTTCTTGGAATGTAACCCTAGGAGCACCGGTCAGTTTAACTGGCATTACCCTATTAACACATACCATCATTGCATCCATTATCGTGTACATCCCGCAGCAGCTAAAGGCTCCAATGATTTTAACAAACCACAAATCAATTATGTAATTGGCGTTATGTACCGGTATCTGTGTAGCATTCCAGCACCAGACTATGTGATGTACAGTTACGTCCAACATTGTACAATGGGGTATAAAAGTCACAAGTTATCGGCGACAGCCCACATGCTATGTCGAGTCCGACGCAGTAACCCTGAGAGGCAGGACTCCAGGCCCGACCTTATGAGGGCCGTAGCTGGTGAAAACAGCACTGCAACTGTGCCAATAGTGCGCATGGGTCGCAACAATCAGATTCATGCCTATTACGTATGGCATTGTTTTTAAACCACTTACTGCTAGCGCCTCCGGGTTCGTGTGCACAGTGCAATGGCAAAGGTCCACCCTGATGGCCAGCATGAGTTTGCCGCAGCACTGTGGCCTTGTATGTAGTAGTTTACTTTCACTGAGGCCCATACTGTGGCCCAAACTCAGAACATGTAATTCTCTGCCATAGTAACCATTGTACAACAGTATCAAAATGCAAAGCTATTGGCACTTATAAACAGACAGGGTACGCTCCGGCTCAGGGACACCGGAACCTAGTGTGGGGACCATGCCCCAGCCGGCAGCGCACCGCACAACGTGAACGTGGAATTTTACATCAAGAGCGTGAAATCTTACCACTTTCCTTTGGGACGCACATACCACATTATAGACGCTCTCATTCAGATTCCAGTTGCTGCCCTTCTTGTGCATTGGTCTTGTTCTGTTTCAGTACCTTTTTCACGAACTCTTGCGCAGCTTTAGGAGTCGCCAGGATCACTACCTTGCCCTCCCATATCACACGTAGTCTGGCAGGGTATAGCATAGAATAGTTAACGTGGAGGTCTAGAAGCTTGGATTTCACTGATGCAAATTCCCTCCTCGCTTGTTGTACAGCGACGGTGTGGTCCGGGTAGAATTCCAAGGTGTTTCCCTGGTGGGTGATGGTTCCTTTCTCACGTGCGAGCCTCAAGATAGTATCCCTGTCACGATAATTCAGTATTCTCGCCACAATAGGACGCGGTGCCGCTCCAGGCGGTGGGGACAGGGCGCAAGGGACCTATGTGCTCTCTCTAGCGCATCCTCACCGAAGAGATCCCTGCACAATTTCTCTATATACTGCTCCATGCGCCCCGTGTTTGTCGTCTCCGGAAGGCCCGTGATGCGCACATTGTTGCGTCTAGAACGCGCTTCCAATTCCTCCTCCTTCGCTTTTATCACTTCAAGTACATGCTCCATGTTGGTGCATTTGGTGGTTGTGGTGTGCGACTCTTCTTCCACTGCTGAAATACACGTCTCGGCCGTCTCCAACCTCTCCCCGTGCTTTTCCAGTTTGGCAGTCATACCATCCATCCTAAATGTCAAATTGTCCAGTTTGCCATTTATGTCTTGCAGGTTCGCCTGGATAGATAGCAGTATTTTCTCCATGTTGTTGCTGGGTGGTAGTTCGGCCGGTACACCGTTTCCAGACATCGTCTCAGAGTTCTTGGGTGTTTTTTGGGCTTCAAAGGATATCTTCTGCTGTTGTTTGTCAGGTCTTACCATTGTTACTGGCGGAGACGCCGTTGGTGTGTCTTGAAGTGCGGACCTGGTCCTTCTGGTTGACGTCGCCGTTTTGACCCTCGTGACGGACAGTATTTGTGGGAACCGCGTCTAGAGCAGTGCCTTAATTGCCCTCGCTCCTCCGGACCACCCTCAGCTTGGTATGTGGTGCTGGATAAATGATCTTGTCGTGGTTCAGGGGCAGCAACCGTAACGAACGTGAGGCTGCAACTTGCACATGGTCCAGACGATCATGTATATGGGAGCCCACAATGTGGCACCGTTCCATAACCTGCGGTAGTGCAATTACATCGTCGCAGTTCAGCAGGCGTTGTTGTACCAGGAGCTCTTCAGCGGTATTGTGGGGAGAGCTCAAATGCTATGTGGCCATGACTAGCTCCGGAGACACAAGTTGCACTTTTCGCGCCTTTTGTTTTAATGACAGCCGTGCACGGATCGTCGGCTGCCCAGCCGTGTATTTCGTGTGTCTGTACCACCACCGCTTATATTGCATCCAGGATCCAGCTTAATTTGCACAATTGCTCCTGCACTCCGAGCGCTACACGGGCCCCGGGCAGCATTCACCTCACTCGCTGTTCCTCGACCCGCTGGGCGCCACCATCTTGTCCTCGCACAGCTCCGGATACATAAAGGATCTGCACTACAGCCAGAACGGGCTCAAACACCGGCCAGTTACACCAGTGTCCCTTTCAGCCCACACGTGCCGTTCCGTATTCTCCGCGCTGGCGGTGTTATTGATTGTCGAGGTACTCACTGTGCTGCCGGGTACATTACTGTGTTGGAAATCGCGGCGGCCGCCATCTTAGCCGCTGCGGCTCCCCGTTGCCGTTTTTCGCCGATTTCGCCCGTTTACTCGTAACTTTTCTCCCTGGCACTTAAACCATCATGCTCCTGATGCCTTCACACGCCAGGGATGACATTTCGAAGGCGGCGTTGTGGGCTCTGGGGCAATCGCAGAACATTACGTTCTTGGTGGTCCGGCGGAGCTGCGGTCTCACCCAGCCATACCGCTGTGCGCCCCCTAACGCCTCCCCTCGGCGCGGTGGCAAAGTTACAGGCACACATGGTCACTGGAGACAAATCATCTGGCCCTTTACGCAGCTGCAGTGTAGGAAAAGCACTATACATTACCCAACGAGGTAGCGCTTACTGTATTAGCCAGTAAAAAGTACTCCAGTATAAATCTCTGCAAATATGCAAGTTTGCAAATTTTTTCCCGAACTCACAGATTTTTTCACAATTTCGCGCAAATTAGCACATCCGCAAAATTCGCCCACACTTAATTACCTATTCGCCTATGCGCCAATGCAGCAAATTTGGAAAGTCCACTATCAGGAGTCAAAAGACTACTCTCCATCTAAAATGCAGCACCTGCTAAGTCTTTAGGATGAATCTGCTCCATCATTGCGAAGAGAGTGCGTAAGTTCTGTGTCATAGCTCTATCAGGACCAAAGCCAGCCTGCTCTGGAGGGACCAGTCTGACCATGAATAGAGCAACAATTTTAGAAAGAATTTTACTATCCATGTTGATAATCAAAAGGGGATATATGAGTGACCCTGACATCTTTATCAGGCTTTGGGAGGCCAGTAATTAAAGGTTCACGAAGAGTAAGGGGTAATTGTCCTAGCTCAAGAGCTTCACTATACACACTCAGGTGATGTGGGGCCAGGGTAACCTTGTAAGTTTAATATAACTCATCATTTATTGCTTCCTTAACATCTATTGGGGCTAACAAAGGGTCTCTCTCAATTACAACCCAAACCAAGCAAGGGTAACATCTAAGCTGGCAGATCTCTTCTGGTCCCAGAAATGGCCTGGTTGTGTATAGATCAGTGCAATAAGAAATCCATTAAAAAAATCTCTTCCCTTGATGAAACACACCTTTATGGCGAAGGACCGCCACATTTGGGGCCCTACACTGTCAATTTGTGCTGGGGATTTCCAGGCCTTTCACCTCCCAATAGTAATTGGCCTAATGAACAAGTTACTTACCTTCGGTAATGCTTTTTCTGGTGGATACAGTATCTGCCTGTGGATTCCTCATCTTTTGAATACCCCCTGCGCCAGCATTCAGCGGAAATTCTTTCCAAGCTCTCCCACGTGGACGTCATAATAGCACGGCTCCACTCGCGACACCGTATGACGTCATTGCAGCAATAAGAGGACCTTGTCGGCGTGCTGACGTCCGTTCCACTCATTTTTTCCGTGCCATCGAAGCAAACAGGTAAATCGACACATGTATACATAGTATACTTAATATATATATTTATACACATACAAATGTATAACAAAGTTTATAAAGAAATAGCAATAGATCAAGCATTTCTCACTATTAAAACAGAAGCATGATTAAGACATATTAAAAACATTCATGCCAAACAACTAAAGCATTTTTTGGTAGAAACAGGTAGACCACTGGGGAGGCGGGTGGGACCGTGAGGAATCCACAGGCAGGTACTGTATCAACCAGAAAAAGCGTTACCGAAGGCAAGTAACTTTTTCTTCTGATGGATACTTCTGCCAGTGGATTCCTCACCTTTTGAATAGAATCCCAAAGCCGTATCTCACCTGAAGGAGGGTGTCCACCTGACTAGACCAAAAAAACCATGCAAAATAGAACAAGCAAAATGGCTATCCCTCCTAACCTCAGAGTCCAAGCAGTAATGCTTTGGAAAAGTACGGAGGGAGGCCCAAGTTGCTGCTTTGCAAATATCAATCACAGGAACACCTCTAGCCCAAACTGAAGAAGTAGGCTTCGCTCTGGTGGAATGAGCTCTGATATCTTCAGGAGGGTCCTTCTTGGCCAAGGCGTAGCAAATCTTGATGCACAAGATGATCCACCTGGAAAAAGTCCGCTTGTGCACAGCCTTGCCTTTCATCTTGCCAACATAGCACACAAAGAGCTTATCGTCCAGTCTCAGATCTCTTGTTCGGTCCAAATAAAAGCGGACAGCTCTCTTAGGATCCAAACGATGAAGCCTTTCCTCCTCCTCCTTGGAAGGGTGAGGAGGAGGATAAAAGGTACGTAAGGTAATGGACTGTCCCATATGGAAAGGAGTAACCACCTTGAGAAGGAATGCAGCCCTGCTCCTTAGAACCAACTTATCTGCATTAATGGTTAGAATGGAAGTTTCTAAGTAAAAGTCTGAAGCTCACACTCCCTCCATGCCGAGGTAATGGCAATCAAGAAAAAAAGCGTGATAAAAGAAGGAAGCCTCAACGGGCAAGTATGAAAAGGCTCAAATGGAGAACCCATTAAAAAGGTAGGAACAAGATTCAAATCCCACTGAGGCATAACGAAAGGAGTGGGAGGAAACTTATTTGAAGGCCCTTAATGAACCTCATGACAATAGGGAACTTAAACAAAGACGGCTGGTCCGGCAAACATAGAAAAGCCGACAAGCGCCCTTAACAGTGGCCACAGCACACTCCTGCTGGGCCAAGAAAAGCGAAAACTGAAGAACATCTGACAAATGGGCCTTTAAAGGATCAATGGATCTCTCTCCACACCCTTTAACAAAACTAGACCATCTGGAAGAATACACATGATCAAATAACATCCACAACATCTGGCGGGAGAGAGAAGGAACACAGGTTGCCCCGTTCAATCTCCAGGCATGAAGGTGCAAACTCTGGAGGTGGGTGTGTAGAACCTGCCCCTGTGACTGCGAGAGGAGGTCTGCCCTTAGAGGGAGACGGAGCAGAGAGTGCAATAAGAGGTGAAGTAGATCTGTATACCACACCCTTCTTGGCCAATCCAGAGCTATCAATATAACTTGGGCCCGGTCTTGGTGAATCTTCCTCAGAACCTGAGGAATAAAGGGTATGGGAGGAAATGCGTAAAGGAGTTGTGAGCTCCAATTCAATAGAAACGCGTCCCCCAACGCTCCCTGCATCGGAGACTAGAGACTGCAGAACAAGGGGCAGTGCACGTTCTTGTGAGTGGCAAACAGGTCCAACTGAGGAGTCCCCCACATCTGAAAGATGTGATGAACCACCTCCGGATGAAGCCTCCACTCGTGATCGGCTGAGTAATGCCAACTGAGACTGTCCGCATATACATTTAGCACACCGGCGAGATTTTGCAAACACACAAATCTGATGGTTTTGTGCCGAGGGCCAGAATCGCCGAGCTTCTCGACAGATGGTACGACCCTACACCCCCTGTTTGTTGATGTACCACATCACGGTAGTGTTGTCCATCAGGACCTGAACCGACTGACCGCAAAGGTAAGGATGGAGAGCCTTTAGTGCCAAAGTATCGCCCGCAACTCCAGAAGGTTGTTGTGAAGCAACGTTTCCTCTGGAGACCAAAGACCTTTGACCTCCAGATCCCCCAGATGAGCCCCCACCCTAGAGTGGAGGCATCCGTGATCACTGTGGCAACCGGTGGAGGCTGAAAGGGTTTTCCTGGAGACAGGTTGCCCTGCAAGCTCCACCAAGTCAGCTCCGCTGCAGCGTCTCTGGAGATTCTGACCTTCTCCCCAAGATCTCCGTTGTGCTGATACTGCCTGCGGAGGCACCACTGGAGTGCCCTCATGTGCCAGCGTGCATGACTGACCAACAGTATGCAGGAAGCGAACAGACCGAGCAGACATAGAACCTTCAGGACTGGAACAACCGCACCATCGTGAAACAAAGGAATCATTTCCTGTATCTCGAGAATACTCTGCGGAGGCGGGTATGCTCGACACACAGAAGTGTCCAGTATTGCCCCTATGAACAGGCTGCGCTGAGAAGGCACCAGGTGAGATTTGAGTACATTTATCGAGAAACCCAAGTTGAACAACAGTTGTGTTGCTTGCAAGTGGCGCAACACCAACTCCGGAGACTCTGCTTTCAACAGTCAGTCATCCAGGTAGAGGGAAACAGGAACCCTTGACCTTCTGAGATGTGCTGCTACCACCGCCATCATCTTCGTAAAGAATCGAGGCGCCGAAGTGAGACCGAACTGAAGAACCCAAACTGATAGTGTGGCGATACTACCATGAACCGGAGATACTTCTGATGAGACTTCTGTATGGAAAGATGAAAATACGCATCCTGCAGATCGATGGACACAATCCAGTCTTTCTGTTGCAGCGCAAGAAGAACCTGAGCCAAGGACAACATTTTGAAGTTTTCCTGTCTGAGGTAAAGATTCAAAATCCTGGGGTCCAGGATCGGCCGTCCTTTTTGGGGATCAGGAAATACCGGGAGTAGCATCCCTGACTCCTTTCCTGCTTCGGAACCAGCTCTATCGCACCTTTCTCTAACAAGGTAAGCACTTTCTGCTGTAAAAGCAGTAAGTGGTCCTCCGAGCACCAACCCTGGCGAGGAGGGTAAGGAGGAGGAAACTCCAAAAAAGGAAGGGCACATCCATTCTCTACAAGATTTAAAACCCAATGATCTGAAGTGATTGATTTCCTATCTTATAGAAAGAGAGACACCAGACACCCAACTGGACCAACATGTTCTAAGCTGGGGGAATCAAGAACTGCTTTCTTGTAGTACCAACTGTGGCAGGAGGCGAAGAGGAGGAGGAGGTTTGCTGTCGAGCTGCTCCACTGAGACGTTCTCTATGTTTCCCTCTGTATGATTTGTACAAAGGATTTTGCTGTTGGCTCTGTTGACACTGTTGGTGGTTATGAAAGGAAGCAGCCCTTCCAAAACCACGATACCATTTGTAGCTGTATCCCCTAGACTGCATCTGAAGGCCCAGAGATCTTGATGTCGTTGTGCTGTCCTTAAAACGTTGTAGGACAGAGTCCGCTTTAGTACCAAACAGTCTCGACCCATCAAAGGGCAAATCCAGCAGAGTCGCTTGAACATCAGGAGAAAATCCAGACAATCTGAGCCAAGCTAGCCTTCGTGTCGCCACAGAATAACCCATCACACAAGCCACAGAGTCAGCAGTGTCCAGAACCGATTGAATCACCTGACGGGCCGCACTTGATAATCAAAAAGGGCCTCCAAGAAATTATTTTGATCCTCTTCAGGCAACTTTGGAGCTAGCTGCTTGACTGAGTCCATCAGAGCCTGGATATACCTCCCAAGGAGACAAGTAGCATTAGTGGACTTTAGAGTCATACTTGCAGAAGAAAAAACCTTCACCGCTTGCTCCATTTTTTTAGAATCCCGATCACCAGGTTAGGGAAAGAACCTGAAGATTGCTTTGAACAAGAAGCCTGGACCACCAAGCTTTCCGGTGACGTATGGGTAGACAGAAAAGTCGGATCCCCAGGAGCAGGCCTGTACCTTCTTGAAATGGACCCGGAAAATGCAGGAGCAGATAAGGACTTCTGCCAAACCTCCAAAATAGGCTTTGGTAATGCCTCATTTAAGAGTAGCAGAGGTTCAGAGGCTGAAGACGGAGTATTAGGAACCTCAGTCAAGATATTAGATTTACCCTCGGCTGAAGGAAGCAGAAGATCAAGCAACTCAGCTGCTTTCTTCATCACCACCTGATATGGAGCAATACTCCAGACTTTGGAGATGAGAGATCATACTCAGGAGAAGAATCCAATCCACTGGCCTCCTGTAAGCCCTCAAACTTTTCCACAGACAACAATTTCCCCCCCTCCTGTGCATATTCCTCCTCCTTAAGAAGCCTCAGCGCCTCTCTCCTAGAGGACTCTCTCTTTAAGGACCGGCAGAAAATGCCAAGCCGACGTAGTCGGCAAGAGTGGCACAAAGGGTGCCTGAGCATAGTGGTGACAAATGTAAAAACAGTTGGACAGAATGCAGAACAATGTCATACATTCACCCCAGTACAGAGATCTGGGCCTAAATCCATTGTTTTTTGCACTCCACACCACCCCAGTTCAGACCTGGTCATATGCAAATCAGCCTTGACCCTGTGCCTCATGGGAACAGTCCAGCCCGAACTGCCAAGCCATGTCTTTCTTGGACCGAAATCAAGCATCCTAGGACCGGTTTCTGGCTATCAGTCGTCTTCAGCCAGGATAGCTTGACTCCAGTGGTGTGGAGAGCATAGGACTCACATCTGAACATACCCATCCCACTAGGGGTGACAAATGCAAAAACAGTTGATGGACAGAATGCAGAACAATGTCATACATTCACCCCAGTACAGAGATCTGGGCCTAAATCCATCGTTTTTTTGCACTCCACACCACCCCAGTTCAGACATGGCCATAAGCAAATCAGCCTTGACCCTGTGCCTCATGGGAACAGTCCAGCCCAAACTGTGGTGAGGCACACCCAGGTTAAAGGCCAAAGGACCCATGGTGCACGAAGGCGCACCAGATGGAGTAGAGGCCCTGGCAAACACGCCAAACATCGCATTCAGAAAATGCGCAGGGTCTGATCCATGAACAGGAAAAGGAAGATATGGATCCATACCTTCCTGAACAGAAACCATCTGAGGCTGAACTAGAGCCTGTGGAGACGGCGCCCGTACAGGTGAAACCTCACGGACTGGAGAAGACTCCCTAGGCATCAAAGCCCTGACCTTCGACGAACTGTGTCAAGAGCCATGACTCTTCTTAGACTTATGTTTCCTTGACTTCGAAGTGTGAGAATATGACTACTTCGCTCTTTTTTTACTCTTCTCCTTTTTGGCTTTGGCCATAAATAGCTTAGCCTCATGCTCCTTATCAGCCTTAGGATTCATCTTCCTGCAACTTCGGCACTCAACGTCGTGATCCGAAGAAAAGCACCAAAGACAATCATCATGTGGGTCAGTGATCGACATGTGATAGCCACACTCCCTGCAGGGTTAAATCCAGACTTCCTAGTAGTGGCCATTAGAAATCTTCGAGGATACAAAGTGAACACTACAGAAAATGGAGTCCGTAGAGAAACAGTTATGAGTCGATGGCGCGGAAAAAAGGGATCTGACGAGGTCCTCTTATGACCCAGAGGACGTCATACGGTGCCACGAGCAGAGCCATGCTATTATGATGTCCTTGTCGACGTGTGAGAGCTAGGAAAGAATTTACGTGGAATGCTGGCGCAGGAAGTATTCAAAAGGTGAGGAATCCACAGGCAGAAGTATCCATCAGAAATGTATTTGGTGAGGTATTTCACCTATCGGCACCTCCTTTGTAGTCCATCTTGAGTCTAATAATTGTTCCAAGTGCATCAGTATGGATTGTTTCCCTGAACTCCCCCTCTAACACTACCAGCTGATTCTCATGTTTTTGTCACAGCAGTTCTATTTCTTTTAAATGCCAATAATGTTTAGCAATAGCCATCCCTCATATGTAAACCTTAAAAGTCTCTCAAGCCAAAGTGTATTGCAACTCTGAATCCAAATAGGTGTATCAAAATGTTTAAGTCAGGGCCCACATTTCTTCATAGAACACTATTGTGTAAAGCCCTGGAAGGGAAACTCCCGTCTAACCAGTAGGTCAGAGAAACTGGAATGTCAGGCTCAAGCATCGCTGGGAAATTGTTAAAGAGCGAAGAGTAGCCTCCCCCGGCAAGAAAACGGACGTCCAATCTTGAAAGGTTATCTTGGATGGGGAGTGGAAAGAAAATATTTTCACCGTCCCTCTAAAGGTCCTCCAAATTTTAAACAGGCCATGTTCATTCAGAATCTAGTTTAGCAGTTTGACCAGTCTAGTATACCCAGCAGCTGAAGAGCCCCATCTGTTGAGCAAAGGGACAACCACCAAGATAAAGTCATCCCGCATACCAGCCTAGAGCAGTCGTATTTATGAACTAAGATAGCTAGGCTCTCAGAAAACAGAGGCAACTCTATATTGAGCGAGGGAATCTATGTTAACAATGGTATATTTTTGTCCACAATGCAATCCGTTTGACCACTAGGATTCTACCTTCAGGGTCAATATCTAAGTTGACTGGAGTGAAAACAGAAAGCTTTAATGAGAATAGCCACACCACTAGGATAGAAGCTAAAAGATTAAAAGAATTTAAAAGACCCCACCTTAGAGCAAATTGAAATATACATAGTGTCAAGATGTGTCTCCTGTATGAGAAATAGCTCTATCATAAATCAATCCAGATAAACTAAAACAAGCCTTACCCTTTTGGTGTTGAGGCCCTGGATGTTCCAAAGTAGACATTTAGGCTTGACCAGCTTTGAAATAAATCAACCCTAGGTGTGAGGTTATGCGACGTGGTCTAACGACACACTATTCCATGGTTCCATGGCAAGCTAGCTACCCAACACGTTTGACTGCTCAACCACAGATTATAACAGAATAACCACCTCACCTTGCCCACTCCCAATGTATACCCCAACTAACTGTAGAAATCCATGACTCCCACAGTCTTTTATACGGCTTCTAAACACAATGAGGATTGCACCAAGAAGAGTATGCAAAGGGGGCGCTAGAGGGCACCTGGCAAGATGGCCGCACCGCTGTGAGGCTCTGCCTGACCGGGACATCATCCACCAAATATCCGCAGCACCGCAACATGTTAGAGGGTGCATTAGAGCCGAACGAAATCCTACTTACTTGATGCATCCATTGGTGGCAGTGGAGACAGAATTCAGGCTTCAGCGGCGAGTTGAGCAGACTTCGGAGCTCTGAGGCGAGGTGCGGCACATGGCGGCTATGGCGGCGTGATAAGCCACTGGTGTGCTGACTGGCCCGTGAGCCCAATTTGTCATCTTGCACGACCCCCGCTGCACTTGAGGGGCTTCGCTGTATGACGGTTGCTGGATGTCCTGTCAGAATCGTCAGGACAGCTGTTGAAGGCTCTTGGCGGTGTGTAGCGGACTGGACGGAGTACCGGCGCATGTGAGGCCGCTCCTACATGGGGGATTGTTGTGGAGCGCGGAAGGCTACGGGCCCCGTGCAGCGCTTTCCTCAGCAGCTGCCCGATACCTCCTGTGCAGAACTCTCTGAAGGACTAGTGCCCGTCGGCACTGGTTGCGGTAGGTGGGGGCAACGGTCTTCCTGCGGCACAGGCCGCAGAGGCGGGATCGGGCCGCGGGTTGAGACTGTGCCCCGCTTGCTGTGGCTGGTGCGGGGGCTGTGAGAGGTGCAGCACCGGGGGTGGGTGAACGCTGAGACCGCTGGTGACATCCGGCGGGAAGGAGACGTGCCTGGAGCTCTTCATACTGCTGCTGCTGCTGGCCCTGTAGGAAGACTGGCTGCACTTGGGGTGCGAAGTGTGCTGGTGAGATTTTGCAGGACCGTGGTGAAGGCTGGATGGACACGGTGGAGCCTGCAGTCGGCGGCCTGTGTGAGGCGCTGCGAGGGTGGTGAGACAAATGACAGAATTGATGGAACATAGCGATATAGCGATGGTGTCAACTGGAGTGTGGCCACTGAGGGAGGTACTGTGATACATGTCTCTTTGTGCACACCAGATCCTTCCCCTGGATGTGAACTGCATTCTGCTGCTGGACTGTGCATTGGAGGTGGAGTGTGAGGCATACTCTCCTATCATTGCTGGCTGTGTTGATCTAGGCCAGGCTTTGCAGTGCTATTAAGCAGATCCGGAGTCTGTGGGGCCTGCTAGCAGCTGGACTTGTGAGGTGCTCTGCAGTGGTTAGTCCTGTTGGAAGGGTCCTGCTTGCTGCAGAATAGAAAGCAAAGCGTGTAACGTTTGGCATTTTTAAGAGACCCCTCTTTACCTTTCTGCCTGTGTGTGTTGTGCGCTTCTCCAGCATCAAGATTGTGTAGCGGTTATCATCATGGGTAGGACGGATAAGTCCCAACCACACCTTACCACTGAGTCAAAGAGGGCCCCCAAAACGCCGCAGAAATCGGCCTCTGATTCGGAGACGGTTGCTGATAGTCATCCCACACTGGAATCTACATTGGTTGCTATGCAGAGCACATTACAGTCAATTGAGGGAGCGATGGTGGCGGTCAATCATCGATTAGATCACGTCCTCTCAATTGGAGAAGCAGAATGCGCGTATGGGGGAGGTGGAACAATGGGTCTCTGCGGCTGAAGATGGCTTGACGACCGTCGCGGACCGACCGACAGGCATGAAAAAGGTCCTCTTAGTAATACAAGCTAAAAATGAGGAGTTAGAAGCGCGGTCCCGGCACAATAATATACGTATTACTGGGCTGCTGGAGTCGACCAATGTGAGCCGAATGGAGACCTTTATTGAGCAACTGATAACTGATATTTTTGGGAAAGAACACTTGTCCAGTGTATTTATTTTGGAACGTGCCCACCGCTCCTTGGCTTCACGACCTGTTCCGGGGGCTCCCCCAAGGCCCATCATTGCCAAACGTTTGAATTATAGGGACCGTGACACTACATTACGTCTGGCCAGAGAGAAGGACAATGTTGTGCATCAGGGCAATGCTTTGACCTTTTTTCCTGACTTTACAGTTGCTGTACAAGCTGCGAGAAGGGAATTTGGTGCGGTGAAGCAGTTCCTGCGGGCAGAGGGAGTCCCATATGCCATGTTATAGCCAGCAAGGCTTTGTGTGGCCATGATGGCTGACGGCAACGTTTTCAGTACTCCTAAGCAATGGACCATGCTAAAGCGCTGAAGCGAAAGAAGCAAGACTCTATGGCAGTGTCTGAGGAGGTGAGTAGGCGGGACTCCAAACTGCTGAACCGTTGTTATTTTTACCCTTCTTTTGTTCCACTGACATGTTCTCCTTCAGGTCACACTGTTGGACTGTGCTCTTACTGGTAATCTTTAACTGCTCGGACTGCAGGCATTAATTGTTTGCCCGACCAAAGAGAGAGGGGTGCGTTCAGTAATGTAGCCTCTCATGCATTCTGTTGATGCTATTTTTTGATGACTGGATACTGCTCCCGTTTAAGTACAGGGCTCTGTTATTCTTCTGGATCTGTGTTATATATGTATGGCGCTTTATTGAATGTTATTGCCTATTCTTCAGATGAGACAGCCATTGTATCACTACTATATTTAGGAAAATGATTTTTCGATGCGGGGTGGTTCATAATAGTGCCCGGGCAACTCCTGCTAGGTGGGAGTGTCTTGGCTCAGCGCCCCCCAAAGATGGGTATTACCCAAAAAATGTTTGGTTATGCTATGTCGGGGGGGGGTTGCTTGGTTGGGTGTTGGGATGGCTTTGGCATGATTGAGGTGCTAAAATGGGAGGGGGGTTGGGGATGTTATGTGGGGGGAGGGGGGAATGTTCTTGGTCATGTTGGGGAGTACTATTGTTCCGATTGGCCAAAACTGTTGGATGATATGCAGTATGCTGTATGGTAAGGGTGTGGTGAGGAGGGGGGAATGTTGTAGTGTTGTTTTCATTGTACAGCAATGAGAATTACATTAGCATTACGAGGTTGCATTCATTTGCTGGGGCGGTGCTGGTCGGCTGCATTGGGTGTTGCTTCAATATGGAACGTGATAGAGGGGGCTGGTAAACTTAAGTGGATCGCATGGAACGTCGGGGGGTTAAACAGTCCAAAGAAAACTAGACAGGTGTTGGCGTACTTGGACCGTCACAGTGTTCAAATCGCGCTTCTTCAAGAGACACATCTTGCTGAACGTAGTGAGTCCTGCATAGCTAAACGATGGGCTGGGGTTCGCCTTGCTTCTTCATATTCATCATATGCGAGGGGGGTGATGGAACTAATCAAAAACGGTATCCCATTTGAGAGCACACATGAAGAGATTGACGCAGACAGACGGTATATTATAGTGCAGGGAAGGCTATGTAGTACCCTGATCACAATGGTGAATTTTTATGTCCCAAACATAGATGATCCGGAGTTCTATAACCTGCTGTGGAATAAAGTTTTTAGGCTGCCGATGTCTGCTATAATTTGTGGGGGGGATTTCAATGTGGTATTAGATCAGGGCATAGATAGGCATTCAAATGCAAGCACTACTGTGAAAAGGGCGGCGCAGACTGTACATGATGGAATGGCAGCTTTGGGACTTGATGTTTGGAGACTGCGGCATCCTGGGTTACGGGAGGGCACATGCTACACATATGCACAAAACACATGGTCTCGGTTGGACTATTGACTGACAACACATGATGTCAGAACCTGGGTGGCATATCTTCCCCGAACGCTGTTGGACCACGCCCCTGTGCTACTTGAGGTGCAACTGCCTACCTATGCGCCAGCCCCGTTTCGTTGGAGGCTGCGGCCATAGGCTTTGTCTGACACTGTTTCAAGAAAGTCTTGGAGAGGCTATTGAAAATTATTTCGAGGACAAAGTAGGAGTACCATCGGTGCAAAGTAGGAGTACCATCTGGGAGGCGTTTAAAGTAACTATCCGAGGGGCCTGTATTGGCCTGCAGGCGGGTGTACTCAAATCTCAGCGCTACTCCATGGGGAAAATAGTACGGGAATTGGTAAGGCTGGAGCGGCAATATGAGGAGGTGCCAGATGCAGCCACACTGGCTGCTATACGGACACAGGTGATGGAGTACAATGAGCTAGCAGATCAGGAGGTACGACATTTGTCGCGTAGATGCAGGGCCCGATATTATGGAGAGGGTGGCAGGCCGGGACAGGCGTTGGCAGAGAAAATTGCAGAACTGTGGGCTAAACATTGTAATGAGCAGAATATTACGGAAAGTGAAGAGACTATTTTGGACACTGCTGGGATTTTGGGGCAATATGTCAGACATTATAAAGAGATGTATGGGAGTAGACAGACGGCTAATGAAGATGAAACAGTACAACACTTAGAGGATTTGGCCCTGGTATGGTTGTCTAAGGGACAACCGGATTTCTTCATTCACTCACTCACTGCTGAGGAAATAAGGGAGGCCATTGCCGCGCTGCCTAATGGGAAGGCTGCGGGGTCAGACTATCTACCCCCTGAATTCTATAAAGTGTATGCTGATAAGCTACTGCCTCATTTAACAGCCATGTATGCGGAGGCGTTTGAACGGCAGCGCCTACCTGACTCCCTTAGAGTAGCCTTGATTGCCACACTATTAAAACCGGGCAAGCCGGCAGATTGGTGTGAATCGTACAGGCCATTATCACTTATGAACACGGACGTTAAGATTCTGGCTAAAGACATAGCGACACGGTTGCGCCTACTGTTAAATGTGATGGTACTCCCAGATCAATCCGGTTTTATCCCTACTCGCTCCACAACACACAATCTCAGGGCAATGCTTGCAGTCCTGCAACTTTTAAAGCCAGAATTGCCAGCAGTCACGGTTTTACTAGACGCCGCCAAGGCTTTTGATTCGATTGCATGGACTTATATGTTTACTGTACTACATCGTATGGGGGTGCCGTTCTTTTTTTATAAATTGGATCAAGTTACTGTACACCGATCCGGTGGCTAGGGTGCGTGTGAATGGACACGTCTCTGATCTGTTTCTGATTAATCTGGGTACACAACAGGGCTGTCCGCTCTCACCCTTGATTTTTGCACTTATGATGGAGCCCCTGGCGTGTGTACTGAGGCAGTGGCATGCTGGCTCAGCCATGAGGTTCTATCAAAGGCCATTAGCAATATCCATGTACGCAGATGACATAGTTCTGTATGTGCGGGAACCAGCACAATATCTAGAACAGGTTATTTGGGAGTACATCCGTTTTGAATGGTATTCGGGGTTAGCTATTAATTGGAGCAAATCTATCATGCTTCCTCTTACGCAGAGCACGGTGCAATTTGCGCTAAATTATCCTTTGGAGTGGGCTACGGACCCTGTAAAGTATCTTGGTATATGGATACATGGGGACCCACAGGAGGTTATCAGGGGCCATTTATGGGACGGCGATATCGAAACTTGAAGATCAGGTGGCACGGTGGGTTCGGTTACCACTGACCTTTGCGGACAGAGTGGCGCTAATTAAAATGGTGGTGCTTCCAAAATTTTTGTATAGGTTTGTCAACGTACCTGTCGGGCTGACGCAACACTTCAATACACTACGCTCCTTATTAATCACACTGGCATGGGGAGGCAAGAAATCTTGTATAGGTTGGGAGACTCCGACGAAGCCATATGCTATGGGTGGCTTTGCGGTGCCCGACATGCACATATATTATTTGTGTGCACACTATTATTGGCAGAATGCACCGCTGTTCACGCCACATCTGGTGTGGAGGCTGGCGCGGTTCACCCTCTGCCTCTGAAGGCGTTGATTGTTAATTCATATTCGGTATTCGAACGTGGAGAGGTAGACACGGTTAGATGCATGGCTCGAGCTTGGGAGAAACTTGGGAGGAGGGCACGATGTCTCCCGCTATATGCACCGGCCATGCCTTTGTTGCACCACGCCACAATATCTGTATCAGGGGAACTGGAGTCACTTCGGGTTCTACAGGCTGCTGGGGTGCGCACAATGGGTGATGCTTATATAAATGGGACATTTATCTCAGTGCAGGAGTTTGTGAAAGAGGGGTTGAGTGAAGCGATGGCCACATTCATATACGCTAGACTCCGCTCGGCCATGTGCTGTTTGTACTCAAACTTTCCTGAGGAACCTCCCACATTGGGGGCTCTACAGCTGCTATATACTGCACAGAATAAGGTTACATTGGTTTTGCGACTGTACTATGCCCCACAGCTGGATGAAAGTGTGGCGTCCAGCAGGTCAAGGGACAAGTGGGATGGGTGTCTGGCACAGCCTCTCGGGGATGAGGAGTGGGAAGAGAGCTGTCGCATGACTGGAAGCTTTGCGGTGAATGGCAATTTTAAACTTATTCATTAAAAGTTCCTTCACCAAACGTACTATACCCCTGCCCAATTGCATAAATATGGCCTGTGGGAATCCCAAAATTGTAGAAGATGTGGGGCTGACAATGCAGAGTTCATTCATTTGGCCTGGTTTTTAGAAAAAGAGAGTATGTTTTCCAGGTTTATATATTGTTTTTAGGTTGAATCCTGTAATCATTGATTCAAATTTCCATTCAAAAGATACGGTCGATCCAATTTTTGAAAAAATAGAATTTCATTCATGCAGAATTGAACATTGACAGCCGACACGTGTTTCACCCTCTGTGGCGAATTGCGCCAGGGCTTTCTCAAGGCTGTAAAGATAAGAATGATGTGTTTAAGTGAAAGATAATAGTGAAAATTTAGTGACCCCAACCAAGAAGGAGTGAGTGTAGGGCAAAACCCGAAAAATGCAAGAGAAGTGATTGGAAGGCAGAGCCAACAGGAATCAAAGTGTTCTCTTTTAGTAATGGTATTGGTTATACTAAAAGCTCAAGAGCAAAGTGCAAGTTTTTAACTTAGGAAGTGAGATATAAGAAAGCAGCAATATATACAAGAGATTTATTATTCATGCGAAAGTAGCGTATTAGTTGATCTTTAGGAAATTCAAGAGAAAGTACCGATGAGAAAACAGATATAGAATTAGAAAAAATGAAACACCCAAAACCAACGGTGTATGAAATATACCATGTGTGTTCATCAAACAAAAGAGTAAAATAATACCCAAGTTCAGTTTTTTAGTGACATTCTGTTAGATTTTCTAGTGTGCATCAGAAGGGATATATAACAGTAAATTCCTTGAATATTTCAATCTGTAAAAAGATATATCATTTTTCAATTCAATATTTTTAAAAGAGAAAGTTTTTTGGCATTTCAATTTATAAAAGCATCATGATAGCGATATTTTGAAAATGATATCAGACATTGCTGATTATATCAGTTTGAACAGGATTTTCAAATAGTTCATTTTTCGGCGAGGTTCAGCATATTATTTTGTAACATTCCTTTCCATAACAATTTGATAACAGTACATCACATTTGTCTCACTGGTCTTGCTCTTACTATTAATAATAATCGTCAACTATCATTATTTTTGTGAACTAATCAAAGTTTGCACTATTCTATTGCAGAAAAGGTAAGCACTATATTCCATTTGAATTTATTTAATAATTAAATATAAGTGCTATTTTGGAAGTTTTTTTACGAACCAAAGTGTATGCTTGGGTGTGTTAGGACATCTATTTATTTTTTACGTGCAAACCAGGCATTCTTTGGAATTAAGGTGGGAAGCATCGCGCAAAAATATGATAACATCAACACTTCAACAACAAATAGTAACACCAGTACTACAAATCATACCCCTACCTCATCAGATGCAAGCTCAGTAGAAGATTTGCCTACGACTAGTAATACATGCCCCCAAGTAAATTTTCGGGAGGAGGTTCAACAACACCGCCTAGGAAACGTCCAAGACAATCGTACCAGGCCACCAAATCTACAGACACCAAAACCAAGTACTGTGGGTGTTCAAACCAGAGCAAGAAGAAAGGAACAACACATGACAAAATCCTAACTAACAACTTGGTCATCAATTGAAAACAGCAACCTTTTACTACAACTATCTACTGATATAGCACCAGACAATCTAGATTCATTAACAACGACTGCAGAAGAGTTGGGAATAGACATCTTCCACTCAAAGCCCAATCCACTGAAGAAAAAATCTAGATTTACACCATCGCTACCATCTGGCAACTCAATTGACAATTTCTTTAAGAACGTAACCCAGGACCTTGCTAAGGAAGTCCATAAATATCAGTCCAAACAAAAATATGTCCCAAAAAACATTTCTACAAAAGAAAAACAAGCCTTGATGGAACTGAAACAAAATGAAAATCTAATAATCAAGGAAGCGGACAAAGGAGGGAACGTTGTCATCCTTAATACAACAGATGACTTAGACAATTGGAGGATAACACATGTTACCAAAAATTGGACCATAACCCGACAATACATTCAAGAAAAACTATTTGCCCTGCTCAATACTTGGTATGAAAAACGTTTACTTAGCATGGAAGAAAAAAATCTTCTGTATATCAACAACCCAATTGTTCCAACTATGTACCTATTACCTAAGGTACACAAACCAGGAAGAATACCTAAAGTAAGACCTATCATTGCAGGCATAGATTCTATCTGTTCAAATGTGGGAGCCTTCATCGATGCGGAGTTACAACCCCTGATGAAGGCTCTTCCATCCTTCATTAAGGATACTAGAGACATTCTACAAAAACTGGAAAACATTACATGGCAAGAAGATTATATACTCACAGCAATTGACATTACCAGTTTATATACATCAATCAAACATCCAGATGGTATATCAGCAACAAGAAAATACCTGCAGATCAGTCCACCTAACAGCACGAAATATGATGATTGACTTACTTGAATTCTGTCTTTTTAACAACTACTTTCTTTTCAATGGCAACTTCTATTTACAACTCCAGGGCACTGCAATGGGGGCAAAATGTGTGCCCCCATATGCCTGCCTCCTGATGGGAGCAGTGGAGCAACACTGGCTGTGGCAAGAGAGATTGGAAGATATCACTGACAATATAATTATGTGGGGCGATATATAGATATCCTTCTCATATGGCAAGGAACAGAAAACAAGCTCAGAACCTTCATCAAATCTTTGACACCTAATCAGTGGGGCATTGACATCACATACAACATTTCAAGAACAGAAATAGATAGACCAAATATTCTATGTCAAAGACATGAAACTGCATACTAAAATTCATAGAAAACCAACGTCATCCAACTCTATCCTTCATGCCTCAAGTAGCCATCCCGCACATACAATCAGGAATATTCCGGGAGGCGAATATAGACGGGCACGAATTAACTGTAGCTTAAATGAGGAATATAAAATTCATTCTGACAATATAACAAATCGCCTTAGACAAAAGGGCTATAAAGAACAGACTTTAACTAAAGTCCAAACAAAATTCTTGGATACTGAAAGATCAACACTGTTACACAACAACCAAACTAAAGAAAACAAACAGGTCATTCAATTCAATACTCAATACAACAATGGTCAGTATCATATTCGGAAAACGCTAAACAAACATTGGCACCTTTTGAAGGACAATCCAACGATAACCTCTGCAATTCATGAGAAACCACAACTAGGTTTTTCTAGGAGCAAAAACCTGAGACATTCTTTGTCCATCTTTTCTGGACATCAAGCAAAGATCTAAAACCTTCCTACAACAACCTAGGGGTTTTTTCACCTGTACCAATTGCTCAATATGCAAACTTGGAAAATCTAGGACAAAAGAAGTCCTCATTAATGATCAAAAATACAAAATTGAAGAGTTTATAAACTGCGAAAGTACCAACGTGGTATACTTGATAACATGCCCGTGTGGACAGAATTATATTGGTAGTTCAACTAGACCTTTGAAAATACGCATTCAAGAACACTAATCGAAACATTCCCAAAACAGTAACACGACAACCTTTGGTCGACCATTTCTTAAAAAACCATGCTCATCAATTGACTTTCTCATTTATAGGACTGAAAAAATTGAAACCACATAAAACGTGGTTGAAATCAAGAACTACACCTAAGAAGAGAAGAAAGTTCCTTGATCATTAGAATGGACACAGTGGAAAAAGGATTGAATCAAGAACACGAGTGGCACCACTGGCTTTAAGAACTGAGATACTCTTTGAGAAATGTATTACTGTCCTTAGTACCTTAAGTCAGATAATCAGTGTTACCTTAAACACATTATCATCTAGATCTCCTTAAACCTCATCAACGGTTAAAAACCATGATCATACATGCCCGATTAAAACAACTAATTTAGAAACTATTGAAGCCATTCTAATGTTTACAGACAACAATATACCCTTGGAACAAGCAATATTCACTTATGATGTATTATCCTTCAACTTTTCTGCTTGGCCCAAAAACCACACTGTTCCATTAATCCTTAATATAAATACAAAACTAGAGAAGCGTTAAAAATCACAAACATGAGATCCATGTCATTCCTGTACTTTGCCAAAGGATTAATTAGCCTTTGTTAGTCGGATTTAAATATTCAGTCATTTCTCTTGACCATATCAGACTAACAAGACTTTAAATCCCTTTTTTTTTTACAAAAAAGTAGATCTGCGATCTCCGTTATCCCTTTCATGCTGTCTCAGAGACACTAAGCCAACATTTTCGGAATATAAAACCATTCCAATATGGCTGATCGGCATGTGGCATGTTTGAATGAACTACTGAATGTCTGTGTTTTATGTTGACTACCCTTACACACGAGCAGTTTCTCAAAAACGAAATGTGTTTTATTTCTGAAAGGTAAACATTATAGATGCAACATGTCACCTTTCTTGATAATCACACTACTTTTGAAATAACCACATTAAATTTTGATAAGCTTGCCAAATAACCGTGCTTTATGCACTCACTGGTTCATTTCCGGTTGGCGTAAGATCCATTGTTACGAGATTTCTTTGCCGCGCTCGGCATTTTCGTGGAAACGCTATGATTTTGCAGGAGATTGAACTCCAAGTAAGTGTGCTTTGAACTTAGCCCCTCTTTGCGTCTTCTAAGTAAGTGCATTTAGAATCGAGCCCTCCCTCGCGTTTCCCATGTTTGTTAAAACAATACGGTTAAAGAATAGCTCTTAATTCGACATAGGTTACGCGATCAAAATGTTTGTTCAAAATGCGTTACTACAAGCAAGTGTGCTTAGAAGCCAGCTGCTCACTGTGACTTTTCCGTTTTCGGTAATGGGAACGTGATGTGAAAACTAATCTATTCTAGTTACTGGCACACGATCACAATTGTGGCTTGCACAATTTTAAATCAGCAATAGTGTCTACAATACTCCTCATGAAAACCACAGTAATTTTGAGATCTCTCAATAGATTGAGTTTAAATAAGCCGTATATTTCTTACTTAGAATATTTTTCATCGGGTCCATTTGCATTATTTTCCATCAATCTAAGTGTATTTCTCTTTTAGAATTGAACCACCCCTAAATTTCAGTGCTTACTTATCTCCCGGTGTTGCTCCACGCTGTAATTCGTCATTCTATACTAGTGTCTGCTGACAAACGCGTTTTCACAGCAGTAACACCCAATATGCAAGCAATGCTTCCCACCTTAATTCCTAAAGAATGCCTGGTTTGCACGTAAAAAATAAATAGATGTCCTCCTAACACACCTAAGCCTACACTTTGGTTCGTAAAAAAGCTTCAAAAATAGAACTCATATTTAATTTTTAAATAAATTCAAATGGAATATAGTGCTTACCTTTTCTGCAATAGAATAGTGCAAACTTTGATTAGTTCACAAAAATAATGATATTTGACGATTATTATTATCAATATTAAGAGTAAGACCAGTGAGACAAATGTGATGTACTGTTATCAAATTGTTATGGAAAGGAATGTTACAAAATGATATGCTGAACCTCGCCGAATAATGAAGTTTTTGAAAATCCTGTTCAAACTGATATAATCAGCAATGTCTGATATCATTTTCAAAATATCGCTATCATGATGCTTTTATAAATCGAAATGCCAAAAAACTTTCTCTTTTAAAAATATTGAATTGAAAAGTGATATATTTTTTTACAGATTGAAATATTCAAGGAATTTACTGTGTTACATATCCCTTATGATAAACACTAGAAAATCTAACAGAATGTCACTAAGAAACTGAACTTCGGTATTATTTTACTCTTTTGTTTGATGAACACACATGGTATATTTCATACACCGTTGGTTTTGGGCGTTTCATTTTTTCTAATTTTATATCTGTTTTCTCATCGGTACTTTCTCTTGAATTTCCTAAAGATCAACTAATACGCTACTTTCGCATGAACAATAAATCTCTTGTATATATTGCTGCTTTCTTATATCTCACTTCCTAAGTTAAAAACTTGCACTTTGCTCTTGAGCTTTTAGTATAACCAATACCATTACTAAAAGAGAACACTTTGATTCCTGTTGGCTCTGCCTTCCAAACACTTCTCTTGCATTTTTCGGGGTTTGCCCTACACTTCACTCCTTCTTGGTTGGGGTCACTAATTTTTCACTATTATCTTTCACTTAAACACATCATTCTTATCTTTACAGCCTTGAGAAAGCCCTGGCGCAATTCGCCACAGAGGGTGAAACACGTGTCGGTTGTCCATGTTCAATTCTGCATCAATAAAATTCTATTTTTTCAAAAATTGGATCGACCCTATCTTTTGAATGGAAATTTGAATCTATGATTACAGGATTCAACCTAAAAACAATATATAAACCTGGAAAACATACTCTCTTTTTCTAAAAACTGTTCAAATGTCAAAACTCTAAAAGGTCCAGAGTTTTTGAGCATGGTTCCTCCGCCTTCACAAAAAACTCTGAAAACAGATATAGTTCTGGAATCCTTGGACCTTCCATGCTTAGCTGTTATAAATTCATTTGGCCTGGGCCTGCCCCAAGGTATCTGCCTTCCTGGATGACCTGACTACAACATTGACGGAAATGACAGAAGTGCATATCGTAAAGGATATAAAGATATGCTTATTGGGTATTGTAACTGGAGTGCCAGCTGGTGTTCGTAGGCTGGTAGTATTGGCTTTGCAGTTGGCTAAACGCAGAGTTGCTCTGTGCTGGGATGGTAGGCCAGCACCTTTTGTGAAGCAATGGCTCCATGATTTTGCTTATTGTAGAGATCAACTAACCTGTTATGCTGAGGAGCTGCCAACGGTTTTTAGGCCGCGTGATATATGGGGCCCCTGTACGACATACATATGCTAACCAACTCGGAGGATGGATCCGAACATAGTATGTGAGTGACTTGGTAAGAAGGTATTGACTGAACCTCCTGGATATAACCCCTTCTGTATTCGGATTATGCACTGCTCTATGAATTGACATTCTTGTATATGCTGTAATAGGTATTCTCTTACTTGTATGCACCTGTAACTGCTGTACTTTGTCATTTACAAAATGATAAAAAAAATAAAAAGTGCCCCACTCCCAGCCACCCTCATGTATCTATCAGGCTTGTGCAATAAGGAGAACTGTACGGGCAATCTGTGTATAGATCGCCCATTGACAGCTAGTGAACGATACCCTTTTTTTCTCCAACTATTGTTTTTACAAGACTGTAGCTAATATTTCATATCCTGGCTATGGAAAGATCACCCATACCATATATTCAATATCACTCATTATTGGATGAGAGCCACCTTCATCAGAGGGGTGTCATGGGAGGCTGTAGTTCTTATCACTATCAAAGGAGAGAGAGAGAGGACTAGGTAGCTAGTCCGTATCCCTGGAGTTTTATATGCGAGATCAAAAAGGACTAGCCTATTTGTGAATTTACATAGACTCAAGACTAAGACAGGGTACAAAACCTTTTGTTGGTTCATAAAGCCCTCACCCACCAATCTGGTTGGTGGCATGCTTCATCATCGGGCCCACCCAGTGACACAGAGTGTCCCTTACAGTCTTGAGTCTATGTCAATTAACAAATATGCTAGTCTTTTTTGATCTCACACAGGCAGTAGTTCTTGACAGATGTTTTCTTTTACAAAATTTAAACTACTCTTCAGGCTTAGTAAAAAGTATTAGTGGCCCCCTGCAGTTATATGTAGTTTGGCAAGGTATAACATTGAACAAACCAGGTTGGCAGCAGGTAATGCCTTTTTTTTGCCTCCGCTAAGGCCCTTCTTGCCACCTGCACAGCAAGCTTATAATCAGAAAAAAGATTATCGATCTTTTTTAGAATTCAATAAGTTTCTTATCTCTGGTCACTTTCAGGATTCGTCCATGGTCCTTGAAGTTGAGGCAGGTGAAGATTTAGTGTGCAGGAGTTCCCAGTGGTGAACTCGGCACCAGGTAACTATGTGCTTTCTCCACACCAAAGCATTGCAAAAAGTACTCTGCCAAAAATGTCAGAAAGTAACATTTTCATTGTGTTCAGGTTCAGCAAAGCCTTTAGATTTAGCTCCCACAAATGGTATGAATATTATTGGCCCTTGAGCATGCTTCAAGGGCCTCAAACCTTGCGCTTGATGTGGTCACCAGTTTTTCCAAGTAAGGCGAGCAAGCCTTTAGCAGTTTTTGCCCCACCTTGGATGTTGGTTATGCGCACAATAGCTTCATCTGATCATGTGCACTCTGCCTGTTCAGGTGCTTTTTTTTCGGTCTAAGTGCAGTCACAAAGTCCATTTTTGATAAATGGCTTGAAGGGTTTGTTTCAGTTCAAGCAATATAAGCTTCACTGCAAAGAAGGGGTCAAAGAGAGCACATTACTAAAGCACATGTATACAAAAAAGACTAATAAGTCTCGTTGTAGTTCAACAGCACTTAAGCTGTACATATCCTTACATTATTTGCCATTGTATACGTTACGAGGTTGGATGCACCGTGTTAGTCTCATCTTTATAGCCTTGAAAAAGTCATAGTACTGATCAATAGTACTGACGAAACACGTGTCGGCTGTTTCTTGTCAACTCTACTTTTATAGATCTTAAAAAAAAGGGAATGAAAATATGAACTTTCCCGCTCCTTTGTCTTGTCAGAATGTTGATATCACAGGATATGTACAGCTTAAGTGTTGTTGAACTACAACGAGACTTATTAGTCTTTTTTGTATAGATGTGCTTTAGGAATGTGCTCTCTTTGACCCCTTCTTCCCAGTTATATAAATGCCAATCTTTGATTGTCATTAGTCTCTTGGTAGTGGGGGACAGTGGTCTATGTAGCACTCAGTCATTAAAACTAAAGATTTTTCATTAATCCAGTACTGTTGTTCATTCTATATTAATTTGTGCATGTGCGGTCTTTTCCAATTTGGAAACACCACTACCGATCTCCTGTTTTACAATATAAGCTTCACATCCTCCATTGCTGTGCTCTCATTTTCTGGTGGAGAGGGGTTGCAGCCCGCCGACTCTGGTTCAATCAAAGCTGATTTTCTGCACTCACAAGTAAGCCTCTTACGTTTTGTGTCAGATCTACCCTAAGTTGGATGGTGCAGCATTGTCCTAAAGGTGTTGATAAAATGCATGGTGGCGAGTGCAATGAAATAGCAGGTTAACAAGCAAAACTTAGTCCAAGACGGCAGACACCTTCCATGAATAGAACAGCCCTTGTCTTACCAAACTTGTGTCCTAGTTTGTTGTGGGTACAGGGCGTGCTTCAAAATTGGTTTTAGTGTTACACATGGAAGGACACTAGGGGATTAACAGTGCACTCTCCTAAACACAAACAACCCTTACAGCCCAAGTTTAGTGTGGTTTAAGAGTTTTGCCACATTGAAATTAGACTGGGGACTTGGCATTTTGGGCATGTTTGCAGTAGTGCATACTGGAACTGCTGAAAGTGGGTAGGGTCACCACTAGGAACTTTAACCCAATTGGTTAACGAGTGGTCAGGAGTCTTCCCCACCCAGAACTAGTGAATCCTACAAATCTGGACACTCGCATAGTCTTTTTCAGAACACTTTCCGAACCAGTCTGTGACCTGTGAGGAAATCTGAAGGACTAGACCTGCTCTACATTGTACCCAGGACAAAGAAATGGTCAGTTGGCTGACCTCCTGTGTGGCGACGGGGACAAAACGCTGCAAGAGGGCTTTTCCCGACAATTACCAGCCACACTGGCAATTGCAACCTGGACTGGACTTGGCTGGTACCTGCTGAGTGGTACCCTGAGAATCTATGTTCCCTCTCCCCTCACCTTGAGTTTTTGGGCAGGTTTTAGAGGTGAACTCTTGTGGTTGCTTGGGCACCAGGGAAAACATTTGGAAACTTCTGAGCATAGAATATCTACTGTAATAAGTACAGCAGCACCACAGCACCGGACTGAATTTTCAATTTGTCAATCCAGAAATGCTCACCATCTCAGAGAAAAACACCAATGTCCCTTTCCATTTTGGTCATAGAAACTTTTTCAAGCAAAAGCCTTAAATAAACCGGTATTTGAAAAGCGCAAACTAATCCCTCGTAAGGGTCTCAAGGCACTGGGGCCTGGAGAGATTAAGTGAACTATTGCCCAGAGTCGCACAATACCTTGAACCAGGAGCACTATACTCCATAGTCCGCCGCTCTGGCAGCTGCGCCACACCTCAACCGGTCACCAGAGCGTTGAGGTATCAGACAGGCAAGTTTCATGGTGGTGGCTACTATTGCAGAATTGTCCAGCGTGAAGACAACTTTTCTTCCAAAAAGCAAAGCCCCTTTTTGGATTTGGACTTTGTAATCTTTCCAATTATTATTAATTTTTTTTTTTTACTTCCAGTCCTTCACCAGGACCAATTTACTTGATGCATCCTCAATTATACAAAACCCAACCAAATAAGGAAATACCAAACCACAGATATTTCCCAAATCCAAGTAACTTCATGATTTATGCCCAATAAAAATCACAAAACATATGCATGAATGATAATACAATCCTTTCATTTTTGGTATAAGCAGACAAGCAACGGAGAGGCAGTGGGTCAGCAGGAATTCACAGAGTCTATCCACCAGTAAAAGCTTTACCGAAGGTAACTTGTTCTTCTGATGGATACATCTGGCTGTGGATTCCTCACCATTTGAATTGAATCTCCAAGCAGTCCTGCACTCCTCTGAGGGTACCTACCTGCACCAAAAAATCCTGCAACACAGAATGAGCAAAATGGTTGTCCTTCCTCACTTCTGAAAACAAGTATTAATGCTTTGCAAAAGTGTTCAGGGAAGCCCAAGTTGCCGCTTTATAGATGGCAATCACAGGGACGCGTCTAGCCAAAGTCTAATACTTCACTCAGGTAGAATGAGCACAAATACCTTTAGGAGGCTCATTCTTGGCCATGGCATATCAAATCTTGATGCACAGAAATATTCACCTGGACAGCCTTTTGTAGACAGCCTGGCCCCTTCATCTTCCCCACATATCCTATGAAGAGCTGGTCATCCAGTCTGAATTCTTTGGTTCTAGCCAAGTAGAAGCTCACTGCCCTCTTGGGGTACGGGTGATGGTCTCTCCTCAACCTCTCCAGAAGGGTGAGGGGGGAGGATAGAAAGTGGGTAAGGTGATGTACTGCACCAAATTGATGAGTGACCACCTTAGGCAGGAAAGCAGATCTGGTCCTTAGAACCATATCCACATGGAAAGACGTAAAAGGGGCCTGGAGCTAAAAGCCTGCAATTCACTTCCGTGTTTCGGTGCTGAAGTGTGTTTCGGTACCAAAGTGTTTGAGGGATCACTGGGTTTGTCTTTCGGTGCAGAAGTTTTGGGTTTGGTCCCCGAAGGAACGTATAGTTTACCGGTCGGTGTACTTTTGCAGCTTGAAGACTTTCTGGATTCACTATGCTGTGCATTATTCCGCCATCTAGTGGTTGGGTCCAGAATTGTAGTCTCCCCCCCCCCCCCGTGGCCCAGGTGGGCGTCAAAATACCACCATTTGGTATCCTTCGTGACGTTGACGTGCTCCTCTGGAATCTCCCACCTTTGGTTGCCATCTTCGGATTCTTTTTTTCTTGTGTTCTTGTTTTTCCCTATTTTTAAAGTCTTGTTCATCTTTAATCCCTTTCCTCCTGTCATCTTTCTGGTGGAGGAGGGTGGGTTCGCTATTGAATCCAGAAAGTTTTCAAGCTGCAAAATTACACAGCCTGGTAAGAATCTATACGTTTTGCAGCGTGAATCTTTCTGGATTCACTATGCTGTGCATAGACTTTGTAGTGGTTTGTCCTTATTGTGGTGGCTGGGTGGAAGATGAGCACTGGTTACTGAATATGTGCTGTAAGACCACCTGTCCCACTTGCGCTTCTTTGTTCATTTGGATATCCACACAGTAGTACTTTGTGGATGTGTACACTGAAGACCATGATGCATATTGGCAAATGTCTTGAATCGGTGTGTTGGCTAGAAATGCAATTGTTGCTCCATTCTTCCTTGTTGAGTGAGCATGAGCTGCTCCATGTAACAGTTGCCGAGCTTGTTTGTGGCATAGTTGTATGGTTTGTGCAATCCAATGTGCAATGGTATTTTTGGTAACTGGTCGTGCCAAAAAACTGCTTGCGAAGGAAACCAAGAGTTGCTTTGTCCTTTCTATATAGTGCATCTCCACCCACCTGGCGTCCAGTGTGTGCAGTGTGTGTCTTTCTGTGGTTGGTTTTTGGAAAAAACGCGGTATTTGGATTGTTTGGTTGATGTGGAACCGAGACATCACCTTTGATATGAAGTGTGAGTCTGTTCTCATTACAATCACTGTGTATCTGCAGGTAGGGCTCTTGAAGTGTTAGCGCCTACAATTCACTTACTCTTCGCAGTGATGGGATGGCCACTAAGAAGTCAGTGTTTAGCGTGAGCACGTGCAGTTTCGCCTTGTGCATCGGCTTGAATGGTTCCTTCATCAATTGGGTCAGCACTACATTGAGGTTCCATGCTGGTGCTAGCATTCTGTTTGGAGGTGCGATCCTCTTTGCTCCCTCTAGAAATCTTTTTACTACTTGGGAGGTGAAGAAACTTTTCCCCGTTTCTCCTCTTGCGTAAGCCACAGGGATGTGTAGCTGAGTTTACATGGCAGTAGATGTGTTAAGTATTTTAGTACTATTGACACCCTTTTGATCTTTCTTTGCAGATTCTCTAATGCACCATTCTGAGAATCTTTTCCACTTTGCAACATAGCATTTCCATTGTGCTCGCCGGTAGTTTGAGGTGTGAAAACTCTAGGTCTTCAGGAGCCATGCCGCCAGGCTGAGGGTCTCTGGCTCTGGGAGTAGCACGCTTCCGTTCTGCATTGTTAACAGGTCCCTTCCTTTTGGGAATCTGTGTGCTGATGCCTACACCATATCCACTATTTGCGAGAACCATGACTGGCCCACTGAGGTGCTATTAGTAACAGTGACATGTTGCTGATCCTGCATTTGCTGAGTACCCTGTGTATCAGTGGTATTGGGGGAAGCGTATGCAAATGTCTTTGACCAATTTATCCATAGCGCATTACCTTGTGACCGATGGTCTGGTTGTCTGGATGCGAAGTGTTGGCATTTTGCATTTTGGTGTGTTGTAAATAGGTCTATTTGCGGTGTACCCCACTTCCGGAATACTTTCTGTAATTCCTGCTGTTTCATCTCCCATTCGTGGGATGTTGACGTCTGCCAGCTTCCACATTGTCCTTCCCTGGGAGATGTATTGCTAGTAGGTCTATCCCCAGTGGAATGGCCTATGTCCATATCTCCTGTGCTAGCCTCGAAAGCCCTACTGACTGTGTTCCACCTTGCTTGTTGATGTAGAACATGGTTGTGGTGTTGTCTGTTTGGATCAACACCCTGCTTCCGTACAGCTCCTTCTAAAATGCTTTAAGGCTAGGAACACTTTTTAGTTCCAGGTAATTGATGTGCTTGACCGCATCCTGTTGCGACCATAGCCCCCTCACCTTGAGTTTGTTCATATGCGTGCCCCACCCTAGCTGGGAGGCGTCCGTTGTGATGGTCACTTTTGGAGTTGGTTGTGTGAATGGTTTCCCATGATGTTTTCCTTGTTCCACCACACTATTTCCTGATGCACTGCGTGTATGACAACCACTAGATCTTCCCAACTCCCAGTAGCCTGTGACCATTGCTGCTATATCCATTCCTGGAATGGGCTCATGTGTACTTGAATATTTTGGACTAGGTGAATGCACTACACCATCATTCCCATCCGCTTGCTCACGGTCCTGTCAAACTTTACCCTTGCGGTAATGACGTGTTTCCTTCAGTATCGCCAATGTTCGCTTCCTGCTGGGGAACACTTTGGCCTTTATGGTGTCGATCTCTGCCCCTAAGAATATCTTGATTTGTTCTGGTTCTGTTGACGATTTCTCCCAGTGTTAGTATGGCCTGCTGGATGTGTAGTTTGCATTGGCTGTACGAACTTGCCTTTACGAGCTAATTGTTGAGATATGGATATACGTGTATTCCTTGCCTTCGTAGGTGTGCTGAGACAGCTGCTAGGCATTTTGTAACACCCTTGGCGTGGATTTTAGGCTGAATGCCAGTACTGTGAACTGGTAGTGCCGTTGGTTGATCACAAACCTTAGCAGGCGCTTGTGATTGTGGTTGATGGGGATGTGCAAGTATGCGTCCTTTAAATATATAGTAGCCATGAAGTCCCCTTGTTGTATTTGTGGCATTACCCCTTGTAGGGAAGTCCTCTTGAATCAGAGTTGTTATGAATTGGGTGTAGGAACCTTAGATCTAGGATAGGTCTTAGTGTTTCGTCCACCTTTGGCACCAGGAAGTAAGTTGAGTAAACCCCTTTGTTACTTTGGTTTTGTGGTACCACCTCTATTGCCTCCTTGCTGAGAAGTTCTTACGCCTCTAGCTGCAAGAGCGAGAGCTCCTTTTCTGAGTGTGCCTTGTTTCTTGGTTTTTTGTTTGAAGGTTTTTCTAACTCTACACAGTATCCATATTGTATGATGTTTAGTATCCATTTGTCCGATGTGACCTTCCTCCATTCCTGGATGAAGTCTTTTATTCTTCCCCCTACCGATGTGGAGTGTTCGAGGTACTGTTTGTCGTTGAACGTTCGGCTGCAGTTCTTTGTCTTTCCACCCACCCTGAGGTGTTGGTAGGGTGGGGGCCTATTTCATGTTGGAGTCACTTGGTTGAGGGCTGTTGGCCTCCTCTTCATGTTTGCCCTCATCCGTTTCCACGCCCTCAAAAGGACTGTACCCGTGGCTGGTACTGCCAGGTCTGCTGCTGCTGGCCCTGGTTGTTCCCTTGGTAGCCTTGTTGGAACGTTTGGTGTGATGTGGTAGGCATGTTGCCTCCTCTACCACCCGGCCTTCTAGTGGGTGTGCCTTCTTACTCCCCTGAACTGCAACACTCCCATGGACCTTGCTGTTTCGTTGGCCTTCTTGAGCGGTGTGCTGAACAGTTGCTTTATATTAGAAGGTGTATTCAAAATGTTGCTTTGCATCTCTGGCTTGAATCCAGAAATTCTGAGCCATGCGTGTCTTCTCTCAGTCACTCCTATCATCATTAGCCTACTTGATGTTTCTGCAGCACCCAATGCCGATTTTAGGCATGTGTTCGCCATGTTCTTTCCTTCTTCTACCAAGTGAGCTGCTCTTTGTTGTTACTGGTCTTGTAGATGCTTTAGGAGCTGTCCCACTTCATCCCAGTGTTGGTATGCACGCCTGTTGAACAGGGCGTTTGAGTTTGCGATGCGCAAATACATTGCCGCATTTCTCTCCACCTTTCTCCATGAGATCCATCCTCCGGCTCACCTTGTCTGGAGGTGGTCCGGCATTAGTGGGTTCATTGGCCCTCTTCCTAGCCGTTGCTGCAATTGAGTCGACTGGCATTGACGCTTGGATGTATGCAGGGTCCTTTGTAGAATGTTTGTACTTCTCAGTTCTAGGGGTCATAGCTTTGCAAATGGCTGACTTCTTAAAGACCTCTCTTACTTGATCCTGCACAAAAGCCAGCATGTGCAGGAATTGGCTCCTGGTTGAGGCAATAGAGTTTCCACGAGGAAACATGCCTTGGGCTTCTCCTCCATAGGTCTGTGCAGCCTTCGGTAGGACTATGTTGTAGATCCCTATGTCGTCTGGGGGTGAGGGCCTAGAAGGGGAAGTGTTTACCCTTTCTTCCGGCGATTCAGCGTCAAGATTTTGCCATCCCATGTCTTGTGCCTCAGAGGACGTCGAGTCCCGGTAGGATTGAAGATAGTCGCCGCCGCCTTCTTCCTCGAAATAGTCTTCGTCTCCCAGTCCCTAGACTGGTTCAGTCCGTTTTCGGCAGTTCGCGTCTTCGTTGTCCCCTTCGATTTCGCCAGGATGGTGTATTGGCTCATCTTCTCGTTGAAGTCCTTTTTCCACTGTAGGATGCTTGCCATTTTGGCCCTGAGCCTCCTCTTTGTCCTCTCCATATCAGCGGCATGTTAGGTGTCGAGGGTTGGAGCACTTTTCTTGGGGGCCGTCGACGAGGTCGGCCCTTCTTTTCTCAGCACCGAGGTGTCCCTTTCGAGGGCAACCATCGAGGAGCTTTGTTTTTCGAGCATTTTCGCCGATTGGGAGTCCTTTTCTAAGGATAAGCTCGGTTGACTGTCCCTGATAGATGTTGCTTTCACCGAGTGTTTCAGCCGCAGAGCTCCCTTCGAGGACTTCGCTTCACTTCTACGAGTGTCGCTCGGGGCTTTAGCTTCCCTCTTTGTGTCGCTTGAGTGTTTAGGAGTAGACTACTACCTTACCTCCTTCAACGTCTTCTTATGGATTTAGACGACCGTGCAGTCCTCCGGTCCTTCGGCGATGTTGCCCTCCTCTACACTGGAAAGACTCAAGTCTCGGAGAATTGGAGGTGGCCCCTGGCCCTGCATGTTGTGGTTTGCCCGTCTCTGCCTCTTTCTTACTCGGAGGGTCTTGGGTGTAAACACCAAGCAGGCTTTGCAGTCTTCGCTGCTGTGGTCGAGCGGCAGGCAGAGGTTGCAGACTGGATGTTGGCCCTTCTGGGCGTACTTGCGGTGGCAATTGGTGCAAAACTTGAACAGTGTTTTGTTCTTCCCCATGCTCAGGGAGCCCCCTGCCAGTGCATTCTCCGAATGTCGAGGTTTTGGTCCCAAAACTTCGACCGCGTCGCTCCAGTTACCTGACCTGTAGTTCGATGTAGCTGAAAACTTTATTTTCATCGATTTTCCTCGATTCTTCTACCATAACTCTGGAACTCTTTGGGAACGATCCATACCTAACAGCGGACAAAGAATCTGGAGATGGCGTCCAAAGGTGGGAGCTTCCGGAGGAAGGACGTCGACGTCACGAAGGACACCAAATGGTGGTATGTCGATGCCGACCTGGGCCACGAAAAAAAACTACTCATGGTATGCTGACCGGGCGTGAGGTCTTCCTCAATGTCGGAGTCTACCTCGGACACGTAGATGTGTTTCTCCTCTGCCTCGGCTCCCTGTGCTTCGAAGATCTCTTCGTCGACATCTTATCTGTAGAAACCTGGAGAGGAGTCTCTGTATTGCTGATACATTGTGACGTCTAGCCTAATGGTCACAGATTATTTTTTTTGTTCAGAACGATCTGCAGTTTTCTTAGTTGTTTTCTGGTGATAAACATAAGTTGCACACGTCGAGTAGAACGGTGCGTGGGTACTTAGAGTGGCACCAGGGGCAGAATTGGAATGGAGTCAGTTCCATCTACAGAGAACTCTGTCGGCGCGGCTAGGCCCAAGGGCCTTGCACAAGACTTTCCGATCGTTATACGTGATCGAGAAAACAATACCGTTGAGGGTAGAGGATTGCGCGCCGAGGGGGAAATGAAACTGTGTTGAACTGGAGAGCAGCAATTCACATCCGAACTCTGTGGCAGAAAAAAACGATCTGGAGTCGATGCCCATGCGCACTATTACCGAAAGGAGGAGTCACCTACCTCGTCACTGGAAAAGACTTCTTCGAACAAAAACAAAGTGCAAACATTCGGACCCAACACTAGATGGCAGACCTATTTTATTTATTGAAGAGGTTTTAAATAGCGCTGGCCAGACCCGAAGGTATTGGAGCGCTTTACAGCAGAAAGGAGAGAAATCGTATAAAGGAGATAAAAGTTAACATAAGTGTTCATAAGTGTCCAAAGGTTCCATTGTGCTGTGCGTCCGAGGTGCTCCATTGAGGTAGAGAAGTCCAGAGGTAGTCTTGATGCATGGACAAAGTCTTAGGCGAAGTCTTCCTCCGGGCGGCGGTGAACAAGGAGGGGGTTAGGGAGAGGGGATGAGGTAGGAAGTGGAGGAGAATTGCCGGGTGGCTGCAGAGTGGAGACTTGTGAGTTACGGATTTCAGTTCGGGAAGGCACGGTTGAGGTAGAGGTCTTTTAGGAGTCTTTTGAATTTTACAAAGGAGGAGGTAGTTCTGATATCAACACGTGCAATGTTTTAATCTGTATACTTTTATGATGTTTTACAACAATCGAATACAGTTTATGAAACGAAAATGAGAGTTGTTTTGAGTAGCACTAAGTAGGAGAGAGCTGTTCCGGAGAGGACTGCGTTACCATAGTCTAGTCTAGACAACACCAGTGATTGGGTGGCTTGTTTGTGATCCATGGGAGGGATGTAGGGTTTGATTTGGTTGAGAAGCTTCAGATTGAGGAAGGCCCTCTTTGCGGAGTTCTTGATGTGGTTTGTCATGGTTAGTTTTTGGTCAAGGGTGATTCCTAGTAATTTTACAGTTTGCCTGGGTGAGATTGCCGTTGAGAGCATCGATTGCTTTCAGCCACTCTATGATTTGTGGGTTTTCTTTATTGGAGACGAGGAGGATTTCGTTTTTTTCCTGATTGAGTTTAAGGTGGTTGGTTGATAACCATTGTTGAACTTCTGAGTGTTGTTGAGTCTTAGAATGTCATTAATGGAGGAGGTTTCCAAGTAGATCTGGGTGTTGTCTGCATATAAGTGGAAGGATATGTTGGCTTTTTTCAAAATGGTGGCGAGGGGTTCCATGTATATGTTGAACAGTTGAGGGGAGAGTACTGATCCTTGGGGGACACCTCTGTTGACGGGGAGTAGGTAGGACGTAAAGGATTTGATTTTATCCTTTGGGAGCGATTGTGAAAGAAGGAGGAGAACCATTGAAGGACCACCTCGTCTGCACCTACTCGTTCTTTCAGATTCTTGATGAGAAGATTGTGATCCACTGTGTCAAAGGCTGCAGACAGGTCTAGGAGGATGAGTAGGCAGCAATTGTTTGTGTCAAGGGACTTGAGGTTGTCATCCACGATGTTAAGGATTGCGGCTTCAGTGCTACAGCCTTTTCTGAAGCCCGATTGGTGTTGGTGTGGCAGGTTGATATTGTCGATGTGTTCGTTCAGATGACTGAAAACACATTTTGAGGATTTTGGCTAGGAAGTGAAGATTGGAAACAGGTCTGAAGTTGTTCAGGTCGTTGGTGTCTAGGCCTGGCTTCTTCAGTAGTGGTGTGCCGGTTTTAAAGGAGCTGTTTATGATTTTGCACCAAAGTGGTGCAAGGGAGAGTTTCAGCTTTTTGGCCATTTGTGAGGGTACAGGGTCGAGGATGTGGGATGAAGGCTTGGAGGAGGAGATTAATTTGAGAATCTCCGCTTCAGGGATGGGGTCGAAGGATCTCCAGGTTTTTGTGGGGTGCAAGCTAGAGGTAGTTTCGATTGCTGGGGCAAAGTGTTTGCCGTCAGGATGGAGGTTGATGTCAATTGATAGTTCAATCTTGATGATTTTGTCGCTAAAGAAGTTGGCAAAGTTCTCACAAGTCTTTGGAGGCCTGGACTTGAGTAGTAGACTTGGACGTTTGTTGCTTGATAATGTTAAAGAGTTTCTTTGGTCTGTTTTTCGCATTGTCAAGTGCGGTGCAGAAAAAGTTTTTTTCCATTATGATATGTCTTTTGTACTTTCTTCTTGCTGTTTTGAGTTCTTCGCAGAGGCTAGAGGAGGGATTCTTTCTTCAGAGACGTTCTGTGGCTCTAAGATTTTTTCAGTTTCAGTGGGGCTAGTTGGTCTAAGATGGAGGACATGGTTGTGTTGTAGTGGGATATGTACGAGTTCTGTTGTTGAGAAGCCATCAGGGGAGATGGGCAGGAGGGTGCTTATTTTTTCTTCTAAGTCAACTGTGTTGATCTTCGTTAGGTTTCTTGACCATGTCAGGGGGTCTTGGATGGAAGGTTGGCACATGATCGGTTGCGAGATGTGGAATAGGATTAAGTGGTGGTCTAACCAGTCGACCGGTAGGATGTGGTCTATTGTGATTGCGTTGTGTTGGGCGATGATGGCATCCAGGATTGCCCCTTTGTTAGGAGTTTCTTTTAAGCAGTGCTGGATAAGGTTGTTGGAAATCCTAACTCCACTGTACCAACAGTTCCCAAAAGGCTACTTTTTGTTTGTGGCATGATCTGGCCAAGTCCACCCTGGAGACATGGTAAAGGGACGTTAGCCAACCAGCATGTGTTGGGGCCGCTTTTACTTCTTCCCAGAAGCTCGCAATATCTGGACAGTCTTTAAACATGTGGACATCTGAAGCTTCAGGCAGACCGCATTTATTGCATTTCTTGTCCGTCTGGTACTTGGATAACTTTAGAGGGGACAGATAAGCTCGATGCAGCGTGAAGAGATGATTTCGCCTTAACCAGGCTGGTTTCACTGTTTCATAAAGAAGGTTAAACAAATCAATCCGCAGCTGCTCACATTGGGTCCCAATCTCCCCTCCCCATATCTCGTCAGGAAGTTTAAAGTCCCCGTCTATCTCCTCCAAAAGCATCCAATACCAAGTCAAAATCTCCTTGCCACCCCGTGGTTTTTTCACCAGCTGCTGTTCGAAGTTGCTAATTTTACCAAGGGGGTCCCCCTTCCTACTTTGTGCTTGGGCCCAGCTGTTCAGTTGCAGATCTTTAAACCTTGAGAGGCTTAGCCCGACTTTCTCCAACAGCTTGTCCCAGGAAATCAATGGTCCCCCTGACAGCAAGTCTCCCCAGATCACTATCCCAACCTCCCTAAGAGGTTTCACTAAACTATCCTTAAGACATAATGGAGTGCCTGGTGAGTCCCACATAGGTGCCATATTTGAAAAGTAGCTTATCCCTATTTTTTTTCCGAATTATTGACCAACTCTTGGCCAAAGTGTGTGGGACATTTTAATTTCACCTTTTTAAAGAATTTGTGGTCCCCAAACTTTAAGAGAAAGCCGTCCGCTGGTAGATCAGCTCCTTCTAGCATGGCCCTGAACATAACCCTGCGGGATGGATCTGTAGGAGTTTTTAAGAGCAGTCTAGAGAATGAGAGTTGGAAGGCCCATGCGTAATATTGCAGGTCAGGTAGAGCCAGCCCTCCTTTCTCCGCCTCAACTTCTTCCATGCCACTCTTCTAGTCTTGTAGTTCCATATAAATGAATTAATGTCGCGCTGACATTTGTCTAAGATTTTAGAGTCAAATGACAGGGGGATAGAGTTGAAAAGAAATGTGTATTTCGGGAGGATGGACATTTTTATTAAGTTTGTCCTCCCCAAAACAGATAAGGGACGATGAGCCCAAGATTTTAGTAGTTTATGGCATTCCTTTGAAACCTGATCTAAGTTAAAATCTGCGATTTTCCCCTTCTCCTTAATGATTCTAACCCCAAGGTATCTCATGGAGGTATTCACGGCTAGATGTGAAGTGGTGGTGTTCTAAACCATGATGTCAGTTCTATAGGCATTCACTTCATACCCAGAGATTTTACCAAATTCCTCCGCTTTCTTTAGGACTGTGGGAAATGCAAGGTCTGGGTCAGACGTCATGATGAGAATGTCATCCGCATATAGCGCAACCCGCCTTTCCCACTCACAGAATCTGAAGGACGGGATATTATTCGCCTCTTAGGGCTTGAGCAAAGGGCTCAATGTAGAGGTTAAATAGGAGGGGGGGGGGAAGTGGGCAGCCCTGCCTTGTGCCTCTTGTTATATCAAAGGCCTCTGTCAAAGAGTTGTTAACTAGTAGTCTTGCCGTTGGTGATTTGTATAGAAGGGCTATCGTTCGACGGAATCTCCCCCCTAAGTTGAATTTGTCCATAACCGCCGCTAGATAGGCCCAATTGACCCTATCAAAAGCTTTGGTTGAGTCTTGTGTAAGGGTAGCCAAGGGAAGAGAGAAAGTCGAAGCTATGTCTATAGCTCCCACTAGGTCGTGCTTCAATTCTGCAAGTTGGCGCCCCTTAATCAACCCTTTCTGATCTTGGTGTATGATAGAGCCATTCACTCCTCCCAGTCTATTTGACAGCATGGTAGCAAAGATTTTATAGTCTATATTAAGGAGTGATATTGGGCGGTAAGACCCGCACTCTGTCTGATCTTTCCCAGGTTTGGGTATCACTACTATAGTCTCATCACTCCATGACTTTGGGGGGGCCCTACCCTCCAGTAAAATGTCATTACAAATGGTTACTAAAAGTAGAGTAATGACTCTGCAAAGGACGGGGTAGAGCTCCCCTGGTAGACCATCAGGGCCCGCGGCCTTCCCCCGCTTTAGATGACAAAACAGTTCTGACCTCAACCTCCGAAATCTGACTCCAATCCCATACTGTTATCCAATGAAAGTTTGAGCAAGGACATAGTATTGAGCCAGGCATTCATCCCTTCTTTATCTTCCCTAACATCTTCCTTGTAAATATTATGAAAGAAGTCATGGAATGCTTCCCCGATGCCAGAGTTAGAAACTCTGGAGGTAACTTCACCCTCTACCTTAATCTCTCTAATATATTTGTGAGATTGGTCGGTTCTGATCTTCCACGCTAAGATCTTGCCGGCTGCTTCTCCAAACTCGAAGTGGGAAAGTTTGCTGGTCTCCCATCTCTTAGCTATTCTATTTTGGAAGATAAGCTCGAGCTGGTTTTTCAGTGAAGTTAGCTTTTCTTGTTCCACATATCCGCCAACCTGATTGCCTAGATTTTGAGTGATGATTTTAATTTCTGCCTCCAATTTATTAATGCTATCTTTATACAGTCTGCATCTGAGGGAGGCTCTGCTGGTAATACACCACCTCCAGAAGGCCTTCAAGGCATCCCACACAAAGATACTGCTCGTAGATCCTATATTAGAATCAAGAAAGCATTGGGTCTCAACTTGAAGGAACGTGATTTCATCCTCTTCTAATAGTATTGTCCGGTCAAAGGACCAGGATGGGTGACCAGATTGCTGTCCTGCTTTAAGGCTAAATGCGATAGCAGAATGGCCAGATAGATCAGAAGGAAGGTATGTTATATCCTCCAGCCGATCTTTAAGGCTGTAGCTGAACAGCGCATAATCTATCCTTGAGAGGTGCTTATATTTATAATTCCGAAAGGAGACACCTAGTTTGTTCCCTGCTCTTTCTCTCCAAAAATCTGCCAGACCTAACTGAGACATTATTGTCCCCAACGCTTGTCTGGATTGCGAGAGAACGCACACTCTTGAATTAGGCGATTTGTCGAGCTTGGGGTTTAGTACAATGTTGAAGTCCCCTACCCAAATTACGGGGTCTTGCAGGACTAGTAGGTGGCCGTAAATAATTTCCAGGAATGTAGGGTTATCTTGGTTCGGCCCATAATAACCAAGCAGGGTATGCATTAGGTCTCCCATCCGGACCCTCAAAAGGAGCCATCTCCCACTATGATCTTCCTTGATTTCCACGATCTGCGCCTTTGCTCGTTTTTTAAAAATAACTAAGATACCTCTGATATTAGCAGATTGGTCCGTACAGGCGTAAGTATCTATCCATTTCTGTTTTTTGAGTATTGATGTTGTTTCTACTTTGAGGTGTGTTTCCTGAATGACAATGACCTGCGCTGGGAAGTCTCTCAAATATTGAAGTATTTTTTCCCTTCTGCTCCTCACACGCAGGCCATGGACATTCCAAAATAAGCATCGGATCAACGACATCTTACTTTCTTGCCCCTCTCACGCGAATTCATACTTTCCTGGACAAGGAACCTGGAGATCCAATATAGTCTCAAAATGGCTTTGGGGAAGAGTTTAGGATATTGTGTATTGGCGCTGGCATTTGAGGATTTTTTTTCTTTATTTTCACCCCCACCACCCCAGTGACACCCTCTCCCGCCCCTTGGAAAACCCATCCATCCATATACTAGCCTGGTGTATGGCCAGTTTTACGCCCTCTCTCCACTCCCTCTCCTCTCCTCTTCCCCGAACCCAAACTTTGTCGGTATAGGCTAGCAATGGTTTTCTATGTCTATAAATCATTTTAAGTGTCTAACGTATGTTCACTGCTCCTTTCCTTTCTTATTCTTCCCCAATTTTTTTTTTTTTTTTGAGAAGAGAGGAGAGGAGTATCCTTCCATACTTTAGGGTTGTTTTTTTCCATTTTTTATTATTATTTTTTCAAATAGTGATTTACTTTCTATATTTTTACTTTTTATTTTTTCCGATTCAAATCCTTAATTCCAAAAGTAACCTATGGGGATAATGTGTATTAGAGGACATTATCTCAATCTCTGAATTTATCCCTATTTAACTCTCTCCCCCGCCCCCCCCCCACCCCCCACCTCCAGAGAAAAGTCCCCAATAGACTCCAACATTTCATCAGCTTCGAAGGGGGTTTTAAGGTTATGCATCTTATTGTTGAACATAACTCTTAAAAAAGCAGGGAATCTCATCTGTACTGTGGCACCGAGTCCCCTAAACCTCTCCATCCTCTGGCCCAATTCCCATTGTCTATCCAGCGTAGTCTTGGATAGGTCGGAACGGATCTCAAACTGAAAGTCTGAGTTCAAAGGTTTCAGAGACTTAGCTTTCAGGGCCAAGTTTAGGATCTTTTCTTTGATAGAGTAAGTCAAAAAGTTAAGTATCTTTCTTGGTCTCTCTCTCCCAGGGTTCAAGCGGAAAGAGTCCCTGTGAATCCTTTGTATATCTTTTTCAAGGAAGTCCGTGGACTCTAAGTTAAGGGTGTCCTTTAATATTGCGACAACAAAAGCCTTGATGTCATTCCCTTCTTTCCCTTCCGGGATCTTCAAGAGCCGGAGGTTATTCCTCCTAGAATAGTTTTCTAAAGACTCCACTCTCTCCCGGACTGCATCCCCTTCCCTTCGCAGTGTTTGGATCTGTAAGTCGGCCGATCCCAGGCTTGCCTTGAGTGCATCTACTGATCCTTCCAATACTTCTGTTCTGTCGTTCATCCGGTCCACTTTCCTCTCGAGGATATCACATGCGGCCCTTACTTCAGAATGATTCTCTGCTGAAACCAAAAACCCTGTTCTTATCTCCTCTCTCATTGATGTGAGGAGGGACTCAATGGAAGGTACTGCTTGGCTATCCCCTCCAGTCTTGATAGCAGGAGCAGATATGGCAAGGGCCTGTGCGGGGGGGGATCAGAAGTTGGTGTGGGGGTTTGCACGATTCCCTCCTCGAGTTGCGTCATGGTGGCTGTATTAGCTGTATTAGCCAGTTTAGGAACGATGGAGACCGGCGAAGCCACCTCCTGTCCGATAGCATTTGGACCGGGCGCTTTTACGAGAGGGTCCGACATAGCTTCTGTATCAACCTGATTTGGGAGAGGTTGCTATGGATATTCAGTACCTGTGACAGTACCTTGAAAAATGACCGTAAAGACGGAGTAATACGTGTGGCACTTTTCTCCCTGTGCGCTTTCTTAGCTCCTACTGATAGCGGGTTGTTAAGAGCTTTCGCTGTTGCCTCAGCCCTCTACCCTTTTTTTCTTGAGTTAAATAGGCTGTTTGGCTTAACTTGTGCTTTTTGACCCACTCTAGATCTGCCTCTGGGCCAGCCTCAACCTCTACAGCACCAGCGGAACTGGAAATAAATTGCCGGCTGGTTTTGCCTTTCCCCGCCTGGATTTCTTGGGCATATGTTTCCTCCCGAATACCCTGCTCTCGGTCTGTAAATCAAGCTGGCAGGCACCCCCCTTCTGCTCATAGCTCGACGCTCTGTCACTATCGGCCCCCCCACTCTCACCGTGTCTGTTGGCTGGTTTTCCTTCCGAATCTTACGCTCAATTCACTACCTTCAATCACGTCCGGTGTCGACGAAGACTCGGCCAGCTCAGTAGGAAAAAGCGAGCTGCTTGTATTGCTTGTGCTGCCGCCGCCGACTACCCCCCGGAGGAGGCCGCGGGCCTCCGCACTGCGGCCGCGCCATAACTCCACGGCTGCTAGTTTCCAACGTAGCAGATGGGTGCGGAGCCGTTGCTGTCCTACTTTTTCGCTGAGGCACATTCCACGCCAGGTAGGAAAAAAAATGCAAATGCTACTTACCAGTATGCATCTGTTCTTGGCATGTAGGGCTGCTGACATTCATATCTGTGCATAGATCGCCGCCTAGTGTTGGGTCCGGATGATTGCACATTGTTGTCCTGGAAGAGTCTTCGAAGTATCACGAGATAGGTGGCTCCTCCCCTGGACTACAGTGCGCATGGGCATCACCTCCATCCCCAGATTGTTTTTAGCCATTGGCAGAGATGGAGTGAAGTATGTGAGTGATGCCCATGCTATGAGCATATGTATATATATATATATATATATATATATATGAATACTGCAGCTGCTACAGGCGCCGGGGAGGAGGGTGGGCGATATGAATGTCAGCAGCCCTACATGCCAAGAACAGATGCATACTGGTAAGTAGCATTTGCAATTCGAGGCATGTGGGCTGCTGAATTCATATCTGTGCATAGAATACATAGCAGTCCTCCCATTATTGGCGGCCGCCCGTGCCAGCTGCAGCAGTCTGAAAAAGTGTTTTGAGAACAGCCTGACCAACAGCTGCCTGCTGTTTGGAGTGCACGTCTACACAGTAATGTTTAGTGAAAGTATGTGTGGTAGACCATGTGGCTGCTCTACAAATATCTTCTAAGGGAATGTTACCTAGGAAAGCCATAGAGGCCCCCAACTTTCTGGTGGAGTGGGCTCTCGGTGGAATTGTGAGAGTGCGTTTAGCCTTAGCGTAACAGACCTGAATGCATTTCACGATCCACCTAGCGATCCCAGCTTTGGAGATAGCGTTTCCCTTGTGGTGCGAGGCAAAAGCAACGAAAAGTTGCTTGGTCTTACGAAAATCTTTTGTCCTGTCAACGTAGTACATCAAGGCTCTTTTAACGTCAAGGGTGTGGAGCATCCGCTCCGCCAGCGACTCTGGGTTTTGAAAAAACACTGGCAACTCAATTGTCTGGTTCATGTGGAATTGAGATACAACCTTGGGTAAGAATTTAGGGTTAGTGCGGAGTACCACCCTGTTAGCGTGTACTTGGAAGAAAGGTTCCTGGATGGTGAGCGCCTGCAACTCGCTAACCCTCCGCAGCGATGTAATTGCTACTAAGAAAGCAACCTTCCAAGTCAGAAACTGAAGCTCACAAGAGTGCAGTGGCTCAAAGGGAGGACCCATCAGCCTTGTAAGAACCACATTGAGGTTCCATTCCGGAGCTGGTGGTGTCCGTGGTGGAATGACTCTTTTGAGTCCTTCCAGAAAAGCCTTGATAGCAGGGACCTTAAAAAGTGATAGGTGTTGCCTATTCTGGAGGTATGCTGCAATTGCAGACAAGTGAATGCGGATGGAAGAGTACGCCAAATTGCATTGGTACAGGTGGAACAGGTAACAAATGATGTTCTGAATGGAAGCATCCAGTGGGTCAATATTGTGGTTTACACAGTAAATGACAAACCTCTTCCATTTAGCCGCATAACAATCTCTAGTAGTGGGCTTCCTTGCCTCCCGAATGATGTCCATGCAATCGGGGGGAAGGTTGAGGTAGCCAAACTCTAGGACTTCAGGAGCCAGATCGCCAGGTTGAGCTGTTGCGGATCTGGGTGCTGAATGTCGCCATGGCTCTGCGTCAGAAGGCTGGGCGTGAGATGAAGCCTTTGATGCGGTACCACGGAGAGTTCCAGAAACGTGGTGTACCATGGTTGGCGAGCCCACGTTGGAGCAACCAGGATGAGAGTCATCGAGTGCTGCCTGAGTTTGCGTGCCACCAGCGGTATCAGAGGTGCTGGGGGAAAAGCGTACGCAAATCTGCCTGACCAGTTCATCCACATTGCATTGCCCTGCGATTGCGGGTGTGGGAACCTGGCGGCGAAGCTTTGGCATTTTGCGTTCTCCTTTGTGGCGAACAGGTCTATCTCTGGATGACCCCACCTTTGGAAGTACGGTTGGAGTACTGAAGGATGTATCTCCCACTCGTGCATTTGGTGGCTGTGCCTGCTGAGCAGGTCCACCATCTGGTTGTCCTTGCCCGGGAGATGCTCTGCCATGAGGAAGATGTTCCTCTGAATGGCCCACTTCCACATGCTCTGAGCCAGATGAGACAGCTGCGGAGAGTGTGTGCCCCCCTGCTTCTGGATGTAGTACATGGCCGTCATGTTGTCCGTCCAGATCAACACGACCTTGTTGCACAGATGTACTTTGAAGGCCTTCAAGGTCATGAAGATTGCCATCAGTTCCAAAACGTTGATGTGCATCTTCCTTTGCTGTAGTGTCCATAGTCCCTGCACTGTGTAGTGGAGTACATGCGCTCCCCATCCCTGGAGAGAAGCGTCCGTTGTCAGGATAATCTGCGGCACAGGCTCCTGGAACGGTCGGCCCGTGCAAAGGTTTTGTGGGTTCCACCAATGCAGAGAGTTGTATGCCCGACCGCTCACCAACACTAGGTCTGTCAGTTGCCCATGAGCCTGAGTCCACTGGCGTGCTAGGCACTCCTGAAGCGGACGCATATGTAGTCTCGCGTGCGGGACGATGGAGATGCAGGAGGCCATCATGCCTATCAACTGCATGAACACTTTCGCTGGAAGCGAGTGCTGAGGTCTGAATCGTTGGATCAGCGTTTGAATACTGGCGATTCTCACTGAATTTGGCTGCGCAGCGGCCGCCAGAGTGTCTATTGTCGCGCCCAGATACTGCCGTACATGGGCGGGCTGGAGATGGGATTTTGGATAGTTCAGCGAGAATCCCAGATCGTGCAGGAGGTGAATTGTGCGGGACACGTGGTCCGCGCACTGCTGTTCTGTCTTTGCCTGAATGAGCCAGTCGTCCAGATAGGGATAGACGTGGACGTTCTGGCGTCGTAGATGCGCCGCCACAGTCGCCAGGCACTTTGTAAAGACCCTTGGCGCTGTGGTGACCCCGAAAGGCAGAACCCTGAACTGGTAGTGCTGGTCTTGAATCGTGAATCTGAGGTACTTCCTGTGGGAAGGATGCAGGGGGATATGAAAATACGCATCCTTTAGATCTAGCGTAGCCAGGAAGTCTCCTTGTTGAAGCAGGGGGAGGACCTGCTGCAACGTGAGCATATGGAAGTGCTCCGATAGAATGTACCAGTTGAGGGGCCTGAGGTCCAGGATGGGCCTTAGGGATCCGTCCTTTTTGGGGATTAGAAAGTACAGAGAGTAAACCCCTGTTCCCCTTTCCTGCAGTGGGACGAGCTCTATTGCCCCCTTTGCAGCATGACTTGAACCTCCTGCTGCAACAAGTGCAAGTGCTCGCCGGACATATGACGGCTTCTTGGGGGTATGTTTGGTGGAGTGGAAGTAAGTTCCAGACAGTAACCGTACTGGATAAGAGACTTGACCCACCTGTCCGTGGTGATGGATTTCCACGCGGGCAGGAACTGCTGAAGTCTCCCCCCGACCGGTGTTGTGTGGTCGGGGGGCAGTGACAAGGCGTCACTGTTTGTTGGCGGTGGAGGACCTGGAGCTGTTTCCACGTCCCCTGCCTTTAACGTTGTTGCCCCTGTAACCACCTCTACCCTTGTTGGTGTATGAGGTCTGGGTGTTGGTCTTGTAATACTGTGTGGACTGTGATGCCTGACCCCTTGAGGTGCCTCTGTTATTGGAGCGGCGAAAGGAACCACCCCGAAACTGCTGAGACTGGAGGGCCCCCATAGACCTGGCGGTGTCCGTGCCTTTCTTCATTTTTTCAAGTGTCGCATCCACCTCGGGGCCAAACAGGTGGTCAGGATTAACTGTTTGGTTCAGGATGGTTGTCTGTATATCTGGTTTGAATCCTGATATTCTAAGCCATGCATGTCTCCTAAGCAACACGCTAGTGTTGACTGCCCTGGAGGCGGTATCAGCCACGTCCAGCGCACATTTGATGGAAGCGTTGGTGATCAGCTTCCCCTCCTGAATCAACATCACCCCTGCCTCCTTGTACTGATCAGGCAAGTGCTGCAGAAGTGTTTCTAGTCATAATGCGCCCTATCGTAGCGTTCAAGAAGGGCTTGCGTGTTTGAAATGCGCCAAATATTAGCTGCCTGCGCAGCAATCCTTTTCCCTGAGGCTTCAAATATTTTCGACTCTTTGTCTGGGGGAGGAGCGTCACCCGTGGTTTGCGAGTTCGCCCGCTTACGTGCGTTGGATACCACCAAAGAATCCAGTGGCAAGTGCCCCTTGATGTAAGTTGGATCCGAGGGCGCTGCCTTGTATTTTTTATCAATACGAGGATTGATGACTCGCGCCCGAGTGGGCTCCTTGAAAACCTCTGGCGCATGTTTCAGCACTCCCTTTAGCATAGGCAATGTCTTGACTGACTTCTCAGCCACTGAGAAAGTGTCAAACAAAAAGTCGACATCCACAGGATCTGAATGAAGGTCAACATCTAATTAGCTGCAGCCCTCTCAATCAGAGCGTTGAAGGCTGCAGAGTCCTCCGTTGGAGAAGTCTTTGCTGCAAAAAGCTGCGGTTCATGACCCGACTGAGGGTCCTCGGGGTCGCCTCCGGCAGACCAAGGTTCATGCACCTCCTCTGGATCCGAGTATGCTGGGTAGTTGTACTCATCCTCTTCATCTCCGACACCTTCCCCAGCGTTTGAATGCGTCGGTGAAAGTTCTAAATTATGTGGAGATGCAGGCTCTATAGGGGCAGAAGTACCCGCAGAGTCCTCCTTGTTCTTGAGTGGAATACGATAAGGCTCCAACACCGGCTCCGTGGTGATCTTCCGTTTGAGGAGAGAGAGCTTCCCGGTGTTGGCGTCGATGATAACCTCTCGACGTTCCTCATCTGCGAGTGGCTGGAGCCGAGGCTTCGGCACCACCAAGGACGCCTTGGGTGTTGACACCACCTTCAAAGGCACCCCGCCCCCATGCTTCGGAGCGAAAGCCTTCGGCGTCGTCTTCGGCGGCAGCGTGTAGCGGATAGGCGTCTGCGCCTTTGCCGGCTTCGGTGTAGGCTTCGGCACCACATCCTTCGGTTCGGGAGCCTCAGCGTCCTTCCGAATCCTTTGCAGGGACCCGATGACCTTTTTGGCCAAGGCCGGAGAGGGCTGGACCTGCTCGAGCGATTTCCCCGAGTCCGGAGTCGGGTCGGCGAAAGGCACGGTCTTCGGAGCCGACACATCACCATCCTTGGCCTTCACGGCCGGAGTCGGCGCAGCCAGAGCTTCGGCGTCGCCTTGACGCTTCTTCAGAGCCTTCTTCGGGTCATCGACCTAGACCACCTTCGGCGCCGACGCGGCCGCGTCGGTCGTCTTCGCCTTCGACACCGGGGTCTTCGGGTCGGCCATCTTGGCGTGGCTCTTGCTGTCGGCCATTTTGAATTTCTTTGACTTCGAGGCCCCTGGAGCCTTCTGTCCCACCAGAGCGACCTTCACTTTCGGTTTCGAAACCGTTGGTGTGGACCCCGATGGCTTCACTTTCGTTTTCTTTAACGGGAGTGGCACATCAGAAACGTCCGTGGCCGGGCCCGTAGGCGAGGCCGTGGGACAATTAACAAGGTCTTGGGTAAGGCCCGGAGGCGATCCCTCGACCTGGGCCGTATAATGGGGGTTGACCCCTGAGTCAGTCTGAGGATGCTCCTCCTCTGAGCTATCCTCCACGGTGGCAATGGCCCCATCGTCGTCCCCTACCTCACCGACGACTTCATCAAACTCCTCATCTCCCGCGTCGTAGTTTTCTTCCTCCGACGCCGGGCTAGAGTCCGAAACTTGAAAGACATTGTCGTCTCCAACGTCTTCTTCGAAGATGTTGTCTGGCGGGGGCGCTGATAACTGGGCCTGGAGCTTAGCGGCCCGTCGAAGCTTGAGAGTCTTCTTACACCGGAACTTTGAACAGGCCATACACCTGGTCTCATCATGGTCCGGCGACAGACATTTGTTGCACACTGGGTGCACGTCGAGGTGTGAATACTTGGAGGTGCACACCGGGCACCTCTTGAACGGGGTTTGTTCCATGTCTGGAGCGTCGTGTAGGCCCGTCCGCGCCGACAGCACGCGGAAGGGCAGCAGGAGTTCGGAGCTGAAGAATAGTCAAACCCAAATGAAAAACGATACCGACGCCAAGCCTAAAGACCTTTTGGTCTCAAGTTAGGAAAGTTAAACTATTATCGATTCCGACAGAGGGAACCGAAACACATCCGAACCCAATGGCGGAAAAAAACAATCTGGGGATGGAGGCGATGCCCATGCGCACTGTAGTCCAGGGGAGGAGCCACCTATCTCGTGATACTTCGAAGACTCTTCCAGGACAACAATGTGCAATCATCCGGACCCAACACTAGGCGGCGATCTATGCACAGATATGAATTCAGCAGCCCACATGCCTCGAACACGTTTTTACACTTTTCTTTTCCCTCTCCTTTCTTTTTCTGGGGATGGGGTAATGTGTCACAATTTAATTCAGCTGGATGTCGGATGTCAGAACCGACTAAGTCTACATTTTCCTCTCTGCATGGGGGTGGAGGAGAGGGAGCTCCTACGAGGCCAAGCGCTACCACCTAACTTGCGGGCGCCATGTTTTCCCTCTGATGACTCATCCCCCTGACAGGTTGTTGTTGGGAATGATTGCTGAACCTCCGGCTTTTTGGTCTTTTCTATCTTTGTTGATCGAGAAACCTGGTGGTACGAGCCTATCCATGATTGGAGGAGAGGAGTCGTTTAGCCAGGTCTCGGTGATGAAGGCTATATCTATGTCATGGTTGAGGATGGATTCAGCTAGCTCTGTGGCATGTTTAGTACCTGATCTGCAGTTTATGTGTGTACGTGGAGGCCAGCTCAGGCGCTTCATCAGAGGACATGGCTTCCGTAGTTCTATTCGGCCTCTGGGCATGGATTGAGAGGTGGGGATGAGGTCCAGCTGGGTCGCGGGCCTTGGGAAGCCTATGGGGTGTGAGGGTGGGCAAGATGGGAGTAGAGTGAGGGTTTAAGGGGGCTTATGGAGTGTCGCGAGGTTACTTAGGATGTCATTCAGGCCCTGTATTATAATAGCCATTTGGCTTTCAATAAGGGAGAGCTGGCGGCCCGTCTATACTGGAGGGGGATGGGTTGATTCTGGGTAGGATCTTCTCGGCAGAGAGAAGAACGGACAGTGTTGTGCTGTCTTCTGGTAGTAGTTGTGTTGTCAGTTTGGGTTATGGGATAAGGCGAAGCATGTAAGGCATGCAAAGTAAAGCATGTGATCTACAGCTCACATGCCTTGAACATATAGTTTTGAATGCGTGAATACTAAAAGGACAACTATGCAAAGGTTCAAACAGCGAACTCATAAAAAATGTAAGAGCTAGCTTAAGATCTCAATGAAGTATAATAAAGGGAGAGGGCGGAAACCTATTAGTGAGACCCTTAATGAATCTCATAACTATAGGAGATTTAAACAATGAAGGTTGATCTAGCAAACAAAGAAATGGCAACAAAGCAGATAAGTAACCTTTAACAGTTGCCACAGCGCAACCTTGTTGAACCAAGGAAAGAGAAAAACTGAGGGCATCAGATAAATGGGTCTTCAAGGGACCTATTTATGTCCCTCAGCACCATTTCACCTACCAGCATAGACAGATTTGGTGGAGTCATAAAATAACATTCACCTCAGATGAAAGAGAAAGAACTATGGTTGCCCCATTCAATCTCCAGGCATGAAGATGCAGGATCTGGAGGTAGGGGTAGGGGTGTAGAACATGCCCCTGTGATTGCAAACAGACGTCTGCCCTGAGAGGGAGACGGAGCAGTGGGTACAATGAGAATTAAAGAAGGTATGTGTACCACACCCTTCGCGGCCAATCTGGGGCGATCAATCCGACTTGGGCCCGATCTTGGCGAATCTTCATCAGAACTTGAGGAATCAAGGGTATAGGGGAAATGCATAAAGAAGCTGTGATCCCCAATCTGAGTGAAACTTGTCAAACAACGCCCCTTGCGTTGGATACTAGAGACTGCAGAAGAAATGCGTTACTTACCTGTAACTGCAGTTATCCAGTATTGGCGTTTTTCATAGAAAAACTCCACAACCAATCCTAGGTTTATCTCAAAAGTCCAGTCGGACTTCCACCTAAATGAACCTGTGGTTCTGCGTTCCTTCTTTCCAAACCCAAGCACGGCAGCTGAGAGGTCGCCGTTTTCTTTGGATCTCAAGCGATGCTTGAAGTTTTACATTGACAAAACGAAAACATTCAGGAAACCTAACCAGCTATTCGTAGCTCACAGCAGACCTAGGAAAGGTCTACCGCTTGCCAAGCAGAGCATCTCCAGATGGGTTTCTACAGCCATTGCTTTCTGTCATGACCAAGCTGGACAGCAATTGCAGCCCTAAGTGAGAGCGCACTCCACGAGAGCTATGTCCACTTCTATGGCTCTCTTTGCAGGGGTGCCAGTCATTGACATTTGCAGAGCGGCAACATGGAAGTCAATCAATCAATCAATCACAGGCATTTATATAGCGCTCTACTTACCCGGAGGGTCTCAAGGCGCTAGGGGGGGGGGGGGGGGGGTGCTGCTGCTACCCGAACAGCCAGGTCTTGAGCTTCTTCCTGAAGGCGAGGTGGTCTTGGGTCAGGCGCAGGGAGGGAGTTCCAGGTCTTGGCGGCCAAGTAGGAGAAGGACCTTCCTCCTGTTGTCGTTCTTCGGATGCGGGGGACGGCAGCGAGGGAGTGACTGGCTGATCGGAGGTGTCGTTTGGGAGCGTAGAAGTTGATGCGGTTGTTGAGGTAGCTCGGGCCTTGGTCGTGAAGAGCTTTGTGTGCGTGGGTAAGGAGACGGAAGGTGATTCTCTTGTTGACCGGGAGCCAGTGCAGGTCTTTTAGGTGTCCAGAGATGTGGCTATGTCGTGGGATGTCGAGGATGAGTCTGGCTGAGGAGTTCTGGATCCGTTGGAGTCTCTTCTGGAGCTTGGCGGTGGTTCCGGCGTAGAGGGCGTTGCCGTAGTCCAGTCGGCTGGTGACGAGTGCCTGGGTGACAGTCTTCCTGGTCTCGGTGGGGATCCACCGGAAGATCTTCCGTAGCATGCGCAGGGTGTTGAAGCATGACGAGGAGACGGCGTTGACTTGCTTGGTCATGGAGAGGGAGGAGTCCAGGATGAAGCCCAGGTTGCGTGCGTGGTCTGTCGGTTTGGGTGCGGTGCCCAGGGCGGGGGGCCACCAGGAGTCGTCCCAGGCGGAGGGCGAGGATCCCAGGATGAGGACTTCAGTCTTGTCCGAGTTCAGCTTCAGGCGGCTGGTCGACATCCACTCGGCTACCTCTTTCATTCCTTCGTGAAGGTTGGCTCTGGCAGCGGCGGGGTTGTTGGTCAGGGAGAGGATCAGCTGGGTATCGTCGGCGTAGGAGATGATGTTGAGGTTGTGTTGGCGTGCGATGGCCGCGAGGGGGCTCATGTAGACGTTGAAGAGGGTTGGGCTCAGCGAGGATCCTTGAGGGACGCTGCAGATGACTTCGGTGGCCTCTGACTTGTACGGTGGTAGACGGACTCTCTCTGTTCTTCCGTCGAGGAAGGAGATGATCCATTCCAGCGCCTTCTCCTGGATTCAGACGTTGCTGAGGCGCTGCACTAGGGTGCGGTGGCAGACGGTGTCGAAGGCCGCGGAGAGGTCTAGTAGGATGAGGGCCGCTGTTTCTCCGTTGTCCATCAGGGTTCGGATGTCATCGGTGGCAGCGATGAGGGCAGTCTCGGTGCTGTGGTTGGCTCGGAAGCCAGACTGAGGGGGTCGAGGGATCCGTTCGTCTCGAGGAAGGCGGCCAGCTGCTTGTTGACTGTCTTCTCAATGACTTTGGCTGGGAACGGGAGCAGCGAGATGGGGCGGTAATTCTTGAGTTCGGTGGGGTCCGCTGTTGGTTTCTTGAGTAGAGTGCTGAGTTCGGCATGCTTCCAGCTCTCAGGGAAGGTGGCGGTGGTGAAGGAGGTGTTGATGATGTCCCGCAGGTGGGGTGCGATGACGGCCTTGTTGAAGACGTGGTGAGGGCAGGGGTCGGTCGGAGATCCGGAGTGGATGGAGTTCATCATTCGGACGGTTTCTTCGGTGCAGATCGGAGTCCAGGCGGGGAGGGTGGTGGTGGGGGGCGGTGGTTCGGTCGAGTTGGACGTGGCGTTCGTCGGTTGGGTGTTGAAGCTGTTGTGTATGTCCGCGATCTTGTTGTGGAAGTAGGAGGCGAGGGAGTTGCAGAGTTCTTGCGATGGGGTGATGTCGTTTCCGGCGTTGGGGTTGGAGAGCTCTTTCACGACGTTGAAGAGTTCCTTGCTGTTGTGTGCGTTGTTATCCAACCGGTCCTTGAATGCAGTTTTCTTGGTGTCGCGGATCAGTTGGTGATGCTTCCGGGTGGCAAGCTTGAGGGTGGTCATGTTGTCTGGTGTTGGCTCCCTTCTCCAGGCTTTCTCGAGGGCTCGGCAGTTCTTCTTGGAGCTCTTGAGTTCGTCGGTGAACCACGGGGCCTTCTTGCTGCCGGGTCTGCTGGGCGGGGTCCTCAGTGGGGCGAGTTCGTCCGCGCAGTTGCTGATCCACTTCGTGAGGTTGTCGGCCGCCTGGCTGGGGTTCGCTGAGCTGGCGGGAGGGTGCTGGCTCAGGGAAGCGGCGAGCTGGTCGGCCGTGATCTTGCTCCAGCTTCTGCGGGCGACCTGTTGCTGGTGGTGGTGGGTCGTCGTTCTTCTGAAGGTGAAGTGGACGCAGCTGTGGTCCGTCCAGTGGAGTCCTGTGGCGTGGCTGAAGGCGATGTCTTTGCTGGATGAGAAGACGGCGTCGAGTGTGTGTCCGGCGAGGTGGGTGGGGGTGGTCACCAGTTGCTTGAGTCCGAGGTTGGCGAGGTTGTCGAGCAGGGTGGTGGTGTTGCGGTCGTTGTTGTTCTCCAGGTGGAAGTTGAGGTCCCCCAGGAGGATGTAGTCAGCGGAGGGGAGGGCATGCGGGCTGACGAAGTCGGCGATGTCCTCGCTGAATTGGGTGCGTGGTCCCGGGGGTCGGTAGATCAGGGTGCCTCTGAGGTTGGTCTTCGGGTCGGTGTGGATCTGGAAGTGTAGGTGTTCGGCGGTAGTCAGGATGTCGGTGTAGGTCGTGATGCGGATGGTGTCCCTGTGGATGATGGCGATGCCTCCTCCTATCTGGTTGGCGGTCCGGTCCCTCCGGGTGATCTTGTAGCTCTCTGGGATGGCGATGGCGATGTCGGGTGCTGAGGAGGCATTCATCCAGGTCTCCGTGAGGAAGGCAACGTCAGGAGCAGTGGTGTCGATGAGGTTCCAGAGTTCGATGGCGTGTCTGTGGACTGAGCGGGTGTTGAGCAGGATGCACTTGAGGTGGTTGCTGCTGGTGTTCGTCTTGGCGGGTGCTGGTGCGAGGCAGGTCCGGATGCAGGTGAACTTGCAGGCGGTACAGCAGAAGGGTCCGTGGGAGCGTCTCGGGGTGGCACGGTAGCATCCCGGGACTCGTCCGTTGTTGAGTGCGATGAGGGTGGCGGCGTCGTACGTCCGGCGGGTGGGCTGGGAACTGCGGGGGCCAGGGGTCCTGGCACTGGGCGCGGTCCAGGCGCGGACGGGCGCAGACGGGCTTACCTTTGGCGCTCAATCGGTGCTCCCGCTGCGCGCGTCCGCTGCGCGGTCGCTGAGGGGGCGTCATAAGAGGGGAGCAGGGAGGGCGGGTCCGCTGGGAGGCGGGAAGGGGTTAACCAATCGTGTGGCGGGGGGCGGGGCCGCAGGCAGGAGGCGCGGGAACGGGACCGGCAGAGCGGGCAGCCCAGCGGCGGCTGGGGCGCTGCTGGCGGCTTCGGCGAAGGAACTCTGTCAGCAGGTAGGTAGGCAGGTAGTCAGGGCTGCAGTGGCAGGCGCGGAGGGGAGCAGGGGGGCGACCAGGCCAGAGACGCAGTGGTCGCTCCCTAGAAGCAGGCGAGGTCCCCTTAAGAGGGGAGCAGGGAGGGCGGGTCCGCTGGGAGGCGGGAAGGGGTTAACCAATCGTGTGGCGGGGGGCGGGCCGCAGGCAGGAGGCGCGGGAACGGGACCGGCAGAGCGGGCGGCCCAGCGGCGGCTGGGGCGCTGCTGGCGGCGTCGGCGAAGGAACTCTGTCAGCAGGTAGGTAGGCAGGTAGTCAGGGCTGCAGTGGCAGGCGCGGAGGGGAGCAGGGGGGCGACCAGGCCAGAGGCGCAGTGGTCGCTCCCTAGAAGCAGGCGAGGTCCCCTTAAGAGGGGAGCAGGGAGGGCGGGTCCACTGGGAGGCGGGAAGGGGTTAACCAATCGTGTGGCGGGGGGCGGGCCGCAGGCAGGAGGCGCGGGAACGGGACCGGCAGAGCGGGCGGCCCAGCGGCGGCTGGGGCGCTGCTGGCGGCGTCGGCGAAGGAACTCTGTCAGCAGGTAGGTAGGCAGGTAGTCAGGGCTGCAGTGTCAGGCGCGGAGGGGAGCAGGGGGGCGACCAGGCCAGAGGCGCAGTGGCCGCTCCCTAGAAGCAGGCGAGGTCCCCTTAAGAGGGGAGCAGGGAGGGCGGGTCCGCTGGGAGGCGGGAAGGGGTTAACCAATCGTGTGGCGGGGGGCGGGCCGCAGGCAGGAGGCGCGGGAACGGGACCGGCAGAGCGGGCGGCTGGGGCGCTGCTGGCGGCGTCGGAACTCTGTCAGCAGGTAGGTAGGAAGGTAGTCAGGGCTGCAGTGGCAGGCGCGGAGGGGAGCAGGGGGGCGACCAGGCCAGAGGCGCAGTCGCCCCCTTCACTAGGCACTACTGCCTGGATACGGAGCTGATGAATGATGGAGCAGAGGGACAAACAGTGTTACGCCATCTATTTCAGTAAGGTGAGCCTTCCTCCGTCCCTCCATCCTACTCTGGTATGCACATTTCTTTAGTAATACTTACTGTGGATGTCTAATGATGGTTCATGCTCGCATGGTGTGTCTTATCTAAGGACTTGTATATGCTGTTTCATCAGAAATGTGCACTCTGCATTGCTTGCTACTCTGATTCAGGCATGTGAATCTATGAAAGACACCCATAATACTGGATAAGAAATGCGTTACCTGTAACTGCAGTTATCCAGTATTGGTGTCTTTCATAGATTCACATGCAACCCTCCCGCCTTCCCTGGAAGGACTCACCTAACTCTGTGTCACGCCTACTTAGCTTAGTGCGTACGAAAATCTGAGGGACTGAGGCTCCTGCCAGGAAGGTTCTAGAGGGAGGTGATAGCTGATTGGCTCTTCTCTAGAGTTTGGTCCTTTTTACAAAAGGACATGGATAGGTTACTAAGGTGAGGCCTTTAGGCCTACTATTCTCTATGTATGTCTATAGGACATTACTTTTCTATGTACCGGGGACTCACGTCTCGACGACAGGGAATGATTCAGGCATGTGAATCTATGAAAGACACCCATAATACTGGATAACGGGCAGTGTGCGTTCTCGTGAGTTGAAAACAGATCCAACCGAGGAAACACTCACATCCTAAAAATATGAAGGACCACATCTAGAGGGAGGTGACACTCGATCGGTCGGTACACCACTCGCGATAGGTCGCGACACTGTCCGCACGCACATTCAGTACTCTGGCCAGATTTGCAAAAACGCACATCTGATAGTCCTAAGCCCAGCACCAGAGTCGCAGAGCCTCTCTGCAGAGAAGATACAACCCTACTCCTCCCAGTTTGTTTATGTACCACTACATTGTGGTAATGTCGTCTGTTAAGACCAAGAGCCAAAAGTATTGCCTACAATTTCAAATTATTGATATGGAACAATCTTTCCTCTGGAGCCGAAAGACCTTTGACCGCCAGATTACCCAGATGAGCTCCCCTCCATAGAGAGGGAGGAGGCATCAGTTATCACTGTGGCCACCGGAGAAGGAGGGTGAAATAGCTTCCCTTGAGACAGGTTGCCTGGAACACTCCATAATTGCAGATCCGCTGCAGTCTCTCTGGAGATTGACCAATTCTTTGAGATTTCTGTTGTGTTGAACCACTACCTGCAGAGACACCACTGGAGGGCCCTCATATGCCAGTAGCATGGCTGACCAACAGAATGCAGAAAGCAAACCAACCTAGTGGGTGCAAGACCTTCAGGACTGGAACAAATGCTCCACAATGAAATAGCAGAATCATAGTCTGGATGTCTTTAATCCTCTCTGGAGGCGGGAAGGTACGACTCACTGTCGTGTCCAGTAGTCCCACTATGAACAGGTTGCGCGAAGGGCTCCAGGTGAGATTTGGGTACATTGATTGAAAATCCCAAATTGAACAACAGCAGTGTTGTCAACTGCAAATGACAACACCATCTCTGGCAACTTTTCTATGAGCAGCCAGTCGTCCAGATGTGTGAACACAGGAATCCCCGACCTGAGGTGTGCTGCCATCACCTTTGTGAAGACCCGAGGTGCGGAAGAAAGACCGAATGGAAAGGACTGCAAACTGATGCGGCTGAGTCCCCACCATAAAACGGAGATACTTCCGATGAGACGTAAGAATGAGAATGTGAAATGTGACAATACACATCATGTAAATCGATCAACACCATCCAGTCTTCCTGTGAGAAGAATCTGACAGTCAACATTTTGAATTTCTCTTGTTTGAAGTGGAAATTAAAAATCCTGAGGTCTAGGATCGGCCATAAACTATCATCCTTTTTGGGAATCAGGAATCCTGGATAGTGCTTGGCTTGCCCGATCAAAGTCCCACTACAATCACATAACAGGCCTTGCTTCACATGTACTTTGTGATAGAACGTGCAGAGCAAGTCATTCATATTCTCAGCACTTATTTAAAATCTCTGGCACTAATACTTATAGTACACTGTCATGTCCAGTGTTTTTTGCTGGACGGTTGTGTCGGATGTTCAACAATTTGCCCTATTTCCTGAACTTTTTCTGTTATGGTCAATCTGTCAGATTTAATGAACTAAAACTACTAGCTCAGTTGCAGTGATACAACCTATGGGAATAGGTGCTTGCATTATTTCTATTGCTCAATATTCTTTGCTGGAAGCAGAGTGCTCCAATGCTAAGGTTTTGGCCAGGACAAAAGGTAATCACAAAGCTTTGTAGTCTTGATCACTTCATGTCTAACTCTAGAGCTCAGCAGTCTTAAACACTGAAAGCACACATACAGCAGGCAGCAAAAAACAACATGCAAGAATACATTATTTTGAAGATTTGTTTATTTGGAAGGGGAGAAGAAAAACCAATGAAATGAAAAAAATAAAGTTAAGGATGGGTCACATGATAAGACATCTCCCGGATAACTGAAATTACAGTTTATTTTCATAGATTTTTATACAAATTTGTACACGTCTCCAGAATGTGTAAATGCTGACTAGTGAACTGTACTCCCATAACAGGAAGTCGGAAATGGGAAGAGGGCAAAATTCAGCTTTTAACCAAAGCAATTCCACTCACAGAGGAAAGGTGCCAGTGAAACTATTAGCAAGTTGGCCGTCACTGTGCCACGACAGTAGGGGAGCACACATAGTTTGAAATTAAGCATGAAGTCCTGACACTTTCAGCTCATACTACAGGCACGCTCCTATACTTTCCTAGTCAGGACACAACTGGATGTCTGAGGGTTAAGGTTTGCCAAATCTGCCTCCACCTGATGGCTACTGCTGCAGCCTGCAGTTATTTTCATCTAACATAACAAGATTCTTAATAGCAGAGACTGAGGCTTCCTAAAAACTGTACACCTCGGCCTCTTCCAAGAGATGACCATAATACTATGCACTAGGTAGTGATTCTGGAACGCCTAAAGCAAGGACTGGTGAGGCCCTCTTAGCCAACAGCAAATTAAACCCAAATAACCCAAAATCTATGCTTCTCAACATGGACGTTGCAAAACAAGCATCAGTCCAAGGTAGAGAGAAATTCTCCTCTGGGACTGCACAACAGGTTTGCTATGCAGCACAATGGACTCTGAAAGCACATTTCCCAAAAAGTAGTAACAAAGTAGAACTCCTAAGAAATGAATGCAATGACTCCCCTAACTATTGCTGGGAGAACAGCAGACAAAGCTTTGCCAAATTAAAGGAGTCAAGCAAATCGTTACAAGGATCACACACGCAAAATTGCCCCTCTTTACCTCCTATACTCCCCTCTTCACATGTAGGAGTTACGCAGGACTGCTCAATGTCATTAAGCGAGACTTTCAGTGTAAGCCTTTTAAGAAATTGACTTTCCAATAATGAATGGTTTGTAAGGACGATCCATCCCTTGGTCGAGGGCAGCCACACTAATACCATAGGCTTCAGAGTACATACATGCCATCAAGAACATCCTAAGCCAACAAAGTCATGCTTCAGTATCAGCCAAACTAATCGCAGTATGTGCTCCGTAGCAGCAAATTAACGCCAGACTTGGATGAAAGACTAAAAGGAACCTTTAATGACTCTTCCCTATCACAGTACAGTTTGGCAAGCCCCTTCTTAATAAATAGAATCTGCATTACAACAGGTTTCAGAAGAAATATGGGCAGAGGGCTGAAAAGTGACACTAAAAACATGAAGTGAGACCCTATCTTTAAGAGGATACTTTAAGTTTATTTATTTAGGTAATGATTCAGACTTCATATAAATTGCAACAGGCTATGGTAAGACTAGGGAGGCAGTCTACACTGCTTCTCCAGAAATCCTTTCATGTGCCCATTTACCGCTTTCTACCCTCATACCCACCTCAGAACTGCAAAGTCCTTTTAAAACCAACCCCAAAAGCAGTACAGAATGCATGCTTTGTAATTTTCACTAAAGAGAAGGCCCAATGTCACACTGGATAACAGCGTGCAGGCACTCCCCAAAAATGGGCCTTTTATTTCTTTAAAATTCTGCACTTCCCTCTTAATAAAACGTCAAAAATGTTTCCAGTTCGGTCAATACTTTAAAGGCTGCAGCAGCATGCAAGAGAAACAAATGGGTTTTGTTTAAAATTAAGAAAGGTCTCCCGGAGGTGTTAATTTTGAGTATTCTGTATTTCATTTTTTCTCATCTTTGACTGAAGATTGTTTCTGCTCTCCAAATGTTCAGGAAAAGCAACAGGCTAAGAGAAAGTGGAACTTCTTTGGAAAGGTGTCACTCTGGGAACCCTTCGTCATCTTCTCCATCAACCGCTAAAGCAGCATACTTGCTTGCATGGCTGAACTTCTGAAAAAAAAAAATAATAATGGCCAGTCAGCTTAGATAACTCAAATCTTTCCCTCCAATCTAAAAACCCTGTCTCTGACCAGAATAAATCAGTCTGAGGTGAAGCACTTACTATGGACAGATCAATGCAATTAAGATGACCCAGTAGGGTTACAAATATTTTCACAAAGGAAGAGACAATCCCACAAAATTAGACCTACAGCAAGACTGGTAAAAGCATCTAGAACCTTAGCTTGTGCGCCCATGAAATAAGTTCACAGAACTAAGATGTAATAAAATCCCTTGTACTAATGATTTCAGTGCAGACAATTGAGACCCACCACTTTACAGAAATACATCAGTTAAAATGGCATTAACTCCAGCACCTTCTATTCCCCCACACCCAGTATACGTAATCTAAAACTTCAACATGTATAGTTTAACTCATTGCTAAGAAAGTAACGGTTAATGATTAATTGGTGGAAACTTGAGAATTACTAGCCTGCTTCTCTTATGTTATCTTGAAGCGGTTATGTTGAACGTCATCAGAATTACCAAGTCCGGAGACTTGACATCTAATTTGGTATTCAGCTGATTTTAAAGAACATTACTCAGCAACTCTACTAGCATAAGGGAACAGCACATCAGCCTGTTGGCAATGCAGGAGAACACGAACATTGCCACACTCTGGTATTGATAGACTAATCCTGAAAATAAAGCTATGAATAGACCATACCTCTCCAGGCACATCCTGCAGTCTCTTTGGCTCAGCTGATGGTCCAAAGTCTTGTTCGTTCATGCATTCATTCCTGTAAAAAGAAAATAAAAACTCATGTATATTACTAAAGATACATGTAACTGCAATCTACACAATTAGTCAAAGTGCACAATCTTGAAACCAACCTACAATCCTTGAGGTCCGTGCTTTACTGAACCCCACTTGGGAGTCTAGAATTCCAAGGACATTATGGCATTCATTAGGAGTTTGCCAGTGGGTTCTGTTAAACTGAGCCTCATTCCAATGTGCTCATTTGAGTGATCTAATCTCAAAACGCCAGTGCCCCTTTAAAATTGATTATTGAACCTTAACTGTAACAGCGCAGGTCTTGCTTTAACCAGAGGGTGGGATATTTGCCTTCACGTAAACTACTTATGACAATTAAAAGCCCTAAGTCAAGAGTGCTTTAGTAAGAACTGATCATCACACGAGAAGGGCTTGGTTCTTTTTAATAGCCTGGAGCTTCAGCCCACCAGCAAAGTTGGGCAAATGGATGCCGTTTAAAGCAGTGTGGCAGCACACAATGGGAGCTACTATCAGGTAAGGAGTTCTGGGAAGAGACAAGCACGGTGGTTAAAGAGGACTGAAGCATGGACCAACCTGCGATTAGGAGAGTAGCACCAAAGAAAAGTGCTGGCTACACAGTGGAGGGGTGGGGGCAGATTTGAGAACTGTGGAGGAGATAAATGTACTACTTCATGACACTGCAGTAGAAGGAGAAGGGAGCGAGCTGTGGGAGACGTTGCTGCCGCTTGTTCCGGTTGTTGTCCGTAAGGGAGCCAAAGGATCAAAGCGGTCTAGGTGTGACTTCAGCAAAAGGCGAGCCAGCCAGAAGCACTTTGGGGCGAGGCAGCCAGAAGCACTTTGGGGCGAGACAGCCCAGCTCCTTGTTTTTTCGGCTCCTCCATTTGTTGCCTGTGTAAGAAACTGGCTCTACATATACTACAGCAAAATGAGGTATAGTGTGTATAGAGTCCAGGTGACCCCAGAGGTAGGCAGATGTTAAAGTTAGACAGAACCTTACTCTGTATTTGTGGTAGAATGGTCGAGCAGTAAGAGGACAGTGTTAAGCATTTGATGTACACACAGTTAACAAATGAATTCACACACTCAAGAACTGACTCTAGGCCAATTGTTTTTGTATAAAAAATATACTGTTTTATTTTTAGAACCAAGCAAGCCTGGCACAGGTAAGCATTAAATACTTTTCAGTAAAAAGTTGCTGAATATAGAACAGTTTGAAAATGCAATAGAAATTGTACTTTGTTTTATTTACAGGGGATGCAGTAGGTTGCACCACTTAGCTATTACAGTACATTGAAATGAATAGGCTTTTTCAGTAAATTACAGGTAAGTTACTTTTTACGTTACTTTCCTAACTCAGTGCTGGATACCTAGATTCAGCACTGGGACATTTCCTGCAAACAGTTAAGTAAATATGTTTTAGTTATTTGTGCGATATTTAAAGAATATTTTTAGGTTTCAAATCTCCACACAAAGTTTTTGGAAGAAAATTGTCAATGTTATCCTTTACAGGAAAAACAGGTTATTGGTTCACAGGTAAGATATTGACTGTGGGAGTTAAGGATCTGGGGTTAGACTCATGGGTCCCCCAGGGTCAGTGATGAACTCTTATTACACCCTCAGCGGCACTAGGGCGGCAGGGTGCAGAGTGTTGAGGCCCAATGTTATCCTACAGGAAAAGGGGGTCTCCGGGTTGGTGGCTGCTGGCAAGCAGGCAATTGGGTTCGTGGGAGCAAAGCTCCTAGGGTTTAGGTCAGGACAAAAGGGGAAACAACGTAGCACAAAAGGTGCACCCTCAGCGGCATTTGGGCGGCCAGGTGCAGAGTGCTGTTGCGAGGTCAGGTGCCCTGTTTTCAATGGAGAACTTCGGATTTGCAAAAGCACTGCAGGCAGGGAGACTAAGGACTTCTGGGTGGGACCACCACTTGGAGAGGTAAGTTTGGAAGTTAAGGGTTGGTCAGGCACAGTCAGTTTGGGCACACAAGGCCGTGGGGCATCGGGTGAAATGGTGCCTTTTGAGGTCGGATCTTCTTACCAGCTCCGGTTGAGTTAGGGGGGAGGCCTTCTGGATTTAGGATGCAGGTGTCTGCTGGAGGCAGGTCAGGGGTCGCCAGTTCAGGATTGCAGGGGTGACCTCCTCGTGGTATTTTTCCACTCTAGCTCGGGCTGGGTTGGGCAGATGCAGAGTGGGCTGGATTTATGGTTTCCGGCTGCTGCCAGAGGTTGCAGTTTAACAAATCCAGTGTTCACGGGAGAAGCAGTCTTTAGAAGTGAAGGCAGGCACGTCCTCTGGGGTTTCTGAGGTTGCTGGCTGAAGGACACACCGGGATTTCGCATGAGCAGGTTCGAGGGGAGACAGGCAGGTAGGGCTGGGGCAAAGTCAGTGGGCGTCTTGTTAGCTGGCTGCACAGCTGTTCGTACTCCTTTTCTTCTTGTTGTCAGGATGGATCTGAGGAAGCAAGGTTCAGGGTGCCGCCTAAATACTAGATTTAGGGGAGTTCCAGGTAGGTAAAGGGCAAAAAGGGCAGGGACCAGGCAGATTCGCCAGTGAGAATGACCCTACAATACGATATAGACTGTTTCCCAAGCTGTTAGTCGCCAGCCGGATTTTTTGTGAGTGGTCAAGTTCAAGCAATAAAGATGCCTTTAGATTCTGTATTTATCTTCTCACTTTTACTGTGCCTCAAAGACAGAGGTCTAATGTCACTATGTCTTCTGATAGTGTGACCTATAATTTGTTTTACAGTGGTTGGGGATTACAAATTCCTCAAACTTTGCAGTCAGAGAAAGTAAAGTGAATTGTGACAATCTTGCCTGAAAGGCTACAGGATGTATTTTTTTGTAACACACCAAAATATATGTGCCTGTAAATGAATTGTATACATTCAGCAGTTAGGAAAAAAACCCACTGTTTTTGGAAATTCTGAAGTGTGATGGAAGCAAAGATTTTAATAGGATCAAAACAGAATTTACTTTGTGATGCACACATGATAAATGCTAACTGATTTAACCCCTCCCATCCTGGTGACTGAACCGCTCAGTCACCAGCCATGGACGCGCTGTGCTGATGACTGAGTGGTTCCGTCACGGCCCGCTAGACGCTCGTGCGCGGTGCGGATTCCGCGCCTGCGCTGGACGTTCTGTTGAGCGGGCGGGGCCGTGACGGAACCGCTCCGTCATCCGAACAGCGTACCCGAGGCTCGTGACGGAGCGGTTCCGTCACAAGCATGGGAGCACCGCGCGCCCCCCCCACCCCCCTAGCGCTGCGGCGGAATTGCCGCCGCAGCGAAGGGGTTAATGACCATCTCACTGCAGAATATACTGTCTTTACAGGACAGTGCGTTACCACATAATGCTTTAGTTACATTAAAAACCGCACTCCTCAGGTCCATGAAAGCTAGGTGGGTCACAAAAGTTTGTAGTTTTAAAAAGTGGGTTGAGGATCTAAAGTTTGATATGCACTGGCATAGGATGACCAAAACATAATCTGAACTGTAAATGTTGTTCGACTAATCACAAGTATTTTTTAACAACATTGTTTTGCATAGTTATGTGTGTTTTATAAAGTGGCTTCATAAATGTTGGAGAGGAGCAGTTTCTTGCTAAGTGCTGATATTAAACTGCACAAACGCAGATTCCTTGCTACAGATTATTATTATTATATTTAAGCTTATAAAGCGCACAGCTACCCGGAGGTTTCCCGGCGCTAGAGATCAAAAGTGAGGGGGAAAGCAGATTGAAAGCTGAAGCGGCATTATTGGTTGAATAACCAGGTCTTGACTTCTCTACGAAATTTAAGATAACAGGGTTCCGTGCGAAGAGATGATGGAAGAGAGTTCCAGAGGGATGGGGCCAGGACGGAGAAGGAGCGACCACCCATCCTGGCTCTCCTAACTCTAGGAACTTAAAACCTGTGCTGATTAGAAGATTGAAGGGTGCGGGCAGGGCTGTATTGATGCACTAAAGTACTAAGGTATGGTGGGGCCTGGCCTGTGTTTATCCTGTGCATGTAGCAGAGGGCCTTAAATTTTGTGCGGCTTTCAATGCGTAACCAGTGCAATTTACGAAGTGAGTTGGAAGTGGGGAATGTGTTAGGTAGTTTACAGAGCAGCCGAGCCGCCATGTTTTGGACTGTCTGTAGTTTACGGGTTACCTCTTTGCACGGCCCCAGGAGAAGAATATTGCCGTAGTCCAGTCTAGAAGTGATTAAGGCCTGGACTACGGTTTTCTGGGTCTCCTGAGGGAGCATCCCGATCTTACGAAGCCACTTGATGGTGATGCAGGTGGAGGAGATTTTGACCACATGATGTTTCATGGAGAGTTGATCATCAAAAGTGATGCCCAGATTACGAGCTGTTTTAGATGGAACGGGGAGCTTACCCATTTGTGTGGGCCAATGTTGGGGGCCCCACAGAGTAGTGTTCTTGCCAAATAAGAGAAGCTCTGTTTTCCCCCCGTTCAGCTTAAGTTTGTTTTCATGCATCCACTTGGCGATGTTACTAAGGCCGACAGAGGGAAGAAGGGGTGGAATGGGAACCGGTTGAGAGAGAGTAGATCTGTGTATCATCGGCGTATGACTAGATGATTAACCCTGCTTGTTCCGCAATGTAGGCCAGAGAGCGGACATACAGATTGAAAAGTAAGGGGCTTAGGATGGAGCCCTGGGGAACACCATGCACAGATTTATAGGTTTGAGAAACAGAGGAGGGGGAGAAGACTTGGAAAGTACGGTCTGAAAGAAAACTAATGAGCCAGTTGAGGGCTGGGCCGGTGATGCCAGATGATCTAAGGGCATTGATGAGGATGGGGTGGGAGACCGTGTCAAAAGCGGCACGCAAGTCGAGTAAAATGAGTGCCACGGTGTCCCCCTCATCCACTCGGCAACAAATAGTTTGAGACCCCCAAAAGCGTGGATTCTGTTGAGAAGCGGGATCTGAAGCCAGACTGAGATGGATGGAGGATCTTATTGGATTCAACATGCCGGGTGAGTTGTGTGATCTGTTTTTCTAGTATTTTTGAGAAAACAGGGGGGAGAGAAATGGGGCGGAAATTGGATGGGTTGTTGGAGTCAGCATTAGCCGTTTTTAATAGTGGCTTGATCATGGCATGTTTCCAAGCGGAGGGGACCTTGGCTTCTCTGAGGGAGGAATTAAGTAGATCCAGAATAATAGAGAGGGGGTGTCCAGAATTTTGTATATTTGAGGGGGAAGTGGATCCAGTGGAGAGCCAGATTTGATGTTATTGATGATGTTGATGAGTGTAGAACTGTTGAGAAGGTTCCAAGTACTAATTTGCTGGGCGGGTGGAATATGGATTTCCTCTGAGTGTTGGGGTTCAGGAGAGATCACAGAAACAGGCCTGTTAGGGGGGGCTATTCAGTTGCAGAAATGTAGAGAGCTTGTCTGCAGAAGTCTCAGGGTCACCTAGGGTGACCGGATCAAGTAATTTTGGGGAAGAAGAGGGGGAAATCGGCTTATCAAAATCAACATAAATGGTGTCAATTTTGGAGATAAAAAATTCAGCCAGGGAATTGCATTGTGAGGCGTCTAGGCAGGGCGCTTTGGGCTGACATGCTGCTCCCGATAATTCTTGTACAGCCTTAAAGAGTGCCTTGGGGCGATTTTGTGCCTCGAGTATGGTAGTATTGACATATTCTCTTTTGGCAGTTCTGCAGAGTATATGGTAGTTATTTAAGGCGGTCTTGTATATTTGCTTAGAGCCTGTATCTTAGTGTATGCGCCACTTGCGCTCAAGGTTTTTACATAAGGTTTTTTCTTTTTTCAATACATCTGTGAACCAGGGCGCGAGGGTGATGCTGGTTGTGCTTTTTCTTTTGCTGGGGTAGACACACATTAACAGCTTCAGTTAGCCAGGTGTTAACTATGGACTCCGCTTTAATGTTGGTGACTTCAGTAAGGGGTATGGTATTCTCAAGATAAGCGTTAAGTTTTGTAGGGTCCAGATTATTCCATTTTCTGAAAGGTCTAAGTTCAGTGAGGGTCGAGGGAAGGTTGGACTGACAGCTAATAGTGACAGAAAAAGTCACGAAGTAGTGGTCTGACCATAGGATGGGTAGAGATGGGCTGCACACAATGGATTCAAGATTGGAGAGGATGGGATCAAGAAGATTCCCAGCTTTTTGGGTGGGGCCAGAATTGTGTAAAATGATATTCAGAGCTGCTAGGTCCTGAAGAAGATAGGAGGTAATCGAGCAAGATGGGTCATTAAAGTGCAAATTTAGGTCACCGATGATCGTGAAATTCGTGGAGTCCTGAAGTAGAGGGCAATAAGCTCGGGAAGGGCAGTGGCCCACGAGCTGGCAGAGCCAGGCGAGCGATAGATTAGCATCCCAGAAAAGGTAAAATTAGGGAATAGCAGAAGTTTAAAATATCCTGCTTCACTGTTCGGTATGTCAAAGTCCTCCCATTTACAAGAATATAGTTGTTGAAAATTATGGCGATGCCGCCACCCTCTTCCCCACTCTGTTTTTTCCTATATACATGTGGTTGTCGGGGAGGGCAGATGCAATGTCAGGGCCAGAGTGATCTTTGAGCCATGTTTAAGTAAGAAATGGAGCCGTTGGTTGGATAGAGATAAGAAGATCAAAGATGTCTCTCTTGTGTTTCCCTAGAGACCTACAATTTAGGCTAATAAACGAAAAAACTTTTGGGGGCTTTGTGTGTGTAGGCCGAAGTTGAGAGGGAGGGAAATTACAGGTCGCTATATTTGTTAAAGAGGGGAGGGAGGAAAGGGAAAGGTTGCAATTAGAGCAGGTGATGGGGGCCAGATGACAATTCAGGGGCAGACTGTGTGAACAACATGCAGATGCCCACAACATACATGTAGTTCCTGAAGACCGAGCTCTAGGCAGCAGAGTTGGTCTTCTATATTAGGCGTCCTTATAACGGCTGCATTTGAGTCCTTGTTGGCGACTGGATTCATTTAGCTTAAGCCAGTCTTCCAGAAGTGTTGCACAAATGTTTAAGAACGAGGTGCACTGGCTAGCATTGCAAAAAGTTAGCAGAATCGATAGCAGAGGCACGGAGTGAGACTAGGATCTGCCAATGTGATGCCTCCTGAGTTTGCACATTTACAAACAAGCTGCATCAAGGGAGTCCATCCATGGAAGAATGCTCATCAGTCACGTGGCCTAAGTTTTAATGTCTATTTGTTTTACTGCTGACATGATTTTGTTAGTGTTATTTGACTTGTTATGACGCATATGGAAAGAGTTAGCATTCTCAGACTTATAAGTGCTAGTGTACGGTTGGGGAGTGTGTGAATGTAGTGTGGCATACACAACAAATGTTTTGATGTTGTACAAGTATGGTAGAGGCTGCTCATATAGTGTTGCTATGATCATGTGACTGTGCATATGTGTGGAGTGAAGCAAAGGAGAGTGAGATGGTTCTGCTGATGGTTGTGCATGTCATATGCCATCCAGTGGTTGATCTGGACTAGTTTTTGATTGGGTTGCTACTTAGTTTTGAAGTGTCAAACCTTTGTGGTTGTGGTAATAGCAAGTAGTGTCTGTTCGTGAATTCCATGTGGTTTTGGATGGTTCCTGTCTTTGCTTCTTTTAGTGAGGGATAGATTCCACTAACATTTTCTTTTTTTTTGTTTGTATAGTGGATCTTTTTAGCAGATTATAAGCAATGGTGGCTCTGGAGGAGCTCAGCTTAGCACATGTCTTGGCTGCCAGGTGGAAGAAGGACCTTCCACCCACTCTGTTCCTGTAGAAGCGGGGGCGGCTAGGGAGAGGTTGACTGATCATTGGTTTCTCTTAGCTGCTTGTAAGGAGAGGCAGTTGCTTGAGGTATTGAGGTTCGATGTTGGAGGGACTTATATGCATGAAGGAGCAGCTAGAAAGTTACCCTTTCGGCGATGTGTTTGTGCAGTGGGATATCAAGGATTAGTCTGGTTGTGACGTTCTGCACCGTCTGTAGTTTGAGGAGTTTCTTGTTGATTTGTTGCTGTAGTCCAATCGGCTAGTGATGTGTCAGAAAGTGGCACTATATATATTGGACGAGAATAAGGTACAGTGAAAATAGAGTCCACCAACCCCAGAGGTATACCAGAGGTTAAAGCCGGGTGTGACCTTACTCTCTAAAGTGGTAGCTTGGTAGAGCAGTAAGACAGTACCAGAGGACAGTGCAAAGAATTTGTTGTGCACACTCAGCAAAAGGTTTCACACACTCAAAGACTGAACTCCAGGCCAATTGTTTTTATATCACAAGGTATAGTTGTTTTATTTTTAGAACCAACAGGTATAAAAATATACTTTTCTCAGTGATGAGTAATCTCAGGTTATTGCTTTGCAGAAAGGCAGTGACTTTGTAAACTCAATAGGTACGGGGGTTGCAATAGGCAACACAATTCTACACACAATTTAGCATTGAGCTCAATGGGTTTTTCTACACAATTACAGTTGATTACTTTGTAGATTACTTTTGTAAGTCCAAGACTGGATCTAAGATTCAGTCGTGGGGTCTAAGCTGGAAATAGTTTAGAAAAATCGTTTTGGTTATTGCAATGATTTTCAAGGAATACAAAGGTATTTCAAAAGTTCACACTTAGAAACTTTTCAGTGAAAATCTGGCAATGTTATCCAATGGCAGAAAATTCAGGTTACAGGTAAAGTATGTTCTCGTTACTTTTGTAATCCAGTACTGGTCTCCTAGGTCCAGCACTGGGATCTCTACATAGGACAGGTAAGTAATTACGTTTCAGTAGTTAGTATGTTTAACAAATATTTCAAGTTTTCAAAAGTAGACACTGAAGAAATTTCATAGAAAAGCAGACAATGGATTCCTATGGAGAAAATTCAGGTTACTAGTAAATCCGGTTCGGATTACTTGTGTGGTTCAGTACTTGACTACAAGGTACAGTACTGGCTTCTCTCCGGATCACAGGTGAGTACTTTGGAATTCAGGGATTTTATAGGAATATTTTAAGTTTTCAAAACTTCACACTTAAAAGATTTTTCGAGTCAAACCAGTCATTGTTATCCAATGGCAGGTAAGTGAGTTACCGGTTTTCAGGTGAGTACTATACTGGCAAAGTTAAGGTTCTGGGAATGGACTCAAGGGTCCCGCAGGGTCAGGTAGGTACAGTTGGTTCACCCTCAGAGGCACAGGGGCGGCCGGGTGCAGAGGTAGTTAGGCCCAATATTAACCAATGAGGGGCAGGGGGCCTTCGGTTGGTGGCTGCTGGCTAGGCCACGCGGCTGTGGGAGCTGAGCTTCTGGTCACTTGGTCAGGTCAAATGGGGAAGTAGGATAGGGCAAAGGCTGCACTGCCAGAAGCACTTGAGTGGCTGGGTGAAGGGTGCTTTTGAGTCGTTGGGTGCTCAATGTTAGTCAATGGGAAAGGTAAAAAGGGAACAAAGGCTGCAGACTCTGGGACGGTGATTCTTCAGGTGCGACCACCACTTAGAGAGGCAAGTTGGGATCCTGGAGAAGAGGTACGTACCCCAAAGGGAGGCACAGGAAGCCACAGGGCGCTGGGTGCAGGGGTGTCAGGAAATCTTACACTCAGCTGGTCGTGGTTGGAGGGGTCCCTGGTTCTGAGGCTGCAGGCGTCATCTGGTTCGTCAAGGAGGGTCTTTGGGCACTGAACTTCGGGTCCCAGTCGCCGGGGGGACGTCCTCGTGGTCTTGGATCACTCGGGCACAGGCCGGGCTCAGCAGGTGCAGAGTGAGCAGGTCTTGAGTTTCCTGTCAGGCACAAGGGGTTGGTTGTTGAAGCAGAGCCTCTGCTTATGGGAGTCCCAGTCTTTAAGAGGGTCAAGGCAGGCAGGTCCTCCGGGTGTCCCGAGGTGGCTGTCCACAGGAGTCGCCGGGATTAAGCAGGAGCAGGTTCCAGGATCAACAGGCCGGTAGGGCTGGGGCCAAGTCAGTTGTTGTCGTCCTGTTAGCAGCTGTACGGCGGGTCATCTTCTTTCTTTTCGTATTGGGATCTCCGAAGGAAGGTTCAGGGAGCCCCTAAATAATGAATTTAGGGGTGTTACAGGTAGGGTAAGGACAGGGACCAATGGGTCCCTGTCCTGGGGTGAGTACACCCCCTAGCCTGCTCCTCTCCTGTGGGAGGGGGGGCAGGGGCCTAGCTGGGATTGGGCAGGGCTCCCCATCTTCAAGATGGCCGGAGCCCAGGGTCGTGTTTCACCTCGTCTCCCCCACCTGATGGGTGGGGTTGGCACAGGCTGGCACACTACCCTTCCTGACCTAGTTTTTTCCACCAGTCTTCCCGCCAGAGTGGGGTTAGGACTGGTTGGGGCAAGTTGCTGGGTACAGCAAATGGTCTGGAGAAGCTCACAGAGGCGGCATGCCTATGAAGCATCCCCCTGCCCATCCTGGGGGAGAAGACCTAGCACCTCGCCCAGGATGTGCATTGTTGCAGGCCCAGGAGAGCGGGTGCTCTCCACCCAGGGGTCCAGCAACATGTCGGCTGTGTGGCAACCTCTGCAGCCACTCAGCCCAGACGTGGATTGTAGGTTAGGATTTCAGAGGGCATCTCCAAGATGCTCTCTGGTGCATTTTACATTAAATCCCACACTGGCATCAGTGCGGGTTTAATGTGCGGAGAAGGAGTAGTTTCTGCCCTGTAACTCCAGCTCTGTAGTAGTCATAATCTAGTGAATAGTCCCGCCAATGTGCGTGGACCCCGGCAATCAAAAATAATCTCAAGTTGTCAAATCATGCAGAACTGCAAAGACACTTAAGAGAGAATTTAAAGACAAATAATGCAGTCTATCTCCACAGGCTACACTGTCCAGTACTTCAGCTAGAAATTCCACCAAACCACACCACACCACACAACACAGCCTGCACAGTTTCTTCCATAGAGAACCTTGCCTCTACCAGTAAAAGACTCTGGAACGATAGAGAGAGACATGAACAGACAAGCCCCATAGGCTGCCATTATGTGGCTTAAATAGGATACTGTGCCTTTAAGAGAACTTTCCAGATCTTCTCCCAGTATCCCAGAATGCATAGCAGGTCCCTTTTACTTTCAGTTCTTTTTTAAGGCGTAACAAGCCAGACCTGTAGCATTCCTTACATGAATATCTTTCTCCACCGGGGAGGAGGGCGGGCGCTTATGACTAACAGAGATACCCCTACTACAGAACTGGAGTTACAGGACAGAAACTACTCCTTCTGTAGTAGGGGATCTCTGTGTATAGTCATAATCTAGTGAATAGAATGGCAAGCCCATCCCCACACCAAAGCGGCAGTGAAGAGAAGAACAGAAACACCACTATTGTGCAAACAAATTCCGCAGCGAAGCCTGCCCAACCTGAGCATCTGCCCTGGCATCAGTGTCCAGACAGTAATGCTTAGCAAAGGTATGAACTGGCTTCCAAGTGGCTGCCTTTCAGATCTCTGCAATCGGAACATTACGGAGTAAAGCTGTCGTGGCAGCTTTTCCCCTGGTGGAATGAGCCTTCGGTTTACCGCCCAAGGTCTTATTAGTTTGAGTTTAAAATTACTTGTATAGCGCACGTATACCAGCGGTTTCTTGGCGCTAGAGCTAACAGGCTAAAGCTAATAGCTTTTAGGTAACACAATTGTATGCAGGACACAATCCACCTAGAGATGGACTGCTTAGAGGTAGCAAGACCTGTCCTGACCGATCCATAATTGACAAATAATTGGTCTGACCTACGAATATCTTTGGTTTTATCCAGATAAAATTTCAACACCCTCCTAACATCCAGGGAATGTAGAGACCTTTCCGCTGGAGATGAAGGATTCGGAAAAAACGTAGGCAACGTTATGGTCTGGTTGACATGAAAATCAGAAATAACCTTGGGAAGAAATTTAGGGTGAGTACGCATAAAAATCTTAGCAGCATGAAATAAGGTTCTTGGCAACACAACGCCTGAATTTCACTCACCCTGCGGGCCGATGTAATGGCCACGAGGAACGCCGCCTTCCAGGACAGGTGCTGCAACGCAGCCTTAGGAATAGGTTCAAAAGGCTCCTTCATCAATCTGGACAGCACCACATTCAATTCCCATGAAGGCGAAGGATTTCATTATATGCGGACGACTTGTTGCTGTTTCTGGAGGACTCAGTGGCGGCGCTGGAGGGAGCGGTTCAGATGCTGTCGTGTTTCGGGAGACTATCGGGCATTAGGGTCAACTGGAGCAAGACATGCATCTTTCCGTTACGGGCGAACACGCCCTGTCCACCCCCGACGACGGACGTGGTTTGGGAGGGGTCGTGCTTCACCTACCTAGGGGTCCGCATATATCATGAAGCCAACGACCTGTTGGAGGGAAACATAGGTCGCTGTATTGGGGCCCTGAAGGGATGTATGGCCTTTTGAGCGTCTCTCCTCCTCTCGGTACAAGGCAGGGTAGAATTGCTTAAGATGGTGGCTTTGCCCCGATTGCTCTACTATTTCCGCATGTTGCCAGTATGGATCCCTCAGCGGGTTTTTAAGGAATTAAGGACCTTGACGACCGACTTCATTTGGGGACATGGGAGGCGCCGCGTAGCACTGAAAACTATGATGAGACCTAAGATTGAGGGAGGAATGGCGGTTCCTTATTTCAAATTATATTATTTGGCGGCACAGCTGCAGATGACAAAATGTCGCAAGAGAATTTAGGGGCCCAGATCAAGACAGGGGGACAGGGATTCAGAGACATATCCTATCCTATATTATCATGCAACAGAGGTTGGAATTGCGACATCTGGCCATGGAGGAGAAAACTCTGCGGCTCTGCTGGCATAGAAACTTGAAGAGCGGTGGCGGCGCGTCCCTATGCTCCGGAGATCCCTTTTGGGGATGCTGACGGCGTTGCCACATGGAGGAGATTGGTCTCCATTACTGGATTGGGAGGACTTGGGCCTTCAGATGGTGGGGGACATATATATTGGTGAGGTGTTAGTGCCCTTCAGAGTGCTCCAGGACCAATTTGGCCTCCCTAATGGGAGTTTCTTGTTGCACGCGGCGGTGACGGCGGCTATACAGAAACATTGGAAAGCAGGTTTATCAGAACCCTGCACAACCATGGCCTGCCAATATGTTGTAATGGCAGGTACGTTCAAGGCGGTCACCTGCCTCCACACTAGAATGCTTCACGAGGGGCTGAGTCCGCTCACGGCCTTAAAGCAAAAATGGGAGGAAAGTATAGGGAAACCCATACCGGATACGACCTGGGGCCATATTTTGAGGAGAACGTGGAAGGGGTGCAGAAATGCCCGGTTTCAGCAAGTGCATTTCTTTGTAATACACAGAGCCTACCTGACTCCGGGAAAGATTCGGAGATATTTCCGGGTGCAGGAGGCAGCATGCCCTAGATGCCTGACACCCTATGTGGAATTGGATCGCTGTGCCCAAAATTGGGGTCATATTGGTCGGAGGTGGGGGAGCTTCTTAATGCGGTCACTGATCGACAGGTGGAGTACGATATGGCGACATGTCTGTTGCTCTGGTTCCCTCGTACGGCCAAGACAAAAGTAACAAGCAAATTCATTGACCTGGGCCTCATTCTGGCCCAGAGAGAAATTACTTGGCATTGGAAATCGAAAGAGGGTCCGGCAACTAGGCGATGGACGAACGAATTGCAGAAATGGGCACAGAGTGAAAGTGCGGTCAGACTTCGACAAGCCACTCGCACAGCAAATGTGAAGGGATTAGAAATGGCGAGGGCCTGGGAAGCAATAGTGCAGGCCCTAAAGGACTATTTAACTGAGGACGAGGATTAGGAGATGGCCAATATAGGAGGTTCTATGGGACACGGAGACATGTATGTATGGATCCCTCAGGTAGCCACAGTTTTGATTGTGTGTAGATGGATAAGGCCCGCATCAGCAGCAGTTACAGGGGGTGGGATAAGGGGAGGGTTAGTTGGGATCCGATACTGACAGAAGAGAGACTTTAGTGAACGGTAGACTCAGGCAAGGGCATATGACCGGAATAATCAGGGAACAGGTTCCCAACGGCGAAATTAGGTCGATAGGAGGCAGATCATCAAGAGAGCCCGGTGAGGGACGCTCCCTGTGGATAAGTTAAGTTCGAATTGCTGGTATTTGACATATGGGGGACTCTGTCATCGGTTAATTGTTTTTGTGTGTGGGGGGGGAGGTGGGGGGGGGGGGGGTGTTGGGAGTTATAGAAAATCAGATACCAATTGCACTGTTGACCAGATGCCTGTACACGATGGTTTCTTTGATATCTCTGTAAGATTGATAGCTAATGCCGCCCGGCCTCCGGGATGTGGGCTAAATGGCTGTGCGAAGTATCATCGCTGATCGGCGAATTAGGAGGTTCAGAGATGTGGAGGTCACAATACCTCATTGTTTTTTATATCTGCAATAAAAACAAATTAAAAAAAAATAAAAAATAAAATGAAGGCGAAGGAAGCCTGACAGGAGGGAACACTTTCTTCAAGCCTTTCAAATAATCTTTGATCACAGGGATCTGGAAGAAGGACGTATGTGAAGGGCATTTCCTGTAGGCAGTCAATGCAGCAAGATGAACCTTAATGGAATGAACATTAAGTCCAGACTGCGCCAAATGTAGAAGGTAAGGAAGGATGACGTCTTCCTTGCACGTCGTCGGGTCATAGTTCTTGGACTTGCACCAGATATAGAACCTATTCCACTTGTAAGCATAGGAAGTCCGAGTGGAAGGTCTCTTAGACTCCTTCAGTATGTCCATACAATCTTCGGGCAGATTCAAATGGCCATATTGCACTATCTCAGGAGCCATGCCGCCAAACTCAAAGACGAGAGGTTGGGGTGCAACATCTGCCCCCCCGAACTTCGTGAGAAGGTCCCGCCTGCACGGCAGCCATATGTGAGGAAGGAGACCGGTGAAGCAGGTCCGTGAACCACCACTGTCTGGGCCATTCCAGGGCAATGAGTATCATCCGAGCCCTGGACCGGGCCAGCTTGATGAGCACCGCCAGAATCAGGGGAATGGGTGGAAAAGCGTACAGAAAGCTGTTCGACCAGTTGATCCATAACGCATTCCCCAGCGTCCCCTGCTGGTAGTACCTGGAGGCGAAGTCTCGGCATTTGCTGTTTTCGGCGGTGGCGAACAGATCTACGTCTGGAGTCCCCCACCTTGCGAAGACTTCTGCTAGTACTTCGTCGTTTATGACCCATTCGTGGTTTTCCTGAAACAGTCTGCTCAGTGCTTCCGCCTAAACATTCTGCATACCTGGCAGATGGGTAGCCGTTATCGTCAGTCCTCTGGCCAGAAGCCAGTGCCAGATCGCCTGCGCCTCCTGTGACAGGGTGCGCGATCTCAAACCCCCCTGCTTGTTGAGGTAATACATCGTGGTCGTATTGTCCGTCTGTACAAGCAGAGAGTTGGTCTGAAAGGACGGAAGAAAGGCCTTCAGTGCCAAGTGGACAGCTCTGATTTCCAGGAAATTGATGTGATATGTGGCCTCCATCGGGGACAACGTTCCTTGAATCTGTAAGTTTCCGGAGTGCACCCCCCAACCATGGAGAGAAGCATCAGTCACAACAGTCTGCATGGGAATGTCCTTGTGAACGGGAACCCCTCTGAGGAGATTCTCCGCTGAACACCACCACTTCAGCGACTGAAGAGCATGCAGAGACAGTCGTATCTTGTCGTCCCAAGATCCTTTCCTCTGATCCCACTGGTCCTCCAAGCACTCCTGCAACGGTCGTATGTGCAGTTGTGCATGTGGCGTCAGGAAGATACAAGAGGCCATCAATCCAGGTAGAGAAGACACCGTCCGGTTGTAGATGGAGTGGTCATAAGAGCCTGAGCCTTCCGAAGGAGTGTTAATAGTCGCTCCTCCGAAGGAGACACGCTTGCTGACAGCGTATTGATGGAGGCTCCCAAGTACTGTATGCATTGGACCGGAGTCGGGACAGACTTGGACATGTTGATGTGCAACCCCAGCTTGTTCAAGAGAACGAACATAAGTTACTTACCTGTAAACTGTGGTTCTCCAGTATTGGTGTCTTTCATAGATTCACATGCTTGAATATTCCCCGTCGTGGAAGTGGGAGTCCCACTGTACATGAAATAGCAGTAATATATGCATATATAAGTAAAATTATTATAATTATATAAATACATATACATATATAAAATACAGTAAAATACCAAGAAAACTCAAAAGTACCATAGAACTGAATAGGCCCATAGAAGTCTAAGGGAAAAACTCAACTTGGTAACATATCAGTATCATTATGTTTTGGTCCAAATTCCAGCCAATCAGGCTGTAGCTCCCTCTAGAACCTTCTCCTCAGAAGCCCAAGACCTCAGATTTTCGTAGCACAGAGTAACCAAAAGTGCCTGAGGAGAAGAGAGCCTCTGAGGGGAGGACGGGAGGGTCGCATGTGAATCTATGAAAGACACCAATACTGGAGAACCACAGTTTACAGGTAAGTAACTTATGTTCTTCTCCAGTATTAGGGGTGTCTTTCATAGATTCACATGCATGAATAAGAGTAGAAAGCAGTAATCATCATATAAGTCATAAAGGTAACAGTAAATTCAAGCATATAATAAACATATCATATTTAAAGAGAACCTTTATGACTGGAGGCGGGTAGCAACAGAGGCTCACCTTTAATGCAAAAGATTCCGCAGCACCGCTTGTCCGACTGCTGCATCAGCGGCGTCTGTTGACTGCAGACAGTAGTGCTTCGTAAAAGTATGGCTGCTCGACCACGTAGCAGCTCTGCAAATATGTCGGAGGTACCCCTGCAAAGAGGGCAGTAGAAGCTGACACAGCTCTGGTTGAATGAGCACGTACTGGAGCTGGAAGAGGCTTGCCAGCCCGTTGACAAAAGGTAATGGTGGAAGCAATCCACCTAGTAATAGTTTGTTTGGTAACAGGTTGTCCTTTGCAGGTCGGGCCATAGGCCACGAACAGTTGATCAGATTTCCTGATGGATGCAGTGCGCTGAATGTAAAACTTAAGACAACGTTTTAAATCCAGGGAATGTAATGAACGTTCCGCAGGAGTTTGTGGAGCAGGAAAGAAAGTTTTCAAAATGACTGGTTCATGGAGATGAAAATCAGTGGGAACTTTCGGAATAAATTTAGGATTAGTACGGAGTGTAACAGCCTCTTTTGAGAACTGGAGAAAAGGCGGCTGAAATGTGAATGCCTGAATGTCACTGACACGCCTAGATGACGTCAAGGCGAGCAATAGGGCGACTTTCCACGTGAGGAATTTCAAGCTTGCTGAATGGATGGGTTCAAAAGGAGGTAGGAGGAGCTGAGACAAAACCAGATTTAAGCGCCAAGCAGGCGGAGGACGCCGAATGGGTGGAAACATACGGAAGAGGCCTTTAAAAAACTGTTGAATGATTCTAGACGAATACAGTGAGGTAGAACCATCATGACGGAAGCGAGAGAGAGCCGCCAGAAATCCCTTCAGAGTGGAGTGGGCAAGTCCTGACTTTGCAAAGGATAGGAAGAAAGGCAGGATTTGTTCTGGTTTGGCAGTCATCGGATCCAAGGCTTTGATGTGGCACCAGACACAGAAACGCTTCCACTTCAACTGATAGGTTTTAATGGTGGAAGGAGCACGGGCGTGCACTAACACCTCTCTACAGTCAGCGTTGATGGTCAGACGCGCAAATTCATGGTGTTCAGGTTCCAGGCATGGAGCTGGAGGTATGCTGGATCCGGATGGCAAATCTGCCCCTGCTGCATCGTGAGGAGGTGAATGAAGCGGAATTGGCTCGTTCTGGGAGAACAAGAGCAGGTCCGAGAACCATGGGCGCCGCGGCCACTTGGGTGCGATCAGGATGATGTGGCAGGGTTGAAGCCTCATCCTGTGCAACAAGCGCGGAATCAGAGGAAGCGGAGGGAAAGCGTAGCTGAATGCGTTCAACCAGCGAATCGAAAATGCATTTCCGCTCGACTCTGTGGGGATGAAGACTTGCAAAGCGTTGGCATTTCCTGTTGGTGATAGTCGCAAAAAGATCCATCTGCGGCTGGCCCCACTGGCGGAAAATGAACTCAAGAGTTGGTTGATTGAGTTCCAACTCGTGGTTGTTCGAGAAAGACCTGCAGAGTGAATCCGCAAGAACATTGGAAGCGCGCGGCACATGGATGGCTGTGAGATGTATTTGATGACGAATCGCCCATTCCCATATCTCCTGTGCTTGTTGGGAAAGCAAAAGGGACCTTGTGCCGCCCTGCTTGTTCAGGTAATGCATGCTGGTGGTGTTGTCTGTCCTCACCAGCAGAAATTGACCTTGAACAATCCGTTGAAAAGACTTCAGGGCAAGGAAGATCGCCAGAAGCTCTAGGCGGTTTATTTGCCAAGAGCGGTGGACCGCACGCAGTCCATTTTCCTTGTACTGACAGACCTTCGAGATGCGCTCCCCAGCCCTCCAGGGACGCATCGGTTAGAAGCGTCAGAGTCTGAGCAGCGTCTTGAAAAGACAGACCTTTTGAAATGTTCGGAGGGTGAGCCCACCACTCCAGAGCATTCTGAATGTTGGGCGTGAGAAGGATCCTGTCGTTGCATGACCCTGAAATCTGTTTCCACTGCTTGTCTAACTCCTCTTGGACGACCCTCATATGTAGTCTGCAGTGGGGAATCAACTGTATGGCAGAGGAAGCCATGCCGAGGAATGATTTCAACATCCGGACTGAAACGTACAGTTTTGACTGCAGGGACCGTACCATCTGGAGCATACTGTCTTGTCTTTCCTGGGAGACAAAAACCATTGCCAGGTGAGAATCTAGTGAGGCTCCTAGAAAATCTCGCCGCTGAGACGGGCGAAAGTGTGACTTCTGGCAATTGATGGAAAGGCCCAAGTCTTGAAACAGGGAGATGCAAGACTGCGTATGCTGGATTGCCAGTTGGAGGTTCAGAGCCTTTATGAGACAATCGTCCAGGTATGGATAATACTGTATGCCTTGCAGGCGCAGAAAGGCAGCTACCGGGGCCATGATCTTGGTAAAGACCCTCGGTGCTGAACGGAGGCCGAACGGCAGGGCTTTAAATTGGAAGTGTAGGTGTCCAACTGTAAAACGAAGATATTGTCTGTGCCTGGGGTGGATCGGAACATGAAAATATGCGTCCTGGAGGTCGATCGTGGAGAAGAACTCTCCCGGATTGAGGTAATGTAGAATCTGGAGCTGGGTCAACATTTGAAAAGTTTTGGACATGATTAATTTGCTTAAAGCTTGTAGATCCAAAATTGGGCGCCATTCTCCCGATTTTTTATTTACTAGAAAAAAGCGGGAGTAAAATACTTTGCCCTGCTGGCCTTATGGTACTACCTCGATGGCACCTTTCCTGATCATTAATTTGACTTGAGTCAAAAGGTCCTTGAAATGGGGAGGAGGTGGGCCAGTAGGAGGGCGAGGTGGAGGAAATTTTGTGAATTCTAAGGTGTGTCCTTTTGAAATCAGATCTAGGACCCACTGATCGGAAGTAATGTTGGACCAATTCAAGATGTAATTTGAGATTCGACCTCCAATTTTTACATTCAGTGGAGAAATAGTGCTGGGACGGTCACCGTTTCTTCGCATTTTAACCACCTCTTTAGGTAGTTCCTTTGGTATGGTCTGGAGGAGGTCTGACGACTCTGGGACTGGTAAGTTTGTCTTTGTCGATTGTCATTGTAGGAGCGATATTGGTTTGAGCCACGAAAAGTGGAATAGTTGCCTCCTCTACCACGTGCTCCTCGAAAGGGGCGTTTCTTATATTGGAGAGACCCCAACGCCTTGGCAGTATCCGTGTCTTTCTTAATTAACTCGAGGACCTCGTCGACATGCTTTCCGAAAAGCGATTCCCCATCATAAGGAAGATCGAGGACTTTAGCTTGGACTTCAGGGCGAAATGCTGTTGATTTTAACCAGCCTTGACGCCGTAAAACAGCAGCTCCCGCCAACTGTCTAAACCCCGTAGAGGAGATATCAATGGCGCAGTCTATGATCTCCGAGGAGATTTTTTCGCCCTCCTGAATGATGGTTTGTGCCTCTGCACGAATATCGTCTTGAAGTTGTGGAAGCAATGCCGCAATCTCGGACCACATTTGGCGGTCATACCGTCCAAGAATGGCCAAGGAATTAGCTGCCCTTACAGTGGTGGCTGCCATGGTAGTACATTTTTTTTCCCTATGGAATCCAGCTTTCGGCCTTCCTGATCTGGAGGAGAAGTAAGGGGCGTTGAAGGATTGCGAGACCTCTTTTGAGCTGCCTGAGTAATGACGGAGTCCGCCTTGGGTTGAGACACCAAACATGCTGGAGAATTTGCTGGTGCTTTATATTTTTTATCAAGTTTTGGCAGGACAGCTGGGATCGAATTCGGTCGCTCCATTAATTTGAGACCTTCCTCCCACATGTGGTCAATAATAGGGATAGTGTGAGCTTGCCTTTGAGGCAGGTCTTTAAAATCGTAGAGAAAGCAGTCAGTTTGTTGGACGTCCAAAGTGAGATGAAACCTCTTAGCAGCGCGATCCATCAAATTGTGGAAGCTGCCAATGTCCACAGGAGGCGAAGCCAATGGCGACATTGGTGGAGTGGAAGGCGTGTGAGCCCTGTAATCATCCCAGTCTTGAAGGACATTGTCGTCATCATTTGGATCCGTATTTTGAGGATCAGGATCGTCATTGTCCGTATCAGGCAGGGCATGCACCGGTGATCGTGACGGAACTGGTGCAGAGGCTTGTGGTTGCGGGACTGGAGAAGCAGGCCGAGATGGAGGAAATCTGTGGTTATAATCATCCAGCATGTGTTGCAGAATCCTTACAAAAGACAGTGGTATCTGTTGTTTGGTCTGACAAGTGCTTCTGACCTATCTACTGGAAAACGTTCGGTCCCATCTTCGACGTACTCTTCCTCCTCCTCATCATAATCCTGGCACTTAATGTGCAGCTCGGATGGACTAGTTGCTTGACCAAAGGCATTATCATGCTCCGAACCATCATTGGAGTCCTCCGCAGACTGAAATAACTTATCAGGAAGTGCAGATCGACTCTTAATCGGACTCAGTTGAATTAGAGGTACGCGTCGCAGCGTAGAAGCAGTAACCACTGTGAAGGTGGTAGCTATGGCTAAAGAGTGGTGCAGCGTTGACGAGCCCGTCGACGTGGCGATGGAAGAGTCAACAGCCGTTTGAGGCGTCTGGACTGTGTCCACAGGCAAGGATTCCGTTGAATGAAGTGTCTCATGCTTCGTCGACGATGATTTCTTCCGCGTCGACTGAGTCGTCGACGAGTCAATGGACTTTCTCGTCGACGAAGATGGTCCCGTCGGATAACGAAGGACCGTCGACGAAGTGACAGTCGTTGACGAAGCCGTCGTCGACGGTAAGGCAGTCGTCGACGAGGTAGTTGTTGGTGGGCAAGACCCGTCAACGATGTAGAAGTCTTGGTCGACGACGAGGAGTGCGTCGACAAAAGGCGCGTCGACTGTTGAATCTTCGTCGACAAGGAGGATTTAGAAGCCGTAGACGAGATCTTCAAAACAGAGGTAATAGGCCTCACCTCATGTGATGTCGACGAGCTGGACGTCGTCGACGTAGTTAGAGGACATAGAGCAAGACGACGTGGAGACAGCATCCATGGATTTCGTCAACGTCGATGGGCGCGTCGACGAGCCCGTCGACGAGCCAATGCCCATTTTAAAGGATGAAGGCATGGCTTTGGACAATGACGCCAGAGAACCAGGTCTCGTAGGCGCATGTGGAGGCAAATCCTGTGGGGAGACAACCTTGGAAACATCAACAAGTCTCTTTTTCTTCAGAAAAGGAGAAGGTATCTCAGTCTCCGACCGACGTTTCTGAGAGGTCTTGGAATGAAAAGAGGAGACACTCTCATCCTCCGAGACCACAGCGTCCGTTGTCTTCAACTTCTGAAGCCACAGAAGGAGACGGGCCTCTGTCCCTTAAAGTTTTAGGTGGAAAAGTACGACAGTACTTACAGGTCTTCACTTCATGGTCAGGGTAGAGACAGTAAATACATTTACTGTGTGGATCTTCATGAAAGACGCAGTTTTCCACAGGATGGACAAGATCTGAACAAAGATTTTCTTGAAGAAGACATTAAGAATTGAAAATACAGGTAAATAAGTTGAAAAAACTGAGCAGAGCTCAGGGAGACTCCCTTCAAACGACATGCGGTAGAAAATCTGAGGTCTTGGGCTTCTGAGGAGAAGGTTCTAGAGGGAGCTACAGCCTGATTGGCTGGAATTTGGACCAAAACATAATGACAATGATATGTTACCAAGTTGAGTTTTTCCCTTAGACTTCTATGGGCCTATTCAGTTCTATGGTACTTTTGAGTTTTCTGGATATTTTACTGTATTTTATATATGTATATGTATTTATATAATTATAATATTTTACTTATATATGCATATATTACTGCTATTTTATGTACCGTGGGACTCCCACTTCGACGACGGGGAATATTCAAGCATGTGAATCTATCAAAGACACCCCTAAAACTGGAGAAGCACGTCTTCTGGAAGTGTGCTCGAGCTTCCGAGAATGAGGAGGCCTTGATCAACCAATCGTCCAGGTAAGGGTAGACGAACACCTTGTTCTTCCTCAGGTGTGCTGCTACCACCGCCATGCACTTCGAGAACGTTCTCGGCGCAGACTTTAGTCCGAATGGGAGTACTGTGTATTGATAATGATTGGCGCCGACTTGGAATCACAGGAACTTCCTGTGTTTGTGTGCAATGGGCACATGGAAGTACACATTCTGAAGGTCTATAGCACATAGCTAGTCTCCCTGTTGCAACAGAGGATAAATCTGATGCAACGACTGTGAGAAGTTGGCCTGATATGCAGTGCTCACTATTCTAGTGATCACTATGTATCAGTCCAGACAACCCTTATGGTGATTGGTTGTAAGTCAACCTTAGACCAGCTATCCTAGTAGCGTGGATACAAGCAGTCTTCGGGCTAAACTCTAGAGGGCATGTTAAGCCAGCTGTTATACCATCACATATACCCCTTGAACACCAAGTGAAAGGACACCACACAAGTGTTATGAAAATAAACAGTGTATTTATTAGAATCACAACAGCCCTGTACTCTTTATGAGGACAGGGTACTAAGCACACAACAAAACTCTTATGAAAATACTTCAAGTTGCACAATTTACACAAATGCCCGAGGGGCACGACAAACCATATACTATGGAAGTGGAATGCGAAATTACTAGCAGTTAAGTACTGTACTAATAGGCTTTGGAATCGCTAGGACTACGTTACTGAACCTTCAGATTACTAGTAGGAGGCCTAGGGGACTCGGGTGCAGAGTGTGCACTCTCACGCGGGATGCGGGACAAAGTCTATGGTAGCTAGATTTCACAAAGTTAGTGTTATCGGGCGAACCCGACTAGGTAGATCGAAAACGACAGTGGATCCTGACCCTTGGATAGTGAGGCTATGCTGGGGCACCGAAATGCCGAAGTTACCTAGCCCAGGGGCTGCAGCTGCATATGTCTCAAAAGACGTCGGGAATCCTCGTAGACGAACCAGGAGCCTGAAGAAAGAAGTTGCTGGCAGGCGATCAGTGAAGATAGTTCGAGTTGATCCAAGCCTGGATCGAAGATGGATGACACCTGAAAGCAGAGGGGACCAAGTTCGTGACTACTAGCCAGTAGTCAGGTGGCACCAGGAGGGCACCGGATGGTAGTCACCTCGACCAGGTGAGTGGGCGACGCTGGGCTCTGCAGATCTCACGGACCAGGAGGCGTTGTCGGCGACCAGGATGGAGGTGCGAGCTGTCCCATGATGGATGAAGCTGTCGACGTCGCTAGACCCAGGAGTGGGGCAACAAGTCTTGGCAAATTCAAGCCCACGCGGTGGACTCAAAATGGCGTCTGGAGTGGACCAGGAGGGTCCGGGGTGCTCCTCTTTTGGAAGGGAGCAAGGGCCAGTCTGGAGCAACCAGACCAACAGCAGTGATGTCGTCGGGCGTCGTTAAGAAGGCCACAAGCCAGCGGGCTAGTAGCCAAACAACGCGGTGAGCAGCAGAAAGCAGAAGGGCCCCACGCAGATCGTGGAGATGCTGGGAGGCTGGACTTCGGTGCTGGAGCTGCTCAGGGTCGGGGCTTCTCGGACCCCAAAGCACTCACCAGAGGATCCCTCGGCGGTCGTGCTGGATAGAAGTCGTGCAGTTCTGATGATGGCCGGTCCCTCAAGGTCTCGTCGCACCTACGGTTCTCAGCTTAGCTGTAGAGGTAGGTAGAGGTCAGAGGTGCCAGGGAAGCCGGGTCTCGTCGTGCTGGTCGGTCGGATTCCTGAGGAAGGACGTGCAGCAAACCGCAGAGTTCTTAGATGGTGCCTGCGGATGCAGGGTGACTACTCCTTAGTCACAAGGGAGAAATCTTGAGAAGAAGTCGAGAGTTCCTTTCGCAGAAAGTAGTTTCAGGATTCAAAGATGATCTAATTTGGAAGGGTCCCCGCTCCTGCCTTTATCCTAAAGAAAGGGGTGGGTACGCGACTAGGTCCTGCCCTAGGGGTGGGACCAGGAAGGGGGTGGTTACACCCCTCTCCCATGCCGGACTTTCCCCAGGCCAGGGGCTGGTGTGCCCCTAGAACTGGTTCTAGCCGGCAGATGCGTAGTGAGCACCGGGGTGCCACTTGCAGTCACCTTCCTGTAAAGCCCTGCCTACCCAGGATACACAAAATCCTGTCTGGGATGGTGCTAGCACCGCCCCTGACAGGAAACCCTTTGTCCAAGCTCTCCTCCCTGGAAGGACTCCCAGCAGCAGGAGGTCAGACTCGTGTCTGTGGTGGCAGCATCCATTTTGTGGAGCTGAGGCTTCAGTTAACCTTAACCGGGGTTCACAGTTACATACATGTCGTGTCCCTCTAGAAGGGTGGAATGCTAACCCCGTCGCCAGAATTGGCGAGGGGTTAGTATTCCAATTCGTATGACACCTTACTCGACATGTTTTGATAAAGCGATACCAGAGTTGGCATTTAACCGCGAGGATTATAATGCACTTAAGAGTATATGGTATGCGTTATCATGTAACAGCTATTAGGACTTGGTTCCGCAAGCTGCAAACGCGCTCAGCTCATGCCAGAGCACCATCTCACACGATTCCAAGCACTCTGCCTTCAGGATTGTCAAGGCCTGCCATAGGAGTGACTGATCGGAATCTGTGTGTCCATTTTAGGGTTAGATATAGGCATACTATATCTAAAGCAAAGGGTGATTACACCACCTTGCCCCAGCTGTCGTGCAGCCAGTTGTGTCAGATTTAGATGGCCAGCCAGGGGTGGCATAATACATGCTTCAGCCCCTGGTAGGCCCTGGGTACACCTATGCCCTGAGTTACAGGGTCTTTTAAGGTGGCCCAGTACCAATTGGAAATGTACCTAAGGTACATGGAATCCATTTTAGAGAGAGCAGTAGGCCTGGGGTCCTGATTGGCAGGGCCCCAAGTCAACTAAGTCGGAAAACCAGCAAAACACCAGGCAAAAAGTTGGGGGTAACCATAGTCAGGTATCCACCTTCCTACAACGACAGCATGCAAAACTCTCTGCGAATCCACTTGTTTGCTTGTCGCAAGTCCAGAATGGGCCTGAACTCGTTCTGGTCCTTCTTGCGAACCAGAAAGAACCGTGAGTACAGACCTCTTCCTCTCTGAGACAGAGGTACGTCTATCGCCCTTTTCCTTAACAGGATATCGGCCGCCGCCTGGAGCTCGCGCAGTTGAAACTGCGAACTGACCGGAGGAATTGATGGAGGCGGGCTGGTGAACCGAAGACTGTATCCATTGCAAACAATATTCAGCACCCACTTGTCCTGAGTAATTTTTCTCCACTCTGCCAGAAAAAATTGAATGTTTCCCCTACCGGAGTGGGTAACAGATCCGGGGGAAGTAAGTGCTCAGGGCCTAGACCCGGCCGGGCCTTTGGTCGCTGGTGCCGACTGTTGGCCGCCTCTGCCCTTTGGGCGCTTCTGGAACGGCCTTCGGAACTGCTGTTGCTGTCCCGAAGCTTGGCCACGCCCTCTGCCCTGTCCACGAACCGTCTTTGGAACGTGCGGTCCGATTTCTTCGTCGCTTTGGGCTTCTCCAGACCCACATCCGTGAGTGTTTCGGCCTCCGCCTTCATGCGGGCCATTTCATCATCCGCATGTTTCCCAAATAGGGTCTCGCCTGAGAATCGAAGATTGGCGACCCTTTGCTGTGCGTCAGGTTTCAATGACGTAAGGCGGAGCCACGCATGCCGTCGCTGGTTAATCCCATGGCAAAAGCCATGAGCCGCCATGGGGGACGAATCGGCTGCAGCGCTGATAATCTGATTCGCCACCAGCATCCCCTCATTTAACACCTCCTGGAAATCTTCCCTCTTTTCACGAGGCAGGTGTTCCGCAAACTGCTGGAGGGAATCCCAGAGGGCTCGGTCATAGCGTCCCAACAAAGCTGTGGCACTCGCAGCCTTCATGGAGGTCGCCACACACCTTCCTTCCAGCCGAATCCATCCATCTAGACTCTTTGTCTGGGGGGAATGGGGATGACTGGGTGGTAGCATGCTGTTTGCGAGCCGCCGTCACTATCACAGAATCTGGAGGAGGTTCCACCCTTAGAAAAGCCGGATCAGAATCGGGAGCCCGGTATTTTTTTCTGTAGTCTCGAGGGGGCCGCCTTAGTCACCGCCGGGGTGAGAAAAAGGTCCATGGCCGGTTCCTCCAGGCCCGGCACCAGTGGCAATAGTGGACGAGACAGGTGTTTCTGGTGCAGTGTCTCGAAAATTACCGATGTCCTGGGCATGGGCACCGTCAACGAGATGCCCAATTTTGCTGCGCCTCTTAATAGGACATCGTGAAACGCCACCAGATCATCAACCGGCGACACTCTTTTGTCCGGTGACCCCGACCAGGTCGGAGAGTAGTCCCTGAGGACTTTGAATGGGAGCGAGACCTGTGCCTCCTGTGGCGGCGTCTCGACCACGTGGATGACCTGTTGCGTGACCGTTCCCTCCTCCTGGAGCGAGAGCGCGACCTCCCAGTTCATGGGCGCTCCGCCCGTTTCCGTGGAGGCGTCTTCCGTGGCCTATCCTGGGGTCTTGGTCTAGGAGTCCCCTTAGGTGGTGTAGGAAGAGGAGGCAGCGACGCAGACCTTGGAGGAACAGGAGGGATCTCCGATCGAGGGGTGGACCCATGCGGTGGAAGCGGTGGTGGTGGTTGTCCTGAGGGAGGAAGTGGTGGAAGAGGAGGGTTGATGGGAGGATCCTCCTTAGGTAAAGGGGGAGGGGGATCCTTCAGCCGAGGTGGTGTATATACCACAGAGTACACCGAGCCCGGTGACTTCTTCGGAGGAGGGGACTGCGAACCAGCCCCTCCAGTAGGTGATCGCCGTCTCCGGCGCCCTCCACCAGACTCAGCGTGACTTCTGGCGCCAGAACTCCTTCTGCGCCGCTTAGGAGAGTAGGAACAACTCCTAGACGCCGATCTCTTCCTCCTCGACTCCAAGCGTCGCTTTTCCGGTGTCGAATGTCGCCTCCGCGACTCCGGCTTCGAACGCCGCCTCCGCGACGTCGACCGTTCCATTCTCGACGAGCGTCGTCGACTCCTTGACGCCGCCCGCTTTCTTGAGGTCCTCGACGTCGAGGATCCCCTCGACGCCGACCGTCTTCTCGACGGCGAAGTCGCCTCGACGGCGAGCGCAGAAGTCTGTCGCTTCTCCTTAGACGCCGATAGCTCGACGCTGGCGACGACGACGACGAAGACGCCGTCGACGGTGGTTTCGACGGCGGCCTACCCAGGCTCTTCGACGTCGAATCTTCACGCTGTCTCGACCCGGAGCCCCGGGGAGATGGGGAACGCACCTCCGTCATCCCTCTCGACGTAGTCGTCGATGCAATCGGCGCCGACGGAGACCGGGACCGTTTGCTGGTCTTTCTGCCTCTGGGGAGCCCCACAGAGGCCTCAGCAGAGGCAGAGGGAACCTTCCCAGCCTGCCGAGACCCACCTGCAGCCTGCAGGTCTCTCCTCCAGGCCTTGAAGCCTAATCTTCAGCCTTTCCCTCAGGGTCCTTGCCGAGAGGTGCTGGCAGATGTCACATTCTTCAGGGACATGTGCTTCAGGGAGACAGAATGCAGACATCGTGTGGATCAGTCTTGAACTTCTTCCTTCCACATGCTGGGCATTTGTCGAAAAGCAGGCATTTTAGAGCCCTAAAAAGCCTGAACAAACACACAGGAATGAAGGGAAACACCAAGAAATATAAACTGCAAACACTTTTATCAAAAAGTGAACAAAAATCAAATATAAACCCTTGAAAAAGGGAGAGCTCAATGCCAGGGTCCTGTTAGCAGGAGCCGGAAAAAAGAACTGAAAGTAAAAGGGACCTGCTGTGCATTATGGGATACTGGGAGAAGTTCTGGAAAGTTCTCTTAAAGGCACAGTATTCTATTTAAGCCACATAAAGGCAGCCTATGGGGCTTGTCTGTCCATGTCTCTCTCTATCGTTCCAGAGTCTTTTACTGGTAGAGGCAAGTTTCTCTATGGAAGAAACTGGGCAGGCGGTGTTGTGTGGTGTGGTTTGGTGGAATTTCTAGTTGAAGTACTGGACAGTGTAGCCTGTGGAGATAGACTGCATTATTTGTCTTTAAATTCTCTCTTAAGTGTCTTTGCAGTTCTGCATGATTTGACAACTTAAGATTATTTTTGATTGCCGGGGTCCACGCACATGGGCGGGACTATTCACTAGATTATGACTATACACAGAGATCCCCTACTACAGAAGTTTGGTACCAAACTTGTCAGTCTTCAGTGTAGCCATTATGGTGCTGTGGAGTTTGTAATGACAACCTCCCGGCACCATATACTCTTAATGACATCACTTTACTTAAAATGCCCAGGAATGGCTATGGGTACTGTAGGGGCACAGGGCTCATGCACCTGTGCCCACACCTCTGGCATAGGGCACCCAGCTAGAGGGGTCACTGAAGTATGCTAGGGCAGTGGGTTCTGTGGGCATGGCACACAGGGATGTGCACCATGTTGACTCTTGGTTTAGTTCTGTACTTAGGCACTCAGCCTGCAAAGGCAGCGTGTGGGTGCCAGGGTACAGGGCCCCCGAGGGTGGCACAATAAGTGCTGCAGCCCTCAGGGGTCTTATCAGGTCACCATGCCCTGGGTACCAATTACTAGGGGCTGACAGGTGGCTAGAGATGCCAATTGGGTTTCTAGTTTCAGCACAGTTTTAGGGAAGGAACATAGGCCCTGGGTACCTGGTTGGCAGGAACCCAGGGCACACTCAGTCAAAGCACATCAGCAAATCAGATAAAAGTGGGGGCATACTGTGAGAAGGTGGCCTGATATGCAGTGCTCACTATTCTAGTGAACACTATGTATCAGTCCAGCAACCCTTATTGATGATTGGTTGTAAGTCAACCTTATAGACCAGCTATCCTAGTAGCATGGATACGAGCAGTCTAAGGCTAAAGACTCGAGAGGGCGTGTTAAGCCAGCTGTTTACCACACATATACCCCTTGAATACCCAGTGAAAGGACACCACACAAGTGTTATGAAAATAAACAAGATATTTATTAAGAATCACAACAGCCCTGTACTCTTTATGAGGACAGGGTACTAAGCACAAAACAAAACTCTTACGAAAATACTTAAGTTAGCACAGTATACACAAATGCCCGAGGGGCACGGAAAACCATATACTCTGAAAGTGGAATGCGAAATTACTAGCAGGTAAGTACAGTACTAATAGGCTTAGGAATCGCTAGGACTTGACTATAGAATCTTCAGATTACTTCTAGGAGGCCTAGGGGACTCTGGTGCAGAGTGTGCACTCTCACGCGTGATGCGGGACAAAGTCTATGGTAGCTAGTAATGACAAAGTTAGTGTTCTCGGGCGAACCCGACCTGGTAGGAGGAAAACGAAAGTGGATTCTGATCCTTGGATAGTGAGGCTATGCTGGGGCACCGAAATGCCGAAGTTACCTAGCCCAGGGGCTGCAGCTGCATATGTCTCAAAAGACGTCGGGAATCCTCGTAGACGGACCAGGAGCCTGGAAGAAAGAAGTTGCTGGCAGGCGACCAGTGAAGAAAGTTCGATGGATCCAAGCCTGGATCGAAGGAAGATGACACCTGAAAGCAGAGGGGACCAAGTTCGAGACTACTAGCCAGTAGTCAGGTGGCACCAGGAGGGCACCGGATGGTAGTCACCTCGACTAGGTGAGTGGGTGACGCTGTGCTCGCAGATCTCACAGACCAGGAGGCGTTGTCGGCGACCAGGATGGAGGAGCGAGCTGTCCCACGATGGATGAAGATGTCGGCGTCGCTGGACCCAGGATTGGGCAACAAAGCCTTGGCAAGTTCAAGCCCACGCGGTGGACTCAAAATGGCGTCTGGAGTGGACCAGGAGGGTCCGGGGTGCCTCTCTTGAAGAAGGAAGCAAGGGCCAGTCTGGAGCAACCAGACCAGCAGCAGTGATGTCGTCGGGCGTCGTGAAGAAGGCCACAAGCCAGCCGGCTAGTAGCCACACAGCGCGGTGAGCACGCAAAAGCAGAAGGGCCCCACGCAGATCGTGGTGATGCTGGAGGGCTGATCTTCGGTGCTGGAGCTGCTCAGGGTTGGGGCTTCTCGGACCCCAAAGCACTCACCAGTGGAGCACACGGTGGGCTTGTTGCAAAGAAGTCGTGCAGTCTTGGCGATCGTCGGTCCCTCGAGGTCTCGTCGCACTCACGGTTCTCAGCTTTGCTGTAGAGGTCAGAGGTGCCAGGGAAGCCGGGTCTCGTCGAGCTGGGTCGTCGGATTCGTGAAGGACTTGCAGCAGACCGCAGTGTTCTTAGGATGGTGCCCGCTTGATGCAGGGTGACTACTCCTTAGCCACAAGGGAGAATCTTGAAGAAGGAAATCTTGATGTCTTTCGCAGAAAGTCGTGTCTTGATTCCAAAGATGATCTCATTTGAACAGGGGGCCCGCTCCTATCTTTATACTAAAAAAGGGGGCTGACCCGGTGACTAGGTCCTGCCTATGGGTGGGACTAGGAGGGGGGTGGTTACACCCCTCTGCCATGCCGGACTTTCCCCAGGCCAGGGGCTGGTGTGCCCCTGGAACTGGTTCTGACCGGCCTATGCGTAGTGAGCACCGGGGTGCCACTCAGCAGTCACCTTCCTGTGAAGCCCTGCCTACCCAGGATGCACAAAACCATGTCTGGGACGGTGCTAGCACCGCCCCTGACAGGAAACCCTTTGTCCAGGCTCCCCTCGCTGGAAGGACTCCCAGCTACAGGGGGTCAGACTCGTGTCTGTGGTGGCAGCATCCATTTTGTGGAGCTGAGGCTTCGTTTAACTTTAACCGGGGTTCACAGTTACATACATGTCGTGTCCCTCTAGAAGGGTGGAATGCTAACCCCGTCGCCAGAATTGGCGAGGGGTTAGTATTCCAATTCGTATGACACCTTACTCGACCTTTTTTTGATAAAGCAATACCAAAGATAGCATTTAACCGCGAGGATTATAATGCACTTAAGAGTATATGGTATGCGATATCATGGAACAGCTATTAGGACTTGATTCCGCAAGCTGCAGACAGGCTCAGCTCATGCCAGAGCACCATCTCACACGATTCCAAGCACTCTGTCTTCAGGATTGTCAAGGCCTGCCATAGGAGTGACTGATAGGAATCTGTGTGTCCATTTTTAGGGTTAGATATAGGTATACTATATCTACAGCAAAGGGTGATTACACGACTTTGCCCCAGCTGTCATGCAGCCAGTTGTGTCAAATTTAGGAGGCCAGCCAGGGGTGGCATAATACATGGTTCAGCCCTTGGTAGGCCCTGGGTACACCTATGCCCTGAGTTACAGGGTCTGATAAGGTGGCCCAGTACCAATTGGAAATGCACCTAGGGTACATGGAATCCATTTTACAGAGAGCAGTAGACCTGGGGTCCTGATTGGCAGGGTCCCAGGTCGACTATGTCCAAAACCAGCTAAAACACAGGGCAAAAAAGTTGGGGGCAACCATAGTCAGGAGGTACCTTCCTACACCCCCCCCCCCCCCCCCCCCCCCCCCAAACGAAAGGAGATAAGGCTAGCCTTGTCCAGGTAAGCCTCTATTACCTAAGTGGCCATATAGGGAAGGACCAGCTCTGGCTTGGTTTGACCCTGTGTCATGGTCCACTAAGCAACCCCTCACCCTAAGGGTATCTGAGGGTCTCCACCATAGGGAATCTCTGTCTTTGGTGTGTCTTGGGAAAGAAGAAGGCTGATGCTGGGATGGAGTACTGAAGTGAGGCTCCTCTACCTTTGGGCTCAACTTCCTCCAATCACCATCCATCATGTGTGCCTTTCTTTCTTTAGCTGAGATGCACTGAGCTCTCAGGGTCAGCCTCTGGCTACCTAAAGCTGGAGGCTGAGTCCCTCTGTTTGGCTTACTGGAGGGACAGGTCAGGTCTGGGGTTTTTAGGCCCCATGTTTGGCTGTGCCCAACAGTGTCCAGCTGTGGGAGGTCCCTAACTACTTTTAAGGGGGATCCCTCAGGAGTCTGATTTATTTTCACTTGGCTAGGTTTACCAGCTTCCGTGATCCTAATCTGCTGATTAAGGAGTTCTTTTGGGCAGGGGGCCCTTTGGGGTCCACCACTGGCCTCCTTGACCTCTTCAGCCCTGGGCTGACTGAGGCAGGGTAGAGAGGGGCAGGTTACCTGCTCCAGACTGGGTCCCACCTTGGAAGGGTCCACTGACATCAGGGGCTCTGCCAGGCTAGGCCTGACTACCTCTGGGGCAGTTCCTTCACAAGGGGTCAGATCAGTTCCCTGAGGAGGCTGATCCTTTCCTAGAGTCTGGGAGGGGGAAGACTCTTCTTCCTCCTCAATGCTCTCTGTTTGAGTGGAGTGATCCATTGTTTCAGGCTTCACAACCTCACTATCTGTCTGAGTAGAGGCTGAGACCATTACAGCCTTGCCAACCTTTTCAGGAGGGCACTCAGTTTGTGTTTGGGCTGTGACTGTCACAGCCCTCCTATCCTGTTCAGGAAAGTCTGTCTGAGCCTGGGCAGTGGCTACCACTGCTCTTCCAACCTTTTCAGGGAGGAATGGTGCTTGGACTGGGGCTGTAGCTATTACTGCCCCACTAACCTGTCTGGATAGGCCTATCATTCTGGAGTGAGTTTCTTGCTCCACCTCAGCCCATGCTGAGAGTTCCAGGTCATTCCCCAGTAAGCAATCTACAGGTAGGTTATCTGTCACTGCCACTCTCATGGGCCCTGTGACATTACCCCAGCTGAGCTGGACTACTGCCATGGGATGCCTTCTTTTCACTCCATGAATGTCTGTCACCTGATAAGTAAAACCAGGGGTCAGTTGAGCAGAGGGGACCAGATGGTCAATCACCATGGTGATGCTGGCCCCTGTGTCTCTGAATGCCTCAACTTTCTGACCATTCACTATGACCTCTTGTCTATACTTTCCCAAAATGTGGGGTCCAGTAGTGAAGTTGGCAAGCCCCATGCCAGTCTCACAGACAAGAGTGTGGTCAGGGGACCTGGCTAGGCCATAGTCCTCCTGATTGCCCAAAGTAATGCCCACCACATTCTTGGGGGCACTCCCACCACCTGGGGGATTACCACTAGTGGTAACAGGAGGTTTAGGAGTATTACCTGGGGGCATATTTCCCTTATTGCCATTTTTAGGGCAACTGGCATCACTTTTGTAATGGCCCACCTGTTTACAGGTATGGCAATAAGGTTTCTTCTGTTCTGAAGGAGTGTTCTGGGACCCACCACCCTTGTTGGAGTTTTGGGGCCCTTGGGAAGTCTTCTCTGTGGATTTATCCCCACCCTTCTCTTGAGGCTTGGTTGATTCCTTCTTTTGGTCACCACCCTGGTTCTTAGGCCTGACCCTGGTTCTGACCCATTTGTCTGCCCTCTTACCCAATTCCTGTGGAGAAGTCAGATCAGAGTCTACCAGGTGCTGGTGTAATAACTGGTTCTGACAATTACTTAAGATTTGCTCCCTCATAATTAGATTGTACAATCCTTTAAAATCAGTAACCTTACTACCCAGTAGCCAGCCTTCAAAAGCCTTAGTGGCACAATCAACAAAGTCAGTCCAATCTTGAGACTGAGTTTTCTGGGTGTCTCTGAACAGCAACCTGTACTGCTCAGTGGTTAAACCAAACCCATCAACCAGTGTATTTTTCAAGATTTGGTAATTGTTAGCATCCTCCACTCTTGTAGTGAGGAGCTTATCTCTACCTTTACCTTCAAAGGAGAGCCACAAGATAGCTGCCCACTGACTTTGGGGAACACCCTGCACAGTGCAGGCCCTCTCCAAAGCAGTTATCCATTTGTGGATGTCATCCCCTTGTTTAAAGGGCGGCACTATCTTATTCAGGTGTTTTGTATCAAAACTCCTTTCCCTATTGCTAGGTATGTTGCTGCCACCAGTGGGGACTACCCCACTTAACTGTTGCTCTCTAGCAAAGGCAAGTCTCTCTTTGGCCAGGGCAAGTTCTTCCCTTTCAATCCTCAGTTTGACTGCCCTTTCTTCAGCTTCATACACTCTCCTCTGAGGGGAAGTCATCCCTCTGTGAGAAGAGTTGTGAGAGCCATTGGTTCGAAGGGATCTGTTAGAGCCTCTTGATAGAGACCTAACTCGTCCATTCCCAATGTTAAGCTGGCCTGAGAGTGGCCCCAGGGGTCCCCTAGTACCATTCTCATACCTGCTTAAGTTGGACCTGGTTAGTCTGCTGACTTCTACCTGTCCCTTATCTGCCTCATCCCCTGACAACTCATCCTCATCCTCAGCATCATCTGCCTCCTGGAGGGGATGGTCATGGTTATCAAAGGGACCCTGTAAGGAGGGCATACTCCCATCTGGATTAGAAGAGCTAAGAAGTTTCCCAGCTTTCCTGGCATCATAAGTCTCTAAGAGACCAATCAGAAAGGGAATTGTGGGGTTAGACCCCTGTTTTAGCTTCCTGGAGGTACACACTTGTCTCATCTCCTGGAAGCTAAGAGCAGCATATTTGGAAGTGGGGACCTGTGGAGGGTCCACTGACACAAGGGGAGACTCAGAGTTTCCTCCTTTGTCTGACATGCTGATTCTAGTGTGGTATAAGTGATGCACCTACCTACACTATGTGTTTGCCTACTGATCCCTTGCTAAGAGCTGCAGCCAAGGTGTGCTAAGCCTTGAGGAGCTGCAACAGCTGGTTCAGTAGAACTCAGAGTATTCTAAGCTAAGTTATATGTACCTGAAGTACTTATGTGATCTTTCAACAAGATATTCTTAGGATACGTGTGGTAAAACAACAGCAAGCTCAAATCCCAACCGCTGCTCACCAATGTGAGAAGGTGGCCTGATATGCAGTGCTCACTATTCTAGTGAACACTATGTATCAGTCCAGCAACCCTTATTGATGATTGGTTGTAAGTCAACCTTATAGACCAGCTATCCTAGTAGCATGGATATGAGCAGTCTAAGGCTAAAGACTCGAGAGGGCGTGTTAAGCCAGCTGTTATACCACATATACCCCTTGAATACCCAGTGAAAGGACACCACACAAGTGTTATGAAAATAAACAGTTATTTATTAAGAATCACAACAGCCCTGTACTCTTTATGAGGACAGGGTACTAAGCACAAAACAAAACTCTTACGAAAATACTTAAGTTAGCACAGTATACACAAATGCCCGAGGGGCACGGAAAACCATATACTCTGAAAGTGGAATGCGAAATTACTAGCAGGTAAGTACAGTACTAATAGGCTTAGGAATCGCTAGGACTTGACTATAGAATCTTCAGATTACTTCTAGGAGGCCTAGGGGACTCGGGTGCAGAGTTTGCACTCTCACGCGTGATGCGGGACAAAGTCTATGGTAGCTAGTAATGACAAAGTTAGTGTTCTCGGGCGAACCCGACCTGGTAGGAGGAAAACTAAAGTGGATTCTGACCCTTGGATAGTGAGGCTATGCTGGGGCACCGAAATGCCGAAGTTACCTAGCCCAGGGGCTGCAGCTGCATAGGTCTCAAAAGACGTCGGGAATCCTCGTAGACGGACCAGGAGCCTGGAAGAAAGAAGTTGCTGGCAGGCGACCAGTGAAGAAAGTTCGATGGATCCAAGCCTGGATCGAAGGAAGATGACACCTGAAAGCAGAGGGGACCAAGTTCGAGACTACTAGCCAGTAGTCAGGTGGCACCAGGAGGGCACCGGATGGTAGTCACCTCGACTAGGGGAGTGGGTGACGCTGTACTCACAGATCTCACGGACCAGGAGGCGTTGTCGGCGACCAGGATGGAGGAGCGAGCTGTCCCACGATGGATGAAGCTGTCGGCGTCGCTGGACCCAGGATTGCGCAACAGAGCCTTGGCAAATTCAAGCCCACGCGGTGGACTCAAAATGGCGTCTGGAGTGGACCAGGAGGGTCCGGGGTGCCTCTCTTGAAGAAGGAAGCAAGGGCCAGTCTGGAGCAACCAGACCAGCAGCAGTGATGTCGTCGGGCGTCGCGAAGAAGGCCACAAGCCAGCCGGCTAGTAGCCACACAGCGCGGTGAGCACGCAAAAGCAGAAGGGCCCCACGCAGATCGTGGAGATGCTGGAGGGCTGATCTTCGGTGCTGGAGCTGCTCAGGGTTGGGGCTTCTCGGACCCCAAAGCACTCACCAGTGGAGCACACGGTGGGCTTGTTGCAAAGAAGTCGTGCAGTCTTGGCGATCGTCGGTCCCTCGAGGTCTCGTCACACTCACGGTTCTCAGCTTTGCTGTAGAGGTGAGTAGAGGTCAGAGGTGCCAGGGAAGCCGGGTCTCGTCGAGCTGGGTCGTCGGATTCGTGAAGAAGAACTTGCAGCAGACCGCAGTGTTCTTAGGATGGTGCCCGCTTGATGCAGGGTGACTACTCCTTAGCCACAAGGGAGAATCTTGAAGAAGGAAATCTTGATGTCTTTCGCAGAAAGTCGTGTCTTGATTCCAAAGATGATCTAATTTGAACAGGGGGCCCGCTCCTATCTTTATACTAAAAAAGGGGGCTGACCCGGTGACTAGGTCCTGCCTATGGGTGGGACTAGGAGGGGGGTGGTTACACCCCTCTGCCATGCCGGACTTTCCCCAGGCCAGGGGCTGGTGTGCCCCTGGAACTGGTTCTGACCGGCCTATGCGTAGTGAGCACCGGGGTGCCACTCAGCAGTCACCTTCCTGTGAAGCCCTGCCTACCCAGGATGCACAAAACCATGCCTGGGACGGTGCTAGCACCGCCCCTGACAGGAAACCCTTTGTCCAGGCTCCCCTCGCTGGAAGGACTCCCAGCTACAGGGGGTCAGACTCGTGTCTGTGGTGGCAGCATCCATTTTGTGGAGCTGAGGCTTCGTTTAACTTTAACCGGGGTTCACAGTTACATACATGTCGTGTCCCTCTAGAAGGGTGGAATGCTAACCCCGTCGCCAGAATTGGCGAGGGGTTAGTATTCCAATTCGTATGACACCTTACTCGACATGTTTTGATAAAGCAATACCAAAGATAGCATTTAACCGCGAGGATTATAATGCACTTAAGAGTATATGGTATGCGATATCATGGAACAGCTATTAGGACTTGATTCCGCAAGCTGCAGACAGGCTCAGCTCATGCCAGAGCACCATCTCACACGATTCCAAGCACTCTGTCTTCAGGATTGTCAAGGCCTGCCATAGGAGTGACTGATAGGAATCTGTGTGTCCATTTTTAGGGTTAGATATAGGTATACTATATCTACAGCAAAGGGTGATTACACGACTTTGCCCCAGCTGTCATGCAGCCAGTTGTGTCAAATTTAGGAGGCCAGCCAGGGGTGGCATAATACATGGTTCAGCCCCTGGTAGGCCCTGGGTACACCTATGCCCTGAGTTACAGGGTCTGATAAGGTGGCCCAGTACCAATTGGAAATGCACCTAGGGTACATGGAATCCATTTTACAGAGAGAGCAGTAGGCCTGGGGTCCTGATTGGCAGGGTCCCAGGTCGACTATGTCCAAAACCAGCTAAAACACAGGGCAAAAAAGTTGGGGGCAACCATAGTCAGGAGGTACCTTCCTACACATACCAAGGCAAGAAAGATGGCACTTTATCACATGTAGGAAGCTGGCTCGGTATATACTATACCAAAGTGAGGTATAGTGTGTAGATGCACTGGAACCCCAAAGGTAGCAGAGGTAAAGTTAGATAGCACCTCACTCTCTATTTGCGTTAGTGTGGTCGAGCAGTAAGGCAGTATCAGGGGACAGTGTTAAGCATTTGTTGTGCACACTCATTCAGCAGAATTCACACACTCAGACTGAACTTCAGACTAATTGTTTTTGTATAAAAATATTCTTTTAGGTTATTTTCTAGAACTACGCAAGCCTGGCACAGGTAAGTGATAAGTACTTTGCAGTAAATATACAATTGTAATACAGTTTGGATTTGTAATAGTATATGCACTTTGTTTTAACTTACAGTATGGTATCAGAGAAATACAACACTTTGTATATACAGTACATAGACTTGAATAGGTTTTTCAGTAAAATTACAGGTAAGTTACTTTTTGGATTACTTTTCTTACTCAGAGTAGTAGATCTGGATACTAATATGGGACATTTCCTATAAACAGGAAAGTAAAATCGTTTTTGTTAGTGCAATTTTAAAGAATTTATTTAGGTTTTCAAACCCCACACTTAGAAACGTTTCCAAGAAAAACAGTCAATGTTATCCAATGGAGGAAAATGGTGTTATCAGTTTAAAGTTAAGTATTTGGTAGCAGGCGCTGAGGATTTGGGTGTAGACTCGGGGGAGGGGGGTGGGGGGCAGGGTCAAGGATACACTTTTGTAACACCCTCAGCTGCACTAGGGCGGCAGGGTGCAGGGTGCTCTTTTGATGTAGGGCACCCTTTTTTCAATGGGGAACCTTCGGTTTTCAAAGGTGCTGCAGGCTTGGGGACGAAGGTCTTCTGGGTGTGCCACCACTTTGAGAGGCAAGTTGGGAAGTTAGGGGTTGGTTAGGCATTGTTGGTTTGGGCACCCAAGGCCGTGGGGCGTCTGGGTGCCCTTTGGGTCCGGATCTGCTTACCAGCTCATGGTCATGGGTTGGGAGGACCTTCCAGATTTAGGCTGCCGGCAGGTCAGGGGTCGCCGGATCTAGGTTCAGGATTGCCGGGGTGATCTCCTCATGGTGTTTGCCCACTCAAGCTCGGGCCGTGGACGGCAGGTGCAGAGTGGGGCGGATTCGCGGTGTCCGACCGAAGCCAGAGGTTGCAGATTAACAAATCCGGTGTTCACCTGAGACAAAGTGTTTGGGGTTGAAGGCACGCAGGTCCTCCAGGGTGAGGTTGCTGGTTGCAGGACACACCGGGATTTTGCAGGAGCAGTTTGAGGTGGAGAGAGGCCGGTAGGGCTGGGGCCAACTCAGTGGGCACCTTCTTGTTAGCTGCTGCACGGCTGTTCGGTCCTTCTTGTAGTTTGTGTGAGGAAGCAAGGTTCAGGGGTGCCCCCAAATACTAGATTTAGGGGCGTTACAGGTAGGTAAAAGGAATGTGTCCCTTCCCTGGGGTGGGTACACTCCCTATTATGCCATCCACCAGTGGGTGGGGGGCATGAGCCTGTCCCTGGTTGGCTGAGTCCCACCATCTGCAAGATGGCGTGGACTGAGAGTTGTGCTTCACCTCGTCTCCCCCACCTGAGGGGCGGAGTTTGCAGAGGTGGGCACACCTCTCTTCCTCACTTGTTTTTACCTCAGGTTCTCCTGCCTCAGTGGAGGTCAGAACCAGTGGGGACAAGTTGCTGAGAGCAGCAAGTGGCCTGGGGAAGCTCACTAAGGCGGCAAGCCTTTGAAGCTTCCCCTTCATGAACCCTGCCCATCCTGGTGGAGGAGGCTTCGCACCTCGCCCCAGGATGTGCATTGTTTCAGGTCCCAGAGAGTAGCACGGTCTCCACCCAGTGGTCCAGAAACTTGTCTGGTGGTGGCAGCTGAAAGCAGCCACTCGCCTGGCTACTAGTGGTAGGTTAGTTTTCAGGGGGCATCTCTAAGATGCCCTCTGTGTGCATTTTTCATTAAATCCCACACTGGCATCAGTGTGGGTTTAATGTGCTGAGAAGTTTGATACCAAACTTCTCAGTTTTCAGTGTAGCCCTTATGGTGCTGTAGAATCCGTAATGTCAAACTCCCAGCACCATATACTTTTAATGGCAGCACTGCACTTACGTCTAAGACTGGACTTAGACACTGTAAGGGTACAGGGCCAATGCACCCGTACCCTCACCACTGGTATAGTGCATCCCAGCTGGAGGGGTGACTTGATGGTTAAAGTCCTGATGAAGGCATAGTCTTTATGTCGAAACGCGTCGACCGGATGCCATCTAACCTCTCTCTTTTTTAAGAAATTTTCTCTGAATACATATGTATCATTACATTGCTATTTTATCAAGTTTGATCATTGCATTGACTTTTTTTATTCCTTTTTTAATCAAATTAAAAATGTATATTTTCTAAACCGGACTAGTTTGTTTGTTTAATCTATTGTGTATTTGTTGTAGTATATGCCTGGGAGTGTTACTTTGCATATATATATGGGGTGACTGACCTATGCCAGGGCAGTGGGTTTTAGTTATGGCACACAGAAGTGTGCCATGTTGACTCTTTGTTCAGCACCAAAACACGCAGCCTGCAAAGGCAGTGTGCAAGTGTAATAGTACAGGACCTCTAAGGGTGGCACAATACGTGCTGCAGCCCTTAGAGGCCTTCTCTGGTCACAGTGCCCTGGGTACCATTTACCAGGGGCTGACCTGTGGCCAATGATGCCAATGATGCCAATTGGGTTTAGGCTTCAATGCAGTTTTAGGGAAAGAACATAGGCCCTGGGTACCTGATTAGTAGGAGCCCAGGGCACACTCAGTCAAAGCACATCATCAATTCAGCAAAAGGCGGGGCCAACCATGCAGAAAGAGGGCACTTTCTCACACTTGGTGAACAAGTTACTTACCTTCGGTAACGATATATCTGTAAGAAACATTAGTTAGTGTTAGATTCCTTACCTTAGAATATCCCCAGGCGTCAGTCTGGATCCGGAAACTTTTGCGTAGCAGTACCCCTGCGCGTCGGTAGGCGTCGTCAGCAGGCGTCCCCTGCGGCTCCGCGTCCGTCGTCGGCGTCGTGCGCCGTGATGACGTCGCTGGAGTACATAGACGCCGCCTCCGCGCGCTGACGTCAGTTCTTTGCACACAGCTTTTCCGCGCCAGGAGACGCAGAGCCATGAGAGAACCAACACTGGTGCCATGTACAAACTAGGGCCCTGAAAGGGATGACCTTAACCCTAGGTATCAGTTCGCAGAACGGGGAGGATGGGTGGGTTCGGTAAGGAATCTAACACTAACTAATGTTTCTTACAGATATATCGTTACCGAAGGTAAGTAACTTGTTCATCTGAAAGAAACACGTTAGTGTTAGATTCCTTACCTTAGAATACATACCCCAGCAATACCAACCCCGGTGGTGGGTCTGCGAACCAATACAAAACTACACCAGAAAGTCCTGGAGGACAGAACGGCCAAAGAAGCCATCCCTCCGGACTTGACTGTCCAGGCAGTAGTGCCTCGCAAAGGTGTGCAGCGAGGCCCACGTAGCCGCCTGGCAAATGTCCTGCAAGGGGACTCCCCGGCCCAGGGCAGTAGTAGCCGCCGTGGCCCGAGTGGAATGGGCCCTCAGCCCAACAGGAGGCTCCTTCCGAGCCAAAGAGTAGCACGCTTTGATGCAGAGGACGACCCATCGAGAGATGGTTCGTTTACAAACCGCCCGTCCCTTCTTCGCACCCACGTAGCCAACAAACAGTTGGTCATCCACCCGGAACTGGCGTGTGCGATCCATGTAAAATGAAAGCGCACGTTTTGGGTCCAGACGATGGAGCCGCTCTTCATCCTTTGAAGGATGCGGAGGCGGGAAGAAGGAAGGGAGGGTGATGGACTGCCCGATGTGAAAGGCCGAAACAACCTTGGGCAGGAAAGAAGGTCTAGTCCTCAGAACCACCTTGTCAGGATGAATGGACAGGAAAGGAGGTTGGACAGAAAGAGCCTGGAGCTCACTCACCCTCCTGGCAGAGGTGATGGCAACCAGGAAAGCCGTCTTTAAAGTCAGGAGACGGAGAGGGCAAGAATGAAGGGGCTCAAAGGGAGCGCACATCAGGAAAGTTAGAACCAGGTTCAAATCCCACTGAGGCATCACAAACGGAACAGGTGGAAACATGTGAGTGATGCCTTTCAAGAATCGAGTTACAATCGGGGATTTGAACAAAGAAGGCTGATCAGGAAGCCTCAAAAAGGCTGAAAGGGCAGAAAGGTAGCCCTTGATAGTGCCCAGAGCAGAGCCCTGCTGGGCAAGAGAAAGAAGAAACAGAAGAACCTCCGAAAGAGGGGCAGAAAGAGGATCCACAGCCTTTGCTGTGCACCATGCCACAAATCTGTTCCACCGACAGGCGTATACCGACTTAGTGGAGGGACGCCTGGCTGCCAGAATAACATCACAGACTTCAGGAGGCAAGTCAAATGGCCTCAACTGCCGCCGCTCAATCTCCAAGCATGGAGGTGGAGACTGGACAGGTTCGGGTGGAGGACCGTCCCCTGCTGCTGCGACAGAAGGTCCTCCTGAAGGGGCAGGCGGATCGGGGGACCGACTGACATGCTGAGTAGCTCGGGATACCAGTACCTTCGAGCCCAGTCCGGAGCCACAAGGATAACTTGGGCCCGGTCGCGCCTGATCTTCTTCAGCACTCTGGGCAGAAGTGGTATAGGCGGAAAGGCGTATAACAGACCGCAACTCCACTCGCGCCGAAAGGCGTCGCCGTGCGAGTGCCGTCTTGGAAACTCCAACGCGCAGAACTGATGACATTGCGCGTTCTCTTCTGTGGCGAATAGATCTAACCAAGGCTCTCCCCACTGCAGAAAGATGCCTTGCGCCACGTCCGAGTTCAGACGCCATTCGTGATCCATCGAGCACCGACGGCTGAGTTCGTCCGCCCTGGCGTTCAGAGAACCTGCCAGGTGTTGAACCGTCAGAGTCACGCCCTGACGTTCCAGCCATTGCCAGAGGCGCAGAGCCTCCTGGCAAAGGGTCCACGACCCCACACCGCCCTGTTTGTTGCAGTACCACATGGCGGTGGTGTTGTCGGTGAACACCTGCACTACACTCCCGTTGACAAAGGGGAGGAATGCCTTCAGTGCCAGACGAATCGCCCGTAGCTCCAACAGATTGATATGGAGCCGGGACTCCGCCGGAGACCAGATGCCTCTGATCTCTGCCTCTCCCAAGTGGCCACCCCAGCCCTGGAGGGACGCGTCCGTCACGACAACGTGCTCCGGTTGGGGAAGGGAGAGGGACTTGCCCCTGACCCAATCGCGGTCCGTAAGCCACCACTGCAGTTGTCTCGCAGTGCCCTCCGAGATCAAGACGTGGTCGGACAAGTTGCCCTGATGCTGGGCCCACTGAAACTTCAGGTCCCACTGCAGAGCCCGCATCCGCCACCTGGCGTGATGCACCAGAAGGATGCAGGAAGCCATCAGTCCCAGCAGCCGCAGCGTCAACCTGACCGAGACTCGGGATAGCGGCTGAAAGATGGGAATCAAAGCCTGAATATCCCGAACCCGCCGTTCCGGAGGATAAACCCGAAACTGCGCCGAGTCCAGAACCGCTCCGATGAAAAGGAGCTTTTGAGAGGGACACAGGTGTGATTTCGGCACGTTGATGGAGAACCCCAGGCCGTGCAAGAGGTCTGCCGTCATCTGAAGGTGGTGGACGACTGTCTGGGGCGAGCCCGCCTTCAACAACCAGTCGTCTAGGTAGGGGAAGACTGAAACCCCTAACCTGCGCAGATGGGCTGCGACCACCGCCATCACCTTTGTGAACACCCGTGGGGCGCTGGTAAGGCCGAAGGGGAGCACGATAAACTGAAAGTGCTCCTGGCCTACCGTGAACCGCAGGTAACGCCGGTGGGCCGGCAGGACGGGGATGTGAAAATAGGCGTCCTGCAAGTCCAACGCTACCATCCAGTCTTGCGGGTCTAGAGCAGCCAAGACCTGAGCTAACGTCAACATCTTGAACTTCTCCTTCCGGAGGAAGCCGTTGACGTTCCTTAGATCCAAGATAGGACGTAGGCCCCCCTTGTCCTTCTTGGGCACCAGAAAGTAGTGGGAATAACAACCACGCCCTACTTCTGGCCCAGGAACGCGCTCGATGGCCCCCTTGGCCAAGAGGGCCGTAACTTCCTCCTGCAGAAGTGTCAAGTGGTCCCCCGACACACGGTGGTTCTGCGGTGGCATGGCTGGAGGAGAGGTCTCGAAGGGGAGGGAGTAGCCCCTTCGGACAATTTGCAGCACCCACCTGTCCGAAGTGATCGTGCGCCAGTGAGCGTGGTGATGGCGAACCCTGCCACCCACTGGCGTCACATGGGGCCGAAAGCACGGACTAGGAGGATTTTGGGGTAGATGCTGCGGGGGAAGGTGTGGTCTGACCCCGCCGTTGTCCCCGACCGCCACCACGGCGGTTTCCACGGCCGCCACCGCGTTGGAAGGATTGTTGCGGCGCGTGGCTGGCAGCACGTGTGGGGGCGCCCCTTCCTTGGCCACGAAAGGGACGAAACGAACCCGGTTGCTGACGCTGGGTCGAGAGACCCAAGGACTTGGCCGTGACCCTGGAGTCCTTGAAGCGTTCCAGCGCGTGGTCCGCTTTGTCACCGAACAGGTGACAGCCATCAAACGGCATGTCCATCAGGGTATTTTGGACATCAGCCGAAAAATTGGCGGATCTCAGCCAGGCGTGACGGCGAATCGCCACCGTCGTAGACATAGCCCTGCCCAGCGAGTCGGTCGTATCAAGACCACACCGAATGGAATATTTCGCTGCATCCCGGCCCTCAGCTACAGCTTGACCGAGCTTTGCCCGCACCTCCATGGGGCATTCTGGCAGCAGCTCCGCGACCGTATCCCACACAGAGTGGGTGTAGCGGCCCAAGAGGCAGGCGGTGTTGCAAGACCGCAGGCCCAAACTAATGGACGAGAAGACCTTCTTTCCAAACTGGTCATACCTCTTGGATTCCCGGTCGGGCGGGGCCGACGGGAATGCGGACTGGGAGGTCGAGGCCTGGATCACCAGACTCTCAGGAGTGGGGTGGGTAGACAGGTACTTGGGGTCGTCCGGACAAGGACGGTGGCGCCTGGCCACGTTCCGATCAACAGGCGCACCTGAAGCGGGCCTGGACCACGTGCCCAACAGAACGTCAGACAAGGCTTCATTAAACGGCAGCAGAGGCTCCAAAGGGCATGACTGCGGCTTGAAGACCTCGGTGAGGATGTTAGGCCTCACGGCCGCGACGGGGAGCTCAAGGTTTAAGGCCTTGGCAGCCCTCATCAGCACCACAGAATAGGCAGCTCCCTCCACCGATGCCACGGTTGGAGGAGAGATCAAACCAGGGTTAGGGGAGTCGTCCAAACCACTGGCATCCCCCAAGTCACCCGTCCAGTCCGGGTCATACTGGCACTCGCGAGCCAGAGGGTCCTCGGACCCCTCCCAACCTTCACCGTACTCCTCATCCTCTCCGTATTCGGAGTCAATGATGAAGACCGGCTCCTCGGGGTTCATGGGCCCCATCGGCGCCGGGACCGGCGTCGTGCGACGCCCATCCGGCGCCGCGTCCGGCGTCGGAGAAGGTAAGGGGACGGCGCCGCCCGGAGCCGGCGCCGGAACCCCACCGCCGGCCGGAACCGGCAGTGGAGAACCGGCGCCGCGCGGGGACGGCGCCGGGGGTAACCCCGATGGCAACGGCGCCGGGGAGGCCGGAAGACCAGCCGGCGCCGATCCCGAAGGCCCCTGCGGCGCCGGGGTCGGAGCCGTCGGCGACGCCGGGCCCGGAGCACCCGACGGCGCCGAGGCAGGGACACCCGAACCGCCAGGGCCCCCAGACGGTAGCACTGGGCCCGAAGGCGCCGTAGGCCCCGTCGGAGAAGCGAGCGCCCTCATGGCCATGAGGAACGCCTCGATCTCCTCAGGCGTCGCGCCATGCCCAGGGACCGGAGGGTATGAGGCAGGCCGCGCCGGCGACTCTCGCGGAGCCGCGGGGTTGGGGTCACCCGAGCCCCCGGCCGCATCGCGCGAGCGTCGGGGGGAGTCGGGGGTACGATGACGACGCCCCGACTTCTTGTGCTTCCTACCTGACGAGCCTGACGAGTGGTGTCGACTTCCGGAGCGCCCAGCGCGGCTCCGCGACCGCTCCCTCGAACGCTCCCCCGACCTCCGGCCGGACCGGGACCGCTCCCGGTCCCGACGTGGGGCCGACACCCGGAGCTCCAGCAGCTTGCGGGACCGCTCCCGCCTAGCCTTGTTGGTAAGGGCCCGGCAGTCGAGGCACGATTCCACGTCGTGGTCGGGGCCCAGACACCGGAGGCAGAGGCGGTGATGGTCTGTGACCGACATCGTGCGCTCACAGTCATCGCAATTCTTAAATCCAGGCATCCTATCAGGCACAATAGAGAAAAAAGTCGAAAAACTTGGTCAAAGACCGGAGTACTGCTCTTCCAGATCTGCGTCCACTGGCGCGGAAAAAAGAAGAACTGACGTCAGCGCGCGGAGGCGGCGTCTATGTACTCCAGCGACGTCATCACGGCGCACGACGCCGACGACGGACGCGGAGCCGCAGGGGACGCCTGCTGACGACGCCTACCGACGCGCAGGGGTACTGCTACGCAAAAGTTTCCGGATCCAGACTGACGCCTGGGGATATTCTAAGGTAAGGAATCTAACACTAACGTGTTTCTTTCAGATACTCCATTTACCTTGCTGGCAACAAATGCTCCATCCGCAGACAGGAAAGAAAATGGAAGAAAAGTTTAATCCCCCAAAAGAACTCATTTTTCTTAAGTCTCTCCACATTAAACGTGGAAAGCTGAAGACATCAGCCAAAGCCAAGTACAGTACCAACACCATCAAAGAAAGTGCAACCATACTTTCCAGAAAACTAACACGGATATTCAAGCCCTCACACTCATGTGTCTAGTTTGTGGTAATGAATTGCTCCAATGCCTCACATTGGCCTCAATGGCCTTTGTTGAGGTTTCCTACACAGGAATCACCTGAAGAAATATGACCACATCACCCGCACTGGTAGAACTTCACTTGCTCCCCTTGTTGGCCAATATAATCTACAAAGCCAAACAGACTAGAATCCCCACATATCTAACTGATAAGCTCACCATCTTCAGCAGCTGTTGGTACACCATCAGACTGAAGGGGAAGAAGTGGAGAAAGGGAACAAGACAATAGGCCTTTTGTCCTTCTGTGTACCCAGTATGTAATTCCTGTGTTAATAAGGACCACCCCAACCAGCTTTTAATTCAGAATGAAATCTGAAGACTTCTCTACATCCTGGCATTGAAACAATCCACATCGACTATTAGAACTCAGCTACCGGTCCAATCACTTTTTGACCTTATCTTTGCTTTTAAGCCATGCAGTTCCAATGTCTTGTTTGTGATATACAAACAAGTTACTTACTATGAAGCACTTTTTGGTGGATACATTGTCAGAGGTGGAGCAAGTGGACATAATTCCACCTTAAGAGCTTCTTCAGCACAACAGACAAATCTTTGCTCCAGTGCTTCCTTTGGCCTCACTGCCACAGATTCCCTTTATGAAGCAGACACTAGACTACCCAAAGTTGCTGGAGCTGTACTAGCTCTACTCCACTGCGCAATGATGTTCCAGCGGGCTTCAGTTCCCCCTATAGCACAGTTAGGCCCAGAGGACTGTTTGGGGCTCTGCCAGTGGGTTGTCCCTCGGTCCTGGGCATCCCCTTTGTTCTGCCAGGAACCCTTCACTAGATGTGCTGAAGCCAGGGTTCTCTGCGGCTTCCCTTCCACCGGCGCCACCACTGGCACCCCCACACCCGGGTGCTGCCCCCATCCTCCACCAACACTTACTCCCCCTAAAGACATGTTACTACCACTAGTCAAAACATTAAATTTCAAAGACTAATTGAGGAGAAATGACGCTAGGAGGATAGTGCTGGTTTCCCTCAATGTTATTGTCAAGCCATGAATAATATTTCAGATGAGATTCAGATCCATTGCAGATGCTCATGGGGCATACAAGACAGATGACAGCAGTGAAAAAAAACTACCACTGCCGCCCACCTTCGAAACCAGCCTGCCTATACAAAATGCCAGTGGTCTATTATTGTAATTTAAAATGGAAATTAAAGTGAAATACTACAACAGAGTGTGCTGTACTATGCTACATAATTTGCCTTAACTTGACACAGAATTTAATTAACCAGCAGCATAATTTGGAGCTACAACGCCACAATTCCAATGGCCCTCTAACAACTTGAGCTTTTTATACGCAATACTATCAATAAAGACCAAAAGTAACTCAAGTTTTCCAGATATTAAACATCAATGCCCCCCCTTCCCCCTCATCCATCTCAAAACGTTGCAGTAATTTGCCTAAGAGAAAGGCAGAAAGCCTCCTCTATCGCTTGGCAGCATTTAATAAGACCACTTATTTCACTAATAATTCAGCTGGTTCTCCACATTCGCCTAGAAGTAACAGGTCAGCAAGACCCTTCACATTTCATGTTATTACATGTGTATCCAAGGCTAATGGAATTCTGCAGCAGGAACTACTAAATTATGCAGCAAGAAAGGGCAAATTATGTGGTACAATATGTAGTTATTTCACCAATTTAATACTGTCGGGACAAGGATGAATCTCATTAGTACCAGTTTAACACCTAAATGCTGCAATTAGGCACTGAAAGGCAGCGCACTAACCGTTGCAAAGGATTAGCAACTGCACAGAGCTACATGTGGAGCTTTCTTTAATATCTATCACTTGGTGGTAAGAAACAAATTTAGTGAAACATGCAAATTATGCAGCCAAAGCTCGATTAAGTGTCAAACGTGGCTAATGCATGATTATGCACAAAATTACACAGCTGCAAAACTATATAAAGCCAGAGGACCTAGTAAAGCATACATCCAAGTAGTTTTATGTAAGACAAACATCATCCCCCTATTAGTAGTTCATGGAGGAACAAGGCACAGCCCATCATTATGCATATCCCCGGAATAATCAAGAAAGTGTTAAGAGTGTTACTTTTCATCGAACGTACAATTACCAAGAAGCAAGCAACAGATGGATGAAAGAAGGCAATTGAATATGGTATGCCATGAGACACCAGCACAGCTCACCTTTCAGACTCTCTGTTCCGCCCATCGCCCCAACTACGGCCACTTTCGTCTCTATTGCCTTGCGGACTTCTTACGCCATCCAACTTGTTCTCATCAACTAGACAAGCCGAAAAGAGCGTGAGTAGATAGATGGGGTGGGAAATTAAGATTAATAGTATAAAACTTATTTTCATATGGTTTTCAGATATTGTCTGTCTGCAGTAGCTTGCTACTTTCATACTTTCCACGAAACATTTGTTCAGCATGCCGGATACCTTCAACCTCACCTTCCAAATCTTTATTGGTGATAATCGAGCAGAAGTGCACTGCTACATGTACACATTGATTAAACTCCCTGTACTATCAATCTACAGCTGAATGTTTTTAACAAGAGCTGCAAGCATGAGGAGCATTTTTATGTGCGTTGAACTTCATTAAAACTGTAGTTTGAAAAGATGTGAGGGTCACATCTGAATGGTTAATGAAAGCACATGTGCCAAGGTAACCAAAGCATCACCTCCCACTATTCTCTTCCCTAAGTTTGGCTAAAATGTTTTTAGATAATACATTTATGAACAGAGTATCTATCACTCCAAATCATAACTCTTACCTCTTTTTGGGCTCGTCTTGGGCAGGCCTGGTTCAGTAATTCCACTGTTAAAGGAGAAAAACAGAGTTAACATGGTAAACCCAAAGATCAAGAAATACATTTGCAATGGGTTTACAGATAACCATGTGTGTTGTTAGACTAACAAATAGTATGATTAAAATAATTATATCTCCATTACAGTTTGTAGGCCAGCCAGCTTGTTTACAGTTAGAGGAAGAAGGTAACCGCAAAAAGGCTACTTAATTGTAACAAAATGGTTTCTTACCAGTAGGAGTAGTTTTGCAGTTTGAAGAATTTTCTGGAATCACATGCCCAGCACTATTCTGCCATCTAGTGGTTGGGCTCGGAATTCTCTCCTGTATTCCTTCTATTTTCCTTTTTAGATCTCACCTAGGCAGCGCTTGCACTCTCTGCGAGACATGCTGTATTCAGGATAGGGGCTATTAAAGCTCTGCCCGTTGTCAAGGACTGCCCATGTTACAAGTGTTGTTACTCACAAGTTTGTCAGCACTATTTTTTTATAATCTAGAACAGTCAAGACCAGTGCTTGTGGTTTACAGAGCTCTGTTGTAAACAGGGCTGTACATCTTGATCTTATTTTGCCACATTTGCTGTGCATTCAAAGACAGAGGTCAGTTTTAGCCTCAGCTGCCTCCTCCTCCTCCCTCTTGCTTTTGAAACGCACGGCCTGGCGTCACAGCCCTGCCTTTCTATGGCTTCTGCTGCCTACGTCTCAGAGCTCAACAAGCATTTGCAATGCAATAGGTCTCGCAATTGTAAGAGTGAGCTATTGGCATTGTAAAGTAAATTTGCCTTACATTTATGTGTTATGAATACTATGCTGTGTAAGAAAAGTAATCTCAGAACTAACTTAGCTGTAATCTTACTGAAAATCCCATTCAAAGTATATGTCTGTATTCTGAAAAGCATTGTATTATCAGTAACACTACGGTAATCAAACCAAAGTACATTTACAATCGCAATCCAAACTGTTACAATCTGTTTATTTAATGCAAAGTACTTATCACTTACCAGTGCCAGGCGTGCTTGGTTCCAGGAAATAAAATAACTAAAATAATATTTTTATACACAAACAATTGGTCTGAAGTTGAGTCTTTGAGTGTGTGAATTCATTTGCTGACAGTGTACAACAAATGCTTAACACTGACCTCCGACACTGCCTTACTGCTCGACCACACTACCACGAATAGAGAGAGGTGCTATCTAAGTTTACCTCTGCCTACCTTTGGGGTTCCACTGGACTCTGTATATACTACACCAAAGTGAGGTATAGTGTGCACAGAGCCAGCTTCCTACATTGGTGGACCAGCGGTGGGATATACAACTTTGCATTTGTTGGACTACTTGGTTACCACCTGATCACACAACAGAGCTCTTACATTGTCTTTAGAATTCAAATTGTTCAAATTGGCATTATTTGAAAAAATACTAAAAGCCTTATTGGAGCCTTGGTTAAGTCCCTTTAGAATTTTAGAAAACTAAAAAAGTCACTTTAGCTAGGGTTAGAAATCTTTTTTTAACAATGTCTCAAAACAAGAACCAAGGTGTTAGTGAAAATAACCATAATTCCATAGAGGACTTGGTTGAGGAGCTCGACCTCACCCGTTACCTTCACTTTTTTTCCCAGGGGGTAAGGTCCCTATGTAAAATTAAAAACAACCATGGGGTCCCATCTCATCTGAAAATGGTGAAGACCAAACAGATGAGGAAGAAGAGGAAGGGGATGATCAGGTAGATCAACCCCCTCCATTTCATAGGGCGAAAAGGTCCCAAGTGCCCTTCACTTCAAGAGTAAACCTCTCAGTACATAGATCCCACACTGGTGGATCAGGTACAACTGAGGACATTGAGGACAGCCTCAATGAGGACAGCCTTTTAGCAAGGCTGACCAAAAGACAATCTAGAGACCAGGTTCCTGGGTCTAAGAGAGAAAGCACAGAGATGGGGCTAGCACCCATCAATGGTGGTAGCAATATTCTTAATAAGGATACAGAGTAATCTTATGATCCTAAAATCCCCAAAGGGATTTTCCTTAAATAGAAGGAGTGATGATATCACAAAATGGTTCACAGCCTTAGAGGGGGCTTGTGAAATGAAAAAGGTGAAGAATTAACTCTGGGGGGGCTATCTTTTGGGAACTGTTCTCTGGTAACTGCAGAGACAGACTCCGGAACCTTTCTGGGGCAGATGCTGGGTATTATGACCTCATGAAGAGAACTCTGAGGGATTTAGACTCACAACTGAGAAATACAGAATTAGATTCAGGGGGGGCTCACAAATCCTGGATTGACTTTGTAGACTACTCAGTTAAAGCACTAGATGGATGGTTAACTAGACACATTGTGCATGATTTCAATGGACTTTGCAATCTGTTTATTAAAGAACATATTTTAAGTAATTGCACTAATGAAATGTTACATCAGCATTTGGTAGACTAAGTCTAATTTCTCCCTAAGAATTGTAAAAGAAGGCAGACCACTGGGTCAAGACAAGGGTGAAAAAAATAACCACTGGGGTGCCCAAAATAAAGGGGTTACAAAACCTCCCCAGGGGAAAGGTGGTGAGAATACCCAAGATAAGTGTAGCAAGCCTTCAGATGGGATCAACAGTGTGCCCAGAGCACATCGGGTTGCACACTGAAGCAGTTCTAGTTTCAGAAGGGGAAGTTGGGTTTGGCACTGTAGCTGTGTGGCCACCCAACTTAAAGAAATACTTACAATACCCTTGGATTAATGGAACTAGGATAGAAGCTGAGGAATATAGGTGCCAGTGTCACTATGGTGAGAGATACACTGGTTTCCCATGAATAATACTTGATTGGGAAAACTTACCCAGTCACCAATGCTGACAGTGTTACCGCTAACCATGCAATAACTATGGTGACATTAGACCAGGGTGGGATGGTGGTGGGGGGGTGGGGGTGTGTGGGGTGTGTGTGTGTGTGGGGGGGGGGGGTGGAGGAGATTACTGGACTGAAACAGGTAGTTGTCTCTCCAAAGCTACCAGCGGCATGTCTGCTTGGCAATGACCTGGAAATCTCATCATGGGCTGAGGTTGAACTGAGAAAGCCATGCATCAATGCAGGATATCCCTGAGATGGTGTGTGGAAAAAACAAGAGCACAGAGCAGAAAACAGAGTGAAAAAGTGTTGGAGCCTGAAAGTATGGCCCAAACTTCCAAGAGGAAAGGTAAGAAGACTGAGGAACCAGTTTCTGTAAAGCAAAAGGATCAGCACCCCTCTCCCCAGGGAGAGGACTTTGACACCCCAGAGGGAACTTAGCCCATACAGCTTGACCCTTACCAGGTTGAACTCTTAGACCCAGGAGGACCCTCTAGGGAAGAGCTCTGCCTTAGACATCAGAACTGTCCAACTCTTGAAAGCCTGAGGCAGCAAGCTGCTGCACAGGAAAAGGGAGATGTCAGTAGTACCCTACGAGTTTATTGGGAAGAGGGACTACTGTACACTGAGGCCATAGACTACAAACCAGGAGCCACCATGAGAGTGGTAGTGCCACAGAAGTACAGGGAGTTTCTCCTAACTTTAGCTCATGACATCCCCCTAGCTGGGAATCTGTGCCAAACAAAGACTTGGAAAAAGCTAATTAGCCACTTTTACTGACCCCAGATGTTCCAAAAAGTAAAGGAGTTTGTCAGCTCCTGTGTCACCTGTCAGGCTAGTGGCAAGACAGGTGGCCCCCTCAAAGGCCCCCCTGATACCACTATCTGTGGTGGGGGTTCTCTTTGAAAGGGTAGTTGTGGACATAGTGGGTCCAATTGAACCTCCCACGGCATCAGAAAAATTAATTCTAGTGGTAGTGGATCATGCCAATAGGTATCCCGAGGCAGTTCCCTTTAGGACTACTATAGCCTCCCAGCACCATATACTCTTAATGGCATCACTGCACTGACATTGCCCAGGAATGGCCCTGAGTACTGTAGGGGCAGAGAGCTCATGCACCTGTGCCCACACCACTGGCATAGGGCACCCAGCATTAGGGGAGACTGATGTATGCCAGGGCAGTGGGTTTGTGGGCATGGAGTGTGTGTCATATGGACTCTTTGTTTTGGTCTACAACAGGACACTCAGTCTGCCAAGGCAGGGTGTGGGTGTCAAGGTGCAGGGCCCCTAAGGGTGGCACAATAAGTGCTACAGTCCTTAGGGGTCTTCTCTGGTCACAATGCCTTGGGTACCTAGGGTACCATTTACCAGGGGCTGACATGTGGCTAGAGATGCCAATTTGGTTTCTCCAGTATTAGGGTGTCTTTCATAGATTCACATGCTTGAATATTCCCCATCGTCGAAGTGGGAGTCCCACGGTAAATAAAATAGCAATAACATAAATACATAACACATGAAATAGTAGTAGTAAATACATAATAAAGGCTCAAAAACCAATTCCTACATAGGAATACATGATCTAGAGAAAAAACACTTGTAACATATTCCGGTCATTATGTTAGTCCAAACTACAGCCAATCAGGTGCCAGCACCCTTCGAGAACCTTCTCCTCAGAGCTCAGACCCTCAGATGTTCGTAGCACAAGAGTGACAAAAGAGTCGATGAGGAGAAGCGAGCCTCTGAGGGGAGGAGGGTGGGTCGCATGTGAATATATGAAAAGACACCAATACTGGAGAACCACCTGTTTACAGGTAGGTAACAATTGTTCTTCTCCAGTATTAGGGTGTCTTTCATAGATTCACATGCTTGAATAGAATAGAGACAAGTAACATCCGAAGAGGTCCGATTGCTATGCAACAGCATGGAGAAAACCAAAGAGACAGTAATACAGTCATGTAAGTACGGATAGCAATCATAAAAAAAAACATAGCGGAGGAGGAAAGACCGAGGCTCACCTTAGTTAAAATAAAAAGATGACGAAGGACAGCCTGTCCCACTGCTGTATCCGCCTCGTTGATGGCATCCAAGCAGTAGTGCTTCGTGAACGTGTGCCGGTTGGACTACGTGGCTGCTCGGCAGATCTGATGAAGCGGCACACCAGCAAACAGGGCGGTAGAGGATGACATCGCCCTGGTGGAATGAGCCCTCACTGAAGATTGTAGAGGCTTGCCAGCCTGCAGATGGCAGAAGACAATGGCTGAAGAAATCCAACGTGCAATAGTTGGCTTGGTAACAGGGCGCCCTTTACGCATGCGTCTGTAGGCAATGAACAGTGGATCGGACCTGCAAAAAGGGGCAGTCCTGCGGATGTAAAATTTAAGGCACCGTTTGATGTCCAAAGAGTGCAATCGTTGCTCTGCCGGAGATTGAGGATCGGCAAAGAAAGTCTTTAAAGAAAACAGGCTTGTTTAGATGGAAATCCGTAGGCACCTTCGGCAGGAAAGTTGGGTTGGTGCGAAGCACCACACAGTCCGGTTTGAATTGAAGAAAAGGAGGTTTAACAGTGAAAGCGTGAAGATCACTCACGTGACGAGATGATGTCAGAGTAAGGAGAAGGGCTACCTTCCAGGTCAGAAACTTTAAGTCCGCCGTATGGATAGGCTCGAATGGCGCCTTCATTAGTTGGGCTAAGACGACATTGAGATGCCAAATGGGAGGAGGACGCCGAAGAGGTGGGAACTTCCGGATCAGTCCTTTGAAAAAACTGACGAATAACTCTGGAAGAGCAGAGAGAGGAGGAGCCATCCTGCCGGAAACGAGAGATTGCGCCAAGAAAACTCTCAAAGTAGCATGGGAAAGCCCGGATTGAGCCAGGTCCAGAAAGAACGGAAGTAGCTGCTCCGGAGTGGAATGGATAGGATGGATATTCGTAGCCACACACCAATGGCAGAACCTCTTCCATTTGAGTTTGTAAGTCTTAATGGTAGACGGAGCCCTGGCCTGAGCAAGAATGTCTCAGCACTCCGGTGAGATATTTAAATGCGCAAATTCAAGGTGCTAAAGTTCCAGGCCGACAATTGTAGAGAAGAGGGGTTCAGATGGCAAATTTGACCCTTGTCCATCGTCAGGAAGTCCGGTCGAAGATGAAGGATGGGCTCGCACTGGGACAGAAGGAGCAACTCCGAGAACCATGCCTGACGGGGCCATCTGGGAGCGATCAGGAGAATGTGGCAGGGCTGCCTCCGCATCTTCCACAGCACACGAGGCACCAACGGGATCGGAGGAAAAGCGTAGGCGAATAGATCTCACCAATTCATCAAAAGGGCATTCCCGCTCGACCCGTGGTGGGGATGCCGATTTGTAAGATGGGCATTTCCGGTTCTCTGGTGTTGCAGAGATATCCAGAGACGGATGACCCCAACGTTGAAAAACGAGGTCGAGAGACGGTTGATGCAACTCCCACTCGTGGGTCGATGACGTGGACCTGCTGAGGGAATCCGCTAGAATGTTGGAGACGCCCGTCAGATGCCCAGCCATCAGGAAAACTTGATGACGGATTGCCCAATCCCAGATCGACTAAGCCAGTCTAGTCAAGAGTGGAGACCTGGTTCCGCCCTGCTTGTTGACATAGTGCTCATTCAGTTGGACAATACCACCAGTATGCACTGATTCCCCTTGAATCACAGGAAGGAACGACTTGAGTGCCAGAAAAATTGCCATCAGCTCCAGCCTGTTGATGTGCCAGGAACGATGAAGCGGAGACCATTTGCCTTCGATGGAAAGGCCTTGAAGGTGAGCACCCCAGTCTTCTAATGAGGCGTCTGTTGTGAGCGTGAGTTCTGGAGTGGTGGAGAGGAAAGAAGTTCCTGTCGCAAGGTTGGATGGTTGCGCCCACCATTGGAGAGCTGATCTCATGCGAGCGGTGACACAAGGTCATTGAAAGAACCGGAGACCTGACGCCACTGTACGTCCAATTCCTCCTAAATGGGGCGAGTACGAAGTCTGCAATTTGGGATCAGTGCATTCAAGACAATGCCATCCCCAGAAATGACTTCAAGACCCGGACAGTCTTGCCCGAATCAGAGACACCAAGCGAAGGATCTTTTGTTGACTCTTGGGACACAAATGCCTTTGAAAGCACTGTGTCCAATGTTGCTCCCAGACAATTCCTGCTTTGAGCCGGTTCGACCTGAGACTTGTCGACATTGATGGTTAGGCTGAGAGATCCAAACACGTCCTGACAAAGACGGGTGTGTTGAAACAGCTGTTTGCAAGACTGATTTGGAGGCAGTCGTCCAGATATGGAAAGATTTGGACACCTCGGAGACGCAGGTAAGCCACTACTGGAGCCAATACTTTCGTGAAGACACGAGGGGCAATCGGAGGCCAAAAGGCAACACCTTGAACTGGAAGTCTCTCCGTCCCACCTAGAAGCGCAAGTACTTCCGATGCTTTTGAAGAATTGGAACATGGAAGTAGGCATCCTGTAGGTCGATGGTGGTCATGAAGTCGCCCATGGAGAAAAGACTCAGGATCTCTACCAGTGTAAGCATGCGGAAGGATTGGCTCTTGAGGTACCTGTTGAGCGCTCGCAAATCCAGAATCGGTCGCCAATCTCCTGTCTTCTTGCGTATTAGAGAGTAAAGGGTTTCTATTCCCGTTTTTTCCTGAGACTTGGGAACCACTTCGACTGCACCTTTCTGAATTAGAAGACGAACATTTGTGGAAAAGCTCCTTGAGGTGGGGAGGAGGCGGGCCAGGCGGTGGAGTGGGAGGAGGAATCTTGATTAACTCTAGAGCATGGCCCTTTTTGACAATGTCCAGAACCCAGCGGTCCGAGGTGATGGAGCACCACTGAGAAAAGAACAGATTTGACCTCCAACGCTGGCGGGGGGAGGGGGGGGGGGGGGGGGGGGGACGGGGGGGTTACAAAAGTCATTGACGTTTGGGAGTGGAGCTTTTTTCCCTGTAGGATTTTGACGACTGCTGTCGGGAGGACTGCTGTTCGTTGGAAGAGTAACGTTGGTTACCTTGATGGTAGGAGTAGTATTGAGTTTCCTCCACGAAAAGTTGAGGAGGTGCCGCGTCCGCGAGCACCCCAAAATGGCTGCTTCCAAAACTGTAAAGTCCCCAATGAGCGAGCAGGGTCAGTGTCCTTTTTAATGGCCTGCAAAGCCTCGTCTATGTGCGCTCCAAAAAGCGACTCACTGTCGTGAGGCATATCCAGGATCTTGGATTGAACTTCTTAGCGGAAAGAGGTGGACCGTAACCAGCCCTGCCTTCGTAAGACTGCTGCACCAGCAAGCTGACGAAAGCCAGAACACGCAATGTCAACTGCACAATCAATGATTTCCTCCGATGTCCTCTCTCCGTTCTGCAGGATTTGCAAAGCTTCAGGCTTGGAAGCGTCAGGGATGAGGTTCACCAGGGAAGACAAGCGGTCGTAGCGGCCTAAGATGACTAAAGCATTAGCCGCCCTTACTGTAGTGGATGCCATAGTGGAGAACTTGCTTCCAATAGCGTCCAGGCACCAACCCTCCCTATCTGGAGGAGCTGAAATTGGCGATGCCGCATTATAGGAGCGACGTTGTGCAGCTTGAGTGACCACAGAGTCGGGCTTTGGATGAGCAACAAGGCACGCTGGAGATCCTACGGGCGCCTTGTATTTTTTCTCAAGACGAGGCAGTTGAGCCGGCAGTCAATTTGGTGTTTGCATGCGCTTCACCCCTTCAGCACATATAAAGTCTATGATGGGTATAGTGGGGACTTGTTTGAATGGCTGATTTTTAAAATCATAGAGGAAACAGTCCTCCTCCCTCTGGACCCTAGGCAATTTCAAACGTTTGGCCGCTCTATCCATCAGCTGATGGAAACTCGCAAAGTCCACAGGAGGCGAATCCCCGGGCTCTACCGGGCGAGGGGAAGGCGTCTGGATTTGGTAGTCGTCCCACTCAGCCATGTGGGTGTCTGAGTCATCACCATCATCATGGACTTCACCATCTTCCCGTTCGGGAGCGACGTCATCATCATCAACGGGGTACACAGTAGTGAGGATCTTCACTGACGTCTGGACCTGTGGTGAAGGCGTTGGTGGTAAAGGTGGCGGAACAGGGACAGGAGCCGCCGCAGTCACAGGCACATGAGTAATAGGTGTACCCTGCGGAGAAGGCGGGAAACTCCGGTTGTAGTCATACAACATATGATGGAGATTTGAGATGAGCGACAATGGCAATGTCGCAGTAGGAACTTGTATAGAGCATTCTACTGCCTGAGAGTACGGGTCATCCCTATCATCATCATCACCGTAATCCTGACACTTAATAATCAAATCCGACGGACTGCGTGCCACTCAAAGAATCACCCACATCATTATCAGATTCAGAATCCGGCTCAGAGCCCGTGGCGAACATGGGCGAGGGAGGCTGTGGATCTGGAATAGATAGTTGGTCAACTGGCCGTTGACGACGATGGTGCAAGGGGCCGGCGGTGGAAGAGCCAGACCCAGTGGAAGACAAAGGCACCAAAGGTAATGAGGCAAACAATGAAGGAACAGACGACGATGCTGGTAGAGGAGTCGACGAAGTCGTTGTAGAGAAAGCCGCCGTTGACGGAGCAGCCGTCGACGGAACCATCGTAGACGTTAAGGTAGTCGACTAAGTCGTGGGCGATGATTAAGCCAACGTCGACTGAGTCGATGCAACTTTTTTTGAGCTTTCGTCAACAATGACTTTGTTGACGAAGCAGATTTCTTCGTCGACGAGGAAATAGGTATCGTCAACGAGACGGTTTGAAGCTGAGTGATACCTTAGTAGACATGGACGACGTCGACGTAGCCTTCGTCGACGATCTGGAGGCTGATGTCTGTCGCCTTTGACGATCCGGAGACGGCTGATTTCATAGTCGGGGCGATCGTCAACGGCCAAGTCAACGATGAAACATGTTTCGGAGCCGAAACATGTTTCGGAGCCGAAACATGATGGGAAGCAGCAGAAGACGCCGGAGAGCGAGGTCTTGTGGGCGTAGCGGTAGTAGGAGGTGGTGAAGACACTGCAGGAGCCACAGACATGGAAAGTTTCTTCCTTTTTAGAAAGGGTGAAGGCATATCCTGCACACTACTACGCTTGGAGGCTGCATGAGAAGGTCCAGACTGCAAACTTTCGCCATCTGACAACGCGAATCCTTATCCTTAAGACGTTGGAGCCAAATGAGGAGACTGCCTTCTCTGACCTTAAGGGTTTTAGTAGAGAAAGTCCTGCAAAACTTACAGCTACCAACTTCATGGTCGGGATAAAGGCAATAAATGCACTTCTTGTGGGGGTCCTCAGAGTAAAGACAGTTTCCCACAAGAAGAGCAAGGTCTAAATAAAGACTTCTTAAAATTTGAAGTAGAGAAAACTGAGCAGAGCTCAGGGAGACTCCCTTCACACGACGTGCGGTAGAAAATCAGAGGGTCTGAGCTCTGAGAAGGTTCTGGAAATGTGCTGGCGCCCGATTGGCTGTAGTTTGGACTAACAATGTCAGGAATATGTTTGTTTTTTCTCTCTATCATGTATTTATATGTAGGAATTGGTTTTTGAGCCTTTATGTATTTACTACTACTATTTCATGTGTTATGTATTTACATATGTTATTTTATGTTATTGCTATTTTATTTATCGTTCCTAAGGGAAGCAGAACTTATTGTGCCACCCTTAGGGACCCTACACCTTGACACCCACACCCCTACCTGTTGTAGACCAAAACAAAGAGTCCAAATGACCCACCCCATGCCCACAAACCCACTACCCTGGCATACATCAGTCACCCGTGTTGCTGGGTGCCCTAGGCCAGTGGTGTGGGCACAAGTGCATGAGCACTCTGCCCCTACAGTACTCAGGGCCATTCCTGGGCACTGTCAGTGCAGTGATGCCATTAAGAGTATATGGTGCTGAGAGGCTGTCATTACTAACTCCACAGCACCATAATGGCTACACTGAAGACTGACAAGTTTGATATCAAACTTCTCAGCACATTAAACCCACACTGATGCCAGTATGGGATTTAATGTAAAATGCACTACAGAGGGCATCTTAGAGATGTCCCCTGAAACCTAACCTACAATCCACGTCTGGTCTGAGAGGCTGCCATACAGCAGACATGTTGCTGGACCCCTGGGTAGACAGCCACCCGCCCTCCTGGGCCTGCAACAATACACATCCTGGGCGAGGTGCTAGGCCTCCCCCCTCCCAGGATGGGCAGGGGGAAGTTTCAAAGGCATACCGCCTTTGTGAGCTTCTCCAGACCACCTGCTGTACTCAGCAAGTGGCCCCCACCAGTTCTGACCCCTATTCTGGCAGGAAGATTTGTGGGAAACCCTACGTGAGGAAAGAGGGTGTGCCAGCCTGTGCCCACTCCACCCCTCAGGTGGAGAGGCGAGGTGAAGCACAACTCTGGGCTCCGGCCATCTTGAGGATGGGGAGCACTGCCCAATCAGAGTTGTGCTCCTACCCCCTCCCACAGGGGAGGAGCAGGATAGGGGGTGTACTCACCCCAGGACTGGGACCTATTGGTCCCTGCCATTTCCCTACCTGTAACACCCCAAAAAGTAGTATTTAGGGGCACCCTGAAGCTTCATTCCTCAGATCCCGATTTCGAAACAAAAATACCAAGAAGACCTGCCATGCAGCTGCTAACAAGAGGACGACACCAACCGACTTGGCCCCAGCCCTAAAGGCCTGTTGATCCTAGAACCTGCTCCTACTATATCCCGGCATCTCCTGCGGACAGCAATCTCAAGAACCCCAGAGGACCTGCATGCCTAAGACTGGGACTCCCACGAGCAGTGGCTACGGTCAACCAGCAATATCCCAGGTGCCAGCCAGGAACCACGAATCTAGCCCACTATGCACCCGCCGAGCCCGGCCTGTGCCCAAGTGGACAAAGACTCAGGGGACGTCCCCCAGGCGAATCTGATCTGGAATCCAGAGACAGAGAGCCAGAGAGCCAGAGAGCCAGAGAGCGCGAGCGAGCCAGAGAGCGCGAGCGAGCCAGAGACAGAGAGCGCGAGCGAGCCAGAGACAGAGAGCGCGAGCGAGCCAGAGACAGAGAGCGCGAGCGAGCCAGAGACAGAGAGCGAGCCAGAGACAGAGAGCGAGCCAGAGAGCGCGAGCGAGCCAGAGAGCGCGAGCGAGCCAGAGAGCGCGAGCGAGCCAGAGAGCGCGAGCGAGCCAGAGAGCGCAAGCGAGCCAGAGAGCGCAAGCGAGCCAGAGAGCGCAAGCGAGCCAGAGAGCGCAAGCGAGCCAGAGAGCGCAAGCGAGCCAGAAAGCGCGAGCGAGCCAGAGAGCGCAAGCGAGCCAGAAAGCGCGAGCGAGCCAGAAAGCGCGAGCGAGCCAGAAAGCGCGAGCGAGCCAGAAAGCGCGAGCGAGCCAGAAAGCGCGAGCGAGCCAGAAAGCGCGAGCGAGCCAGAGACAGAGAGCGCGAGCGCGAGCGAGCGCGCGCGAGAGAAAGAGCGAGAGAAAGAGCGAGAGAAAGAGCGAGAGAAAGAGCGAGCACGAGAGAGCGCGAGAAAGAGAGCGCGAGAAAGAGAGCGCGAGAAAGAGCGCGCGAAAGAGAGCGCGCGAAAGAGAGCGCGCGAAAGAGAGCGCGAGAAAGAGAGCGCGCGAAATAGAGCGCGCGAAAGAGAGCGCGAGAAAGAGAGCGCGAGAAAGAGAGCGCGAGAAAGAGAGCGCGAGAAAGAAAGAGCGCGAGAAAGAAAGAGCGCGAGAAAGAAAGAGCGCGAGAAAGAAAGAGCGCGAGAAAGAAAGAGCGCGAGAAAGAAAGAGCGCGAGAAAGAAAGAGCGCGAGAAAGAAAGAGCGCGAGAGAGAGCGCGAGAGAGAGCGCGAGAGAGAGCGCGAGAGAGAGCGCGAGAGAGAGCGCGAGAGAGAGAGCGCGAGAGAGAGAGCGCGCGAGAGAGAGAGACACACACACACTCAGTAGTCTGGCAAAAAGAGAAGGGTTACTGCAACAGAAACCCACTTTCCTACAAGTGGTCCTATCCCAGGCCAATGATGAAGGCCAAGACCAACCTGTTGCTTTTATAAGCAGAAGGCTTCTTCCCAGGGATCAGTGTTTGAGTGACATTGAGAGGGAGCCCTTTGCCGTGGCTTGGTCCGTGAAGAAGGTGAGACCATACTTGTTAGATACTCACATTCTAGTTCAAATTGATCACAGACCTCTCACATAGCTAATGCAAATGAAAGGTGAAAATACTAAACTGTTTGAGGAGTCCATCTCCCGACATGGAATGGACTTCGTAGTGGAACACAGACCCGAGACTGCTCATGCCAATGCAGATGGACTTTCCAGGTTCTTGCACTTAGATAATGAAGAAACTCTAGGGAAAGGTTAGTCTCATCCTCTTTCGTTTGAGGGGCGTGAGAAAGTGTCCTCTTTCTACATGGTTGCCCCCACTTTTTGCTGAATTTCTGATGTGCTTTGACTGAGTGTGCCATGGGCTCCTGCTAATCAGGTACGCAGGGCCTATGCTCTTTCCCTAAAACTGCATTAAAGCCTTAACCCAATTGGTATCTCTGGCCACAGGTCAGCCCTTGGTAAATGGTACCACAGGTACTCAGGGCACTGGGACCAGAGAAGGCCTCTAAGGGCTGCGTGTTTTGGTGCAGAACAAAGTGAAGTCTTGATATGGCAAAGATCTGTGCGCCATGCCTACAAGCCACTGACCTGGCATGCATCAGACACCCCTCTAGCTGGGTGCACTATACCAGTGGTGAGGGTACAGGTGCATGAGCCCTGTACCCCAACAGTGTCCAAGTCCATTCTTAGACATAAGTGTAGTGCCGCCATTAAGAGTATATGGTGGTGGGAGTTTGTCATTACGAACTTGCAAGAAAGTGGCTCTATATATACTGGACCAAAGTAAGGTACAATCTGTAGAGTCCCCAATCTCCAGAGGTATAACAGAGGTTAAAGTCAATCTGACCTTGCTCTCTAAAGTGGTAGCTTGGTCGAGCAGTAAGGCAGTATCAGAGGACAGATGTAAAGCATCTGTTGTACACACTCAGTCAGCAAAAGGTATCAGACACATGAACTGAACCCTAGGTCAATTGTTTTTATATCAAAAGATATAGCTGTTTTATTTTAGAACTAACAGGTATCAAAATATAATACTTAATATGAGTGACTTTAGGTAATTACTTGCAGAAAGGCAATTGACTTGGTAAGTACAATAGTTACTGGGGTTGCAATAGGCAACACCATTCTAAACACAATTTAACATTGAGCTCAATGGGTTTTTCTACATAAATGCAGTTGATTACTTTCAGGATTACTTTTCTAACCACAGGACTGGATCCTGGATTCAGTCCCGGGACCTAAGCTGTAAACAGTTAAGTAAAGCGTTTGTTACAGTTGTACTTTTAAAATAATATAACGAATATGCTACTTACCAGTATGCATCTGTTCTTGGCATGTAGGGCTGCTGACATTCATATCTGTGCATAGATCGCCGCCTAGTGTTGGTTTCGGATGATCGCACATTGTTGTCCTGGAAGAGTCTTCGAAGTATCACGAGATAGGTGGCTCCTTTCCTGGACTACAGTACGCATGGGCATCAACTCCATCCTCAGATTGTTTTTAGCCATTGTGGCCAAGATGGAGTGAAACTCAGTGAATGATGACCATGCTAGAAGTATGTGTGAATGCCGCAGCTGCTACAGGCGCCGGGGAGGAGGGCGGGCGATATGAATGTCAGCAGCCCTACATGCCAAGAACAGATGCATACCGGTAAGTAGCATATTCGGTTCGAGGCATGTGGGCTGCTGAATTCATATCTGTGCATAGAATACATAGCAGTCCCTCCATTGACGGCGGCCGCCCGTGCCAGCTGCAGCAGTTTGGAAAAGAGTTTTTAGAACAGCCTGCCCTACAGCTGCCTGCTGTTTGGAGTGCACATCAACACAGTAATGTTTTGTAAATGTGTGTGTGGTAGACCATGTGGCTGCTCTACATATGTCTTCCAAAGGAATATTTCCAAGGAAAGCCATAGAGACCCCCAACTTTCGGGTGGAGTGGGCCCGTGGTGGAATAGTGAGAGTGCGTTTGGCTTTCAGATAGCAGATCTGAATACATTTAACGATCCACCTGGCTATACCAGCCTTGGAAATGGGGTTACCTTTGTGTTGTGGCGCAAAGGCAACAAAGAGTTGTTTAGTCTTCCTAAAATCCTTGGTCCTATCAATGTAATACATTAGGGCCCTTTTTTTTTTTTTAAACTTTATTGATAGGAAGGAGTACTAGTCACATATCAAAATTACATTTACAATTTCACGGTGTCATATTGTAACGTTCCTGTGAACATTCTTAAGTACATTTTCGCATATTGTAGTCATATGTAGTACATTGGTTAATTATTACCTTCTTCCTGTCAGTCAATAAGAACATTTCTATAATATTACATAGTAAATAAACATTCCCCCCCCCCCAACCGGTGTCATCATTGCCGATACAGTTCCAATCGCCTCTTCTAGCAGCCATTTCCTTGGTGCTTGCACTGTTACATAGTCTAGTCAAGACACTACCCTTTTGTGCGTTTATCCCGAGAATGGTAGGCCCTCTATTCCACTCTTTCACTCCTCCTCCCCTTCCGAGCCCAGGTCATCCCCTTCTGGCAGTGGGTCACAGATGTCACCCCTATACACATTCCATGCTAGCCATATCTTGTTCCACTTGCGCGGTGCCCTCTCTGTGATCATCAGGATGTCCATACCTTTAGCCCATCTATTCGCTGTGGGTAGTTCTGGTGTGCCCCATCTTTGCGCTATATCTCGCTTGGCCACTGCCATGGCCAGTGTAGCCCAGATCAGTTCATATCAGCCTAGGTCATTGGGGTCCCAGATGCTTAGGAGGCATTTGCGAGGTTCCGGCAGTACGGAGATGTTAAGTGCCTGTGAGATTGTGTGCATTATCTTCGTCCAGAATTCACGTATGTGTGGGCATTCCCATAGGGTGTGAAATAATGTCCCCTCCTCCCCGCAGCCTCTCAAGCAAATGGGATGTGGCGCTCTCTGTATCTTGTGGAGTAGTGTCCTGGTGTAGTATATGCGGTGTAAAATTTTTAGTTGTACCAATCTGAACCTGCTCGAGATTCCTGCCTCTCTCGGGGAGGCCAGCGCCTCATTCCACTCATTTTCATCTACCTCACCTATTTCCTCCTCCCACCTTTCTTTGAGTTTCAGCGTGGGGTCCTTCAAATTATTGTTCAGTTTTTTATATGTGAGTGAGGTTGCGCTTTGGATCATGAAGTCTGTTAGTAGCCGCTCGCAGCTGTTCTTGCCTGCCGTGACTGTGCTGTGCTTTCTGTTGCCTGCGGAGGAAAAAGGAGTAATAGTGGCACTTGTATTGCTTGGACCTGTGGCTGTTAGACAGGGGCTGGGACTGCGAGACCCAGGCTTCAGCGCGTGAAGACCGGAGCGCACCTGGTGTCTCTTCCCGCCCCTGCTCCGCCCTGTTTGCTGGCTGCTCGCTCCGCCCTGATCTCCTGCCTTGAGTATTTACAGCTCGCGGCCCCCGCTCCGCGGGGGGCGCTCGCAGCTGTTCTTGCCTGCCGTGACTGTGCTGTGCTTTCTGTTGCCTGCGGAGGAAAAAGGAGTAATAGTGGCACTTGTATTGCTTGGACCTGTGGCTGTTAGACAGGGGCTGGGACTGCGAGACCCAGGCTTCAGCGCGTGAAGACCGGAGCGCACCTGGTGTCTCTTCCCGCCCCTTGCTCCTCCTATTTAGGACACGCCCTCCACGTCAAGCGGGACGCCGGGCTAAGCCCGGGCCCTCTGTGGCCCTCAGTGGCCGAGGTAGGCTGGGCTGGGCCCGGTTATTTTCATCGTTTTTATTATTGTTCTAAAAGTGATTGATCCTTTTACCCACTGGATATACGCCTGACTGTCTGCGGAAGAAACCATTCATCTATGACTGTTAGCTTCCTCGGACTTTATTTTCGGGCTGCCTTTGACGCATCTCCAGGACTATTATTATTATCATATTATTATTGTGGTACGCTGCACCATTTTTATTCACTCTTTCGGAGGTAATTCACCGTTACAACATAAATTTGTGGACACTTTATCGAAAATATGTCTAAGAAACTTCGTTCTGGAAGGGAAGTGGGTGGTATGCCTAGTGCAAATAAGGAAATTATTCGCACGAGAAACAAATCGGTAAATAATCCCCCCCTTAAGGGTCAATGCCATCTGTATGAGCTCTGGGCTTTGCCCTCCCCTAAGAACGCTAATTTACCCTCTAAAAAAGCCTCCTGCGCCTCGCCCGAGGAAGTTCCTATGCTACCTAGTACATGCCTGCAGATTTCTTCGTCTCAGCTTGCACCACAATTACCTGTGCCAGTGGAGTCTTCTTCCCCTGTTTTCCTTGAAGGGAATGGGGAAAGCAAACTCGCTTCTTTAGTACATGAGAGGGAATTGACGAATCCCCCAACTATGTCTCAAACCACGTTGAAGGATAAGTTGGATGGTGATTTATCTGTATTACTTATTGATCATGAACTTTGTGGCCGGTATGTAGATATAGCGAATAGGGAGTCCCCGGCCCCTAATAAATCCCTTGGGGGTGCTACCCCATCTGGTCTAATGTTGTATAGTAGTACCCCCTCATTGAATGATCAGGATATGTCTGATTTGTTAGTTGCTTCCGGGACTCCGGGCCTTAATCTTTCTGGCATCGCCCGTCCAATGGAAGCAAGTGAAAAACCTATTTCTGAATCCATGGTTGCTTTGGAACAATTACTAGCCTCGATTTTATCTCTTTTAGGGAAATTTGTTGGCAATTCGGATTGTATTTTGGAATCCGTTACCCAAATACTGAAGACACTGCTACAAAAGTCACCGGATTTGAGGAATGTTCCCCTCATGACCAAACATGGTCGGTCAGGGGGGGAAATAAACGTGGCTTCAGTGGAGCTTGACACGAAAGCTGGGACATCGGTTTTGATACCACATACTACGGCTATCCCCCTAACTGCAGTGCCGAACTGTATAAATAACTCAGTTCTTGCGATATTGGAGGAAAATAAATCCATTTCTGACCCTAAAGTGGTTCAAGACCTTTTTCCCATCTTCATGTCGGAAAATAAAAAAGATTCTCCCGAGGTTAAAGATGAGGCTAAGGCAAAAAATGTGAAATTTAGAAGCAACAAGGGGAATAAAAGGAAACCAACTCGCAAATATAGGAAGAAAAGGCAGCGGTGGATAATTTTTCAAAATTCAGTCTCTGCACTGGAGAATGAAGTGATTGATCTGGAGCCATCTTCTATCTCTGGAAAGGCAGATATTGATATTGAACGGAATTTACCCATTAGCACCTTTTTTAAGGTAGAAAGTGATTTGTGTCCCCCAATGTCTTTGGAATTCAGCTCTCTAAGGGGGGGCCCTCCTATCAGTCTTCCTCAACCATCAATGACTGAAGTGGTTATACAAAATCGAGAAGTTGCTATACAAAACCCATCTGGGTCCCTTAACCCTTTGGCCTCTCCGTTCCGTGTAGCTTCAGGGAATGGAGATTGCCAATTTCCGGATCGTCCTTTAACAACTTTAAATGCTCCACTTGAAACCCTTGTGTTAGACTTTTTACCTTTATTCGACGTTGACTTGCATTTAAACAGAGCTTGGCTTCTTAAGCGTTTTAGTGAGATTGATATCATATCCACACTAGGGATATTGAATTAGTCTCCCTGTTTGGTGAAGTCCATGTAACGAGTATAAGGGTGAAATTTTATTCCCCTATTATTGTAAATCTGATACTTCAGCAAGCGGAGAACTTCCAACGTATAGGTATTGATATTCTCCCGATCTTTAACCTTGGAAATAAAAACTCCGCGTTTGGGGAGGTACTCAGAAGGGAGGAACAAAATGGGGTAGCCTCTCCTCTTAGGGACCTGAAGATTTGGGTAGCTAAGGGAAAACGCTTGGTTTCACAAGTGAAGCCACTCCCGCTGACTCAGAACTCCTCTTTGGTAGAGGACAATAATCAGTGGAACTGGCTGCAAAGTGCCTTATCCACTAAATCAAAAGATGATCCAAGATTGTTTCGGCATCTTTAACACCTCACTAAATATTATCTCCTGGAATGCTGCAGGGATTCACAGTAGCCCAGAGAAGTTTGAGTTGCTTTTTTCTCTAGGAGCAAATGTGATCTGCCTACAGGAAACGTGGTGTATTGATAAGCTGAAGGTCTCTAAGGATTACTATGTTTTGGAAGTACCCGCCGTCCCCTCTAAGAAAGGCCATGCCAGGGGAGGGATTGCTTGCCTATTATCTAATAAATTACAATGGAAATTTAGCCATTACATGGATCCTAGTAAATTGTTCCATGCCATAACCATCGACAATTTGTTTAATAATGGGATAAAATCCCCTATTGTAATTGTGAATGTTTATATTCCTCCGGAAGAGTGTTTTAACGCGCTTTTAAAGCAGGTATTTCGATACATTGACCTAATCAAAAATGTCCCATCCCCTCCGGACATTTTGTTGGTAGGAGACCTGAATTGTAAAATTTCTAATTTTAGCCTGAATCTATTTAGGAATAAAATTAAAGAAGAGGCGTATTTTGTTCCGCAGGCACTCTTCCCTGATAAATTAGTGACAAATAAAAGAGGGAAGATTCTGCTAAATGAATTAGAGGCCGTCGATGGACTTATATTAAATGGGAGATTTCCGTCTGACGTGCCTGCAAAATTTACTCACAAGTCTCCGTTTGGGTCCTCTATCTTGGACTATGTTATTGCAGACTACGGTTTGTTTCCTCTTGTTCGGGACCTTAAGATAATATTTACTCCTTTGAGCGACCATAGTATATTGCTTGTTACTATCTCCTTAAAGCCTTTGACAATTGCACCTTGGTCTCTTAAGGGTAGTGATGTCGCTTTTCACGCTTCCTCGGGAAGGTGCTATTGGAATCCCATCGCCATTAATGGGGTACAGGACTTTATAGACGAGACCCTATTAATTTTAAATGAGTGGCATGGGAATGAAATAGCATACTTTGAAGAATTTGTACGTAATATTACTTCTTATGCCAGAAAAAATTTTCGACCTAGAAATAGGGTAGCGGTCCCGAGTATTTTGCGTAGCCTGAATAAGGAAATAAACAAACTGGTTCGCAAACAATATCTTGATAGAGTTATGGATCGTGGTAAAGAAATATCCAGGTTAAAAAGAAAGAGAAGCCGAATCCAGTTAAAATTAAAAAAAGTAAGGGAGGACAATGTATGGATTAATTTGAGAGAATCGGTGGTCCATGGTAGGACTAGAGATTTTTGGACAATAATTGGTAAGGGGTGTGGGTCTAGACTAGGCCCCTCCCCTATCCCTATAGCGGAAGAGGACTGGATATCCTATATTCGGGAACTCTATGCAGGGAATGGGATTTTAAGTGATGATATTGACACCACTGTTAATTTAGGCAATGATATCGCCATTAGTGCTACTCCCCTGGGTCTTACTAACTACCCCGTTGAGAAGGAAATTGAGATAGCGATAAAAAGCATGCGGGTCTCCGGGGCAATGGGACCCGATGAACTCCCTATGACGGTCCTGAAATCTGATCCTGTAAGGTGGAGTAAAATTTTGTTTCCCCTGTTCAAAGCATGTTTTATGACGAAAATGGTCCCTGCTTCGTGGAGGGGTAGTATCCTGGTCCCTATTTTTAAGAAGGGAGTTAGGGACAGCCCCAGTAATTATCGCCTGATTGCTCTCCTCGACTCCATCGGAAAAGTGTTTGCGAAATGTCTACTACAAGCCCTCTCCGGTTGGGTAGAGGAGAATAATATCCTGCCGTTAGAACAGACTGGCTTTCGTAGGGACCACGGTACGTTAGACAACCTTACTGCCCTTCATGTGGTTATTGATAAGTATGTTCAGGTGAGAGGTGGGGTGGTGTATGCCGCCTTTATCGATTTCTCCACAGCGTTCGATAAAGTGGATCGTGGAACACTGTGGAGAAAATTGGCAGTGCTTGGTCTTCCCTCCTACCTATTGGAGCTGGTGCGGGCTCTACATACAGAGACCTGGTGTAGGGTGTTGATGGGGGGCGAAAGGGGTTTATCGGATATCATTCCTTCTTTGAATGGCCTTAAGCAAGGCTGTTTGTTGGCCCCCCTTTTGTTTTCCCTGTACACGGTCGACCTACCCGCTGCCCTTTCTTCTAGTGAGGGCATCGCCCCGGTGCTCGGGGGGTCCCCTATATCATGCCTGATGTACGCCGATGATGTTCTCATTTTTGATTTATCCCCTAAAGGACTTGCAAATCAGCTAAATGCGCTTCATATGTTTGCTGTGGCACATCATATGAAGATCAACATTACTAAAAGTAAAGTTATGTGTATAGCTGGTAAGAAGAGGTGCCGTTCTGTTGATTTTGGTTGGTTTATAGGGGGTCAAAAACGAGGTGGTAAAGTCCTATACTTTTTTGGGGAAAATTATTATGGCTAACTTGAGTGAGAAACTCCATATAGAGCATTGTACTCGCAAAGCTATTGCCCATGGCAAAGGTTTAAACTCTCTATACCTTGCAACGGGGAAACGACACTTTCCGATTTTATTGGAAGTGTACAGATCTAAAATCCCCGCAACAATATTGTATGGTATTGAACTTATAAATGTGAAAAAGTGGGACTTTTGCCATAAGATAGAGGGTAAACTTTTAAGATCTCTCTCTTCCCTAAACACCGCGTGCCCTTTAGCTGCCTGTAGGCTTGATTTCGGCCTCAGGAGTAGCTGGGTACAGGGACTATCGGCCCTTGTTAGATGGGTGGCCTGCCTTGCAAGAGCTGAGGTAGGGACAATGAGAGCTATCCTCAAAAATGAATTATTGGGTAATTTTAATGAGTTTTCTCAACTTGTGCGTAATTTTAGAAAAGCTGTAACCCTCTTAAAACTAGATGAAACTGCCTTGTTTTTGTATTCTTCTTTACAGTTAAAATTTGTTTTAAAAGCAGCTTCATGGGACTTGTGTTTCCAGACGGATAAAAAAATAATTTGTGGAAAAAGGAAGGTAGATCATCTCCTTGATTCCTATCTGTGGAAACTCCCTCAACCCTATGCAAGATGGAACCTACCACATGGTATTCGCAGATTTTGGTTTCTTTTACGTTATGATTTATTACCGTTAAACCGACTATTATCTAAATGGTATGGCTCCTCTCCTTTGTGTAATCTTTGTAAAGTAAATAACCAGGACTGTATGCATGTGTTGCTGATTTGCCCCGGGCTCCGTAAATTGCGCTCTAGATGGATAAAAGTTATTTGTCTGGATCTTGGCATTGTCACTTTGAAAGATTTCCTGTTTGCACTTTATTGCCCACCCAATGAAATGTTCTGCTTCAATATTTTTAACTTTTTTAAAGGGTTTTTAGCTATTTATTAATATGTCTCTGGAGATGTATCTTGACCGTCCGATTTATGTAGTTCTTGATTTATATGTCAGTCCCGTATGCACCTTAGGATGTTTTAAGGATATATTTTTTACTTTCTTTTTCTTTTTTCCTTTTCTTGCTGCTTTCTGGAACAATGTAATTGTTGCGTTGTAATTGTTTTGTGTCAAATTCTGTATATTTTATGTGGCCCTCTTTGAGAGCCAAAACATAATAAAATAAATTGAATTGAATTAGTAGCCTATCTTCTAGCGGGGAGGATTCTGGCAGAGTAGTATTTACTGGAATCGCACCCAATAGTGCAGGTCTAATTTGGACATAACGGAATGTTTCTGTGGGTCCGAGGTGATACTGCTGTTGTAGTTGTGGAAACGGTATTACTGTATCCTTGTCCCAAAGGTCCCCCACCGTGGAGATGCCTATGGAGTCCCAACGCTCAAAGCCCTTACATCCCCTGAGATTACCTAAAGATTTCGTGTCCCATAACTGTGTCATTCTAGTGATTTTTCCTGCCCATCCTAGGCGAGCCTGCGCTATGTGCCATAGGGTCGCTGTGTGTTTGGTTGGACCGATTAGATTTTTAAGTTGTTGTTTATTATAAAGTACTGAGAACATGCATTCCGCCCCAAGTTGTGCCCAATCTGCTCGATAGGCCGGGTCTTCTCTCGGGGTATGGATCCAGTAGTTTATTACTTTAAGCTGGGCCGCCCAGTAATACAGCTGAATGTTGGGGAGTGCTATTCCTCCCTCGTACCAGCTTTTAACCAGTTTGTCGTACGCTATACGAGGTGGGCCCGTACCCCAGAGCAACGTGGTGACTAGCGCCACGATCTGCCTGAAATATCTTGGTGGTACCAGATGTGGTGTGTTTTCCAGGACATAGAGGAGCCTCGGGAGTGCCATCATTTTGTACAGCGCCGCCCTTCCCAGGAGAGTCAGGGGTAGGGCCGCCCAGTGCTTGACATCTGCCCGTAGGCGATCTATAGGTGGCTTTAGGTTACTGGCAAAGAAGTCTGTATCTGCCCGCGTGATGATAATACCCAGGTATTTAAAGGAGGTCGTAGATACGGTCAGGGGGCAATCAGCCCTCAGTCTCGGTGCCGGGCCTTTCAGTACGTATATGACTGATTTTGACCAATTCAGGGTGTAACCCGACGAGTATCCGTGTGCATTACAAAGTTCTAGCAGGGCTGGGATACCTTCGTCAGGTGCCGTCATGTAGACAAGCATGTCGTCGGCGTATAGCGAGACTTTGTCCTCCCATCCTCCCTCCCACTTGATACCTGCAAAGAGGGGAGTAGTCCTGATTTGAATCGCCAGGGGCTCTAGTACCAATGCAAAGAGCAAGGGCGACAAGGGACAACCCTGTCTGGTGCCCCTGCCTAAGTGGAACCTCGGTGAAATGTGGCCATTGGCTACTACTTGTGCGACCGGCTTGGTATAGAGTAGTCGTACCCACGCTATGTATTTTGGCCCAAATCCCATACATTCCAACACCATGAAGAGGTACTCCCATTCCACTAGGTCGAACGCCATTTTAGCGTCGAGGGAGAGGATCACTGCCCTTTCTGAGAGGAGGTGTGCACGGGCCAACACTCCATGTATTCTCCGGAGATTCAGCGCCGTGCTTCTGTGAGGCATAAAGCCTGACTGGTCAGGGTGGATTAGAGTACTTGGGTGCGGTTGCAGACGGGTGGCCAGAAGCTTAGCCAATATCTTCGCTTCGATATTAAGCAACGATATCGGGCGATATGAGGCCCTGTCAGTCGGGGGTTTTCCCGGCTTGGGTATTGCGACAATCGTGGCCGTGCGTTGGTCCAGTGGCAGTTCCATTCTGTCCCTGCTTTCTAGATACATGTTCAACAGTGGGGCACTGAGTTCTGGCGCCATTGACTTGTACCACTCCACAGGTATCCCATTTGGATCCAGGGCCTTACTAGATTGTAAAGCTTGGATCGCCAGCTGAATCTCGTCTTCCGTCGGGTCTACCTCCAGGGCTAGCATGTCTTCCTGTGTAATGCTGGGGACTGCTATGCCCGTCAGTGTTGCTGCCGCCATTTGTTTTGTGACTACATGGTCCGGAGTGTATACTGTTCGATAATGCCGAGCCAGGGCGCATACTATTTCCTCTGGATGTGTCAGTGTCTGCCCTTCCTCCGTGTGCAGTGTTGGAATGCCTTTCGTTCCATTCTCCCTCTTGTCTAACCATGCCAGCATTTTACCCGCTTTGTCGCCCACGTCATATATTCTGCACTTAGTGTCTGCAATGTAACCCGTTTCTGTCGTCCTAAGGTGGGCCTGGTACTGCTGCTGTCGTATCAGAAGTGTGTGCGTTGCGGCCGGGGAGGGGTCTGTCATGTGCGCGGTATTGGCCGCATGGAGTGCCAGTTCCAGTTCCGTAAGTTCCTTACGGGAGTCTCGTTTATGCCCTGTTATTGCGGATATGGCCGCCCCCCGGAGGACTGTTTTATACGCTTCCCATAAAACTGACGGTGATGTCACCGTTCCCGTGTTTTCTGTAAAGTATTGTGTTGTCGTTAGTTTGAGCTTTTGCCGAATCTTCGGGACTTTCAAGAAATTCGGGTAGATTGGGTAGAGCCTAGCACATTTTCTTTCTCTGGTGGTAAGTGATAGAGCAATGGGGGAGTGATCAGAAATGCCCCTGGGTAGAATGTCCACTTTATCCACCATTCCCAGTCCCAACCCCAGGGCTAGAAAATAATCTATACGTGATAGGCTGTTATGTACGGCAGAGTAGTAGGTGTATTGAGCGTCCCCTGTATGTAGGTGCCGCCAGATGTCTATTATGCCCAGGGCCTCCACAAAATCCGAGAGTGAGTTCGTGCCTCGCGAGTGGGTTCTAGTAGGAAGGGTGTCTACCAGTGGATCCATGATTGCGTTAAAGTCTCCCCCAATGATTGTATCCCCCTCGGGAAGGTTAAGAAGGAGATTGCTAAGGGCAGGCAGTGCCACAGAGTGGAGCGCCGGGGGGATATACACAGACACTATATTAAGGGTTCTGCCCTCCCACTGGCCATGTAGTGCCGCGAAGCGACCCTGATCATCCGCCACTCGGTGTGTAATGATAAAGGGAGATGATTTCTTTACCAGTATTCCTGTCCCCCTGGAACCAGTGGTGAACTCCGCATGTATCGCCATTGAGTAGCCCCGTCTATTAAGAGCTTTACAAGTGGAACCTGCAAGGTGGGTTTCCTGTAGAAGGACTAAGTCCGGGCTTTGTCTTGATGGCCTGTAGTACTAAGCCCCTTTTTATTTTGTCCCCCAGGCCCCTGACATTCCAGGTTAGCATGCGCAGTGGGGGGGAACTCCCATGCCTACAGGGGAACCTTCAGCAGGCGTGTTGTGAGGCGACCTGTCCATGGATTCGGTGCGGGAGCTTCGCACTAAGTGCGTCTCTAGTATGAACACAGGTAGTGCCATGTGCTAACCCGTGTAGGAAAATGGCGACAATCGAGGCAATGATACAGTGTGAGTGCTGCATGATGACTATGAACAAAAACATAACTTCAAACAAGAAAACTTCAATCCCATCCCCCCTCCCTGCTACCCTGCTCCACGGACGAACTCCCGCCCGCTTCCCCAACTTTGCAGAGTGCTTTGTCCCATCCCCGCTCATCTTACTTGCTTGTGGGGTTGGTGAGACCCCCCTAGTCACCGGCCAATGCCCGCCCTACTCAGCTCCACCGGCATCGAGTCCCCAAGGGCTACGAATATATTGCTCCACCTGTAGTCCGTTCAGTTCAGCCCCGTACAGGTTGTCCAGAGTCTAGTGGGTCCCTTTCAAGATCCGATTCTAGTTCCGTTGCCTGTTCCCCAGTCGTAGGGCCGTTGGATCGATGAACTGCCGTCTCTCCATTGCGTTGGTGTTGCCTTTCCCTGTGCGGGCGCTGGGGCTGCCCCACCTGCCTCCATCCATCAAGCCATTCCCTAGCTACTTCTGGTGTGTCAAAGAACCATGTCTTTCCTTCAGCCACTATGCGCAATTTGGCGGGGAATAGCATAGAGTATGGTAGACCCTTGTCTCGCAACGCCTTCTTCACTTCCGTGAACGATTTCCTTCGCCTAGCCACCTCCGCCGTGTAGTCCGGGAAAAAGGCCAAAGTCGAGTTCTGAATCTTTATAGGTGGAGAGACCCTTGCTGCTTGCAGAATTGCGTCCCTGTCGCGAAAGTTGAATAGTCTAGCTAGTACTGGTCGCGGGGTAGCCCCCGGCTTAGCCGCTCCACCCGGAACCCTGTGTGCCCGTTCCACAGAGAAGAAGTGGGAGAGGCCTTTAGGTTTCAGTTGGGTTTTAATTAGGTCTTCAATGTACAAGTCCATCGCGGCCTTACCTTCCGATTCCGGCAGGCCCAGGATGTGGACGTTGTTTCTCCGGGAACGCCCTTCCTGATCGTCGAGCTTCTCTTGCAGCTGTTTTGTGACTTTCTCCATGCGTTCCATGGCTACTTGCAGGTCCGAGGTGTCCTCAATGAGCGACTTCGTGACTACCTCCACTTGGGACACTCTTTCCGCCATTTTCTGGAAGTCCGCTCTGAGCAGAGACACCTCGGAGGAAATGGAGCCCACTGTTGTTCGGACCTCGGTAAGGGTTTTCATGACGTCCTCTAAGGTTACTTTCGGGGTCCCACCCGGTTCTGAGGCTGTACCAGCAGAGTGGCGGCCGCCGCTCTGAGTGTCCAGACTGGTTGTATGCAAATTTATCCAGCTTCGCCTGGGTCGACGCACTCCTTGTGCCCTTGCCCGCCATGCTGTCGCGTTGGTGGCAGATATCTTCGGTCGTCGGGTCAGTCCTGTCCTGTGAGACTTGCAGTTTATCTGATCGCCAGGGGGCCAATGTGCTCCCTACCGAGAGCAGGGGGCACCGTGCAGTCGCCACAGGGCCTAAGCAAGCTGATACCGGTAGCTGGAGTGGTCGGTACGTCAGCCTGTGAGGCGGTCTTGCGCAGTTCAGTGCATTGACGTGTCTTGTCTTCGCGCCCCCTGTAGCGCTACTGATCGCTGCGTTGCTGCTGATGAACACCGGAGGTACCCCACGGGGTGTCCCTCAGCCCTCTCGTATGTCTGTAGGGTACGATTGTTCATGCAGTAGGAGGGGGGGCGCCACTGCAAGGCTCCCCACGATGCCTTCCTTTCTGTCACTGGAGTCCAAATTGGCCCCCCGCTAAATCAGGGCGCAATCCGGGTCTGTTATGGCGTGGGGGGACGGCGAGGCCCCCTTCTCAGAGTTCGCCGCACTACAGCTTTTACGGCACGGCTGGCTGCCCGACCTTCTTAAAATGGCGCCTCCCGGGGCTCCGAGATATCTCTACTGCCACTGGCGTTCGCGCTGGCTACAGGCAGTACCTGCAGTTAATCTAGTTCCTCGCCGTCCCTCCGGGATATGCAGAGGTGTTCGCCAGGCAGGCGGTGCGCGCTGGTACCTCCAGTGACAGGGACGCTTGCGGTCGGCTGTTCACACACCGCCCTGGCCGAGGAGGGCAAACTTCCGCCCGGGCTCGCTGGTTACTTGAGGCCGGTGCGCTTGACCATGCGCAGGCCGACGCTCGCTGCTGCGGGTTAAAGCAGTTCCCGGTGGCCGATCGTCACCGGGGTCGGATCTGGTTGTGCCGCTCGGTTCCCCGAGTCGATGTCGCTCCTTCGAGCGGGCGCAGGATCGGATCAATATGCGGATTTACGATGCAGGCCGGTTAGCCTGGAGGAGCTCCCTTTTTACACTGCCGCCATGCTCGGCAGTTGGCCACGCCCCCTCCATTAGGGCCCTTTTGACGTCAAGTGTGTGGAGCATTCTCTCCGCCAGTGACTCTGGATTTTGGAAGAACACAGGTAGTTCTATAGTCTGGTTGATATGGAACTGAGACACTACCTTAGGAAGGAATTTAGGGTTAGTGCGAAGCACCACCCTGTTAGAATGAATTTGAATAAATGGCTCTTGGATACTTAGTGCCTGGAGTTCACTAACTCGCCGTAGCGACGTAATTGCTATAAGGAAAGCCACTTTCCATGTCAAGAATTGAAGCTCGCAGGAATGCAGTGGTTCAAAGGGGGGACCCATCAGCCTTGTGAGGACCACATTGAGGTTCCACTCCGGAGCTGGTGGCGTCCGCAGAGGAATGACTCGTTTGAGTCCTTTCAGAAAGGCTTTAATGGCAGGCACCCTGAAAAGTGAGCAGTGCTGTCTGTTTTGGAGGTAAGCAGCCATTGCAGATAAATGTATGCGAATGGAAGCATAGGCCAGATTACATTTGTACAAATGTAAGAGATAACAAATTATGTTTTGAATAGCTGCATCCAGCGGGTTAATGTGGCCTGCACAATAAATGACAAACCGCTTCCACTTCGCCGCATAGCATGCTCTGGTGGTGGTCTTCCTTGCCTCCCGGATGATGTCCATACAGTCAGGAGGTAAGTTGAGGTAGCCAAACTCTAAGACCTCAGGAGCCAGATCGCCAGGTTGAGCTGTTGCGGATCTGGATGCTGAATGTCGCCACGGCTCTGCGTCAAATGCCTGGGTGTGAGGCGCAGCCTTTGATGCGGTACCATGGACAGTTCCAGAAACGTGGTTTACCATGGTTGGCGAGCCCACGTTGGAGCAACCAGGATGAGAGTCATCGAGTGCTGCTTCAGCTTGCGTGCCACCAGCGGTATCAGAGGTGCTGGGGGAAAAGCGTACGCAAATTTGCCTGACCAGTTCATTCATATCGTATTGCCTTGCGACTGTGGGTGTGGAAACCTGGCGGCAAAGCTGTGGCATTTTGCGTTCTCCTTTGTGGCGAACAGGTCTATCTCTGGATGACCCACCCGTACTTCCAAATGTGGGAGTACCGATGGATGCATCTCCTACTCGTGCATTTGGTGGCTGTACCTGCTGAGCAGGTCCGCCATCTGATTGTCTTTGCCTGGAGGTGTTCTGCCATGAGGAAGATGTTTCTCTGAATGGCCCACTTCCACATGCTCCGAGCCAGATGAGACAGCTGTGGAGAGTGTGTTCCTCCCTGCTTTTGAATGTAGTACATGGCTGTCATGCTGTCCGTCCGGATCAACACGACCTTGTTGCACAGATGTACTTTGAAGGCTTTTAGTGCCATGAAGATCGCCATCAGTTCCAGAACTTTGATGTGCATCTTCCTTTGCTGTGGTGTCCATGGTCCCTGCACAGTGTACTGGAGTACATGAGCTCCCCATCCCTGGAGAGAAGCGTCCGTCGTCAGGATGATCTGTGGCACAGGCTCCTGGAATGGTCGTCCCTTGCAAAGGTTTTGTGGATTCCACCAATGCAGAGAGTTGTATGCCCGACCACTCACCAACACTAGGTCTTTCAACTATCCGTGAGCCTGAGTCCACTGACGTGCTAAGCACTCCTGAAGCGGACGCATATGTAGTCTCACGTGCGGGACTATGGAGATGCAGGAGGCCATCATGCCGATCAACTGCATGAACACTCGCGCTGGAAGCGAGTGTTGAGGTCTGAATCTTTGTATCAGCGATTGAATGCTGTTTACCCTCACTGAATTTGGCTGTGCTGTGGCTGCCAGAGTGTTTATCGTCGCACCCAGATACTGCCGTATGTGGGCGGGTTGCAGGTGGGACTTAGGGTAATTCAGTGAGAATCCCAGATCGTGAAGAAGGTGAATGGTGTGGGACATGTGGGCGGCACACTGCTGGGCTGACTTTGCCTGGATGAGCCAGTCGTCCAGATAAGGGTAGACGTGAATGTTCTGTCTCCTTAGGTGCGCTGCCACCGTCGCCAGGCACTTCGTAAACACCCTGGGTGCCGTGGTGACCCCGAAAGGCAAAACCTTGAACTGGTAATGTTGGTTTTGGATGGTGAACCGGAGGTATTTTCTGTGTGACGGGTGCAGCGGAATGTGAAACTACGCATCCTTTAGGTCTAAATTTGCGAGGAAATCCCCCTGACTGAGCAACGGGAGCACTTGCTGCAGGGTCAGCATATGAAAGTGCTCCGATAGAATGTACTGATTGAGGGGTCTGAGGTCCAGTATGGGTCTGAGGGACCCGTCCTTTTTTGGTATCAAGAAGTACAGTGAGTAAACTCCTGTGCCTCTCTTCCACAGGCACGAGCTCGATTGCCCCTTTTTGCAGAAGGACGATGACCTCCTGCTGCAACAAGTGCAAGTGCTCGTCGGACATAGGACGGTGTCTTGGGGTATTTTGGGTGGAGTGGATGTTAACTCCAGACAATACCCGTACTGGATAAGCTGTGTGACCTACCTGTCTGTGGTGATGGACTTCCAGAATGGCAGGAACTGTTGAAGTCTCCCCCCGACAGGTGTTGTATGGTCGGGGGGCAGTGACAAGGCGTCACTGTTTGTTGGTGGCAGAGGATCTGGAGTTGTTGTTTCCACGACCCCTGCCTTTGGCGCTGTTACCACGATATCCACCTCGACTTTGTTTGGTGTATGTGGACTGCGTGTTGCCTTTGTAGTACTGCGTGGTTTGGGAGAGCTGGCCTCTGGAAACGCCTCTAGTGCTTGAGCGACGAAAAGACCCACCCCTGAATTGCTGGGACTGCAAGGCCCCCATGGACTTAGCAGTTTCAGTGTCGTTCTTAATCTTTTCCAAGGTGGTGTCCACCTCTGGGCCAAACAGATAATCAGGATTTACTGTCTGATTAAGAATGGTGGTCTGTATCTCTGGCTTAAATCCCGAGATTCTGAGCCAGGCATGTTGTCTCAGCATAACGCTAGTGTTGACAGCTCTGGCCGCTGTGTCAGCCGCGTCCAGTGCACATTTTATAGAAGCATTGGATATCAGCTTCCCCTCTTGGATGAGAATCTCAGCTGCCTCCTTGTATTCGTCTGGCAGGTGCTGCAACAGGGTCTCCAGTGTGTCATAGTGTGCCCTGTCATACCTCGCTAGAAGTGCTTGTGTATTTGAAATGCGCCATATATTGGCTGCTAGGGCTGCCACCCTTTTCCCTGATGCCTCAAACACCTTAGATTCTTTGTCTGGGGGAGGAGCATCACCCGTTGTTTGAGAATTGTCCCTCTTCCGGGCATTTGAAACAACTAGAGAGTCCAAAGGCAACTGTCCCTTGATGTAAGTAGGATCAGTAGGCGCTGGTTTATACTTCTCTATCCTAGGATTTATCACCCTGGCTCTGGTAGGCTCTTTAAAGATCTCCCCAGCATGTTTGAAGACACCCTTCAACATAGGTAGAGTCTTGACAGTTCTCTCTTGTAGGAGAGTAGGGTCTGCAATCCTATGATCACCCGAGATTTTTGCTTTTTGCTTCACTGGTTTATGACTTCTCTGGCTGTGGGCCTGCTAATCAGACCCACAGCCTTGCTGTTCTCTCACTAAATTGACTCGTGTACCTTAGGTGCATTAACCAATTGGTACTGGGCCACCTTATCAGACCCTGTAACTCAGGGCATAGGTGTACCCAGGGCCTACAGCATGTATTATGCCACCCCTGGCTGGCCATCTAAATCTGACACAACTGGCTGCACGACAGCTGGGGCAAGGTGGTGTAATCACCCTTTGCTTTAGATATAGTATACCTAAATCTAACCCTAAAATGGACACATAGATTCCTATCAGTCACTCCTATGGCAGGCCTTAACAATCCTGAAGGCAGAGTGCTTGGAATCATGTGAGATGGTGCTCCGGCATGAGCTGAGCCTGTTTGCAGCTTGCGGAACCAAGTCCTAATAGCTGTTCCATGATAACGCATACCATATACTCTTAAGTGCATTATAATCCTCGTGGTTAAATGCCAACTCTGGTATCGCTTTATCAAAACATGTCGAGTAAGGTGTCATACGAATTGGAATACTAACCCCTCGCCAATTCTGGCGACGGGGTTAGCATTCCACCCTTCTAGAGGGACCCGACATGTATGTAACTGTGAACCCCAGTTAAAGTTAACTCGAGCCTCAGCATCACAAAATGGATGCTGCCACCACAGACACAAGTCTGACCCCCTGCAGCTGGGAGTCCTTCCAGCAGGGGAGCTTGGACAAAGGGTTTCCTGTCAGGGGCGGTGCTAGCACCATCCCAGACAGGGTTTTGTGTATCCTGGGTAGGTAGGGCTTTAGAGAAAGGTGACTGCAAGTGGCACCCCGGTGCTCACTATGCATAGGCCAGCTAGAACCAGTTCCAGGGGCACACCAGCCCCTGGCCTGGGGAAAGTCCGGCATGGGAGAGGGGTGTAACCACCCCCTTCCTGGTCCCACCCATGGGCAGGACCCAGTCGCGTGCCAGCCCCTTTTACTTGTATAAAGATAGGAGCGGGCCCCCTTCCAAATTAGATCATCTTTGAATCCTGAAACTACTTTCTATGAAAGGAACTCTCGACTTCTTCTCAAGATTTCTCCCTTGTGACTAAGGAGTAGTCACCCTGCACCCGCAGGCACCATCTAAGAACACTGCGGTTTGCTGCACGTCCTTCCTCCGGAATCAGACTGACCAGCACGACGAGACCCGGCTTCCCTGGCACCTCTGACCTCTACCTACCTCTACAGCTAAGCTGAGAACCGTAGGTGCGACAAGACCGAGGGACCAGCCATCATCAGAACTGCACGACTTCTATCCAGCACGACCGCCGAGGGATCCTCAAGTGAGTGCTTTGGGGTCCGAGAAGCCCCGACCCTGAGCAGCTCCAGCACCGAAGTTCAGCCCCCCAGCCTCCACGAGATCTGCGTGGGGCCCTTCTGCTTTTTTGCTGCTCACCGCGTTGTCTGGCTACTAGCCGGCTGGCTTGTGGCCTTCCCGACGACGAACGACGACATCAACACTGCTTGTCTGGTTGCTCCAGGCTGGCCCTTGCTCCCCTCCAACAGAGGAGCACCCCGGACCCTCCTGGTCCACTCCAGACGCCATCTCAGGTCCACCGCGTGGGCTTGCATTTGCCAAGACTTGTTGCCCCAATCCTGGGTCCAGCGACGTGGACAGCATCAACCATCGTGGGACAGCTCGCACCTCCATCCTGGTCGCCAACAACGCCTCCTGGTCCGTGAGACTGCAGAGCCCAGCGTCGCCCACTCACCTGGTCGAGGTGACTTTGTCCGGTGCCATCCTGGTGCCCACACAATCACTGGCTAGTGATTAAGAACTTGGTCCCCTCTGCTTTCAGGTGTCATCCATCTTCGATCCAGGCTTGGATCACTTCGAACTTCAACACTGGTCGCCTGCCAGCAACTTCTTTCTTCAGGCTCCATAGACTGCAACGAGGATTCCCGACGTCTTTCCAGACCTATGCATCCGCAGCCCCTGGGCTAGGTAACTTCCACATTTCGGTGCCCCAGCATAGCCTCACTATCCAAGGGTCCAGATCCTTTTTCGTTTCAGCTCTACCTAGTCGGGTTCGCCCGAGAACACTAACTTTTGCTTTTACTAGCCTCCATAGACTTTGTCCTGCATCCCGCGTGAGAGTGCACACTCTGCACCCGAGTCCCCTAGGCCTCCTGCTAGTAATCTGAAGGTTCAGTAGGCCAGTCTTAGCGATTCCAAACCCTATGAGATTAGTACTTACCTGCTAGTAATTTCGCATTCCACTTTTATAGTATATGGTTTTTCGTGCCCCTCGGGCATTTGTGTAAATTGTGCAACTTAAAGTATTTTCGTAAGAGTTTTGTTGTGTGCTTGGTTACCCTGTCCTCATAAAGAGTACATGGCTGTTGTGATCTAAATAAATACACTGTTTATTTTCATAACACTTGTGTGGTGTCCTTTCACTTGGTGTTCAAGGGGTATATGTGATGGTATAACAGCTGGCTTAACACGCCCTCTAGAGTTTAGCCCGAAGACTGCTCGTATCCATGCTACTAGGATAGCTGGTCTATAAGGTTGACTTGCAACCAATCATCAATAAGGGTTGTTTGGACTGATACAAAGTGCTCACTAGAATAGTGAACATTATATATCAGGCCAACTTCTCACATTGGTGAGCAGCGGTTGGGATTTGAGCTTGCTGTTTTACCACACGTATCCTAAGAATATCATTGTGAAAGATCACATAAGTATTGAGGTACATATAACTTAGCTTAGAATACTCTGAGTTCTACTGAACCAGCTGTTGTAGTTCAACAAGGCTTAGCACACATTGACTACAACTCTTAGCAAGGGATCAGTAGGCAAACAAATAGTGTAGGTAGGTGCATCACTTACACCACACTAGAAGCATGTCTAACCACGGAGAGTCTTCAGAGACCCCTCTTGTGGTTGTGGACCCTCCACAGGTCCCTTCCAGATATACTGCTCTTAGCTTCCAGGAGAGGAGACAAATCTGTACATCCAGGAAGCTAAAACAGGGTTCTAACCCTACCATTCCTTTTCTGATTGGTCTCTTAGAGACTTATGATGCTAGGAGGGCTGCTAACACAGATCCTTCTCATCCAGATGGGAATCTGCCCCCCTTAGAGGGACCCTTTAGTAACCCTGACCACCACCTCCAGGCAGCAGATGATGCTGAGAAGGAGGAGGAAGAGGAGTTATCAGAGGATGAGGCAGGCAAAGGTCAAGTAGAAGTCAGTAGACTCACTAGGACCAACTTAAGTAGGCATGAGAATGGATTTGGGGGACCCCCAGGGCCACTCTCAGGCAGTCTTAACATTGGGAATGGACGAGATAGGTCTCTATCCAGAGGCTCTAACAGATCCATTCGAACCAATGGCTCTCAGACCTCTTCTCATAGAGGGATGTCTTCCCCTAAGAGAAGGGAGCATGAAGCTAAAACGAGGGAAGCCAATCTGAGGATTGAAAGGGAAGAACTTGCCCTGGCCAAAGAAAAGCTTGCCTTTGCTAGAGAGCAAAAGTTAAGTTGACTAGATTCCACTGGTGGCGGCATTCTCCCAAGAGAAAAAGACAGGAGTTTAGACACTAGACACCTGAGTAAGATAGTGCCCCCTTTAAACAAGGGGATGATATCCACAAATGGATAACTGCTTTGGAGAGGGCCTGCACTGTCCAGTGCGTCCCCCAGAGTCAGTGGGCAGCTGTCTTGTGGCTCTCCTTTGAAGGTAAAGGTAGAGATAAGCTCCTCACTACTAGAGCTGAGGATGCTAACAATTACCAAGTCCTGGCGGGGCGTGGCTAGCCGAGCAGCGAGATGGCCGCTCTTTGAGTGAGCTCCGCCGGCTACTCCGATTGATCCTTGAATAATCCTGTTCCTGGGGACTGCGGACCCCCAGACCTCCCGAGTTTTGCTGCCTATGCCCAGGGGATCCTCCGATCCGAGTTTGGAGCGTGGGGACGGTTCCCCTTCGAAGCGGAGACGGACTTCTTTTTTGCCGGCTGGCGGGCTGGTCCTGACCCGCGCCGGAAGTGCCGCTTGCTGGGAGCCGCGAGACACTGTGGGCCGCGGCTGTGGGGGCCCCAGCTGCTTGGGCGGTACTTGCCGAGGACACCCCGCTGGCGCACCCCCGCTACTGCCGGCGGAGAGTTACCGTGGCGGAAGGCTGCGGGGAGATAGCGGAGACCGGCGCGGATTGACAGAACAGCCGCGCCGTGGTGCAGAGATCCTTTGGTCGCCGGAGGAGGCGCTGGCCGGTGTCGAGACTGGTGGGGATCTGAGCAGTTGAGCCTGCGCCAGCTATATCACGGCGAAGATCGGAGAGGAGGTGAGAGGGCGCTAAGGAGGGTCGAGGTGCCCTGTCGATTCTGCCGTCCCACTGCAGCGCCGAGGCCTCCCGCTGTCATTCAGCTAGGCGGGACACACCATTACACACACGAAGAGGCGCCTTGCAGCCCAGAACCCCCTGAACCCCTGTGCTGCGATTTTCTAGTGCTGAGAGCAGATCCCTGTTTGCACTGTGGGAGCCCGCCATTTTGACTCCGGGGAAGGCCCTAGCTACACGTTGAAGTTTGCTGAGCTCTCTAAGCACCTACAGAGGGCACTATCGCGGCTGGCGCACACGGGCACCACCTGGACAGTCGCGCTCATACGAGACGTTTGCTAGCGGTGGCGCAGAGAGGTGCTGCCCCATTGTGTAGCCGGTAAATATCCCTAGCCTGCTAAGATGGGGAAAAATGACGCCAAACAACCTAAGCTGACTTTTGACAGTAGGAAGCCACCAAAGAACGCGACGATGGAGTCGGATGTTGGTGCATCGTCATCGCAGGGTGCTGCCCCGGACATAGACTTTGGGGCCCTCATCATGGAGGTGAGGACTAGCCTGAAGAGCATAGATGCAAAACTTGATAACATGGCGGCGCAACTCGAAACCGTGAAGACTAAGGTGGACACACACGAGAAGAGGCTTGACTGTCTCGAAAATAGGCAGACTGAATGTTGCGAATTCCAGCAACAGGCTAAGCGGCACATCACGACGCTGGAGCGGGAACTCGACAATCTGCGCGCCAAGTCGGACGATTTGGAAGCGCGCTCCAGAAGATCCAACATCCGCATTACGGGCATTCCAGAGACTACAAACACAGGGAAGATGGAATCGTTTGTGTCAAACCTCCTGCATGAACTGTTCGACCCAGATTTGTCCCCTGTGTTCACGGTGGAGAGGGCACACAGGTCCCTAGGGAAAAAAACCCCGGTGGGAGCCCCACCTCGTCCGATCCTGGCCAAACTACTTAACTACCAAGATAGAGACATCATTCTACGCTTGGCGAGAGAGAAGGGTAAGATCACGCATCAGGGTAATCAAATCTCCTTCTATCCAGATTTCACACCTCTGGTGCAGGCGGCCCGGAAGGAATTCTTACCGGCGAAGAAAGTTCTACTACAAGCCGGCGTGCCCTACTCCCTCCTATACCCAGCGAAGCTGAACGTCCACCACGAAAACACCTCTCATTTCTTTACTGACGCCAAATCAGCCCTCAAGTTCGCTAAACACATTTGTGCTGGGGCCAGAAGGAAATCGCCGAGGCTTGAGGAGGCTTCGGAACACCTGAGTGACAATGACTGAGGTCTCTACCATGCTCACCCTGCAAGGCTGCACATTTACCCTGTGTGTCGAAGTTGGGAGCCGGATTGATCTCTCGCACAGGTTTGCTCCTCCCGAACTGACTGCGTGGGGGTAAGTTACTGGGACACTATTGTGCACCGGCTTGTGCTGCCGCCTCCGCGCTCCCACTGGGACACTTGTTGGCTGCAGGCTTTGAGGACCACGGGATGGGGGACTCTGTCAGTACCCAGGAACACTAAAGTTTGATTGTAGCCACCCCGCGTATACGGGGGTGTTTGCCGAGCGCACCACGCCTCATGGGGTGCCTCCCTTTGTTGTTGATGTTGGGGTATTTTCACGCATTGCGTACATGTTACTGGGATATGTCACGACCTGATTGGGGGGTTGCTGAGGGAGGGGGGTGGAGGGGGGGTTTACATATGTTGCGAGTTTTGGTTTGTTTTGGGTGCAATGTACTACTACACATGCCTATATTTCTATGCGCTGGGTCTGCAATTATAGTGTCGAGGTGTCAGGATGGCTTCCGGGGGCGGGGATGCGGGATGGGGGTCTGGTGCTGTCAAATGCTTTAATGGGAGGTATCAAACTCTGGACTTGGAACATTAGAGGCCTTGGGGACTTCAAGAAAGCCCGTTTGTTGCATGGCGTGTTGTCAAGACACAATGTAGATATATGCTTCTTACAAGAAACACATCTGAATGCCACACCCTCGGCTCGATTGAAGAATTCAAGATGGGCGCACGTTTATTCTTCCATTTACTCTAATTACGCGAGGGGCGTGGCTATACTCATTCGCAGAGGGTTGGATTGGCGGGAGTACTCCCATGTGAGGGATGCGGAGGGAAGGTATGTCCTGCTCCATGGTTCTTTACAGGGGCGACCCATTGTCCTAGCTGCAATCTATGGCCCAAATGTGGATGATCCTGACTTTTTTAGAAATGTTTGGGCGAAAATTGTGATGCTGGATTGCCAGACGGTTGTGTTGGGGGGGGACTTCAACATAGTGTTCAATGATGACATGGATCGCAGGGGTGTGAGCAGGCCGCAGCACACTAGAGCGCGTCAAGCGATCTCTGAAATCATGAGTGAGGGTCTACTTTCAGATGTGTGGCGAGTTAGAAATCCGGGGGCAAAAGTAGGGACCTGCTACACCCACCATAAGGCTGCTTGGTCGCGCTTAGACTTCTGGTTGGTGTCTCCCGAGGTTGCGACATGGGTATCGAATGTTGATATCATGGCTAGATCACTATCAGACCATGCTCCATGTATGTTGATATTGCATCCCCCTGACACTACACATAGAGCGTTCCAATGGCGCCTCCCCCCACACGCGCTCACTGACCCTGTGTTTGTGGAGGAGATAAGAGAAGACATCACTAACTATTTTGGTGAGAATGCTGGATCTGCCACATCTGAAGCCATTGTGTGGGATGCATTTAAAGCTGTCATCAGGGGTCAATGTATTGCACGAAAAGCAGGGGTCCTACGCACCATAAGAGACGCGCTGGCTAAGCTTGAGGGGGAACTACGGGACCTAGATGTTGCTTTTAGCTCCGACCCATCTGCGGCGACTGCTGGAGCTCTGAAAGCTAAACTGTTAGCATTTAATGAGGAGGCGGAGCGAGAGGTGCGGTTTCTAGGGAAGCAGGCAGAAGCGCGCAGGTATGGGGAGGGAGATAGGCCTAGCAGGACTCTTGCCAGACTGATAGCTCCTCGCACACAATCGACCTATGTACACACTATTTATGACAACACCGGCAATCTAGTGATAGGCCAAGAGGCGGTGTGGGGCGCCTTCGCAGACTTCTATGCTACCTTGTACACCTCGAGACAACCCACTACACCGGCGTCACTGCGAGACTTCCTTGACTCCATAGCACTCGTGTGGTTCAACAACAACCACAGACAATACATGGACCTCACCGTCACAGTACAAGATATCGCCCAGGTGATTAAAAGCATGCCGGCAAATAAAGCGCCTGGCCCAGATGGCCTGACCACCTCCTTTTATAAAACCTACGTTGCTGAACTAGCGCCGAGACTACACTCTGTTTTTGTCGAGGCTCTCGAGTTAAATTCCCTTCCTGACTCCATGCGAGAGGCTCTCATTGTCACGCTCCTCAAGCCAGATAAAGATGAACAGCAGCTGGACTCCTACAGGCCCCTGTCCCTTATCAACGTAGATGCCAAGATATACGCAAAAGTAATTGCCGATAGATTACAACCGATGTTGCCGATGATAGCGCTCCCAGATCAATCAGGATTCATTCCTGGCCGAGCAACGTCACATAATCTCAGAACGATCTTTTCGGTCCTTCACTACCTACACCCGTCAGTACAGGCAGCGGTGGTGTTTCTGGACGCCACCAAAGCCTTTGACTCCTTAGAATGGCCCTACCTCTTCGGTGTACTGAGGCGGATGGGATTCAGCCAGAACTTCATGACCCTGATCAAGCTACTCTACACGAACCCCAGAGCCCGAGTGAGCGTTAACGGTCTCGTCTCCAAACCGTTCGATATCTCAAGGGGTACTAGGCAGGGCTGCCCTCTGTCCCCGCTCCTCTTTGCGATTGCGATGGAGCCTCTTGCGGCTCGAATTCGGCAACACCACACTGCCAGGGGCATAGGATTTAGTGCTAGAAGCTTGCTGATCTCGCTGTACGCGGACGATGTCACCCTGTACGTCCTGAACCCTAAAGACAACCTGAGCCCACTACTTCGGGAATTTGTGCGATTTGAGGGATTGGCGGGAATATCCATTAATTGGTCGAAGTCAGTGGCCTTCCCCCTGACGGAGAGCACTGATCGACCTGCCCCTGACTACCCCCTCAGGTGGGAGACGGAAGCTGTCAAGTATTTGGGCATCTGGATCAGCCGAGATGTGCAGGAGTTGTGGTCGCTGAATTTTGGTAGGGCGGTGGACTGGTTGGAAGGAAAGGTCGAAGTCTGGAACAGGCTACCGCTATCCCTGGTCGCTAGAATTGCACTGGCCAAAATGGTGGTCCTTCCCAAATTCTTATACTTGTTCGTCAATGTACCACTACCTATGACAACACACTTCCACACCCGGGTCCGCTCACTGCTGCTAAAACTGGTGTGGGCTGGCGGTCAAGCCAGAGTCTCCTGGGACCTACTCACACTTCCGCTCCGACAGGGAGGCCTGGGGGCCCCGGACTTAAAGCTCTATTCACTCTGTGCGCAAGCTCAGTTCCTGCATTTCTGGGCATACCCCACCCCCTACCAGCCACATGTGGCGGTGGAGCTGGCAGTGATCGCCCCCTTGCCATTACGAGTGGCACTATACGGTAAGGTTACGTGCCCGTCGCGTGAGGTAGACACAGTGGAAATGGTCCGCTGGGCATGGCGAGAACTTCAGAAACAAGCTGGTCTCTCCCTGCTCTATGCGCCGGCTGTCCCTTTGAGGGGCAACCCGTTGTTGCCTTGTTTGACAGCAAGGGGGGACGTCCTCACTATCCGTGGGAATCGACTTCTCACCTTTGCTGACCTATATCCAGATGGCTCATTTTTCGAGATGCCTGCTGATGGGGATGACCGGCCCTGCACATTTGCTGACAAATTACTATATCATTCCCTTAGGGAATCTTGCAAGAAGATAGGACCGCGCTTCCCGGAAGAACCTTGCACGCTAGCTGCCCTCCAAAACTTGCTCTCACGGCCTTCCCCTAAGAAGCTGGTGTCCAGATTATATAACTGCATGCAGGAACAAGCCCCGGTGACAGTGGCCACGGCTAGGACCGCCTGGGCTGGGGACCTGGGGGACCAGCTGCCAGAGGACGCATGGGAGTATTGCTGCGCGCAACTCACAGCTCTATCCCCAAGTTATCGATTGCGGCTCATCCACTTCAAATTCCTACACAGATACTACCGCACTCCGGCACTACTACGCCGAATGGGTATCCGTGAGGATGCCTCTTGCTGGAAATGTGGAGGTGAAGATGCAACCTTTATTCATGTGGCTTGGAGCTGCCCCAAGCTGAGGGCATACTGGTCAGAGATCTTCAATGCCATCAATCAAATCACACACAGGAGTGACTCACCGACCCCACTGCTGGGTCTGCTTGGGTACGTTAAGAACACTGAGCCCTGCGACAGGAAACTGCATGCATTACTCCTTTTATATGCCAAACGACAGATCGCTCTGCACTGGGGCAGACCGGCCCTCCCCAAACTCGAAAGCTGGATCAGGGACGTGACTTACGGCCACACACAACTGACGCACTACTGGGAGACCATGCCCACCGCTTCCAGACCCACTGACATATGGGGCCCGTTTGTACAATGGACTACAGAACGCGCGGGCTCTGACTCCCCGGGTGCCTCACGTGCGACGAGTATTTCAGACGACATGGGCTAAGGATGCGAGCTACGTAGGTTATTGGTTGTGACCCCGCAGTCCCGCGCTCACACTGACAGAAAATGCCCAGACGCAAGTTCTGCGTATGCTGCTTCCACTGACCCGGAGGGTGTCCCCTGCCCCCCCCCCCGACCTGCCGGTCCTGCTGGGGCCAATTCACTACATCTCCCCGCCTCCCCCCCACCCCACATGCCCTTCGCTAACTCGTGCACAGCCAAGATGCCTTTCCGCACCCGCCCTGACCATGGCTGGCCCCTTATCTAAACAACCTGTGGCAGGCCCACGCGACCCTTTTGTGTACTGGAGTGTTGTACGGATGCTGTTTTCACGTACTTGCACCTGTGTTTGAAGTTCCTGGTTTAGCTTGTTGGGGGGTCCTGTTGGGAGAAAAAATGGTGCTGGCAGGCACATCCTTTTTATAGGCTGCTGCAGCGGGTGGTTGAATGCTGCTTACTCAAGGGCGGCCTCATTGTTTTTTCGCTATTTTTCAATTGTCAGCAGCACTGTGAGAAAAGTAAGTCCATTTACTTGCTGAAGATGCACTGCAAACACTGAGGATTTTATTGAATCTTAAGTTTACCTCTAAATGATACACCCGGCCGGATGGTGGCCTCTGAGCTATTTCTATGTATGCTTTGTATAATCCTGCCTGATAGCGGCCTGCCTCCGGGTTGTTGGCGTGACGCAGTGTGCATCTTCTTTTGCATTTGTTCATAATAAATGTCTTACAACAAAAAAAAAAAAAAACAAAAAAAAAAAAAAAAAAAACAATTACCAAGTCCTGAAAAGTACACTGATAGATGGGTTTGGCCTAACCACTGAGCAGTACAGGTTGATGTTCAGGGATACCCAGAAAACTCAGTCTCAGGATTGGTCTGATTTTGTAGATTGTGCCACTAAGGCTTTGGAGGGCTGGTTGCTGGGCAGTAAGGTTACTGATTATACAGGATTGTACATCTGATCATGAGGGAACAGATTTTAAACAATTGTCAGAACCAGTTGTTGCATCAGCACCTTGTTGACTCAGATCTGACCTCTCCCCAAGAATTGGGAAAGGAGGCAGACAGATGGGTCAGAACAAGGGTTAAGCAGAACCAGGGCCAGAACCAAGGTGGTCAGAAGAAAGCAGACCAGAAGGGTAAAGATACCAAAGGTGAACAAAATGACCAAAAGTCTTCAACAGGTCCCCAACAATCCAAAGAGGGTGGGGGTCAGGCTTCCCAGAAGAAGAAGACTCAAGAAGGCCAGTCTAAAAGGTGGTGCCAATACTGTAAAAGTAAAACTCACTGGTTTAGTGAGTGCACCAAGAAAGGAGGGCAAACTCGTGCCACTGCAGCCCCTAAGGCACCTGCACCCCTAGTACAGTCAGCAGTGGTAGTGCACCTCCCAAGGGATTAGTTGGGTTAACCTTGGGTTCTGAGGGGTATGACAACTTAGTTGGCACACTCACTCAGGCTGTCCTTGTCTGTACAGGGGATGTGGATATATCCCCTGATGTCAGTCCCAATACTTTGGGCAAATACAAGCAGACACCTTTGATACATGGCAAAATGGCTCAGGCCTATAGGGACACTTGTGCCAGTGTCACCATGGTGACACCTAACTTTGTGGACCCTGGACAGATCATGCCAGGTACAGATTTCCTGGTGACCAATGCCAGCAACGTCACTACCAGTCATAGTATGGCGATTGTTGCTTTCTCCTGGGGAGGGGTAAATGGCCAAAAGAAGGTTGTAGTTAGTTCAGACCTCCCAGTGGATTGTTTGTTGGGCAATGATTTGGAGTCATCACAATGGTCAGAAGTGGAGCAGAGGACTCACATGGAAATGTTAGGCTTGCCAGCACATGTGCTTGCTGTGACTAGGTCACAGGCCAGAAGATGCCCCACTGAACAGGTGCTGGATCCTGGAACAATGGACCAGACACCTTCCAAGAAGAGCAGTAGGGTTAAGGCATTGCCTTCCCCCTTGCCCCAGGTTGAGGATCAAGTCTCAGAGGAGGCTGACCTACAGGAACTGAGGGAAACTGATCCTTAAGAATTTGAACTTGATCAAGTTGAGTTTCTGGGCTCAGGGGGACCCTCAAGAGAAGACCTGGGGAAGGAACAGTTAGACTGCCCTTCCCTTGAACCCCTCAGACAGCAGGCTGCTGCTGAGGCTGCTGGGAACGCCACAGGTACCCACAAGGTATACTGGGATGATGGACTCCTGTATACTGAGGCAAGAGACCCCAAGCCTGGTGCAACCAGGAGGCTGGTTATCCCCTTGTCTCAGAGAGGTTTCCTTCTTACCTTGGCCCATGAGATTCCCTTAGCAGGACACTTAGGCCAGACAAAGACTTGGGACAGGCTTGTCTCACTTTCACTGGCCTCACATGAATGGAGATACCAGGGAGTTTTGTCGCTCCTGTGTCACTTGCCAAGCCAGTGGGAAGTCAGGTGGCACAACAAAGGCCCCCCTTATACCAATCCCTGTGGTGGGGGTGCCCTTTGAAAGAGTGGGGATTGACATTGTTGGTCCAATGGAACCCCAGACAGCATCAGGGCACAAGTTTATACTGGTGGTAGTGGATCATGCCACCAGGTATCCTGAAGCTATTCCACTTAGGACCACTAGAGCACCTGTAGTGGCAAGAGCCCTAGTTGGAGTGTTCTCCAGAGTGGGCTTCCCTAAGGAGGTTGTTTGACAGAGGTGCAAACGTCATGTCAAGCTATCTAACTGCTATGTGGAAGCAATGTGGTGTCAACTACATGTTCACTACACCCTATCATCCACAATGCAATGGGCTTGTTCAAAGGTTCAACAGGACCCTAAAAGGGATGATTCATGGACTACCTGAAAAGCTCAGGCGTAGATGGGATGTCCTGATACCCTGCCTTTTGTTTGCTTACAGAGAGGTCCCACAGAAGGGGGTTGGCTACAGCCCTTTTGAACTTCTGTATGGGCATCCTGTGAGAGGACCCCTGTGTTTGGTGAAGGAAGGATGGGAGAGACCTCTCAAAAAGCCTGCAACCAACATAGTGGACTATGTACTTGGTATCCGCTCCAGGATGGCTGAGTATATGGAAAATGCATCTGAAAACCTTAAGGCCAGCCAAGAACTCCAAAAAGCGGACCAAAAGGCTGTCCTGACTGTGTATCAGCCTGGACAGAAGGTGTGGGTGTTGGAGCCAGTGGCCCCAGCAGCACTGAAAGACACATGGTCTGGGCCCCACACAATCCTTGAGCAAAAGGGAGAGGTCACCTACCTGGTGGACCTTGGAACTCCCAGGAGCCCCCACAGGGTGCTCCATGTGAACAGGCTCAAAGCATATGTTGACAGGAAGGACATGAGCTTGCTCATGGCCACAGATGAGGGACAGGAGGAAGAGAGTGACCCTCTCCCAGACCTGCTCACTCAGAATCCTGATGATGGATCGGTAGATGGTGTTGTCATTTGTGGCAGCCTCTGTGACCATCAACAGAAGGATTGTAAACAGGTTCTTCAATCCTTCAGACATATGTTCTCTCTGACACCCAGTCAAACCAATTGGTGTACCCTTGATGTTGACACTGGTGACAGTCTGCCAGTTAAGAGTAAAATCTACAGGCAGCCTGATCATGTTAGAGACTGCATCAAAACTGAAGTGCAGAAAATGTTGGAGCTGGGAGTCATTGAGCCCTCAGATAGCCCTTGGGCTAGTCCAGTAGTTCTAGGGCCAAAGCCTCACACCCAGGGTGGTAAGAAAGAGATGAGGTTTTGCGTAGACTACAGAGGCCTCAATGCAGTCACTAAGACTGATGCCCACCCAATACCAAGGGCAGATGAGCTTATAGATAGATTGGCTTCTGCCAACTACTTAAGTACATTTGACCTGACAGCTGGGTATTGGCAACTCAGGTTAGCTGAGGATGCCAAGCCCAAGACAGCATTTTCGACCCCTGGTGGACATTATCAATTTGTGGTAATGCCCTTTGGACTGAAAAATGCACCTGCCACCTTCCAAAGGCTGGTGAATTAAGTTCTCACTGGGCTGGATGACTTCTGTGCAGCATATCTTGATATAGCGGTCTTTAGTTCCACCTGGGAGGATCACCTGGTCCACCCGAGGAAAGTGTTAGAGGCATTGCAAGCAGCAGGCCTCACTATCAAGGCCACAAAGTGCCAGATAGGGCAGACACAGGTTGTATACCTGGGCCACCTTGTAGGTGGAGGCCAGGTTCAGCCACCGGAGAGCAAGATACAATCCATCAAGGATTGGGCTCCTCCAACCACCCAGACTCAGGTTCGAGCTTTCTTGGGCCTGACTGGTTATTACAGAAAGTTTGTCAGGAATTCTGGATCAATTGTGACTCCACTTAATGAACTGACAAGTAAAAAGATGCCAAAGAAAGTTCAGTGGACAGCAGGCTGTCAAAAAGCATTCGATGACCTAAAGCAGGCCATGTGCACAGCACCTATCCTAAAGAGTCCAGACTACTCCAAACCATTCATTATCCAAACAGATGCTTCTGAGTTGGGTGTGGGAGCTGTTCTATCTCAGCTGAATTTTGATGGTCATGACCAGCCCATTGCTTTTATAAGCAGAAGGCTGACCCCCAGAGAGAAAAATTGGTCAGCTATTGAGAGGGAGGCCTTTGCTGTGGTTTGGGCCCTGAAGAAACTGAGGCCATACTTGTTTGGAACTCATTTCAAGATTCAGACCGACCATAAGCCCCTCTTGTGGCTAAATCAGATTAAGGGTGAAAACCCCAAACTGCTTAGGTGGTCAATTTACCTGCAGGGGATGGATTTTACAGTGGAGCATAGACCTGGCACTGATCATGGCAATGCAGATGGGCTCTCCAGGTATTTCCACTTAGAGCAAGAAGACTCACCTGGTCAAGGTTAGTTTATTGTCCCAAAGTTTGGGGGGGGGGGGTCATGTAGGAGAGTAGGGTCTGCAATCCTATGATCACCCCAGATATTTGTTTTTTGCTTCACTGGTTTACGACTTCTCTGGCTGTGGGCCTGCTAATCAGACCCACAGCCTTGCTGTTCTCTCACTAAATTGACTCGTGTACCTTAGGTGCATTAACCAATTGGTACTGGGCCACCTTATCAGACCCAGTAACTCAGGGCATAGGTGTACCCAGGGCCTACCAGGGGCTGCAGCATGTATTATGCCACCCCTGGCTGGCCATCTGAATCTGACACAACTGGCTGCACGACAGCTGGGGCAAGGTGGTGTAATCACCCTTTGCTTTAGATATAGTATACCTATATCTAACCCTAAAATGGATACATAGATTCCTATCAGTCACTCCTATGGCAGGCCTTAACAATCCTGAAGGCAGAGTGCTTGGAATCATGCGAGATGGTGCTCTGGCATGAGCTGAGCCTGTTTGCAGCTTGCGGAACCAAGTCCTAATAGCTGTTCCATGATAACGCATACCATATACTCTTAAGTGCATTATAATCCTCGCGGTTAAATGCCAACTCTGGTATCGCTTTATCAAAACATGTCGAGTAAGGTGTCATACGAATTGGAATACTAACCCCTCGCCAATTCTGGCGACGGGGTTAGCATTCCACCCTTCTAGAGGGACCCGACATGTATGTAACTGTGAACCCCAGTTAAAGTTAACTCGAGCCTCAGCATCACAAAATGGATGCCACCACAGACACAAGTCTGACCCCCTGCAGCTGGGAGTCCTTCCAGCGAGGGGAGCTTGGACAAAGGGTTTCCTGTCAGGGGCGGTGCTAGCACCATCCCAGACAGGGTTTTGTGTATCCTGGGTAGGCAGGGCTTTAGAGGAAGGTGACTGCAAGTGGCACCCCGGTGCTCACTATGCATAGGCCGGCTAGAACCAGTTCCAGGGGCACACCAGCCCCTGGCCTGGGGAAAGTCCGGGATGGGAGAGGGGTGTAACCACCCCCTTCCTGTTCCCACCCATGGGCAGGACCCAGTCGCGTGCCAGCCCCTTTTACTTGTATAAAGATAGGAGCGGGCACCCTTCCAAATTAGATCTTTGAATCCTGAAACTACTTTCTACGAAAGGAACTCTCGACTTCTTCTCAAGATTTCTCCCTTGTGACTAAGGAGTAGACACCCTGCACCCGCAGGCACCATCTAAGAACACTGCGGTTTGCTGCACGTCCTTCCTCCGGAATCCGACGGACCAGCACGATGAGACCCGGCTTCCCTGGAACCTCTGACCTCTACCTACCTCTACAGCTAAGCTGAGAACCGTAGGTGCGACGAGACCTCGAGGGACCGGCCATCATAAGAACTGCACGACTTCTATCCAGCACGACCGCCGAGGGATCCTCGAGTGAGTGCTTTGGGGTCCGAGAAGCCACGACCCTGAGCAGCTCCAGCACCGAAGTTCAGCCCCCCAGCCTCCACGAGATCTGCGTGGGGCCCTTCTGCTTTTTGCTGCTCACCGCGTTGTCTGGCTACTAGCCCGCTGGCTTGTGGCCTTCCCGACGACGAACGACGACATCAACACTGCTTGTCTGGTTGCTCCAGGCTGGCCCTTGCTCCCCTCCAACAGAGGAGCACCCCGGACCCTCCTGGTCCACTCCAGACGCCATCTCAGGTCCACCGCGTGGGCTTGCATTTGCCAAGACTTGTTGCCCCAATCCTGGGTCCAGCGACGTCGACAGCATCAACCATCGTGGGACAGCTCGCACCTCCATTCTGGTCGCCGACAACGCCTCCTGGTCCGTGAGACTGCAGAGCCCAGCGTCGCCCACTCACCTGGTCGAGGTGACTTTGTCCGGTGGCATCCTGGTGCCCACACAATCACTGGCTAGTGATTAAGAACTTGGTCCCCTCTGCTTTCAGGTGTCATCCATCTTCGATCCAGGCTTGGATCACTTCGAACTTCAACACTGGTCGCCTGCCAGCAACTTCTTTCTTCAGGCTCCATAGACTGCAACGAGGATTCCCGACGTCTTTCCAGACCTATGCATCCGCAGCCCCTGGGCTAGGTAATTTCGGCATTTCGGTGCCCCAGCATAGCCTCACTATCCAAGGGTCCAGATCCTTTTTCGTTTCAGCTCTACCTAGTCGGGTTCGCCCGAGAACACTAACTTTTGCTTTTACTAGCCTCCATAGACTTTGTCCCGCATCCGAGTGCACACTCTGCACCAGAGTCCCCTAGGCCTCCTGCTAGTAATCTGAAGGTTCAGTAGGCCAGTCCTAGCGATTCCAAACCCTATGAGATTAGTACTTACCTGCTAGTAATTTCGCATTCCACTTTTGTAGTATATGGTTTTTCGTGCCCCTCGGGCATTTGTGTAAATTGTGCAACTTAAAGTATTTTCGTAAGAGTTTTGTTGTGTGCTTAGTACCCTGTCCTCATAAAGAGTACAGGGCTGTTGTGATCTAAATAAATACACTGTTTATTTTCATAACACTTGTGTGGTGTCCTTTCACTTGGTGTTCAAGGGGTATATGTGATGGTATAACAGCTGGCTTAACACGCCCTCTAGAGTTTAGCCCGAAGACTGCTCGTATCCATGCTACTAGGATAGCTGGTCTATAAGGTTGACATACAACCAATCAATAAGGGTTGTTTGGACTGATATATAATGTTCACTATTCTAGTGAGCACTTTGTATCAGGCCAACTTCTCACATCTCTGAGACGGAAAAGGTGTCAAAAAGAAAGTCCACTTCAATGGGGTCAGCATGGAGCTGGACGTCATGATGTTTACCCGCCCGTTCAATGAGGGCATTAAACGCCGCTGAATCCTCTGTAGGGGACGTTTTCACAGCATAGAGTTGAGTGTCTGGGGCAGAGTGAGGATCACCTGGGTCAGCACCAGCTGCCCAGGGTTCATTGGTATCTTCAGGGTCTATATATACAGGATAGCTGTACTCATCCTCATCAATGTCTTCCCCAGCGTCCAGTAAGTGGGTGAGACATCATGGCCATGTGGAGAAAGTGGTTCCACAAGAACAGGAGTTGAAGTGGAATCCTTTTTCTTTAAAGGAATTTTGTAGGACTCCATTGGCTGTTCCGGGGCAATTTTCTGTTTATGGAGGGAAAGTCTGCCAGTTTCTGCATCGATAAAGTGTTCTTGTTGGTCTTCCAATGAAGATTGTCGATGCTTCAAGGTTGGGACCACCGTCGTCGACTTTGGCACCGAGGGCACCTTCTCGGGCACGCTGGCGCCCATCCTAGGGGTGAAAGCCTCGGCGGCAACGTGAAGTGAATGGGCGTCAACGCTTTGTGAGGTTTCTCGACCGGCTTCGAAGGTGGAGGATCTTTCGGACCGACAGCCGAGCCCTTCTCCTTGATGCGCTTTAGGGAGTCCGCCACATGCTTGGAGAAAGCGTCTGACGGCCGCGCCGAGTCGACGGGATCCTTCGAGGCACCACTAAGCGTGGACTCGCGGGTTGCGCCGCTCTTGGCCTTGTCTTGTTGACGCGGAGTCTCAAGAACCTTCGGATCACCGAGTCCTTTGTTGGTGTCGACTGTCTTCGGCGCCGAATTACTCGGCTCGACCACCTTGACCTTTGTCTTCGGCGTGGCAGATTTCGTCTCGACGTCCTTGACCTGTGTCTTCGGATTGACAACACCCTTCTGCTTTGTCGGCGCCGACGGCTCCGAGGCCTTCGATCCGACCAAAGTAATGCGCACTTTCGGTTTCAAGGGTGGCACCAGTGCTTTTGCTTGCGCCAAGACCGTTGGTTTTACTTTCCGTTTCGATTTTGCAGGGTGCGGCTCAATAGTAATGTCCGTAGCCGAGCCCGAAGGCGGGGCCGTAGAACCCATTGTAAGATCTTGGGTAAGGCCTAGTGGTGATCCCTCAACCTGAGCCTTCTGAAGCGTTACGGCCCCAATGTCAGTTTGAGTTAGCTCTTCGCTCGAGCTATGTTACATGGCCCCAAAGGCCCCGTCGTCGTCTCCTACCTCGTCGACGACTTCTTCAGCTTCGAACATTTCAGCGTCCGCGTCGTAGTTCTAGTCTACCTCCGACGCGGGATTCGACAGGTTTTCACCAACTTCCCGGTCAGCTCCCTCCTCATCATCCCCGGCATCGAAGATGTGAATAGGCGCCGGTGCAGTTTGCTGGGCCTCCTGGCGCGTAGCGCGTCGATGCTTAAGCGTCTTCTTGGACCTGAAACGGGAACAAGCCATGTAACTGGCTTCATCATGATCCGGCGACAGACGCTTGTTGCACACTGGGTGGACGTCGATGTGGGGATACTTGGAATTGCAGACGGGACATCTCTTGAACGGGCTCCGTTCCATGATGAGTAGTCGATAGGGTCTGTGGCGTCGATTGGGCCCTCCGCGCCGAAAGCACGCGGTTCTATGGAATCCGGCTCGGAACCGAGCTGGAAGAATCAGGCACCGAACGCAAGACTATACCGACGAAGAAAACTAAAGACCTTTTGGCCTTAAGAAAGTTTATCGATTCCGACTAGAGGGAACCAATATACATCCGAACCCAATGGCGGAAAAAAACAATCTGAGGATGGAGTCGATGCCCATGCGCACTGTAGTCCAGGGGAGGAGCCACCTATCTCGTGATACTTCGAAGACTCTTCCAGGACAACAATGTGCGATCATCCGGACCCAACACTAGGTGGCGATCTATGCACAGATATGAATTCAGCAGCCCACATGCCTCTAACATGTATTTTCAAAGTTGACAAAACTTTTCAGAGAAAAACTAGCAAATGTTATCCTATGGAAGGAAATTAAAGTCACAGGTAAAGTAGGATCTCGTTACTTTTGTAATCCAGTACTGGACTCCTAGGTTCGGCACTAGGAGCTCTACCTAAGACAGGTAAGTATTTACATTTCAGTAGTTGGTATGATTTTTAAAGAATATTCGTAATGTGCAAAAATTGACACTTAAAAGAAATTTCAGAGAAAAACAGTAAATGGCTTCCTATGGAAGAAAATGCAGGTAACTGGTAAGTACAGTTATGATTACTTTTGCGGTTCAGTACTGAGCTAGAAAGTACAGCATTGGCTACTCTCCTGATCCCAGGTGAGTATTCCAGAAATCGTTATTCAGCTGATTTTAGAGGAATATTTTAAAGTTTCAAAACTGCTATAAAAGCCTTTATGGAAGGACTTAAATGGAGAATTCCTCCTAGAGCACTACCTTCACTGGTGTGGAATGTAAACATTGTTCTCACACAGCTAATGGGACCTCCTTTCGAACCTTTACATAAATGTGAACTACAATTCTTAACACGGAAGGTTGCGTTCTAGTAGCTATTACTTCTCTACGGAGAGTTAGTGAACTACAAGCACTAACCATTCAATAACCTTTCCTGCAAATGCATCATAAGGTCGTTCACGTACTCATCCTAAATTCCTTCCTAAAGTAATTTCTCCATTCCACCTCAATCAGTGGAACTGCCCGGTTTTTTCTTGCAGCCACAAACTGTCGCAGAAAGAGCTCTTCATACCCTAGATTCAAAAGAGCATTGCTAGACTATATTGAAAGAACACAACACTTTCGTAAGACCAAACAACTGTGTCCCTCACCACCACAAAGGCAACCCTGTATCAAAATCTGGGTTAGCCAGATGGATTGTCAAATGTATACAAATTTGCTACCAGAAAGCTAAACGTACATTATCTGTTCCTCCTAAAGCCCACTCTACAAGAAAAATAGGGGCTTCAATGGCATTCTTAGGGAACATTCCCTTATATGACATCTGCAAGGCATCTACATGGTCTACACTGCACACATTAAAAAAAAACTATTGTGTAGATGTGCAAACTAAACGACAAGCTACTGTGGACCAGGCTGTATGCAAAACACTATTTAAAACTACTGCAACACATACTGGCGGTCGCCATTAAGAGGGGGTACTGCTGTATAATCTATGCAACAGTGTATAATCTGCAGCTCATATGCCTCGAACGGAAAAGGCTACTTAACAGTATGCATTTGTTCTTGGCATGTAGAGCGGCAGAGTTACACACGCCCCCCAGCCTACCTTTGTGTTCCAGAATTATCTTAATTAGATACAGCTTACATGGATATCCTTCCTTTTCTTGCAAAATTCCATCATTTCCCGAATGGCGAAAAACAATCTGAGGATGGAGCCGATGCCCAGGCGCAATGTGATCCAAAGGAGGAGTCACCTATCTCGTGACTTCCAAAGAATTTTTCAGGACAAAAACAAGAGCAAACATCCGGGCCCAACACTAGATGGCGATCTATGCAACAGTGTGTAACTCTGCAGCTCCTCATGTCAAGAACAGATGCATACTGGCAGATAGCATTTTCTTTTGCTCCGTAGGATAACTGACTGTTTTGCTGTGAAAAGTTTCCAAGTGTGGAGTTTGAAAACCTTAAGAAATTCTTCAAAATGGTACTGTTTAACAAAAAAGATTTTACTTACCTGTTTACAGGAAATATCCCAGGGTAGTATCCAGGTATACTACTCTGTGTAAGAAAAGTAATCTCAAAAGTAACTTACCAGTAATCTTACTGAAAATCCCATTCAAAGTATACATACTGTATTCTGAAAAGCATTGTATTATCAGTAACACTACTGTAATCAAACCAAAGTACATTTACAGTTGCAATCCAAACTGTTTTCCAATCTGTATTTTAACTGCAAAGTACTCATCACTTAGCTGTGCCAGGCTTGCTTGGGTCTAGGAAATAAAATAACTTGAAGAATATTTGATAGAAAAAAATTAGTCTGAAGTTCAGTCTTTGAGTGTGTGAATTCATTTGCTGACTGTGTACAACAAATGCTTAACACTGTCCTCTGATACTGCCTTACTGCTCGACCACACTACCACAAATAGAGTGAGGTGCTATCCAACTTTACCTCTGCCTACCTTTGGTGCTCCACTGGACTATGATCACTATACCTCTCTTTGGTATAGTATTTACAGAGCCAGCTCCCCACCCCCTCCCCACCCCAAAAAAAGAAAACTAAATTTACTCTTGCGGGCTAATGTATAGGATGGCCAAATAGTATGCCCGAGTATTACAACAAAATGTGCTGAAATAGTTCAAAATAAAAGAGACTATTGCCAATGATCAGCAAAACTAATGCTCAGCTGGCTGAGTCTAGTTCCATAAGAGAATATACAAACATCTGACTGACATTTAGACAAAACAAAATTGACAAATCAAAACTTCAGAACCACCAAATAAGATGCCGTAATGCTGGCTGTAAAAATAAAGGGTTCTTATTTACTCACCCACTGGTTTGATATGTGAAGTCGCTTTTAGGGCAATTCTAGATGGACCCCATGCAGACCACAGTTACGAACCTAGGTTTCAGTTGAACACTAGATATTTGTAGACACCCAGAGCTCACACAGAGTATGTTGATGAACTGAGAAGGCCAAGACGTGCTCTTACCTTGTGGGCGATTGCTTGTCAGAGTCTGAGCTCAGTGAGCGGGCAGCGGGGGAGGTAGTGCTGCGCTTAACCCAGGCATTTTCCTTGGGCGGCGGGGCCGGCATCACCTTTTGGGGAAGGGGGGACTCTGCTTTTGGACCTTTGGAGCTGGGAGAGGTTGATTCATCATCTTTATTAAAAACGTCATTTTCCACAGACTTCTCGCTTTCCCTCCTTCGTGTGCCTGAAGGGGAAAAAAATACAATAAATGTCGTCATCCAAGTACAGTAGGGGGTAGTGTGGGGGGGGAAGGGGGGGTTTAACTAAGCCCAACTAAACCTGGATGGGATTTTCTCTGTGAATTATGTTACAATTATACCAAGTTTGTGCACTGGGTAGAACAGTGCAACCTTCATTGCACCAAGGATCTTACTTGCCAGACAGGAAAACTACTTTTAAGAACAAGCATTGGCAAAACCAACAGGTTACATCTTTTGCCTTTGCCAAGGCAGACCATTTGAGTCATCACACATGCACCATGATGCTAAAACAGGCCCACCGTGATGGCGTGAGCATACTTCGCCAAAAAGAATCACGAGACGCCCACCATTTTACTTTGATTTATCACTCCAAGCTGGAGGATGCAGTAAATTAAAAGAAATAAAATGTGCGGGACAGCTCATTTGCAGAGAAGAGGCTCTCTTAAAAAGTTTAACAAATGGGACTCTGAGGGGAGGGATGTTTGTTTAAAGAAAAAAAAACAGCAGGAAGGGGAGAGATAGGTCAAGCAATACATAGCTGCCAAGGTTTCAGATTGCTTAGATGTGACATTTTCATAATTTCAGAGTAATTAGGAGTGTCATTCAACGTCTATGAAGGACACTCTCGCAAGCACAAATTCAAGTATTGAAGACTAGGGAAACCTATAAATAATTGAAATGATAAACATTTGAGCAACAAGAAATAAAACGCCGTCCTCTGGCCTCACCCTCACATCTTCCATGCTCGATTACCATGATTCTAGAGAACAAGTCATAAATAATAATGCCAGTGCGCATTTTAATTGGCCGTTACACAGTTTCAAACAAAACTTCAAATTTAAACAAGAAAATATGTACAAAAATACATGAGTCGAGTTGATACACATGGCATGCATGAGCCCACTGTCCAGGTATATAAATGACCAAAATAGAAAAATGAAAATACAGATTCAGAGTCCACATTCAGATTCAGAGTCCAAATTTCTTTTTTTTATTTCAAGTCATTTTTATGGAGTAATAACAAAGGAACAAAGACAAATAGAAGATATTTAAAATCATACACTAAGACAAAACCTAAGTAATAATATTAATGATAAAAAATAACCATATTACACTAATAATAGATTGCTCAAGAGCCAGGCAGGACATTTGGATCAAGTCGCAGTAATATACAGGTGGTCACAAAATACGTTTCCCATGAGTGTAGACCACAGGTACTATGCAATAGAAAATATACAAGGCGTTACAGGTTGAGGTGTATCTGGGAGTTCACTGTGGTACGTATGAGTAGGATGAGGCGTCAAGGGATTTCCGCAATTTCTTGTGTGATTTACGCCAAGGAGATGTATGGAGTGACTCGTTGTCTGCTACCCTTAAGAAGGCTAGCCATTCCTGACACGTTCTAAAAGAGCCCTCATTGGCGTTTTTCCATTTACTCAGTATAACATGAGATCTATTAAGTAGCGATCCTGTATATCTTTGATCTTGGGATCAAAGACCCCTAGTATAATATAAGAAAATTCCTTTGGAGGAAAGAAGTTAAAAGTTTTGTTCATGCATTTGTAGACTTTATCCCAGTATGGTTGTAAGATAGGGCAATAGAAGATCATGTGGGCGAAGGTGCCAAGATGAGATTTGCAATTCCAGCATGTAGGGCTGTCACTGAGTTGAAGTTTAACATTTTTTTCAGGTGTCCAATATGTCCTATTTATTAACATGAGTTTGATTTGTGATAGAATGGGAGATATTTTATTCGAGAATGGGGTCAGATGAATTTCCCCCAGTCAAATGGGATTTTACTGGAGTCGAGTTCAGATTCCCCCTTTGCTTCACATTTCCTGTGGGATTTACAGGGATTGGGGGGAGAGAAGTTTATAAATCTTAGAAACGGTGTGCTTAGACTTTACTAGCTGTGACATCTTGGAGACTATCGAAGGGTCGGAGGGTTTAATGGAGCACATTGAGAGGAGAGATTTTAGTTTTAAGAATTTAAAAAAAATCTAACGGTTGAAGCCCGTAACGGGCCTGAAGGCCGGAAAAAGGCAGCACTAGTGTACCTCTAAAGAGACTTTTGACTTGATTTATTCCGCTTTTAGACCAATTATCCCAATGTAGTGTCTTCCCTTCTATCTTTAGACTCTGGTTGTGCCTTTGGGAGGTCAAGTTGGATTTATTGATTCTGATAACGGAGAACTGTTCCATTCGCAATAGGTCTAAGTATTAAGCAAGATGTATTTTGAGTGAGGTAACGTGGAAACGTCTGCTGTTAGGAGAGCGGATAGAGGCATATCGTTCACGATTGACCTTTCCATGTCCACCCAAACTGGGGTGTAGTCTGTTAGAGGGATTAGCCAGTTAGACCCTTGTTTGCAGAGATACGCCGTTTGGTAGTTCCTAAAGTTCGGGAGGCACAGAACACCTTTTCCTTTGGATAATTGGAGTTTATTCAATGATATTCTGGGCTTTTTACCTTGCCCGAGGAACGTATTAAAAAAGTTTATAGATCCTTTTCAGGAAGTCGTTTGATATTACCACTGGCAGCATACTGGCTAGATAGTTAACAAGAGGGTAATCTTCATTTTCAATGCCTCAGCTCTCTCCCACCCGGACAAAAACTTTGGGGGCTAGCCATCAAGCAATGTGGATATTTTCTTGTTGAGGGAATTCTCGTTGGTATTTAAGGTGGTGATCAGATCTTTGTCAAATTCCAGGCCCAGGTATTTGAAGTATTTAGGTTGCCAAAGCAGACCTGAACGCCAATAATTTCTTTATCACCAAGGCTATTCAATAGTTTTACCTCTGTCTAGTCCTTATTTAATTTGTAACCCGACACTGTGGCAAAGTCTTCTATTGACTACATTAGAGCCGGGATGGCAGTTTCCTCGTTTTCAGAAACCCCTAGTATGTCGTAAGCGGTTATTTTGACAATGCAATTATCGAAACCTATCCCTGATATCTGTTGGTTATTTCTAAGATGGTAGAGGAAGGGTTCGATTGCTAGTAGAAATAGAGAAGGGGAAAGAGGACAGCCTTGTCTAGTACCTTGTTCTAATTTGAAGGCGGACGAGAGGCAGCCTCCCGCTCCTACTCTGGCTGAGGGGTTTGAATAAACTGCCATTACCATACAAGTAAAGTTCTCCCCCAAGTTGAATTTATCCAATGCTGCTTTCAAATAGGCCCAGTCTACTTTATCGAAAGCATTTTCGGAGTCTACAGTAATAGCAACTGTTGGGGAGTCAGTAAGTTTGGCTTTCTCCAGGTCATGGGCTAGAATGCGTGTATTGTCACTAGATAGTCTGCTTTTTAGAAAGCCGACTTGTGAGGGGTGGATACGTTTGGATAAAATGTTTAAGACGTTTGGCGAGGATCATAGCATAGATTTTGCAGTCTAAATTGATTAGAGATATCTGTCTGTAATTTGGGGGGGGGGGGGGGGTTGGTCTTTTCCCTCTTTGGGGATTACTGCTATGATGGCCTCTGCTGGTGTTCCATTGACGTGGCCGGATTGACTAAATTCATGGTATAAGTTTAGTAGTGGGAGAGTAAATGACGAGGAGACGAATTTGTAAAACTTAGCATTAAACCATATTAAATTGAGTTTTCGATTTCTGAAGTTGTGATCGGGGTATTACCTACGTTTTTTTCTTGTTCTGATAGAGCGGGAAGCCTGCATTCGTCTAGGTAGTCATGCGTTTTAGTGCAGTCTAGGTTCTGGTTCTTGCTATAAAGAATGCTATAGAATTCCTTAAAGATGTCTGCAATGTTTTCAGGATCAGAGTGAGCTAGGCCTGTCTGGTCTGTTAAGTTCTTGATCATGTTCTTCTGTAGTTTTAACTTTAAATTAGAATAAAGGCTTTTCCCTGCTTTGTTTGACTCTTATAATTTGGTGCTTTTTTGTTTGCTTAACCAAACCCCTGCTCTATCACTATCTTGTTATATTCATACTTTTTTTTTTTTTTTAACTTTCATTTAGTACTGAGGTATCCCTCGATATTATATGCTTCTCCTCTAGCGCGGCAATTTCTCGTTCCAGTCTTTCAAGAGTGCGATTGGAGTCCCTATTCATCGCTGTTCTAATTTTTATGATTTTTATGATACATGGTTTTTATGATACGTGAAATCACTCTCGGTTCAATTGAGATTTCTTTAATTCTGGTAATAGCATTCCCAGAAATAAATAGGTAGTTAATGTGCGAGTAGGAATTATGTGCTGTTGAGTAAAAAGTGTAGCCCCTTTCTGTAGGATTTTGTACCCTCCAAGTATCTATCAAATTGAAACGTGTGCAGAGGTTAATAAAGGCTTTGTGAGAGTTGTTTGGGTGAAAAGGGTAGCTGGAGTCCCGGTCTAGTGTTGGGTCCAGGAGTATATTGAAATCGCCCGCTATTATGTGCAAGGAATTATCGGGGATTGTGTGAAGGTGCTTGCTTCGTCAATCCCAGTAGTCTGGTTCGTCTTTGTTTGAGGCATAGATGTTACTGACATAAAATTCTGTGTTGTCCTTTGATATTTTTGTTGAAATCCATTTCCCACTAGTATCGGATGTGCTAGACAATAGGTCAACTTTAAATGCATTTGCCACTAAGCTCAGTACACCATTTTTCTTCCCTAGAGCGTCAGAACCTGCAACATCGCTGTACTATTTGCTTCTATGTGAATTAAATAGTTTTGAGTCGATCTTAGTCTCCTGAAGTAAAATAATTCCCCTTTTTGTTTGTGAAGATAATTAAGTATCTTCTCCTGTTTTACTGGGTGGTTTATGCACTTAACATTCAGTGAGACTATCTTGAGACTATGTGCCAAGGCACCTGTAGCAGTGAGCGGAGTCATAAGTGCGTCATATTCATTATGTGTGTGTCGCTGGTCTTTTGAAGATCCTTAAATGACTGCCTATGTAAATAATTAGAGATTGTAGACCCATGTTGTGTGTGCCACCAAGGTAAAGTATAGTGCTGTGTAAAGTTTGTTTACTGTTTGTACCTTATGATTACACCGTTGTGCAACATGATATGATGGGAGACAAGCCTAGGGTGCAAGCAGAAAGATATGACACTACTGGTACATATTCTTCATTCACAACACTTCAAAGTGAAACAGTCACATATGAGATTACTATTTTAGGCATTCTCTTCAGGAAAGCAAACAAGGTACCCGTATAAAAAATAAAGATCAGAGCATACATCACAGATAGATTTTCTCACTCACTTTGCTACCCCCCATACTGTGTATGGTATGCCCTGCAGTACTCGCTGTAGAAAACTTCATTTAGAAAGGGAAGCCTGGCACTTGAGCAAAGAAAACAATAATCGGCAACATGAATAAGATAGTAAACAATGAGAAATAAAGTAAGAAAAACAAGAACCAAAACCCTATCCCTACCCACCCTCACCCCACCCTGAAAGTGTAAAGCAGGCATGGTGACGGGGGAAGATAGCGCTCCTTCCATGGTAATCGACCAGAATATGCTGGACGCATGGGACCATAGCGTGGCTTAAGAGTAACAAACTTTAACATTTAGTAACTAAAACTGGAAGCCGAGTGCTGATAGAAATTAGATCGTTGTGTGACATTGTATTGCATAATGTGCCGTAGTGTATGTATATTACCAACTAGTAGTGTACAGTCGCTTAGCAGTATGACACTGAGCAGTATAGTACCTTATGACAATTTTTGAGTTACCCAGCATTTTGAATATCTAGCTAAAGACATTTATGGATATTTACTCGGTTGAACATTAACATTAACTGAACAAAGCAGAGTTACATTTGATTATTGTACGTTATATTAGCAGTAAAAACTTTGTGAGGCAAGTTTGGAAGTTGTAAAATACAAAACAGGGGGAGGTAGAGGGAGAGATCAGCCAGGTTCGCCCTCCACAGCAATACTTATTAAAAAAAGATCTGAAAAATTCAGATCCAGAGAACCTGGCTAACTACTGGAACATGACACCTTTAGGTCCGTTTCAGAAACAGGGAAAGAAAACTTTTTCTTTATAGTCCCCTAACTCACCGGAGTTTCCTCACGGTGACATGCTTCATCATTGGGGCTTCTCAACCCGCTGCGGGTTGAGACTATCGCGATTGCGAAGGAGCACTTTTATATGAAGACTATGTGTCGTGTAATGTGAGAGAAAGGGGAAAATGAAGTGGAGTGAAAAGTTAAAAATATCCTACTAGTGGGCTAAACTAACTTTATTCAGGCTCCTAGTGGATATATTAAAAATGGGGTGGTTTACTAGGTAAACCGGTTCTATTATGGGAACACTATGCCTAGTAAGAGTGTCAACTAGTTTCGAGCTGTACCCCACAGCTCTTCTTCAGGACTACAACAGGGTCCAGCCCTGTGAGTACCACTCCAAACCAAAAACAAAAAGTGAAAGGTATGCCTATATTAATTTTTGAATATACATACTCATTTTTTCCAGTTCATTGGCATTTCTGTAAAGGAAAAATACTTCCAATGTTAATGGTACAATATACATTTACCCAGTGATGTTATCAAAAATCATGAGTGACATTTCATATTAAAATGGTGTCTCAATAAACTCCTTAGTGATAGTGTATAAACACCTTCATCCTTTTCACACACACACTTTGTTCCAGAACCGAGTGGTCCCCTCATCTGCAGGAGCACCCTACGTGAATTATCTGTGGCTATACATTAAAATAAACAGCACACATGTGACCTGGTCTGTGGGCCCAACACATAACAAAACGGACAAAACAAACATCAAGAGGAAAAATTTCATACTTTTTCAAAGGTTTCACTGAACCTCATGGTCAATCGCGGGAAGGACATATATCCCCGTAATTACCTAGTAGATGAGATAATTAGAAACAGATATAGGTTCCCAAGTTATTTAGGTATCGGAGCCACACGCGCTTCGAAAACGCGTGGTAATTGTAGCTTTTCTATTCCGATAGCTAGGGTCAGTCTTACTTGTTACGAGGTGCTGTCTCGGCGGTAAACCTACTCGGCTCCCCTTGAGACCGGCGATCGCTTTCTCATGCTGGGAGCAGTGTGTATTATGCTTCCCCAATGTTCGTTTTTAGGGAACCTATATCTGTTTCTAATTATCTCATCTACTAGGTAATTACGGGGATATATGTCCTTCCCGCGATTGACCATGAGGTTCAGTGAAACCTTTGAAAAAGTATGACATTTTTCCTCTTGATGTTTGTTTTGTCCGTTTTGTTATGTGTTGGACCCACAGACCAGGTCACATCTGTGCTGTTTATTTTAATGTATAGCCACAGATAATTCACGTAGGGTGCTCCTGCAGATGAGGGGACCACTCGGTTCTGGAACAAAGTGTGTGTGTGAAAAGGATGAAGGTGTTTATACACTATCACTAAGGAGTTTATTGAGACACCATTTTAATATGAAATGTCACTCATGATTTTTGATAACATCACTGGGTAAATGTATATTGTACCATTAACATTGGAAGTATTTTTCCTTTAGAAATAATGCCAATGAACTGGAAGAAATGAGTATGTATATTCAAAAATTAATATAGGCATACCTTTCACTTTTTGTTTTTTGTTTGGAGTGGTACTCACAGGGCTGCACCCTGTTGTAGTCCTGAAGAAGAGCTGTGGGGTACAGCTCGAAACTAGTTGACACTCTTACTAGGCATCGTGTTCCCATAATAGAACCGGTTTACCTAGTAAACCACTCAATTTTTAATATATCCACTAGGAGCCTGAATAAAGTTAGTTTAGCCCACTAGTAGGATATTTTTAACTTTTCACTCCACTTCATTTTCCCCTTTCTCTCACATTACACGACACATAGTCTTCATATAAAAGTGCTCCTTCGCAATCGCGATAGTCGCAGCACGCCTCAACCCGCAGCGGGTTGAGAAGCCCCAATGATGAAGCATGTCACCGTGAGGAAACTCCAGTGAGTGAGGGGACTATAAAGAAAAAGTTTTCTTTCCCTGTTTCTGAAACAGACCTAAAGGTGTCATGTTCCAGTAGTTAGCCAGGTTCTCTGGATCTGAATTTTTCAGATCTTTTTTGAATACGTTTGGAAGTTGCCCAGCAGTTGTGAGTATCCAACGAACAACATTTGTATGGATGTTTACCCAGTTGAACCTTAACATAACCAATTTACCAGATTACCTGAGTTCAGAAGCAGAGCACAATTACATTAGGATAGACAATGCTAGCTCGTGGACCCTTCAGCATGTGTTTTAGCACCAGAGTATGCAGGAAACACGTCCAGACATTAGAGCATTAAGCTAGGATAAGGCGTTAAAGAGCCTGTGTTGAAGGATCCAGAGGCTGCTGTGTCCATCGAGGGGTCGTCTGGACCATCGAGGAATCTTTTCAGTTGTAAGGGGTCTGTGGAGACCCTTGAATCACAACACAGAATCTTGCTGGACCTGCAAGGCCAAACTGGAAGTTCAAAGATCGTAGTCTTGGACAGAGTGCTAGGAACCCTTTCCTAATGTCTACCGTTTCCTTGCTGTAATCCTGAGAGATAAAAATTCTGTTTTACCACAAGATATGGTTGTTCTTGCGCATAAAGGCCCGGATCGATTCTACATGCTGGTAGCAGAGAGGTTTGTAAATAATTGTCCTTGGTATTTTCTGATTTGATGCAATTTTAGTTGGGACCCGGTGGGCCCTGTCAAATTCCAAAGGTTTGCTAAAGGACAAGTTAGACGCCTGCGTGAACCAGTTTTCCAAGAAGGTGATGCATGATCCAGAGGAGCTTCTTCCCCTTCCGGTATTCCTAAAATTCTTAGATTCCCTCTTCTGTTCCTATCTTCGAGTCCTGACAGCCATTTTTGTTAGAGAGTCGGTGGAGATAGTCAGATTTTTGATTTTGACCTTATTTTCTGTGTCCTAATTGGCTAATTCTGCTCAGTTTCAGATAATCTGACATTAGTATCTCTAATGTCCTGCCTGATTGCGGAGCTTTCTTCTTTCGTTGACTTTGCGAGATCATGAACCTCTGCCAGTTTGCTCAATATGGTGTCCATTGTAGCGTTAACGTTGCGTTTACCTTTTGTAGGTGAATCGGGACTTGGAGGCTCATCTTTGAGTCTCTTGAGGGTCTTGACTTTGTCACCCATTTTGAGAAGATTGTGATCTGTTTCCGATGCAGCTCACCTGGTTTGCGTAGTAAACGTAGTGTAGTTTGCGCCACAGTTTCTCGCCTGATCTGACTTCCCTAACTACTTAGGTTGGTTTGCGGCCTCCTTTGTAGCTTATAGTTTGTAGGTTTGTAGACTATAGGTTTGTAGACTTATAGACTGTATACTTTTAGACTTTCAGACTGCAGGGCATAGGCTGAATTATATTTTATTTTAGGCCTATTTGGGATGTTGGTTGAGCTTAACTGCTATTGCGTGTAGCCCTTGGATACCTATTGTTTGATGACACAATTTACAAGAGGACCAGAGCTAGCAGGGTGAAGCAGCACCGTAGCAAGGATCAGCAGCACAAGCTTAAGGCAGAGCTGGCCTATAAATGCCTCGAAGTGCTAGGCTTTCTGTGGTACCGGCCATCTTAAGGTCAGGCAGGCTGGAGGCTAGGGTTGTTTCCCTATGGCAGCCATTTTAGAGTCAGGCGACAAAATGCAACACATGGTTCAGTATAACCATTATCATTTGGAATTTATCAAAGCAGAAGCATTTGTCAGGATTTGTTCTGTTGGGAGCAAGCGGTTATTTATTTTTCCCCACAAATGCGCTGATCGCCCCTCGCACTGGTCACTTTTACAGCGCTTTTACAACAGTAGCGCCGATGTTGCCGCCATTTCGTATAACCCCCTAATGAGCTGCATAGGGGGCAGTTATTGCTCAGTTGCTCCGTTTGTTATCAATCGCTTGCATATGCCGCTCAAATGTGCTGCTAGCTGCCTCTCGCTCATGTCATTAAATGAGCTTCAGGTACAGCGCTCTTTCATGGTCGTAGGCATCCAAGCCCAGCCCTGTGTTCGGAAATGTTGTGGCAAGTGCGATTGTTTTGCAAGTTTCACGCGAGCACAATAAACATTAAAGCTGTTAATCTGCATTAATCCGCTTCGCCAACAAAAACAGTATAAGTAATCTTTCTGCTTATCGCGCTGATCATGTTGTATAGGTACACCTAATGTTAGTAGAACACAGGACGTAGGAAAGCACCTGCCATTTTAGGCGCGAGGAGCCTTACTTGAGGAGTAGTTGAATATTTGAATAGTGCAGTTCCAGCCCGTGTATGATTATTCTTTAGTGACCGCCAGTTAAGTATTTTCCTTGGAAGGCTCTCGCCATTCATCCGGAGTTAATTCCGGTCGCACTTCAGTTCACTTTCCAGCCTCGATGCAGTCAGACACGAGGTCGGGCTGTGCTGTGCTGTGCATCACCTTTCTGGAGATTCAAACTTTCTTCAATTTGGCATCAGTGGTTTCTCCAAACAATTCGCCACTATTATCACCAAGGTTGGCATCTGTCCCCGCGCAGTACAGGTGGAAATACTCTCTTGAGCTACAAAATGGGAAGAGGTGAAGCCTCACGCCGCCATCTTCACCGGAGTCCAAACCACGCCCCCCAGAGTCCAGATTTATAACACAAGACACCTTGTACCGATCACACTTGGGGCTTTTCTAAAACGTGTTGGTCACGTCCGTGTCTACAACCTCATCTGGGCTAATCATCTCCTACGTCACTACTTGCAGGCTGCTAAAATTAAATTATATTTTTACTAGTGTTCTTGATATAAATTATCAACAAGTCTGTGATTGCACGGACTTGAGCAGCTGACTAGTTTTACAGCATGGCATCTTAAGTTACAGTCAGATGTTTTGAAAATGTATAGTTTACCTGTCTGTAGTTTTGCAGCTTGAAGAATTTTCTGGATTCACATGCTCTGCATTACGCTGCCATCTAGGGGTTGGATCCAGGATTGTATTTCTCTTTTTAGGTCTCGCCTAAGCCAGCGCGTATGCGCGGTTATGCGAGGCTTATAATAAGGACTTTTAACTCTGACCACACCCTCAAGCGTGTGCTATTTTTTGCTCACACGCTATTGGCCTTCGCTTGCGTCTTTCTAAGAAAGACAGCACTCAATTGGCCAAAGGCGGGTGCATGTCCCGCCTTCTCCCCCCCCTGGCCTAGGGAGCGAGCAGCAGCGCTGCCGGGTGTCAGCTGCATACCTCACATTCCTTGCAGTGCGCAAGTACCGCACTTAGTTTTTATTGCTGGGATTGGAGTTCCTGCGTCAGAAATCGGATGTGTAAACAACTATTTCGCTGTTTTGTGGCCATAAAATATAAAGCATTCAGTCATTTAAAATTGTATCCGTTAAGCTATCTGTTGTAGCGCTGTTGGAAACACCCAGGCACCTTTACCCAGTTCCATCAGCAAAGTAATACTGTCAATGAAGTGCGCCAATGCCCCCGGAAGGGAAATGAACACATTATGTGCGTGGTTCCGGACTTAATTTCTTGCATTAAAATACTGTCATACCACTGAGCATCACGGGCTGTGCAATCTTTTAAGCAGCTGCTTTTTGTCCGATTTTGTGAATTATCCGTTCCAGTTGTGAGAAAGTGCCATCTTTCTTGCATTGGTATGACCCCACTTTTTTCTGAACTTCTGATGTACTTTGAGTGTGCCGTGGGTTCCTGCCAACCAGGTACCCAGTGGGCCTGTGTTCCTTCCCTAAACCTGTGTTGAAACTAAAAACCCAAATGGCATCTCTGGCCACCTGTTAGCCCCTAGTAAATGGTACCCTAGGTACCCAGGGCATGGTGACCAGAGAAGACCCCCCCCCCCCCGAGGGCTGCAGCGCCTATTGTGCCACCCTCAGGGGCCCTGTACCCTGGCACCCACACACTGCCTTTGCAGGCTGAGTGCCTAAGTACAGAACTAAAAGTCGACATGGCACACATCCCTGTGTGCCATGCCCACAGAACCCACTGCTCTGGTATACTTCAGTCACCCCTCTAGCTGGGTGCCCTATGCCAGAGGTGTGGGCACAGGTGCAGGAGCCCTGTGCCCCTACAGTACCCAGGGCCATTCCTTGGCACTGTAAGTGCAGTGATGCCATTAAGAGTATATGGTGCTGGGAGGTTGTTATTACGAACTCCACAGGACCATAATGGCTACACTGAAGACTGACAAGTTTGGTACCAAACTTCTTAGCACATTAAACCCACACTGATGCCAGTGTGGGATTAAATGTAAAATGCACCAGAGGGCATCTTAGAGATGGCCCCTGAAACCCTAACCTACAATACACGTCTGAGCTGAGTGGCTGCCACACAGCAGACATGTTGCTGGACCCCTGGGTGGAGAGCCCCCCGCTCTCCTGGACCTGCAACAATCCTCATCCTGGGTGAGGTGCTAGGTCTCCTCATCCACAATGGGCAGGGGGAAGCTTCAAAGGCATGCCGCCTCCAAGCTTCTCCAGACCATTTGCTGTACACAGCAACAGGCCCCCACCAGTCCTGATCCCCACTAAGGCGGGAAAAACCACATCAGGAAGGGGGGTGTGCCAGCCTGTGTCAGCCCCACCCCTCTGGTGGGGGAGACTAGGTGAAGGACGACCCCGGGCTCCGGCCATCTTGTAGATGGGAAGCCCTGCCCAATCACAGCTAGGCTTCTGCCCCCCTCCCACAGGTGAGGCGCAGGCTAGGGGGTGTACCCACCCCAGGACAAGGACCTATTGATCCCTCTCCTTGCCCTACCTGTAACGCCCCTAAATTCAGTATTTAGGGGACTCCCTGAACCTTCCTTAGATCCTGATAAGAAAAAAAGAAAGAAGAAGATCAAGAAGAAGAAGACCCACCATGCAGCTAACAGGACGACAACAACTGACTTGGCCCCAGCCCTACCAGCCAGTCGATCCTGGAACCTGCACCTGCCTAATGCCGGCAAATCTTGCGGACAGCAACCTTGGGACATCCAGAGGACCTGCCTGCCTTGACCATCTTAAAGCCCAGGACTCTCATCAGCAGAGGCTCTGCTGCAACAACCCCCCTGGTGCCAGCAAGGAATCTCCGGACCAACTCACTCTGCACCCGCCAAGCCCGGCCCGTGCCAGAGTTATCCAGGGCCACCAGGACGTCCCCCCGGCGACTGGGACCCGAAGTCCAGTGCCCAAAGACCCTCCGACAACCCAGACGATGCCTGCAGCCTCAGGACCCCTCCGACTGCGACCAGCAGGGGGTAAGATTTCCCGACCTCAAAAGACAAACCTGCACCCAGCACCCCACGGCCCCCTGTGCCCAACTACTGGGTGCCTACCTATCCTCCAAGATCCCAACTAACCCCTTAAAGTGTTGGCCGCTCCAGAAGATCCTTCTTCCCTGAGCCTGCAGCCTTTGTTCCCTTTTCAAGTTCCTCATTAAATAACATTGTGCGTCCGACGGCTTAAAAGCACCCTGCACCCAGCCGCCCGAGTGCCCCTGGCAGTGCAACCTGTACCCTATCTTACTTCCCCCATTTTCCCAGAGCAAGTGACCAGGACCCCAGCTCCCACAGCCGCGTGGCCTGCTAGCCAGCAGCCACCAACCAGAGGCCCCCTTTCCCTCATTGGGAAACATTGGGCCTAACTACCTCTGCACCCGGCCGCCCCTGTGCCGCTGGGGGTGAACCAACTGTACTTACCTGACCCTGGGGGACCCCTGAGTCTATACCCAGAACCCTAACTTCACCAGCCAAGTACTCACCTGGAAACCGATAACTCACTTACCTGCCATTGGATAACATTGACTGGTTTGACTCGAAAAATCTTCTAAGTGTGAAGTTTTGGAAACTAAAAATATTCATATGAAATGACCCGAATTCCGAAGTACTCACCTGTGATCAGGGGAGAAGCCAGTACTGTACCTTGTAGCCCAGTACTGAGCCGCCAAAGTAATCCTTACCGGGTTTACTAGTAATCTGTATTTTCTCCATAGGAATCCATGGTTTGGTTTGCTTTTCTATGAAATGTCTTTTAAGTGTCTACTTTTAAAAACTTGAAATATTCTTTAAAAATCATACGAAACACAAACGCAATTACCTACCTGTTTTAAGTTGAGACCCCAGCGCTGGACTTAGGAGTCCAGTACTGTATTACAAAAGTAACAAGATCATACTTTACCTGCAACCTGAATTTTCTCCCATTGGATAACATTGTCAGATTTACATTGAAAAGTTTCGAAGTGTGAACTTTTAAAACCGCTTTTAAATTCATGAAAATTCACTACAGTAACTAAAACGTTTTTACTAAATTGGTTTCAGTTTAGACCCCAGGACTGAATCTAGGATCTAGTCCTGGAACTACTAAAGTAATGTGTATAGTAATCAATTGTACTTCTATGTTGAAAACCCATTGAGCACAATGCTAAATTGTGTCTAGAATTGTGTTGCCTTCTGCAACCCCTGTATCTATTGTGTTCACAAACTTTATTGCTTCCTGGCAAGGTAATTACGAGAGTACTCATATTGAAAAAAGTATATGTTTATGCCTGTTGGTTCTAAAAATAAAACTACTATATCTTTTGATATAAGAACAATTGGCCTGGAGTTCAGTCTTGAGTTTGTGAAATCCTCTGCTGACTGAGTGTGTACAACAAATGCTTTACACTGTCCTCTGGTACCTCCTTACTGCTCGACTAAGCTACCACTTTTGAGAGTAAGGTCAGTCCTGACTTTAACCTATTATACCTCTGGGGTTTGTGGACTCTATACACACTGTACCTCATTCTGATCCAGTATATATGGAGCCACTTTCTCACACCAGTTTGCTATCAGGCATGCACGTGATTAATCGCAGAGGACACACCTGCAACATTCATATAGCGCTTACTACCCAAATGCGGGGCAGCGAAGCGCACTTTCGGACTGCTAGAACACTAGATTTTGGCAGAGTGTGTAATTATCACAAAAACACAATAGCACGAAGAGGGCTGGGTGTTTTATCTGACTTTTGAGTTATTGCTGAGCAAATGTATGCATTTTCGAAGCCACCTTAGGCTTAGAATGTGTAACTAGTTTTAGGCGTAACATTTTTAGAAACTTGAAGGTCACCAACAGTAAACCGCTTGTTTTTTTAGGGGCATTGTTTAAATTCCTTCTGAACTGTTAGGTGCTGCGCTACCCGTCTCCGAAGGTTTTGATGAAGCATGGCAGCCTCGCTGTCTGTGTCTGCCCCGAATAAGCTACCAATGCCTCTGGGCACTGCGTGGGAGCGTTAGATAATATCACCCTCTATAGAAACATCTCTGCCCCCCCTTTCAAGGTCTCACACATATTAGCACAGAACCATAACTCACAGGCTCTTCACAGACCAGTGCTTGCAGCAGAAATATAGAAGTGCAGGTACTGACTATTTCGAGTTTCCGTTTACTCCTGAGAAGTGCAGGCATGGAGGCACTCCATCAAATGTATCGCAGCAGTGCTGAGAAGTGCAGAGACCCACTATTTACAGTACCTCTACTCCTGAAACGTGCTGGTAATCTCACATTAAATGTACTGTTGGTGTGCCGTTACTCTCACATTAAATGTACTGCAGCAGTGCCATTACTCTCGCATTAAATATCTTGCAGCATTGTCGAGCAGTGTCAGTACTCTTTACTCTCCCACTAAATGTATTGTGCAGTGGAGGTACTGTCACATTCAATGTATTACCTCCCCCCCCCTCAAGCGCCTTGAGACCCCCCCCCCACGGGTGAGTAGCGCTCTTTATAAACCCCCTGATTGATTGGTTAAATGTATTGCAGGGGTGCCGAGAAGTGCAGTTTCTCTTCCGCTCAAATGAAAAATGTGCAGGTAGTCGATACAGGACAGCATCTGCCCGTTTAAAGCAGTGTCTCAAACACATTTAGTTTCAAAGGGCCACGTGTGTAGTTTCAACGCGCGCTTATTTTCCGGCACAAAACCAAAACTCATTTTAACAATAATTAAAAGACACAAAAACACCCCAATAGTATTAACTATCTGCCATGCTCTTGTGGGGCCAGGGAAAGAGCCCCGGTGTTAAGTAGATCTTTGCAAACAGACCCACAAATCGTGCGCACCGTGTACCTCTCAGCGCAAAACCCCCATGGGCGTAACATAGGACCCGCAGCCCAAGCGTTGCGGGGGGAGGGCCCCCGAACTCCAGGGGCCCCCACAGCACAAAGTGCAGTCATTGACAGGCAGTAGGGTCCACTGGGAAGTAGTTTTAAAGTGATTTTCTAGTCTGTGTCATGTGTGCGCCACACAGCTTAGTGTGATGTGCAGTGTAAGCTACGCGTGAGGCATCGGGGCACGGAGACTGAGGCCATAATTAAAATTACGAGCCACGGTCTTCTGCCGCCCACATGTGCCTGCTGGCACCAAACCTGCAGGTGATTATGAAGTACTTGGTTGCATACTGTCCTTTGTCGCACTTCGCCCGGGTGACTTTTTGTGTAGTAATTAAATCAGAATGTTACACTGATCTTCCCTTCGACATGTGTGTCCCTTTCGTGTGCAGGGAGCTGAGCTGGATCCACTGACAGCATCACAGCCTGAGCCTGCCCTCCTTCCCATATGTCCCCTCTTTTCCCACCCCGCCTTTTGTACTGTCTGTGTCACCGAAAAATCAAGCCGTTGAACCGTGGTGTCAAGAAAGGAAAGCTACTTACCAGTATGCATCTGTTCTTGGCATGTAGAGCTGCAGATTACTACACTTAGCATTAGATCGCAACCTGGTGTTGGGCTCGGATGATTGCATGTTGTGGTCGTCTTGGAAGAAGTCGTTGTAGTCACGAGATAGGTGACTCCCTTGGACGATAGTGCGCATGGGCATCGGCTCCATCCTTAGATTGTTTTTCGCCATGATGGGAAATGATGGAGTTAGTAGAAGTAAAGAAAAGGATGTCCATGTGTGTGCATCTAAGTAAGATAAAACTGGAACAGATGCAGGTCCCAGGGAGGCGGGAGGGCGTGTAGTAATCTTCAGATCTACATGCCAAGAACAGATGAAAACTGGTAAGTAGCATTTTCCGTTCGAGGCATATGAGCTGCAGATACTACACTTAGCATCGATAGTGCAGCAGTGTCTCCCCTAGCGGTGGTCACCTGTATCCGTTGCAGTAGTTTGAAAGTTTTAAGGACAGCTTGGCCTACTGCAGCTTGTTGCTTGGCTTGCACATCAACACAATAGTGTTTAGTGAAGGTGTGTGTTGTAGACCATGTTGCCGCCTTGCATATGTCCTCTAGTGGTATGTTTCCTAAGAAAGCCAGAGGCTCCCAGTTTGCGTGTGGAGTGCACTCTAGGAGGAACTGGTAATGTACGTTTTGCTTTTTGATAGCATATTTGTAAACATTTTTCAATTCACCTTGCAATTCCACCTTTAGAGATGGGGTTGCCTTTATGAGGTGGAGAGAAAGACACAAACAGTGGTTTTGTTTTTCAAAAAGACTTAGTCCTATCCATATAGTAGCGAAGCTCTTTTAACATCAAGTGTGTGTAGAGCCCTTTCTGCTAGTGTCTGGGTTTTGGAAAAACACAGGTAACGAACAAGTTACTTACCTTCGGTAACAATATATCTGTAAGAAACAGTAGTTAGTATTAGATTCCTTACCTTAGAATATCCCCAGGCGTCAGTCTGGATCCGGAAACTTTTGCGTAGCAGTACCCCTGCGCGTCGGTAGGCGTCGTCTGCAGGCGTCCCCTGCGGCTCCGCGTCAGTCGTCGGCGTCGTGATGACGTCGCTGGAGTATATAGACGCCACCTCCGCGCGCTGACGTCAGTTCTTTGCACACAGCTTTTCCGCGCCAGAACACGCAGAGCCATGTGAGAACCAACACTGGTGCCATTTGAAACTAGGGCCCTGAAAGGGATGTCCTTAACCCTAGGTATCAGTTCGCAGAACGGGGAGGATGGGTGGGGTGGTAAGGAATCTAATACTAACTACTGTTTCTTACAGATATATCGTTACCGAAGGTAAGTAACTTGTTCATCTGAAAGAAACAGGTTAGTATTAGATTCCTTACCTTAGAATAGATACCCCAGCAATACCAACCCCGGTGGTGGGTCTGCGAACCAATACAATCCTACACCAGAAAGTCCTGGAGGACAGAACGGCCAAAGAAGCCATCCCTCCGGACTGGACTGTCTAGGCAGTAGTGCCTCGCAAAGGTGTGCAGCGAGGCCCACGTAGCCGCCTGGCAAATGTCCTGCAAGGGGACGACCAGGGCAGTAGTAGCCGCCGTGGCCCGAGTGGAATGGGCCCTCAGCCCAACAGGAGGCTCCTTCCGAGCCAAAGAGTAGCACGCTTTGATGCACAGAACGACCCACCGAGAGATGGTCCGTTTATGTACCGCCCGTCCCTTCTTCGCACCCACGTAGCCAACAAACAGTTGGTCATCCACCCGGAACTGGCGTGTGCGATCCATATAAAATGAAAGCGCACATTTTGGGTCCAGACGATGGAGCCGCTCTTCATCCTTTGAAGGATGCGGAGGCGGGAAGAAGGAAGGGAGGGTGATGGACTGCCCGATGTGAAAAGCAGAGACAACTTTGGGCAGGAAAGAAGGTCTAGTTCTCAGAACCACCTTGTCTGGATGAATGGACATGAAAGGAGGTTTGACAGAAAGAGCCTGGAGCTCACTCACTCTCCTGGCAGAGGTGATGGCAAACAGGAAAGCCGTCTTTAAAGTCAGGAGACGGAGAGGACAGGAATGAAGAGGCTCAAAGGGAGCACACATCAAGAAGGTTAGAACCAGGTTCAAGTCCCACTGAGGCATCACAAACGGAACAGGTGGATACATGTGTGTGATGCACTTCAAGAATCTTGTTACAATGGGGGACTTGAACAAAGAAGGTTGATCAGGCAGCCTCAGAAAGGCCGAAAGGGCAGAAAGGTAGCCCTTGATAGTGCCCAGAGCAGAGCCCTGCTGGGCAAGAGAAAGAAGGAAGAGAAGAACCTCAGAAAGAGGGGCAGAGAGGATCCACAGCCTTTGCTATGCACCATGCCACAAACTTGTTCCACCGACAGGCGTATACTGATTTCGTGGAGGAACGCCTGGCTGCCAGAATCACATCACAGACTTCAGGAGGCAAGTCAAATGGCCTCAACTGTCGCCGCTCAATCTCCACGCATGGAGGTGGAGACTGGACAGGTTCGGGTGGAGGACCGTCCCCTGCTGCTGCGACAGAAGGTCCTCCTGAAGGGGCAGGCGGATCGGGGGACCGACTGACATGCTGAGTAGCTCGGGATACCAGTACCTTCGAGCCCAGTCCGGAGCACAAGGATGACTTGGGCCCGGTCGCGCCTGATCTTCAGCACTCTGGGCATAAGTGGTATAGGCGGAAAGGCGTATAACAGACCGCAACTCCACTCGCGCCGTCTTGGAAACTCCAACGCGCAGAACTGATGACATTGCGCGTTCTCTTCTGTGGCGAATAGATCTAACCAAGGCTCTCCCCATTGCCGAAAGAGGCCCTGCGCCACGTCTGAGTTCAGACGCCATTCGTGATCCATCGAACACCGACAGCTGAGTTCGTCCGCCCTGGCATTCAGAGAACCTGCCAGGTGTTGAACCGTCAAGAGTCACGCCCTGACGTTCCAGCCATTGCCAGAGGCGCAGAGCCTCCTGGCAAAGGGTCCACGACCCCACCCTGCCCTGCTTGTTGCAGTACCACATGGCGGTGGTGTTGTCCGTGAACACCTGCACTACACTCCCGTTGACAAAGGGGAGGAATGCTTTCAGTGCCAAACAAATCGCCCGGAGCTCGAACAGGTTTATATGGAGCCGGGACTCCGCCGGAGACCAGATGCCTCTGATCTCTGCCTCTCCCAAGTGGCCTCCCCAGCCCTGGAGGGACGCGTTCGTCACAACAACGTGCGGGGAAGGGAGAGGGATCTGCCTCTGACCCAATCGCGGTCCGTAAGCCACCACTGCAGCTGTCTTGCAGTGCCCTCTGAGATCAAGACATGGTCGGACAGGTTGCCCTGATGCTGGGCCCACTGAAACTTCAGGTCCCACTGCAGAGCCCGCATCCCCCAGCGGGCGTGATGCACCAGAAGGATGCAGGAAGCCATCAGCCCCAGCAGCGTCAACCTGACCGAAACCCGGGATAACGACTGAAAGATGGGAATCAAAGCCTGTATATCCTGGACTCGCCGTTCCGGAGGATAGACCCGAAACTGCGCCGAGTCGAGAACCGCTCCGATGAAAAGGAGCTTTTGAGAGGGACACAGGTGTGATTTCGGCACATTGATGGAGAACCCCAGCTCGTGCAGGAGGTCTGCCGTCATCTGAAGGTGGTGGACGACTGTCTGGGGCGAGCACGCCTTCAACAACCAGTCGTCTAGATAGGGGAAGACTGAAATCCCCAATCTGCGCAGATGGGCTGCGACCACCGCCATCACCTTGGTGAACACTCGTGGGGCGCTGGTAAGGCCGAAGGGGAGCACGATAAACTGAAAGTGCTCTTGGCCTATCATGAACCGCAGGTAACGCCGGTGGGCCGGCAGGACGGGGATGTGAAAATACGCATCCTGCAAGTCCAACGCTACCCTCCAGTCTTGTGGGTCTAGAGCAGCCAAGACCTGAGCTAAAGTCAACATCTTGAACTTCTCCTTCCGGAGGAAGCCTTTGACGTTCCTTAGGTCCAAGATAGGACGTAGGCCCCCTTTGTCCTTCTTGGGTACCAGAAAGTAGTGGGAATAGCAACCACGTCCTACTTCTGGCCCAGGAACGCGCTCGATGGCCCCCTTGGCCAAGAGGGCCGTAACTTCCTCCCTCAGAAGTGCCAAGTGGTCCCCCGACACACGGTGGTTCTGCGGTGGCATGGCTGGAGGAGTGGTCTCGAAGGGGAGGGAGTAGCCCCTTCGGACGAGCTGCAGCACCCACCTGTCCGATGTTATTGTGCGCCAGTGGGAGAGGTGATGGCGAACCCTGCCCCCCACCGGCGTCACATGGGCCTGAAAGCACGGACTAGGAGGATTTAGTGGTAGATGCTGCGGGGGGAGGCGTGGCCTGACCTCGCCGCTGTCCCCGACCGCCACCACGGCGGTTTCCACGGCCGCCACCGCGTTGATAAGTCTGTTGCGGCACGTAGCTGGCAGCACGTGTGGGACCGCCCCTTCCTTGGCCACGAAAGGAGCGAAACGAACCCGTTTGCTGGCGCTGGGTCGAGAGACCCAAGGGCTTGGCCGTGACCCTGGAGTCCTTGAAGCGCTCCAGCGCGTGGTCCGCTTTGTCGCCAAACAGGCGACTGCCATCAAATGGCATGTCCATTAATGTACTCTGGACATCTGCCGAGAAGTTGGCGGATCTCAGCCAGGCGTGGCGACGAATCGCCACCGTCGTGGACATCGCTCTGCCCAGCGAGTCGGTCGTATCAAGACCAAACCTGATGGAGTATCTTGCTGCATCTCGGCCTTCAATCATAGCCTTGCCGAGCTTAGCCCGTACCTCCGGCGGGCATTCAGGCAGCAGATCCGCGACCGTATCCCACAGAGAGTGGGTGTAGCGGCCCAAGAGGCACGCGGTGTTACAACACCACAGTCCCAGACTCAGGGACGAGAAGATCTTTTTGCCATACTGGTCGTACCTCTTTGATTCCCTGTCGGGCGGGGCCGACGGGAATGCGGTTTGGGAAGTGGAGGCCTGGAACACCAGACTCTCAGGGGTGGGATGGGTGGACAAACTTGGGGTCGTCCGAACACGGACGGTGGCGTCTGGCCACGTTCCTATCAACAGGCGAACCTGAAGCGGGCCTGGACCACGTGCCCAAAAGAACGTCAGTTAAGGCCTTGTTGAACGGCAGCAGTGGCTCCTGTGGGCATGACTGCGGTTTGAGGACCTCCGTGAGGATGTTAGTCCTCACGGCCGCGACGGGGAGCACAAGGTTTAGGGCCTTGGCAGCCCTCATCAAGACCACTGAATAAGCTGCCCCCTCCTCCGAAGCCACGGTAGGAGGCGAGACAAAGCCAGGGTTGGGAGAGTCATCCAGACCACTGGTGTCACCCAAGTCACCCGTCCAGTCCACGTCGTACTGACACTCGCGGGTCAGAGGATCCTCAGACCCCTCCCACTCCTCTACGTAATCTACAACTTCACCATATTCGGAATCAACAATGTAGACCGGCTCCTCAGGGTTCACAGGCCCCATCGGCGTCGGACTCTGCGTCGGACGACGCCGGTTCGACTCCGCGTCCGGAGTCCGAGAGGGAATGGGGCGGCGCCGCCTGGAGCCAGCGCCGGAGCACCGGCGCCTCGCAGGGGCGGCGCCAGGGGTTGCCCCGATGGAATCGGTGCCGGAGAGGCCGGTTGACCAGCCGGCGTCGACCCTGAGGGCCCCTGCGGCGCCGGAGCCGTCGGCGGCGCCGGGGCTGGAGCACCCGAACCGCTAGGGCCCCCGGACGGGACCACAGGGCCCGAAGGCGCCGCAGAACCCGTCGGAGGAGATAGAGCCCTCATGGCCATGAGGAACGCCTCTATCTCCTCGGGCGACGCGCCTTGCCCAGGGACCGCAGGGTATGGAGCAGGCCGCGTCGGCGACTCACGCGGAGCCGCGGGGGTGGGGCCACCCGAACCCCCGGCCGCATCGCGCGAGCGGTGGGGGGAGTCAGGGGTACGATGACGACGCCCCGACTTCTTGTGCTTCCTACCTGAGGAACCAGAGGAATGGTGACGACTCCCGGAGCGCTCGTGACGGCTCCGCAACCGCTCCCTCGATCGCTCCCTTGACCTCCGGCCGGACCGGGACCGCTCTCGACGCGGGGCCGACACCCGGAGCTCGAGCAGCTTGCGGGACCGCTCCCGTCTAGCTTTATTCGTCAAGGCCCGGCAATCGACACAGGCGTCCACGTCGTGGTCGGGGCCCAGGCACCGGAGGCAGAGTCGGTGATGGTCCATGACCGACATCGGTCACAGTCGTCACAGTTCTTAAAACCGGGCATCCTACCGGTACCGTAAGAAGAATCAAAAGATCAAAGATCAAAAAAACTTGGTCAAAAGACCGGAGTACTGCACTTCTCGGATCTGCGCTAACTGGCGCGGAAAATAGAAGAACTGACGTCAGCGCGCGGAGGCGGCGTCTATACTCCAGCGACGTCATCACGGCGCACAACGCCGACGACGGACGCGGAGCCGCAGGGGACGCCTGCAGACGACGCCTACCGACGCGCAGGGGTACTGCTACGCAAAAGTTTCCGGATCCAGACTGACGCCTGGGGATATTCTAAGGTAAGGAATCTAATACTAACCTGTTTCTTTCAGATTCTACAGATTGGTTTAAATGAAAAAAAGAGTAATGACTTTTGGAAGGAACTTTGGATTAGTTCTTAAAACCACTTTGTTACGATGTAGTTGTAAAAAAGGTTCTTGTATTGTGAAAGCTTGTATTTCACTTACTCTTCTAAGAGAGGTAATAGCAATAAGGAAAGCGGTTTTCCACGTGAGGAATTGCAGTTCACATTTATGTAAAGGCTCTAAAGGGGGTCCCATGAGTCTTGTAAGAACAACGTTTAGGTTCCACACTGGAGAAGGTGGCAACCTGGGGGGGGGGGGGGGATGATTCTTTTTAATCCTTCCATAAATGCTTTAACCCCTTCCATCGCGGCCGCGATTCTGCACCTGTGCGGCAAAATGCGAGTGGGCGGGTGTAGGAAGGTGGATTCTTGACTATGGTTGCCCCCAACTTTTTGCCTGGTGTTTTGCTGGTTTTCCGACTTAGTTGACCTGGGACCCTGCTATTCAGGGCCACAGGCCTACTGCTCTCTCTGTAAAATGGATTCCATGTACCTTAGGTACATATCTAATTGGTACTGGGCCACCTTATCAGACCCTGTAACTCAGGGCATAGGTGTACCCAGGGTCTACCAGGGGCTGCAGCATGTATTATGCCACCCCTGGCTGGCCATCTAAATCTGACACAACTGGCTGCACGACAGCTGGGGCAAGGTGGTGTAATCACCCTTTGCTATAGATATAGTATACCTAGATCTAACCCTAAAATGGACACATAGATTCCTATCAGTCACTCCTCTGGCAGGCCTTGACAATCCTGAAGGCAGAATGCTTGGAATCATGTGAGATGGTGCTCTGGCATGAGCTGAGCCCATTTGCAGCTTGCGGAACCAAGTCCTAATAGCTGTTCCATGATAACGCATACCATATACTCTTAAGTGCATTATAATCCTCGCGGTTAAATGCCAACTCTGGTATCGCTTTATCAAAACATGTCGAGTAAGGTGTCATACGAATTGGAATACTAACCCCTCGCCAATTCTGGCGACGGGGTTAGCATTCCACCCTTCTAGAGGGACACGACATGTATGTAACCGTGAACCCCGGTTAAAGTTAACTCAAGCCTCAGCATCACAAAATGGATGCTGCCACCACAGACACAAGTCTGACCTCCTGCTGCTGGGAGTCCTTCCAGCGAGGGAGGCTTGGACAAAGGGTTTCCTGTCAGGGGCGGTGCTAGCACCATCCAAGACAGGGTTTTGTGTATCCTGGGTAGGCAGGGCTTTAGAGGAAGGTGACTGCAAGTGGCACCCCGGTGCTCACTATGCATATGCCGGCTAGAACCAGTTCCAGGGGCACACCAGCCCCTGAGCTGGGGCAAGTCCGGCATGGGAGAGGGGTGTAACCACCCCCCTTCCTGGTTCCACCCATGGGCAGGACCTAGTCGCGTGCCAGCCCCTTTTCCTAGTATAAAGATAGGAGCGGGCCCCCTTCCAAATTAGATCATCTTTGAATCCTGAAACTACTTTCTACGAGAGGAAGTCTCGACTTCTTCTCAAGATTTCTCCCTTGTGACTGAGTAGTCACCCTGCATCCGCAGGCACCATCCAAGCATCGCGGTCTGCTGTAAGTCTCTCCTCCGGATCAAGACTGCCCAGCTCGACGAGAACCGGCTTCCCTGGCACCTCTGACCTCAACCTGCATCATCAGCCCAGCTGAGATTCGTGGGTGAGACGAGACCGAGGGACCGGCCATCTTTAGGACTGCACGACGCTTGCCCAGCACGACCGCCGAGGGATCCTCGAGTGAGTGCTTTGGGGTCCGAGAAGCCCCAACCCGGAGCAGCTCCAGCACCGAACTTCAGCCTCCCAGCCTCCACGAGATCTGCGTGGGGCCCTTCTGCCTGTTTGTTGCTCACCGCGTTGTCTTGCTACCTGCCCGCTGGCTGGTGGCCTTGCCGACTATGAACGACTACATCAACACCGCTGGTCTGGTTGCTCCAGACTGGCCCTAGCTCACCTCCAAAAGAGGAGCACCCCGGACCCTCCTGGTCCACTCCAGACGCCATCTCAGGTCCACCGCGTGGGCTTGCATTTGCCAAGACTTGTTGCCCCAATCCTGGGTCCAGCGACGCCGACAGCAGATACCATCGTGGGACAGCTCGCACCTCCATCCAGGTCGCCGACAACGCCTCCTGGTCCGTGAGACTGCAGAGCCCAGCGTCGCCCACTAACCTGGTCGAGGTGACTTCAGCCGGTGCCATCCTGGTGCCCATCTAATCACTGGCTAGTGATTCAGAACTTGGTCCCCTCTGCTTACAGGTGTCATCCATCTCCGATCCAGGCTTGGATCCATCCGAATTTCTTCACTGGTCGCCTGCCAGCAACAACTTCTTTCAGGCTCCATAGACTGCAACGAGGATTCCCGACGTCTTTCCAGACCTATGCAGCCACAGCCCCTGGGCTAGGTAACTTCGGCATTTCGGTGCCCCAGCATAGCTTCACTATCCAAGGGTCCAGATCCTTTTTCGTTTTTAGCCTAACTAGTCGGATTCGTCCGATAACACTAACTTTGTAATTCCTAGCAACCATAGACTTTGTTCCGCATCCCGCGTGAGAGTGCACACTCTGCACCCGATCTCCCTAGGCCTCCTGCTAGTAATCTGAAGGTTCAGTAGTCAAGCCCTAGCGATCCCGAAGCCTATTAGCGTAGTACTTACCTGCTAGTAATTTCGCATTCCACTTTTAGAGTATATGGTTTTTCGTGCCCCTCTGGCATTTGTGTAAATTGTGCAACTTTGCGTATTTTCTTAAGAGCTTTGTATTGTGCTTAGCACCCTGTCCTCATAAAGAGTCCAGGGTTGTTGTGTTCTAAATAAATACACTTTATTTTCATAACAACTTGTGTGGTGCCCTTTCACTGGTGTTCAAGGGGTATATGTGATGGTATAACAGCTGGCTTAACACACCCTCTAGAGTCTAGCCTAAAGACTGCTCTTGTCCATGCTACTAGGATAGCTGGTCTATCGGTTGACTTACAACCAATCAATAAGGGTTGTTTGGATTGATACATAGTGATCACTAGAATAGTGAGCACTGCATATCAGGCCAACTTCTCACAGCGGGTTTATGACTGCCCCCAGCCGTCAGCACACGAGCACCATAGTGCATGACGGCTGGCGGCCGTCATCAGCATGCAAGGGGTTAATTGCAGGTACTCTGAAAAGAGACAGATGTTGTCTGTTTTGTAAATATGCTGCAATTGCTGCAAGGTGCAGGCGTATGGATGAATATGCCAAGTTACACCTTTGTAAATGTAAAAGGTAGCAAACGATATTCTGGATGGAAGCATCCAGAGGATCAATTTGGTTATTGTTGCAATAGATGGCAAATCTCTTCCATTTAGCAGCATAACAAGCTCTGGTAGTAGGTCTCCGGGCCTCTTTAATGATGTTCATACAGTCTGGTGGTAGGTTAGGATAACCAAACTCTAAGACTTCAGGAGCCAGATCGCCGGATTCAGTTGATTTGAGTCTGGATGTCGGATGTCTCCATGGTTCTGCGTTAGCAGGGATGGAGTCAGTCGTAACTTTTGGTGTGGAACTAGAGAGTTCTAGCAGTGTGGTGAACCACGGTTGGCGTGCCCATGTGGGAGCTACCAGGATTAATTTGAGAGACTGTTGTCTGAGCTTGCGTACTACTAATGGTATTAGTGGTAGAGGCGGAAAAGTGTAGGCAAATCTGCTTGAACATTTTCATCCATATCGCATTGCCCTTGAAAAGCGGGTGTGGAAACCTAGCGGCGAAGGTTGGGCATTTTGCGTTTGTGTGTGGCGAAAAGATCTATGTCTGGATGACCCCACTTGTGGAAGAATGGTTGAAGAACTTGCGGATGTAGTTCCCATTCGTGAATTTGTTGTGTCTGCCGACTCACCAGATCTATCTGATTGTGAACTCCTGGAAGGTGCTCTGCCAACAGATATATGTTTTGTGGAATGGCCCATCTCCAAATGTTCTGTGCGAGCTGGGACAGTTGGAGTGTCCACCCCCCCTGTTTTTTGTATAGAATACATGGCTGTCATGTTGTCCGTCCGGATTAATACAGCTTTGTTTTGTACTTGTAATGTTTTGAGTGCTAAGAATATTGCTAGCAGCTCTAGATGGATGATATGGAACAATTTCTGTTGACTGTTCCATTGTCCTCGAGTTGTATGAAGGAGAAGATGGGCTCCCCATCCTGTGAGAGGAGTCTGCTGTGAGCACTAGTTGTGGAACCGGTTTGAGGAACGGCAGCCCTTTTGTCAAGTCTTTGGTGTTCCACCACTGCAGAGCGATGTGCGCAGCTGTCTACCAACACCAGGTCTGTTAGTTGATCTTGAGCCTGGTTCCACTGTTGTGCTAGACATTCCTGTAACGGACGCATTTACAGTCTTGCATATGGCACTACGAAGATGCAAGATGCCATCATGCCTATTAGTCTCATGAACACTCTGGCTTGCAGAGATTGTTGGTGTTGAAAGGCTGTGATTAAGGCTTGAATGCTCTGTAACCTTGTTGGACTGGGATACGCTAGAGCTGTAGACGTGTTTATTGTAGCCCCTAGATACTGCTGTATATGAGAGGGTTGCAGGTGCGACTTGGTGTAGTTGATTGTGAAGTCGGGCATTGTTTGAATTGTCTGATGTGCGAGTTGGACACACTGATTGAATGACTTGGATTTTATGAGCCAATCGTCTAGATAAGGAAAGACATGCATTTGTTGTCTCCTGAGATGTGCTGCTGCTGCTACTGCTAGGCACTTTGTGAATACTAGTGGTGCAGTTGTCACTCCGAATGGAAGGACTTGGAACGGATAGTGTTGTCCTTCCAGTACAAACCTTAGATACTTTCTGTGAGCAGGATGTATAGGAATGTGGAAGTAGGCGTCCTTTAGGTCTAATGTCGTAAGGAAATCGCCTTGTTGCAGCAGTGGGAGCACTTGTTGTAAAGTGATCATATGAAAATGATCTGATTGTATGCAATGATTGAGGGGCCTGAGGTCAAGAATTGGTCTTAGTGTCCCATCCTTCTTGGGAATTAGAAAATACAGCAAGTAAACCCCTGTTCCTTGTTCTTGTAAAGGAACTATTTGCATTGCGTTGTTTTGTAGAAGTGATATAAATTCATGTTTGAGCAGAGTAAGGTGTTCTGTAGACATTGGACGCTGCCTGGGTGGTATGTGTGGAAGGGTTGCTGTAAGTTCTAGGCAGTAGCCATACTGGATAATCTGTCTTACCCACTCGTCTGTTGTGATGGAGTTCCAGACAGGCAGGAATTGTGTTAATCTGCAGTGGAATGCTGTTGGGGGAGCAGAGTGAAGTCACGGTTTTGTGGTGGAAGAGGTTTGATTATTGTCGTTACCCTGACCTCTTCCTTTGTTGTTATTCCCTCTATATCCTCCTTTAAAATATCCCTTGTTAGAGGATGTTTGTATGTTAGATTTGAAGGAGGTTGTATTGTTTGCACCAGTTTGTTTGGAGCCTCCTCTGTAGAAGGAGCGACCAAAGGAACTTTTAGCTTGTGTGGACTGTAAAGCTCCCATAGATTTGGCAGTGTCTGTATCCTTCATCTTTTCAAGTGCTGTGTCTACTTCTGGTCCAAACAATTGGTTCGGATTAAATGGTTGATTTAAAATGGTAGTTTGCTGGGCATGGCTTAGCGGGCAATCATGGTGGAAGCAGCCTAGAAGCTCCATCCAGCCCGCCACTTATCTGCCTAATATCCCGTCTCCCCCTGTTAATCCAGTTGCCCTGGAGGTGGGAGCAGTGCCCTGGGCAAAGTAGCTGTGCTCCGGTGCCATCCGCGGAGTGCTGGGGGTCCCGTTCGCCGAGAGGAGCGGAGAAACAAACTGCGGCCTGGTCCGGGAGAGTACAGCCGGGGCCTCAAATTCCGCGTTCCCTGGCCCTGGCACGTGGGAGGCAGCAGCGGAGTGCGACCGGAGGGTGCTGGAGGGCCAGACCGCTCCTGGGAACATCGGAGGCCCCCCACTACGATATTCCGGCAGACGGAGGGCCTAGTGACCAAGGCACCGCCGGAGGCAGGAGTTTGGCGACATCTGAAAAGACGCGCCCAGATGGCGGCCTACATCGGCAGGTGATCGGGGGTCGGATCGGCCTTTGGAGGGTGCCCCGGGGGGTGCATGGCCTGCAGTGGGGCTCAGTGGTTGTAGGTGGCTCTGGAGAAGGCCGGCCCTGGTGTGGGACTCTTGCATACCTGGGACCTAGGGCCACGTGGGTGAAGCCACTGGAGAATACTGAGGGGTCTCTAAGGCACACCAGGTGGCAGCGACCTTTCCTCTTGGCCAGCGGTGCAGGGGCTACTACGCAGTGAGGCCAAGTGACCGGTGGCACAGCTGAGGGTCAGAACCACGCGTTATCCGAGAAGACTGCCCTTGCACCGGACTGCACTGGTAGGAGATTGTGGGGCAGGTCGGCCATGGTGTGGGCGGTCGGAGTGTGCTAGATTCGAACAAGACACAAGAGCCGTGGTCAGCTGCCCAGGAGTGCGCTGCCTGGTGGGAGACATTCTTGCAGAGCGTGGCCAATATACAGCTGGGTCGCACTGTTTCAAGGAACTTGGGGGAGTGATAGGGCGACCGCCCTGGAGAGGGGTCGGGGGCCCGGGCACACAGTACCCATCAGCGATATTGGAGGCAAGATCTTGGTTTACAGGTGGCAGATCCTAGTGGAGTGTGTCACCGGCCGCGGATCACAATGACCAAAGGCGGGAGTGGCGTAGGGACTACGAAACAGGGGGCCATTGATAAGTTCACAGGGCCAAGTGGTGGAGCTGGGGCCACCGGGGGCCAACAATGTCAGGGGCCTGACAATGCGGCGTTGATGTCGGCGATAACCCAATCAAGGGATATGCTAGACGCGAAAATAGGAGCCGTAAGCGCAGATGTCACATTATTGCGTCAAGACTTGCAGAATGCTGTGGCTCGTATCACAGAGGCCGAAAGGAATATGCTACTTACCAGTATGCATCTGTTCTTGGCATGAAGGGCTGCTGACATTCATATCTGTGCATAGATCGCCGCCTAGTGTTGGGTCCGGATGATTGCACATTGTTGACCTGGAAGAGTCTTCGAAGTATCACGAGATAGGTGGCTCCTCCCCTGGACTACAGTGCGCATGGGCATCCTCTCCATCCCCAGATTGTTTTTTGCCATTGTGGCAGAGATGGAGCGTAATACTGGAAGTGATGACCATGCCTGAAAATGCTTCTGAGAGCTGCAGCTGCGACAGGCACCGGGGAGGAGGGCGGGCGATATGAATGTCAGCAGCCCTTCATGCCAAGAACAGATGCATACTGGTAAGTAGCATATTCCGTTCGAGGCATGAGGGCTGCTGAATTCATATCTGTGCATAGAATAAATAGCAGTTCCCTCCTTACTTGCAGGTGCCCGTGCCAGCTGCAGCAGTCTGAAAGAGTCCTGAGAACAGCCTGACCTACAGCAGCTTGCTGTTTGGAGTGTATATCTACGCAGTAGTGTTTGGTGAATGTATGTATAGTGGTCCATGTGGCTGCTCTACATATTTCCTCTAGAGGAATATTACCCAAGAAAGCCATGGAGGTCCCCAATTTGCGTGTGGAATGCGCTCTAGGGGGAACTGTTAGTGTGCGTTTAGCTTTCTGATAACCTATCTGGATACATTTAACAATCCACCTGGCTATACCTGATTTGGAGATAGGGTTGCCTTTATGTTGTGGAGAGAATGCAACGAATAGCTGTTTGGTTTTCCGAAAGTCCTTTGTCCTGTCGATGTAATACAGGAGAGCTCTTTTGACATCTAAGGTGTGCAGTGCTCTGTCTGCCACCGAATCTGGGTTAGGAAAGAAAAAGGGCAGTTCAATATTTTGGTTGATGTGGAACTGCGAAACCACTTTCGGCATGAATTTAGGGTTGGTGCGAAGCACCACTCTATTTGCATGGATTTGCAGGTAGGGTTCCTGAATTGTGAGGGCTTGCAGCTCACTGACCCTCCGCAGGGTTGTAATAGCTATGAGGAAGGTCACCTTCCAGGTGAGGAACTGTATGTCACAGGAATGGAGTGGCTCAAAGGGTGGCCCCATGAGTCTGGTGAGAACGATATTTAAGTTCCAGACTGGTGAAGGGGGGTGTCTGGGAGGGATCACTCTTTTAAGACCTTCCAAGAAGGCTTTAATGGCAGGTACCCTAAAAACGGAAAGGTGTTCCTGTTTTGAAGGTAAGCGGCTATTGCCGCGAGATGGATCCTGATAGAATTGTACGCCAGGTTGCATTGGTACAGATGCAACAAGTAACATATGATGTTTTGCGTAGATGCGTCCAACGGGTTAATGTTATTGTTGGAGCAGTAAATAACAAACCGCCTCCATTTGGCCGCATAGCAGGCCCTGGTAGTTGGTCGCCTCGCCTCCTTGATGATGTCCATACAGTCAGGAGGCAAGTTCAGGTATCCAAACTCTATGACCTCAGGAGCCAAATCGCAAGGTTCAGCTGTTGTGGATCTGGGTGCTGAATGTCGCCATGGCTCTGCGTGAGGAGGCAGGGAGTGAGGTGCAGTCGCTGGTGAGGCACCACTAAAAGTTCCAGGAACGTGGTGTACCAAGCCTGCCGTGCCCACGTTGGAGCAACCAGGATGAGTGTCATGGAGTGCTGTCGCAGTTTGCGCGCCACCAGAGGTATGAGGGGGGCTGGCGGAAAAGCGTACGCAAAGAACAAGTTACTTACCTTCGGTAACGATATATCTGTAAGAAACATTAGTTAGTGTTAGATTCCTTACCTTAGAATATCCCCAGGCGTCAGTCTGGATCCGGAAACTTTTGCGTAGCAGTACCCCTGCGCGTCGGTAGGCGTCGTCTGCAGGCGTCCCCTGCGGCTCCGCGTCCGTCGTCGGCGTCGTGCGCCGTGATGACGTCGCTGGAGTACATAGACGCCGCCTCCGCGCGCTGACGTCAGTTCTTTGCACACAGCTTTTCCGCGCCAGGAGACGCAGAGCCATGAGAGAACCAACACTGGTGCCATGTAAAAACTAGGGCCCTGAAAGGGATGACCTTAACCCTAGGTATCAGTTCGCAGAACGGGGAGGATGGGTGGGTTCGGTAAGGAATCTAACACGAACTAATGTTTCTTACAGATATATCGTTACCGAAGGTAAGTAACTTGTTCATCTGAAAGAAACACGTTAGTGTTAGATTCCTTACCTTAGAATACATACCCCAGCAATACCAACCCCGGTGGTGGGTCTGCGAACCAATACAAAACTACACCAGAAAGTCCTGGAGGACAGAACGGCCAAAGAAGCCATCCCTCCGGACTTGACTGTCCAGGCAGTAGTGCCTCGCAAAGGTGTGCAGCGAGGCCCACGTAGCCGCCTGGCAAATGTCCTGCAAGGGGACTCCCCGGCCCAGGGCAGTAGTAGCCGCCGTGGCCCGAGTGGAATGGGCCCTCAGCCCAACAGGAGGCTCCTTCCGAGCCAAAGAGTAGCACGCTTTGATGCAGAGGACGACCCATCGAGAGATGGTTCGTTTACAAACCGCCCGTCCCTTCTTCGCACCCACGTAGCCAACAAACAGTTGGTCATCCACCCGGAACTGGCGTGTGCGATCCATGTAAAATGAAAGCGCACGTTTTGGGTCCAGACGATGGAGCCGCTCTTCATCCTTTGAAGGATGCGGAGGCGGGAAGAAGGAAGGGAGGGTGATGGACTGCCCGATGTGAAAGGCCGAAACAACCTTGGGCAGGAAAGAAGGTCTAGTCCTCAGAACCACCTTGTCAGGATGAATGGACAGGAAAGGAGGTTGGACAGAAAGAGCCTGGAGCTCACTCACCCTCCTGGCAGAGGTGATGGCAACCAGGAAAGCCGTCTTTAAAGTCAGGAGACGGAGAGGGCAAGAATGAAGGGGCTCAAAGGGAGCACACATCAGGAAAGTTAGAACCAGGTTCAAATCCCACTGAGGCATCACAAACGGAACAGGTGGAAACATGTGAGTGATGCCTTTCAAGAAACGAGTTACAATCGGGGATTTGAACAAAGAAGGCTGATCAGGAAGCCTCAAAAAGGCTGAAAGGGCAGAAAGGTAGCCCTTGATAGTGCCCAGAGCAGAGCCCTGCTGGGCAAGAGAAAGAAGAAACAGAAGAACCTCCGAAAGAGGGGCAGAAAGAGGGTCCACAGCCTTTGCTGTGCACCATGCCACAAATCTGTTCCACCGACAGGCGTATACCGACTTAGTGGAGGGACGCCTGGCTGCCAGAACAACATCACAGACTTCAGGAGGCAAGTCAAATGCTCAACTGCCGCCGCTCAATCTCCAAGCATGGAGGTGGAGACTGGACAGGTTCGGGTGGAGGACCGTCCCCTGCTGCTGCGACAGAAGGTCCTCCTGAAGGGGCAGGCGGATCGGGGGACCGACTGACATGCTGAGTAGCTCAGGATACCAATACCTTCGAGCCCAGTCCGGAGCCACAAGGATAACTTGGGCCCGGTTGTGCCTGATATTCTTCAGCACTCTGGGCAGAAGTGGTATAGGCGGAAAGGCGTATAACAGACCGCAACTCCACTCGCGCCGAAAGGCGTCGCCGTGCGAGTGCCGTCTTGGAAACTCCAACGCGCAGAACTGATGACATTGCGCGTTCTCTTCTGTGGCGAATAGATCTAACCAAGGCTCTCCCCATTGCAGAAAGATGCCTTGCGCCACGTCCGAGTTCAGACGCCATTCGTGATCCATCGAGCACCGACGGCTGAGTTCGTCCGCCCTGGCGTTCAGAGAACCTGCCAGGTGTTGAACCGTCAGAGTCACGCCCTGACGTTCCAGCCATTGCCAGAGGCGCAGAGCCTCCTGGCAAAGGGTCCACGACCCCACTCCGCCCTGTTTGTTGCAGTACCACATGGCGGTGGTGTTGTCGGTGAACACCTGCACTACACTCCCGTTGACAAAGGGGAGGAATGCCTTCAGTGCCAGACGAATCGCCCGCAGCTCCAACAGATTGATATGGAGCCGGGACTCCGCCGGAGACCAGATGCCTCTGATCTCTGCCTCTCCCAAGTGGCCACCCCAGCCCAGGAGGGACGCGTCCGTCACGACAACGTGCTCCGGTTGGGGAAGGGAGAGGGACTTGCCCCTGACCCAATCGCGGTCCGTAAGCCACCACTGCAGTTGTCTCGCAGTGCCCTCCGAGATCAAGACGTGGTCGGACAAGTTGCCCTGATGCTGGGCCCACTGAAACTTCAGGTCCCACTGCAGAGCCCGCATCCGCCACCTGGTGTGATGCACCAGAAGGATGCAGGAAGCCATCAGTCCCAGCAGCCGCAGCGTCAACCTGACCGAGACTCGGGATAGCGGCTGAAAGATTGGAATCAAAGCCTGAATATCCCGAACCCGCCGTTCCGGAGGATAAACCCGAAACTGCGCCGAGTCCAGAACCGCTCCGATGAAAAGGAGCTTTTGAGAGGGACACAGGTGTGATTTCGGCACGTTGATGGAGAACCCCAGGTCGTGCAAGAGGTCTGCCGTCATCTGAAGGTGGTGGACGACTGTTTGGGGCGAGCCCGCCTTCAACAACCAATCGTCTAGGTAGGGGAAGACTGAAACCCCCAACCTGCGCAGATGGGCTGCGACCACCGCCATCACCTTTGTGAACACCCGTGGGGCGCTGGTAAGGCCGAAGGGGAGCACGATAAACTGAAAGTGCTCCAGGCCTACCGTGAACCGCAGGTAACGCCGGTGGGCCGGCAGGACGGGGATGTGAAAATAGGCGTCCTGCAAGTCCAACGCTACCATCCAGTCTTGTGGGTCTAGAGCAGCCAAGACCTGAGCTAACGTCAACATCTTGAACTTCTCCTTCCTGAGGAAGCCGTTGACGTTCCTTAGATCCAAGATAGGACGTAGGCCCCCCTTGTCCTTCTTGGGCACCAGAAAGTAGTGGGAATAGCAACCACGCCCTACTTCTGGCCCAGGAACGTGCTCGATGGCCCCCTTGGCCAAGAGGGCCGTAACTTCCTCCTGCAGAAGTGTCAAGTGGTCCCCCGACACACGGTGGTTCTGCGGTGGCATGGCTGGAGGAGAGGTCTCGAAGGGGAGGGAGTAGCCCCTTCGGACGATTTGCAGCACCAACCTGTCCGAAGTGATCGCGCGCCAGTGAGCGTGGTGATGGCGAACCCTGCCACCCACTGGCGTCACATGGGGCCGAAAGCACGGACTAGGAGGATTTTGGGGTAGATGCTGCGGGGGAAGGTGTGGTCTGACCCCGCCGTTGTCCCCGACCGCCACCACGGCGGTTTCCACGGCCGCCACTGCGTTGGAAGGATTGTTGCGGCGCGTGGCTGGCAGCACGTGTGGGGGCGCCCCCTCCTTGGCCACGAAAGGGACGAAACGAACTCGTTTGCTGACGCTGGGTCGAGAGACCCAAGGACTTGGCCGTGACCCTGGAGTCCTTGAAGCGTTCCAGCGCGTGGTCCGCCTTGTCACCGAACAGGTGACAGCCATCAAACGGCATGTCCATCAATGTATTCTGGACATCAGCCGAAAAATTGGCGGATCTCAGCCAGGCGTGGCGACGAATCGCCACCGTCGTTGACATAGCTCTGCCCAGCGAGTCGGTCGTATCAAGACCACACCGTATTGAATATTTCGCTGCATCCCGGCCCTCAGCCACAGCTTGACCGAGTTTTGCCCGCACCTCCATGGGGCATTCTGGCAGCAGTTCCGCGACCGTATCCCACACAGAGTGGGTGTAGCGGCCCAAGAGGCAAGCGGTGTTGCAAGACCGCAGGCCCAAACTAATGGACGAGAAGACCTTTTTGCCAAACTGGTCATACCTCTTGGATTCCCGGTCGGGCGGGGCCGACGGGAATGCGGACTGGGAGGTCGAGGCCTGGATCACCAGACTCTCAGGAGTGGGGTGGGTAGACAGGTACTTGGGGTCGTCCGGACAAGGACGGTGGCGCCTGGCAACGTTCCGATCAACAGGCGCACCTGAAGCGGGCCCGGACCACGTGCCCAACAGAACGTCTGACAAGGCTTCATTAAACGGCAGCAGTGGCTCCTGTGGGCATGACTGCGGTTTGAAGACCTCGGTGAGGATGTTAGGCCTCACGGCCGCAACGGGGAGCTCAAGGTGTAGGGCCTTGGCAGCCCTCATCAGCACCACAGAATAGGCAGCTCCCTCCACCGATGCCACGGAAGGAGGAGAGATCAAACCAGGGTTAGGAGAGTCGTCCAAACCACTGGCATCCCCCAAGTCACCTGTCCAGTCCGGGTCATACTGGCACTCGCGTGACAGAGGGTCCTCGGACCCCTCCCAACCTTCACCGTACTCCTCATCCTCTCCGTATTCTGAGTCAATGATGAAGACCGGCTCCTCGGGGTTCATGGGCCCCATCGGCGCCGGGACCGGCGTCGAGCGACGCCCGTCCGGCGCCGCGTCCGGCGTCGGAGAAGGTAAGGGGACGGCGCCGCCCGGAGCCGGCGCCGGAACCCCACCGCCAGCCGGAGCCGGCACTGGAGAACCGGCGCCGCGCGGGGGCGGCGTCGGGGGTAACCCCGATGGCAACGGCGCCGGGGAGGCCGGAAGACCAGCCGGCGCCGATCCCGAAGGCCCTTGCGGCGCCGGGGTCGGAGCAGTCGGCGGCGCCGGGGCCGGAGCACCCGACGGCGCCGAGGCAGGGACACCCGAACCGCCAGGGCCCCCAGACGGTAGCACTGGGCCCGAAGGCACCGTAGGCCCCGTCGGAGAAGCGAGCGCCCTCATGGCCATGAGGAACGCCTCGATCTCCTCAGGCGTTGCGCCATGCCCAGGGACCGGAGGGTATGAGGCAGGCCGCGCCGGCGACTCTCGCGGAGCCGCGGGGTTGGGGTCACCCGAGCCCCCGGCCGCATCGCGCGAGCGTCGGGGGGAGTGGGGGGGAGTCGGGGGTACGATGACGATGCCCCGACTTCTTGTGCTTCCTACCTGACGAGCCTGACGAGTGGTGTCGACTTCCGGAACGCTCGGCGCGGCTCCGTGACCGCTCCCTCGAACGCTCTCTCGACCTCCGGCCGGACCGGGACCGCTCCCGGTCCCGACGTGGGGCCGACACCCGGAGCTCCAGTAGCTTGCGGGACCGCTCCCGCCTAGCCTTGTTGGTGAGGGCCCGGCAGTCGACACAGGAGTCCACGTCGTGGTCGGGGCCCAGACACCGGAGACAGAGGCGGTGATGATCCGTGACCGACATCGTGCGCTCACAGTCATCGCAATTCTTGAACCCAGGCATCCTATCAGGCACAATAAGAGAAAAAACAATCGAAAAACTTGGTCAAAGACCGGAGTACTGCTCTTCAGATCTGCGTCCACTGGCGCGGAAAAAAGAAGAACTGTCGTCAGCGCGCGGAGGCGGCGTCTATGTACTCCAGCGACGTCATCACGGCGCACAACGCCGACGACGGACGCGGAGCCGCAGGGGACGCCTGCAGACGACGCCTACCGACGCGCAGGGGTACTGCTACGCAAAAGTTTCCGGATCCAGACTGACGCCTGGGGATATTCTAAGGTAAGGAATCTAACACTAACGTGTTTCTTTCAGATTCTGCCTGACCAGTTCATCCATATCGCATTGCCCTGAGACTGCGGGTGTGGGAACCTGGCGGCGAAGTTTGGGCATTTTGCGTTCTCGCTTGTGGCGAACAGGTCGATGTCCGGATGACCCCACTGCTGGAAGTACGGACGGAGAACCAACGGGTGGATCTCCCACTCGTGCATCTGATGACTGTGCCTGCTGAGCAGGTCCGCCATCTGGTTGTCGACACCCGGGAGATGCTCCGCCATGAGGAAGATATTCCTCCGAATGGCCCACTCCCACATGCTCTGGGCTAGGTGAGACAGCTGCGGGGAGTGCATGCCTCCCTGCTTCTGGATGTAATACATGGCGGTCATGTTGTCCGTCCGGACTAACACGACCTTGTTGCACAGGTGCAACTTGAATGCCTTCAGTGCCATGAAGATCGCCATGAGTTCCAACACATTGATATGCATCCTCTGCTGTTGCGCAGTCCATAGTCCCTGCACCGTGTAGTGGAGGACATGTGCCCCCCAACCCTGGAGAGATGCGTCCGTCGTCAGTACTATCTGTGGTACAGGCTCCTGGAACGGTCGTCCCCTGCAAAGGTTTTGTGGGTTCCACCAATGCAGAGAGTTGTAAGCACGACCGGTCACCAACACTAGGTCTTTTAGATGCCCATGAGGCTGGTTCCACTGACGGGCTAAGCATTCCTGGAGGGGTCGCATGTGCAGCCTCGCGTGCGGGACTATAAATATGCAGGATGCCATCATGCCGATCAGTTGCATGAAAACCTGTGCCGGGAGGGAGTGCTGAGGTTGAAACCTCCGGATGAGCGCCTGCATGCTGTTGACCCTGGCTGCGGCCGGCTGCGCCATGGCCGACTGGGTGTTTATTGACGCCCCCAGGTACTGCTGGACCTGGGCCGGCTGCAGGTGAGATTTTGCGTAGTTGAGAAGGAACCCTAGACTGTGAAGGAGGCGAATGGTCCGCGACATATCGTGGCCGCACTGTACGGCAGACCTTGCCTGGACGAGCCAGTCGTCCAGGTAGGGATACACGTGAACACCTTCCCTGCGCAAGTGCGCTGCCACAGCCGCTAAGCACTTGGTGAAAACCCTGGGAGTGGTAGTGACCCCGAATGGCAGGACTTTGAACTGGTAATGCTGACTGTTGACTGTGAACCTGAGATACTTTTTGTGGCTTGGGTGAATGGGAATGTGGAAATACACATCCTTGAGGTCCAGGGTGGCTAGGAAGTCGCCCTGACGGAGCAGCGGCAGGACTTGTTGTAAAGTTAGCATGTGAAAGTGCTCCGAGAGGATGTATTGGTCGAGGGGTCCGAGGTCTAGAATGGGCCTTAGGGACCCGTCCTTTTGTGGAATTAAGAAGTACAGGGAGTACACCCCTGCACCCCTTTCTTCGGCAGGCACCAGTTCTATGGCCCCTTTTTGCAGCATGGAGAGAACTTCTTGCTGCAATAAGTGCGAGTGCTCTGCGGACATAGGACGGCTTCTTGGGGGTATGTTGGGGGGGGGGGGGGGGGGGGGGGGGGGGGGGGCGAAGTTAATTCTAGACAATAGCCGTAACGGATAAGTTGTCTCACCCACCTGTCTGTTGTGATGTTTTCCCAGAGTGACAGGAACTGCTGGAGTCTCCCCCCGACAGGTGTTAGATGGTCGGGGGGCAGTGACAAGGAGTCACTGTTTGTTGGGAGTGGAGGACCTAGCGTTGTTATTGCCGCGGCCTCTTCCTTTGGCGCTGTTCCCACGGTAACCACCTCTGGTGTTTTTTAGTGTATGCAGATTGCGTGTTGCCTTTGGTATACTGGGAGTGCTGTAGAGCCTGCCCTCTTGTTGCTCCCCTGTTACCGGAGCGACGAAAGGAACCGCTCCAAAACTGCTGTGACTGGAGAGCCCCCATGGACTTTGCCGTCTGTGTCTTTTTTCATTTTCTGGAGTGTGGTGTCCACATCGGGTCCAAACAGGAAGTCCGGATCAACCGGCTGATTAAGAAGTGTAGTTTGGATCTCGGGTTTAAACCCAGAGATACGCAGCCATGCGTGGCGTCGCAGCATCACGCTAGTATTGATTGCTCTCGCTGCAGTGTCCGCTGCGTCCAGTGCGCACTTGATGGACGCATTGGAGATCAGTTTACCCTCTTGTATAACCATTTCCGCAGCCTCTCTGTACATATCAGGCATGTGCTGCATCAATTGCTCCAGGGTGTCGTAGTGCGCCCTGTCGTACCTAGCCAACAGGGCCTGTGTATTGGCTATTCTCCAAGTGTTAGCGGCCTGCGCCGCCACTCGCTTCCCCGATGCCTCAAAGATTTTGGACTCTATGTCCGGAGGGGGAGCGTCTCCCGTTGATTGAGAGTTAGCCGTTTTGCGCGCCTTAGCCACCACAAGGGAGTCCAAGGGGAGCTGTCCTTTGATGTAGGTGGGGTCCACTGGAGCAGGCCTGTATTTTTTGTCGATCCGTGGATTGATAACCCTGGATTTTGTGGGCTCTTTGAAAATGGCTGTGGCATGTTTGAGGACCCCCTTAAGCATGGGCAGTGTCTTGGTGGAGCGTTCAGAAGTGGAGAAGGTGTCGAATAAAAAGTCCTCATCCACTGGCTCAGCATGCATTTCGACGTCATGATTGAGTGCAGCGCGCTCTATTAATGCATTGAACGCTGCGGTGTCCTCAGTCGGAGATTGTTTGACATTATAGGACTGAGAGTCCGGGGTGACCTGGGGGTCATCAGGGTCATCGCCTTGATCCGCTGCCCCTGACCACTGATTGGAGACATCTTGATCAGTCTCTGTATTGTAAGTGAAGCCCATTTGGCTGTAGTCTGCAGTTAAGTCCTCCTCACTTTGTGTAGGAGAATGAACAGCATGGTGTGAGTAGTCCTGAAGATGTTCAACAAGAACCGGAGAGGTGGTGGAGACCATCTTTTTTAGTGGAATTTCGTAACCTTCCAAAGGGTGTTCAGGCGCGATCTTCCGCTTGTGGACGGTAAGCCTGCCCAACTCGAGTCAATGAACAGTTTTGTTTGGTTGTCGTAAGAAGGCTCATGATAGACGACCAGCGCATGTGAGGACACCTTCGCCAACTTGGAAGCCTCCTGAGACTTTGGACGTGCAGTGGGTGGAAGGCCAAACTTTAGTGGCGTCGATCCAGCCTGCTTGGAAGCGGAAGTACAGGCTTCGTGTTTCTTCGACGCCTGAGTAGGCCACTCGCTTGAGCGCGTCGAATCCACCTCAGTGCGCGGTGCGCCTCCGACTTTCGGCGTCGACGATAATTTTGGGGCGAAGTTTGCCGCGGCTTCGACCCTCTTCGCCAGCCCATGCTTCAGTCCCGAGAGGGGTGGCAGCAGACCTTTCCCGACAGGAAGTTCCTTGCCCTTTTCGCCATGTTTGGTAGTGCACGCAGGCACCGGCGCCGAGGCCTTCGAGGCGACTGACTTGGTGTGAGGGCCCTGCTTCGGAATCCCAGTGTCGGCGCCGACGGGTATCTTCGGCGTCGAAGGATCGACGACGGCCTTCGAGGCGGGCGTCGACGCCGAACCGACCACCATCTTGAGCAGTTTCGGTTTCGATTTCACAGAATCGACAGATGGCTCCTTTGAAAGGGTCTTAGCCTGGCTATGACGCGGGGCTGTAGACCGAAAGGACAGATCTTGGCTAAGGCCTTTCGGCGATGTCTCGACCGGAGCCGGAGCGGGCTGAATGTCAATGATAGGCCCCGGAGCAGTGGGAAGACCCGGTTCACCACCGGAGTCGTCATCAAGGGCCGCAAGGGCCTGTGCGTCGTCCCCTACCTCAACGACATCCTGGTCGTGGCTGAACTCCTAGTCTGGCTCGTCCATTTCGAAAGTTGAGTCATGTTCTGACGCCGGTTCCGACGTTTCTTCGGGAACGTCATCTTCCGCCTCTTCCTCATCTTGGAAGAGTTCCTCGTCCCCAGCATCGAAGATATTTGCAGGTGCCGGAGCAGACTGTTGGGCCGACTGCCTCGCGCCGAAGTTTGATAGTCTTCTTAGATCGGAACTTTGAGCAGGCGAAACATTTCGACTCGTCGTGGTCGGGGGACAAGCAGGTGTTGCACACTGGGTGCACATCTAAGTTCGAATATTTGGAATTACACACAGGACACCGCTTAAACGGGGTCCGTTCCATCGTAGATGTAGTCTGGGCCTGAGTCGTCGAGAGTCTTTATTCGACGCCGATCGAAGAACCGAAAGGGCCAGGCACCGAACGAAACAATACCGACGCTAAGAAAGGCCTTTTGGCCGTAGGAACAGAAAAGTACAAGTAAATTAACTGGAGTAAGAGATTAGACATCCAAAACCAATGGCGGAAAAAAACAATCTGGGGATGGAGAGGATGCCCATGCGCACTGTAGTCCAGGGGAGGAGCCACCTATCTTGTGATACTTCGAAGACTCTTCCAGGACAACAATGTGCAATCATCCGGACCCAACACTAGGCGGCGATCTATGCACAGATATGAATTCAGCAGCCCTCATGCCTCGAACCCAGGATTTCAGGGTGGAAGATGATGTGGCGATCCTTAAGCGCAAAGTGACCGACATGGAGAGGGTCCAGAAGGGGCTGGCACTTAGAGCGGAGGATGCGGAAGGATGGGCCCGGCGGAACAACCTTAGATTTGTTGGGCTCCCGGCGGGCTGCGAGAAGGGCAACATGGAACTTTTCTTGACCCAGTGGCTGGAGAGCTGGCTCCCTCCTGAATCCTTATCAAGACGCTTCGTGATTGAGCGGGCCCATCGGGCCTTGGTACAGAAGCCGCCAGTGGGGGCCCGTCCCAGGCCGGTGAAAGCCAAGTTATTGAACTATCATGACCGTGATGCCATTCTACGGGAGGCAAGGGAGAAAGGACTCTCACTTATGAGAACCAGAAAATCCTGATCTTTCCGGACTACACCAGGCTTGTTCAACAACAGAGGCAGTCGTTCACGGTGGCCAAGGCGCGCCTCCGTGAACTTAAGCTTCCCTATGCTTTACTTTATCCAGCACGCCTGCGGGTTGTGTTTCATTCTCACACCCACTTTTTTGACACCCAAGAGGAAGTGTTCAATTGGACTGATGAAACAGTGCAGCTGAGGGCGCATACGCCATCACTTGGACTCCTCCTTGAGCGGCGCACAGGCGCAGACCACCCGGGGCTCGCGGAGCAGAGGGAATTGTAGGTCCAGATCCAGGAGGCGCTCCTCCCCGGGGGGCACCGCAGGCGGTAGAACGACTGCCCCGGAGCATCCGATAACAGATCCTTGAACTTTCAGCCTGCGAGAGGTGGAACGTTGGTGTATATGTATACCTGCAGGGTGTAGCTGGAGGGGGCACTCCGCCGGAGTGGCTGTAGGCTGTAGGGCCGGTCGTGACATTTAAATGACTGATTGTGATGGTATGGGGCAGCGGGGGGATTGGGGGGGGGGGTAGCTGAGGGGCGGACCACTTCCCCGGGCGTAAGGCTTGTGGGGGGGGGGGGGGTGGCGAGAGGAGTTGGGTGAATGGGTTGTTTCTTGCGGATCCATTGGTTGGGGAGGCCTCAGCTCCTGCGTTTGGGATCGGGGGTTGCCCGTGCCGCAACAGGTATTTCAGCGTTTTTGAGGTATGGGGGTGGGTGTTTTTTTTGGGGGGGCCGGGGGGGGGGGGGGGGGGTAGTGTTTGGTTTGAACTGCAAGATGAAAGGAGGTCTCAACAGTTGGCGAGTACACGTCCACTATGCCCGTCCCGTGGGCCCTTGACATGCATACCCCTGGATGGCGGTTGAAGGGACCAGGTCACTGACTCCCAGGGCGTCCATACGGATTCTTAGCTGGAATGTGCGGGGAGTGTTCGACAAGGTAAAGAGGGGGGCAGGCTTGCGGTTGGGAAAAAGGGACAGAGCAGCATTTGCTAGGCAACAAAATACTTAGTTTACAGCGCTACGGATACCAACAGGTCTATCACGCTGGGTTTGCTAGGGGGTCCGGGGGGGGGGGCTATTCAGGTGCATCGCAGATTATCCTACGTTCACTCGACACAGTGAGTCGACCCGCAAGGCCGGTACAGATTTATTTAAGGGATGCTTGGTGAGGAACCCCTGGTGTTGGGGAGTGTGTATGCCCCACCCCCACTACAGTGGTCACTGGTGGAAAAGTTGTTTGCTGTGTGGGCGATATCCCTGAGGCTATAGCTGTGGTTGGGGTGACTGGAATGATTTAATGAATGGCCGGATGGATCGTTGTAGACCCGGGGGTGGACAGGTAGCAGACACGCCCACTAAACTTGGCGACATGGTTGGGGGGGTGGGTTGGGTGGACACGTGGCGATACCTGCACACACAGTCGGGAATACACCTATGTATCAAGGTCTATAAGTCCTTTTCTAGATTAGACTATATATTAGTCACCCGTACAGCTGTGGGTAGAGTGGAATCAGCGACTATATTGCCGCGGGGGCTTTCGGACCACTCTCTGGTTGCGGTAGACCTTTTGCTAGATAAGAGGCGGCAAGGATTACAGGAAGCACACGGGAGAGGCCATAGCTCACTACTGAGAAGAAAATGTTGGTTCGGTTGAAGATGTTGTGACACTCTGGGAGGCCCTGAAGCCCACGCATCGTGGAGCGGACATCGTCTGGTGCGCGGCTGCCCGTAGACAGCGTAGAGAGGAGTTGGTGAGGGCTGCAGCGCATATTGAGACCCTGAAGGGGCGCTGCAGTGGAACTAGGGAGGGTAGAGAAGTGGGGCAGCTACTATTAGCACAGCGATCTTATGCGTCCTTGCTACTCTATGAGGCTCAGCAGTTGTGGCTGACGACGCGTAGCAGAATATATCAGTGGAATGATGAATCTGGCACAATGCTCCATAGGCTCTGCCGAAACACGTTTCAGGCGCAGACACTACCGGGGATCAGGGATGCGGCCGGGGCCTCGATCACAGACCTACAGGAGTTAGCGGACAGCTTTGCACTATACTATGCTGATCAACATGCACAGCAGGAGTGCCTCCCTGCGGCAGTGGTGGATAAATTTATCGCGGATCTACCACCATGCGCGGTGTCGGAGGAGGTACGTGAGGCCCTTGAACTTCCACTGTCGGGTGAGGAGCTGGGCACAGCACTAGGGGAGCTTAATACTGGAAAGGCTCCCGGGCCCAATGGGTTCCCAAGTGAATTTTTAAAGAAATACCACCTCCAACTGGGCATGCACTATAGGGCAGCGTTTGAGGCGGCTAGGGAGCAGGGTCGCCTTCCGGCAGACTGGAGACATGCGGAAGTAGTTGTCTTCCACAAGCCTGGCAGGCCCCCGGAAAGACATGAGTCTTACCGACCCATTTATCTCCTAAACGTCGAAGCTAAGATACTGGCTAAGGCGCTGGCAAACAGTCTCCTTCCCCATATAGCAGAGCTGGTCCATTCGGATCAGGCTGGGTTTATACCCCATAGGGCGACGAGACATCAGACGTGCTCATGTCGCAGTGGAGGCGGTTAGAGGCACCGGGGAACAGGCGGTGCTCCTACTGGCAGATATAGACAGGACTTTTGATTCACAAGGCTACCTGTTTGCACTCCTGCCTCGTCTTAACTTTTGGGCCCCGTTTTTTGTCGTATCTAAAATTATTATACACAGACCCTGATGGCTTCGGTGAGGGTGGCCGGGGCCACATCAGCCAAATTCCCCATTGGGCGAGGTACTCGGCAGGGGTGCGCCCTCTCGCCGTATTTGTTTGCCCTTTCCATGGAGCCGCTGGCGGCGTGGGTGCGCATGGACGCACAATTGCGAGGCTTTGAATGGGAGACCGGATCGTCTGATAGAATCGCGCTGTACGCAGAGGAGGTCCTGTTTTTCCTTACTAATATGAATAGGTCAGGACCACGCATTTTAGAGATAATGCAAATATTTGGTGAAACATCCGGGCTCTACCTGAACCCGCGTAAATCCACCCTATGGGTGCTGGGAGACCGTACGGGAATTGGATCATGGGCGTCCGCGTTGCAGGTGGCGATGGGGGGCCTTAAGTATCTGGGAGTGTTCCTAACTGAATCCCCCATGGTCTCCTGGGAGCGCAACATATAGCCGGTTTGGGACAGGGTTCAAACAGAGAAAGAAGTGGCCCCTCACTATCTATGGCCGGTCGGTTATTTTTAAGATGGTTGCCCTCCCACATCTGCTATACCAATTGCAGAACCACCCTTACCAGATTTCACCCCAATGGTTTCGGCAAGTTAACTCAGTGCGGAGACAATTCCTTTGGGTGGGGGGTGCAGTGCGTGTTGCGCTGCGCACCTGCTTCTTATCAACATACTGTGGAGGGCTGGCAACGTCCGATATTCTGTCGTACTATCAGGCCTCCCATCTCCTGATCCTGAAAGAATGGTGGTATGGGGATAGGGGGGACCCTGCGTATGCTCTTGAGCGATACCTTATGGGGTCCGATACTCTGCATACAATTCTATACTCTGCGTGGTTGAGGAAGAGATTGCCACAGGCTATCCACGTAGTATTCCGGATCTGGAGGCAGGCGCTACTTCACATGGGATGGTGGGTACATTAACTGCGGAGACCCCTCTATGGCATAATGGTAGCTTGCCCGCACTGGCGTCCTTGCAGGGCTTCCGAAGCTGAAACTGCATAAGAATTTCAACGTTGGGAAATGTTATGACCGGCTCGGCCCTTAAATCATTTCAGGATCTCAGCGAGGAACATGGCATGCCTCGGACCCAATTGTTTAAATATTTACAATTCCACCACGCCATTGCACCTAGCCTGGAGAGGATCGACTCCTTACCTGAATTTAGCCCACTAGAAGCGAAGGTATTTATGGGCGATTTGGAAGATAAGAAAATATCCTGCACATACCAGACCCTAGTTACACATTGTTCCTCTTCTCTACACAACTTGCGGGAATCCTGGGAAAGGGATGATGGAACGCTGGAAGGGGAAGATTGGAGGGAAGCCCTTGAAGCCCCCCCGAGGTGCAGCTATTGCAATGCGCCTAAGACTCATCCAATTCAAATATCTCCACAGAGCCTATTACACTAGGGAGAGACTGTGGCAGGCGGGTCTGATTGAGTCCCTAGACTGTTTGAGATGCGCCCAAGAGGTGGGCACCTTAATTCACACAGTATGGAGCTGCAGTGTTTTAGTCAGGTTTTGGAAAGGGGTGTGGGACTGTTTGTCTGAGGTGTTGGGAACTCCCTCGTACTCCGTAATTAGGCCTCTTGCATGTATTAGAAGGGGTGGGTGGTAATAAAAAAGGCATCTGTTGTTGTTGGGCCTCACAGTCGCCAAGAGATGTGGCTCAAGCCTGGAAAGATACACAGGCTCCTCCAGTAGTGGTGTGGAAGAAAGGACTAGATTTTTGTATGGGGTTGGAGCGCCCTATTTTTGAGGCCCGGGGTTGCCCTAGGAAACACTACAATATATGGAAAAGATGGGCGGACTATAGGGGTCTATGGTTAGAGCCACCAGTAGAACAAGAGGATTGCACGGGAATGGTGTGAGGGGGACAAATTTGAGGAATTGTGTACACTGTTTTATATGTGAAAATACTTTCAAGAACGAGACAATATCGTGCAGTGGGCTAGGGAGGGATCCGGGAGGGGGGAGTTGGTAGTGTGGGGGGGGGGGGGGGGGATGGGGGGGGGGAGAGGGCGTGGAGTGGGTAAACGAATATGCTACTTACCAGTATGCATCTGTTCTTGGCATGTAGGGCTGCTGACATTCATATCTGTGCATAGATCGCCGCCTAGTGTTGGGTCCGGATGATCGCACATTGTTGTCCTGGAAGAGTCTTCGAAGTATCACGAGATAGGTAGCTCCTCCCCTGGACGATAGTGCGCATGGGCATCGACTACATCCTCAGATTGTTTTTAGCCATTGTGGCAGAGATGGAGTGAAACTTTGTGAATGATGACCATGCTGGAAGCATTTCTGAGCGCTACAGGCGCCGGGGAGGAGGGCGGGCGATATGAATGTCAGCAGCCCTACATGCCAATAACAGATGCATACTGGTAAGTAGCATATTCGGTTCGAGGCATGTGGGCTGCTGAATTCATATCTGTGCATAGAATACATAGCAGTCCCTCCATTAACGGCGGCCGCCTGTGCCAGCTGCAGCAGTTTGGAAAAGTGTTTTTAGAACAGCCTGCCCTACAGCTGCCTGCTGTTTGGAGTGCACATCTACACAGTAGTGTTTTGTAAACGTGTGTGTGGTAGACCATGTGGCTGCTCTACATATGTCTTCTAAAGGAATATTTCCAAGGAAAGCCATGGAGGCCCCCCAACTTCCGGGTGGAGTGGGCCCACGGGTGAATCGTCAGACTGCGCTTGGCTTTCTGATAGCAGATCTGAATACACTTAACGATCCACCTGGCTATACCAGCCTTGGAAATGGGGTTGCCTTTGTGTTGTGGCGAAAAGGCAACAAATAGTTGTTTCGTCTTCCGAAAATCTTTGGTCCTATCAATGTAGTACATCAAGGCTCTCTTGACTTCAAGCATGTGGAGCATTCTCTCCGCAACGGACTCAGGATTTTGGAAGAACACAGGCAGTTCTATAATCTGGTTGATATGGAACTGTGAAACCACCTTATGAATCTGTATGAATGGCTCTTGGATAGTTAGTGCCTGGAGTTAACTAACGCGTCGTAGTGGCGTAATCGCTACCAGGAAAGCCACTTTCCATGTTAAGAACTGAATCTCGCATGAGTGCAGTGGCTCAAAAGGCGGACCCATCAGTCTTGTGAGGACCACATTTAGGTTCCATCAGGAGCTGGTAGGGTCCGGGGAGGAATGACTCGTTTGAGTCCTTCCAGAAAAGCTTTGATGGCAGGCACTCTGAAAAGGGAGGGATGCTGCCGGTTTTAAAGATAAGCAGCCATTGCTGATAAATGTATACGAATGGAAACATAGGCCAGATTACATTTTTATAGATGTAACAGATAACAAATGATGTTTTGAATAGATGCATCCAGCGGGTTGATGTTGTGGTCTGCACAATAAATGACAAACCGCTTCCATTTCGCCGCATAGCATGCTCTGGTGGTGGGCTTCCTTGCTTCCCTGATAATGTCCATACAGTCAGGAGGCAAGTTGAGGTAGCCAAACTAAGACCTCAGGAGCCAGATCGCCAGGTTGAGCTGTTGCGGATCTGGATGCTGAATGTCGCCATGGCTCTGCGTCAAAAGCCTGGGTGTGAGGCGCAGCCTTTGATGCGGTACCACGGATAGCTCTAGAAACGTGGTGTACCATGGTTGGCGTGCCCACGTCGGAGCATCCAGGATGAGAGTCATTGAGTGTTGCTTCAGCTTGCGTGCCACCAGCGGTATTAGAGGTGCTGGGGGAAAAGCGTACACAAATTTGCCTGACCAGTTCATCCATATCACATTGCCCTGCGACTGTGGGTGTGGAAACCTGGCGGCAAAGCTTCGGCATTTGGCGTTTTCCTTTGTGGCGAACAGGTCTATCCCTGGATGACCCCACCTTTGAAAGTACGGGTGTAGTACCGATGGATGTATCTCCCACTCGTGCATTTGGTGGCTGTACCTGCTGAGCAGGTCCGCCATCTGATTGTCCTTGCCCGGGAGGTGTTCCGCCATGAGGAAGGTGTCCCTCTGAATGGCCCACTTCCACATGCTCTGAGCCAGATGAGACAACTGTGGAGAGTGTGTACCTCCCTGCTTCTGAATGTAGTACATGGCCGTCATGTTGTCCGTCCGGATCAACACGACCTTGTTGCACAGATGTACTTTGAAAGCTTTCATAGCCATGAAGATAGCCATCAGTTCTAGAAGGTTGATGTGCATCTTCTTTTGCTGCGTTGTCCACAGTCCCTGCACTGTGTAGTGGAGTACATGAGCTCCCCATCCCTGGAGAGATTTGTCCGTCGTCAAAATGATCTGTGGCACAGGCTCCTGGAACGGTCGTCCCTTGCAAAGGTTTTATGGATTCCACCAATGCAGAGTTGTATGCACGACCGGTTACCAACACTAGGTCTTTCAACTGTCCGTGAGCCTGATTCCACTGACTTGCTAAGCACTCCTGAAGCGAACTCATATGTAGCCTCGCGTGCGGGACTATGAAGATGCAGGAGGCCATCATGCCTATCAACTGCATGAACACTCGTGCCTGAAGTGAGTGTTGAGGTCTGAATTTTTGTATCGGCGATTGAATGCTGCTGATCCTCACTGAATTTGGCTGTGCTTTGGCCGCCAGAGTGTCTATTGTCGCACCCAGATACTGCCGTATGTGGGCGGGTTGCAGGTGGGACTTTGGGTAATTCAGTGAGAATCCCAGATCGTGAAGAAGGTGAATGGTGTGGGACATGTGGGCGGCACACTGCTGGGCCGACTTTGCCTGGATAAGCCAGTCGTCCAGATAAGGGTAGACGTGAATGTTCTGTCTCCGTAGGTGTGCCGCCACAGTCGCCAGACACTTTGTAAACACCCTGGGTGCTGTGGTGACTCCGAAAGATAGGAACTTGAACTGGAAATGTTGATTTTGGATGGTGAACCCGAGGTATTTTCTGTGTGACTGGTGCAGTGGAATATGAAAATAAGCATCCTTCAGATCTAATGTTGCGAGAAAATCTCCCTGACTGAGCAACGGTAGGACATGCTGCAGTGTTAGCATGTGAAAATGCTCTGACAGAATGTACTGATTGAGGGGTCTGAGGGACCCGTCCTTCTTTGGTATCAAGAAGTACAGTGCGTAAACTCCTGTGCCTCTTTCTTCCACAGGCACAAGCTCAATTGCCCCTTTTTGCAGCATGACGAGTACCTCCTGCTGCAATAAGTGCAAATGCTCTGAGGACATAGGACGGTGTCTTGGGGTATGTTGGGTGGAGTGGATGTTAACTCCAGACAATAACCGTACTGGATAAGCTGTGTGACCCACCTGTCTGTGTGATGGACTTCCAGACTGGCAGGAACTGTTGAAGTCTCCCCCGACAGGTGTTGTATGGTCGGGGGGGCAGTGACAAGGTGTCACTGTTTGTTAGTGGCGAAGGACCTGGAGTTGTTGTTTCCACGACCTCTGCCCTTGGCGCGGTTTCCACGATAACCACCTCTACTTTGTTTGGTGTATGTGGTTTGCGCGCCACCTTTATAGTACTGTGTGTTCTGGGACAGCTGGCCTCTGGAAACACCTCTATTGCTTGAGCGACGGAAAGAACCACCCCTGAACTGCTGCGACTGTAGAGCCCCCATATACTTTGCAATCTCAGAACCCGGAGATTCTGAGCCAGGCATGTCATCTCAACATGACAATAGTGTTAACAGCTCTGGCCGCGGTGTCTGCTGCGTCCAGTGCACATTTGATAGAAGCATTTGATATGAGCTTCCCTTCCTGGATGAGCATCTCAGCTGCCTCCTTATATTCATCTGGTAGGTGCTGTAACAGGGTCTCAAGTGCGTCGTAATGGGCCCTGTCATACCTGGCTAAGAGTGCCTGAGTGTTTCTGAGTGTTTGAAATGCGTCAGATATTGGCTGCTTGAGCTGCCACCCTTTTCCCTGATGCCTAGCACACCTTCGATTCCTTATCTGGGGGAGGAGCATCACCCGTTGTTTGTGAATTAGCCCTCTTCCGGGCATTAGAAACAACAAGAGAGTCCAACGGCAACTGTCCCTTAATGTAAGTAGGGTCTCCAGGCGCCGGTTTGTACTTTTTTTCAATCCTGGGGTTTATCACACTGGCTCTTGTAGGCTCCTTAAATATTTCCCCAGCATGCTTCAAGACACCCTTCAACATAGGCAGAGTCTTGACAGTCCTCTCTGAGGTGGAAAAGGTGTCGAAAAGAAAGTCTACTTCAATGGGGTCATCATGGAGCTGGAAATCAGGATTCTTGGCTGCCCTTTCAATGAGGGCATTAAATGCTGCAGAATCCTCAGTAGGCGACGTTTTCACAGCATACACATGTGTCTGGGACAGTGTGTGCATCTCCTGGGTCAGCAGCATCTGTCCAGGGTTCATTTGTATCATCTGGATCAGTGTCCACAGGATAGCTGTATTCGTCATTATCACCTCCACCAGTTTCCACATCTGAATAAGTGGGCGAGACATCATGGCCACGTGGAGATACAGGTTCTACAAGAACAGGTGTTGTAGTAAAATCCTTCTTTTTTAGTGGTATCTTATAGGACTCCATTTGGCTGTTCCGGGGCGATCTTTCGTTTATAAAGAGAAAGTCTGCCTGTCTCGGCATCGATAAACTGTTCCTGTTGCTCTTCCAATGAGGACTGTCGATGCTTTGCGGCTGGGACCACAGTTGTCGGCTTCGGCATTTTAGGGACGAAAGCCTTCGGGACCACTTTCGGTGGCAGCGTGAAGTGGATGGGCGCCGACGTCTTTTGAGGTTTATCGGCAGGCTTCAAAGGTGGAGGATCCTTAGGCCCGACAGCCGAAGCCTTGTCCTTGATGCGCTTTAGGGAGTCTGCAACCTGCTTCGAGAAGGAGGCGGACGGCTGCGTCGACTCTACTGAATCCAGCGAGGCACCACCAGGCGTGGACTCGGGGGTTGTACCGCTCTTGGCCTTGTCCGGCCGACGCGGAGGCTCGAGAACCTTCTGATCACCGAGTCCTTTGTCTGTGTCTACTGTCTTCGGCGCCGACTTGTTCGGGTCGACTGCCTTGACCTTTGCCTTCGGCGTGCTAGACTTCGTCTCGAGGCCCTTCAGCGGTCTCTTCGGGTCGATAACGCTCTTCTGCTTAGTCGGTGCCGACCGGTCCGAGGACTTCGAGCTGACCAAAGCAATATGCACTTTCGGTTTCGCTTTCGCTGTTTGCGGCTCCTTAGACATGGCCGAAGCCGAGCCGGAGGGCGGGGCCGTAGAACTTATGGGAAGATCTTGAGTAAGGCCTTGTGGCGATCCCTCGACCTGAGCCTTATGAAGCGTGTCGGCCCCAGTGTCAGTTTGTGGGCATAGCTCCTCGCTCGAGCTATCTTCCATGGCCCCAAAGTCCCCATCGTCGTCTCCTACTTCGTCGACGACGTCTTCCGCATCGAGCATCTCAACATCAGCGTCGTAGCTGGAGTCTAACTCCGACGCGGGATCCGACCGGTTCTCTCGAACCTCCCGCTCTGCTCCATCATCATCCCCGGCATCCAAGATGTCCACTGGCTCCGGTGCAGTCTGCTTGGCTTCCTTGCGCGCAGTGCGTCAATGCAGAAGCGTCTTCTTGGATCGAAAACGGGAACAAGCCATGCAGCTGGCTTCATCATGAACCGGGTGGATGTCGATGTGGGGATATTTGGAGTTGCACACAGGACATCTCTTGAACGGGCTCCGTTCCATGATGGGTCGTCGATAAGGTCTCTGGCGTCGACCGGGTCTTCAGCGTCGAAAAACACGCAGCTTTTCTGGATATCCGGCTCGGGAAATGAGCTGGAACAGAACTGGGCACCGATCGCAAGACAATACCGACGAAAAAACTAAAGGCCTTTTGGCCTTAAGAAACTTTTTATATCTATTCCGACCCGAGTGAACCAATATGCATCAGAACCCAATGGCGGAAAAAAACAATCTGAGGATGGAGTCGATGCCCATGTGCACTGTAGTCCAGGGGAGGAGCAACCTATTTCGTGATACTTCGAAGACTCTTCCAGGACAACAATGCGCGATCATCCGGACCTAACACTAGGCGGCGATCTATGCACAGATATGAATTCAGCAGCCCACATGCCTCGAACTGTTCAGTTTCAAATGAAGTTTAGATTGCCAATCATCTGATGCTGTCTACTTGCTTGCAGTCTTCTCCGGGAAGCGGAGGGCTGCGCCTTGTGTGCAATCCATCAATAAAATTTGTTTTTAAAGAAATGGTAGTTTGCACTTCCTGTTTAAATCCTGAAATGTGTAGCCAGGCATGTCTCTTAATTACGACACTAGTATTTACAGCTCTAGATGCAGTGTCTGCTACATCTAGTGCGCACTTGATCGAGGCATTAGAAATTAGCTTGCCTTCTTGTATAAGGTCGTTTGCCTGTGCCTTATATTGATCAGGTAGATGTTCTAGTAGTTTCTAAAACTGATAATAATGAGCCCTATCATATCGTGAAAGGAGGGCTTGTGTGTTAGCTATATGCCATGCTGGTAGCTTGCGCAGCTATTCTTTTGCCTGAAGCATCTATTACGTTGGATTCTTTGTCAGGTGGGGGTGCCTCACCTGAGTTTTGTGAGTTTGCCCTTTTCCTAGCATTTGACACAACTAGTGAATCTAATGGTAGTGGTCCTTTAATGTATGCTGGATCTGCAGGTGCAGGCCTATCTTTTTTCTCAATTCTAGGGTTTAGGTTCCTAGTACGTACAGGGTCTTTAAATATCTCTGGAGCATGTTTGATGTTCCCTTTAATCATGGGAAGAATTTGAACAGACCTTTGTGATTGTTCAAATGTGTAACAGAAAATCTTCCTCTGCCTCATCAAAATGTATAGTGACCCCATGGTACATGGCAGCTCTGTTTAACAGGTGACCAAAACCAATGTTATCTTCTGGGGGAGAAGGTTTTGATGGGTATGACTGTGGGTCTGGAATATCTGGCACCTCCTGTGGGTTTGGGTACTCCCAGTCTGTATCATCTGTAGGGTATGGGAAAGGCTCATCTGTGTCTATCCCTCTCCCCAAACTATACTCATCATCATTTTGAGGTGAGTGTGAACATAAAGGAGGAGAATGTGGAGGAGATATCTGTGGTAATTGTCAAGAGGAACAGGGGATGAAGGAGAAGGAAGTATAGGAGAAGAAGGGTGCATAGGAGATGTGGCAGAGTCCTTCTTGGCAAGAACTACAGGTGTGGATGTTGCATCTGCCTTCCTCTTCTTGTGTGATGTAGTAGATACTTGACCCGTCTTTGGTTCAATGTAGATCTTTTGCAGAGGATCTGGTTGGAAAAGGTCTCCTTGTGGAACCTTTGTCGGCGCCGTTTTTTTCTGTTCCGGACGAGGTTGCAGTCTGTCTTTAGCCTTAGGAGGTGTTCGAATGTCCTTTGGCGTAGTTTGATACTGAAGGTGTTTGCGGTGTTGTAGGCTGTTTCGAGGGCTTGGACGCGGCGAAATCCTGCCTTGTCGGTTTTGGCACCGAAGACGATTGCTTCGGAGTTGAAGCTGGTCTCGTCGGCTTTGAGGCATCGGACTGGCTTCGTACCTTTGCCTTTAGAAGTCTACTGTTTTGGAGCCGAGACTTCTTTCGGTTTCGGTGCCGAGGGAGCTTGTGGGATCAGCAACTGCGGCTTGCTCGGTATGGAGCTACCAGAAGGCTTAATGAGTTTCTTCGGAGCCGGGCTCGATGGCGGGGCTGTCGAAGTGGTTTTTCGGTCGTGACTGGGCCCCGGAGGCGGAGTGTTGACCTTTGCCTTCGATCTGGGTGCTGTCTGGTGCAGGGGCAGTAGTATTCATGCGCTGACCCGATGGTATGGAGTCATCCGAGTCATCTGCCTCTGATACTATTTGGAGATCGGAATCTTCGGGAACGAGCGGAACCTCGAAGATATCCACCAGTTCCGGAGCTGATCTCTGCATGTCGTGTCGTCTGGTCCTCAGATCTCTGATGGTTTTCTTGGATTGAAAGGACGTACAGGCTGTACAGCTGGATTCGTCGTGTTATGGCGTAAGCACAGGTTGCAGACCTCATAATGGTCACTGTGTGGTGTGGGTGTGGGCATCTCTTGAATGGCATCCTTTCCATGAGGTGTAGGCCTCAAGGCGTGGATAGGCCCAACGGCCCGCGTCGACGACCAGAATCAAGCAAATGGAGTCAAAACGATGTTAGTCGATATTGAAAGTAGTTTGGTAAGTTTTTAGTACGTTTTTGCGCTTCGAAGTACTTGAAAAGTCTATTTCTAGCCGGAGCAGAAAACTGGCGGAAAAAACAATCCAAGGATGGAGCCGGTGCCCAAGCGCACTATCGCACAAGGGAGGAGTCTCCTATCTCGTGACTACAAAGACTTCTTCCAAGATCACAACATGCAATCATCCGAGCCCAACACCAGGTGGCGATCTAATGCCAAGTGTAGTATCTGCAACTCATACGCCTCGAACATAGTGATTTACCAGGGCTAAAATCGAAATACTTTCACGGTCTCACACATGCCTTTCACCGGCACATGAATGCGACTTGTGGTCTAGTCTGATGCATCTACACCTATGGGCCACCCCTTTGTGCCCCTCTCCCTGCCATTCCCCAGTGGATTCAACAGCCCCTGTCGAAGAGAAGTGCAAGAGCACAAGCACCCACCTGAATGCTCTTTGGCAACAGAGGCAAGTCACTCTTATACTTTGTTTGCAGTGTGGTTTAAATTTTATTTAGCGCCTCGCCACAGGTTGGTTGTATGCACTAATGTTCTCAGTCTCTCTTCATTTCTCTGCGGTGGGAGCAGCTTTAATTCAGGTCCCCAGGCGAGCCTGCATGTGCAGTGAGACTCTAGCCATAACATCGTTACTTTACCGCGCAATATTGGGAATGATTTATAGGAGCCTGCATGCATCGCTTAAAGGGCATTGGATTGATTTTTTTTTTAATGGGTCCAGTGACTTCGGTCGCTTCAAGGGAGGGAGGGGGTGGGTGCGGGATTCCTTTGGGGGTTGTGTTGACACTACAGCTTTTTTTTATTGTGCATCTGAGGAGGTTAGCAGTTTGACCTGCAGAAAATGATTTGTTAATTATTCACATTGTGATTTCCAAAGAGGCAGGACATTTACTCCAAGATAATAATCAGTCTAAGGAAGTAAATGTACTCCTTTTTTTCTTAAAGAAATGTAAGGCGGTGAAGTACTTAAAATAAAGCTTTTTATTATTATCTTAGTGCAATAGCCAATAAGAGGCATGACTTAAGCCTAAAACAATGAAATTACATGGAGTTCTAAAATTCCAGTACAATGAAGATCGAAAATAAAAACTCACTTTTTATTAGATAAAGTTTACATATTTTGTACATACAAAGACACAAGTGATATTTTATAGGTGCTGTTGAAGCTTTGCATCTCACAAGTTAGGAACGTGATCACTTGACTAATACCCAAAATGCACTGAGTTGCAGAATGAAAGCCCAACATACATTTGACAGATCATCAGTTACGTACAGTTGGTATAATTAAGCAAAATTATGCAGTGGTCAACCTGTAGGCCAAGCTTTTCTCTTGGGTGCATGTGGTCACTGTACTGAGTAAGATAAAGGCTGGCTTTAGGAATGTCCGGCAGGTGCCACCACATCAGGTGCCGAACTCAAGGGGGCTAAATACTTTTAAGGTCCCAAAGGTGAGACCTATTGCCTATGCCAATGCATGTTTGTTGTTTGGTGGGTGTCGACATACCACCATTTGGTGTCCTCCTGTGACGTTGACGTCCTCTGGAAGCTCCCACCTTTAGCCGCCATCTTCGGATTCTTTTTTTTTTTCTTTTCCGTCCAGTCTCATCTTTCTGGTAGAGGAGGGTTCGCTGGTGAATCCAGAAAATTCTTCAAGCTGTAAAACTACACCGACCGGTAAGAAACAGTTTTTCAGCATGAATCTTTTCTGGATTCACATACTGTGCATAGATATTGAAGCGGTTTGCTAGTCTTGGTGGAAGATAGGCGCTGGTTTGTAAATATATGTTGTAAGGCCTTTTGTCCTACTTGTGTCTTTATTCATCTGTATGTCCACACAATGTTTTGTGAACATGTGCACTGAAGACCATGTTACGGCAAAGCAAATGTCTTGAATTGGAGTATTTGATAGAAATGAGACTGTTGCTCCTTTCTTCGTTGAGTAAGGCTTTGGTGCTCTTTGTAAAGTCTGTCCTGCTGGTTTGTGGCATAATTATATGGCTCGAGTAATCCATCTTGTGATGGTGTTCTGGTAACAGGTTGTCCTAGGAAGCGGTTTGCAAAAGATACCTTTTCCTGTATTCCTTTGTTCTTTCAATGTAATACATGACTGCTTTTATAGTATAAAGTGTGTGCAAAGTTCTCTACTTGTGTTTTTTTGTATTTTGGAAGACACTTGGAATCTGTATAGTTTGGTTTATGTGGAATTTTGACACCACCTTCGGCATAAAATGTGGATCTGTTCTCATGACAATCCTGTCATATGTATTCGGAATTAGGGTTCCTGTAGTGTTAGCGCTGGTAATTAGCTAAATCAATGTAGAGATGCAATTGCCCCTAAAAATGCTGACTTTAGCGTTAGCATTTGTGGCATTGCTTTGTGTATAGATCTAGAAGAGATAATATCACAGCCACACGGAGAGAGCGATTAGCCAATTATACATCATGTATGAACTTCAGAGATAAGGTTCTCAAATGTAAATCTCAAGAATTACCTAGCTCGCTAGTCTAAACGTAGTCATGCTAGAATAGGTATTATTAAACCCGGGAAATCGCCTAGTATCTTCTATTTATTTATTAAAACATTTGTAAAGCGCTACGAAGGCCCTTGGGCATCTCGGCGCTAAAGTTCATACGTGATGTATAATTGGCTAATCGCTCTCTCCATGTGGCTGTGATTTTATCTCTTCTAGATCTATATTCTCCGTCCATTTTATATGAATTCTTTGATTCTCGCTGGACGAGAATTTCTTAACAGGAGGTGTATACCCCTTGGTCAGACGGGCCCCAACTAAACCGGATTAGAGGTATGCCCTTATGTATCTATGTCATAAGAGATCAGGATATTTAAACTAGTGTGGGCACTCATGATTTTGAATCCCATTATGCCAATGGCTCACTTTGATGAACTTTCTAAAAGCGTTTATGGAGGTACCAGCCTAATGCTATAATCTGGAACATTATAAGAGCAAAAATATATGAGACCTACTGTTTGTTTGTTTGCTGTGCTAAATATATCAGAATCAGTAAGCTGGAACGTTGAACCCACGAATATAAGGAGTCATTTATCACTTTACAGGTTCTCAAAAGTTAACATTTGTTGTGTAATATGCTAACTGTTTAAATATGGAGTGTCTATTTAGGTTAGTGGTTATGGTTTAACCTTACTCAAATGTAAAAAATGCCTATACAATTTTTGTAAATGTCATTTTTAGTCTGTGAGAGGTTCAAATGAAAGGTTATGTTTATGTCTTAAGATGTCTACTGTGTAAGCAATGTAAACAGCAGTCATACTGCATAGATTAGGTTTTGCACAACATTTCCATTCAATTAATTTTGGTTTTTAAATATATATTGTTTAAATTTCTGCACTATTGGGGCGACATTATAGGTTATCCTGATGAAGGTGGTCATACACTTCTATCCACCGAAACGCGTCGATGCCAAAGGAGAACTACACTGTACATGAACTGGGGATAATTCGGACCTGTTGGCTGAATTAATTTTCTGTTTTGTATCTCCTTTTTTACTAATAGGAAATTTGTGATTTTTTGTGTAATATTTTCCTTCTTTTATTGTCTGTCTCCCAATTTTTTTTTTTTTTTTGGAAAACCTTTATTTGACATTTCAACCAAGTACAAACACGGGCCTACAACCCCCAGGGCCGGCCGCTAAGCAGTTGCAACACAATAAAACAATCAAAACCCAGGCTCAGCACCCCGGGGAGCAGAGTCGCCACGTCCACAATACGTACTGGTTGTAAAACATATCACGTTGGTAACAGGATAAAAAGGTTCCATTTTATAATATAAGATAGAAGGATCAGGTGCCATACATTATCTCAAGCTGCGGAAAAAAGGGGGGGGCGAAATAGCAATATGTCCACAGTTAAATCATCTTCGTGTAAGTCAGCGGCGTTAAGACATACTATTCAGGATAAGCGAGCGTACAAATACAGTTCGCGCCGGCTAAATGTCCGCCCAGCAGCACTGAAACATCGCGAGAATTGAAGCACATATGAAACAGCAGAGATGGCCATAAATATGAACCCGTTACACTGACCCGGAAAAGAAGAAAAGAAAAGGCAAAGAAGGATAAGAAGAAAAAAGGCCATAGAAATAAAACGTAAAACAAAACTCCCATCCCCCAACCCCCCACCCTGCACCCCTGCAGATGACTACGGCCTACCCCCCTAGCAGCGTGCCTGTCGCCCAAGAACTGGAACCCGAAATATAGAAAGACAGAAAGAAAGTAAACCCCACCCAAAGAGGGGAAATGGAGGAGGGCTATCTTCTACGTGCTCCCGGTCTCTCCCCCCCGCCCTAACAAAGGGGTCCCCCCGAAACTCTCGCATCCGAATATTCCAAACTGAAAAAACATCCCGGGGAGAACCGCCAACCCTGCCCCGGACTCCGTTAATCTAATGAAGCAGTCACGTTACCGAGAAAACCACAATGAACCACCCAAACAACAGTCTCAGCCTTGGCCCCGATCGAATTTGCTGAGTCCCTCAGACGTATAAAGCCCCATCATCAAATTGTCAAAAGATACACAGAAGTGGTCGGAACATGGTTCAGTAGATGGAAAATGTCCCTCCCCGTCTCCGAAGCCAGGCATGATCACATCCGCCATCTTGAGAAACCGACCGGGGAGGGGGTTCGACAATCCAAAACAGTTCACAGTACCAAGTAAAAGGTTTCAGGATAGGGACAGCAGTTGAATGTTCCGACAGCTGCAAAACTGGGGATTCCAAAAAAGTAGTTAAGTCACCGATCACATCCCGTTCGAGTAGATCCACTTCTGTAGGGGCAGGCAGAGCTTCCAGCACAGGGTCTAAGTGCGTCACTGGGGCGTCGATCAAAAGGCAAGCTGGCTGCCGGGTCTCGGGCATCGAGTCAGGATCCGGTCTCAGTCCTTTAAGTCCATCTGCCGCCGACAACAGGCCGCAGGTCTGAGCTGCCACAGTCGCCCGAAGTGCCTCTAGGGCCGCCAGCACCGTCCGCAATGACGGGCCACTTTGGGCCTGCTCCGCCCGGTTCCATATTTCCTCAGGCATAGTGATGCCCACGTAGAGGCGCCTTCTCCGGGGTAAGATCAGCTGGAGGAGGACTGAGCCGTGAGGGACCAACCGCCAGCATGCATTAGTGCGCGACGAGACTCCAACCCAAGGTGCGCCGGCGATGTAAATGCCGGGCCTCCGAGTCAGGGACCCCCGCAACACAGCACCGTGCGTCACTCGTCTCCTCACCTCCAACACAACACCAGGCTGCAGATGGTAGCAAAGCAACCCAAAAATTTCGAAAGTTCCAGAGACCGGACCCTGCCGCCCTCAACAGTCCGCTGTTGTTCAACTCGGACCCGGCTAAGCCAGCATTCGAGACCCCGGCTTCCAGACTGGGTTAGGCCACAAATCGGTCCTCGACGTTGCTCCGCTCCACAATGTCAGAAAAACCCCGGGATCACACCATCGGAGTGCGGATTAGTTCACACACACGGATCCGGGGCAGGAAATCAGGATAAGTGACAGGATCTTGGAGCGTAGGACGGAGGTCAGCGGAGCCGGGAGACTATGCGGCCATCTTGCTCGCTGTCGTAGCTCCTCCTGTCTCCCAATTGTTAATTGAATTTTAATTGTGTATAAATAAAAAGTGCAGAACTATATTTTATAACAGTTTTGTTATATTTGTTGCATTGCTTCCACAGTTTCCAACAGTTTTGTTTAAGTGTATGTTTGCTTTTTAGGTCTCGGCGTCAACGCGCGGAAGCGCGTCTCCGCCGAGATCTTTTGTCAGCGACCATCATTCCCAGGAGACAGTCCCGGCCACGCGCATCCTTCCAGGCGATTTGTAACTGGAACGCGCGCTGTGGCCAGGCGCTGTCTCCTGGGAAGCGCAAGCACCACACACGCATGCGCATACACACACACACAAGCGCCCATGCACGCACGCACATACATACATACAGAGACACCACCCCTGACTCATACACACACGCGCGCACACACACAAGTGCACAGAGGCCCCCCCTCCCCCTCCCCCGCCGTCACCGTCGCACACATACATACACACACGCACACACGAGCATACACACACACACACACAAGTGCACCAATCGCGCTCCAGCCTTTTGGAACTTACCTTACCTCAGCACGCGGCGCCCAACCTCCTGCTGGCGCGGCCCCGGGGCTTTACACCGCTCACAGGAGCCCCGGGCCGCGAGACGCTACGACTCCGCCTGCCTCCTCTTCCGGTGTGAACGTGGCCCCGCCCCCGTCACAGGCGACCGTGCCTGACTTCCTGGGCGGCCGCGAAATGAGTAGGCTTGTTTTTCGAAGCCGCCTTCCCGTTCCTCTTTTCAGCCGTCGTCTTCCCATTGCATTCTTCATTCCCTCTTTACTCAGTTCTTTCCCTCGTCTCCTCACCTGTGCCTCCCACCGCTACAGTGTGCCCCAGCCTGTAAAGCACAAGACTACAGACAGTGCAACGATAGAGCTGGAGCCCAGGTAGGGTCGGCAGTGCCAATGGGCCAACTTGTTTAACTTTCCAGCAGATCGGCAACAGGAAAAATATTCCATCGTTCAGTAACCACCATATAAAAAGCACACCATTCGCCATAACATATAAAGTGCTCTCAGACGCCCAAAACATTACAAGATCCCTTTTTTTTTTAACCTTTGAAACAAGGTAGGACACAAACAGCAAATGCTACACTCTGTAGAAAAGAGGGCTGGGACGATCTAGAAAATTCCAGATAAACGTCTATATTTCTACAGTATCTATCCTCTTTATGCTATCTCTATCCTGTAACAAAAACCCCACCTCCTTCTGTACGCTGCCAGCCGCCCCTCTCCCCCATTCCCTGATCTCTATTCACTTTTGCATACCTATATACCCCACCCCCCTGTGAACTACTTACACCCATCCCCTTTCTGCCTACTTTTAAAAATACAACTGTCGAGAGCTAATTACATTACAATGCAAACTCCATACCATTCTAAGTTGAAATCTTTGAACAACTGCCCTTAATTAACTTATTAGAAAATTGGCAACAAATACGAAAAACAATGTCCGTTAACGCACAAGTACAACGCACCCGTTCCCACCAGACCATCTGAAGCTCTTTCGCACCACAAATCGTTTACAAGATGCTTTTATTACCTGGCAAACAGGATAGGAAACACACAGCAAACGCTACAGTCCTTCAGGGAAGCACGGCATCAACCATCTGGTAATTTCCTAATTAACCGCCAACAGTTGCTACGCAACGTAATACAACGCAGCACTCTCATTTGCTGCTGTACATGTCATTCAGAATATGAACATAAAAGGGGTGAAAACGTAAACTTCAACATTAAATAAATTCTCTATCCTTACAGGGCATTATAATTTTAAATTAGCAGTCGCATAATATGTTTCACATTCTGTTCACATACTTTTTACAGAAAATGTTAACGACATTGCTATTTAACTAATGCATGTTACATTGCCAGTATTTACAAGGCAGCTTGCCTAATTTATTTTTTAATACAGCTGTCTATTAATTGTAATGCACTAAATTGTAATAGTAATTGTTTTTTCTACCTTATTTTATTTTGTGACACACCTATTGACATTGTACAATGTACATTAAAGCCTTTTGATTGTGTTTTACTGAAATGCAAGTTTAATAACTGAAACACTTTGCTCTGATCCGTGGGTGTTAGCTGTGTGGGAATGCTTGCTTCGACCACAATGCTGCCTGTTTCAAGCACATAGGTGAGGTGGCTGCTTCTTTACCTCTTCAAATGCTCCCCTTTATTACCAGTATTTATGAACCGCTACACGCACGCCGGAGTCGATGCAGCAGCACTCCTGCTCTCCTGGCCACATACGCTCGCTAAAGCCCTGCAAGGAAGGGACTGAGGGCTTCATGGCTGCTAGCAGCACCCACTGCTATCTACCAGCAAATGTCGTGTGTGGAGTCACAAGTGACAACTTTCACATCCTATCTTCAAGACTTTTGGCCCTTAAAGACTCGCTCAAGCCCTTCTATAGATAAAATCGAACCGCCTTTAGCCTCACGGCTACATGTTGTAATAGCGAACACTATAAAATAAATTAAATTTTTTTAGGAGCATAGTCAAGGACAATTGTGGCACTATTTGTCGGCTGTTTGACATTACCTCGTGTATGGAACCAGGCATGCTCTTACTTTTGTGAAAGAAAGTGTCAGTGAGCAGACAGAGGGCCATAAACAAAAGGAAACAAAAAAATAAACAAGCATTGACAAAACGGGAACAGTTTTTCGTGCAAGCGAAAACTTTTGCTATTATTGGGGTCTTACAGTGTTGCACAGAAGCGCTGGCTGCTTCCAATGTAAGGACAGAAAATATTACCAGTAGTAGGCCACCAGTGTGCAGAGTAGTGAGTGCAGAGTAGTGAGTGCAGAGTAGTGAGTGCAGAGTAGTGAGTGCAGAGTAGTGAGTGCAGAGTAGTGAGTGTGCAGAGTAGTGAGTGTGCAGAGTAGTGAGTGTGCAGAGTAGTGAGTGTGCAAAGTAGTGAGTGTGCAAAGTAGTGAGTGTGCAAAGTAGTGAGTGTGCAGAGTAGTGAGTGTGCAGAGTAGTGAGTGTGCAGAGTAGTGAGTGTGCAGAGTGAGTGTGCAGAGTGAGTGTGCAGAGCATTGTGTGCTGTTGAGTGCCGAGTGCTGTGTATTGGCAATGTTAATGACAATGCCGATTATTTGTGATTTAAAGAAAAAAAAATGTCATGAGCAATGCCAATAGCTCTACCTTTAATGATGCCGAGACCATTGCATTGCAAATGCTTGTTGTTTTATGTGGATGTGAGGATTGTTATTTTAAGTACAAGACGAGAAGAGAAGGGGTCAACACCTTTCCTGCATCAAATGCTAAACGGTAAGTCCTATTCGTGGAAGGAGCCTTAGCCTGGGAGAGAACTTCTCTTATTTCATTTGAGATGGGACGGTTCATGAATTCTCGCTGCTCAGGAGCCATGCAGTCAGGTGTAATGAATTTGGATCAGGATGCCAAATCTGTCCGTGGGACATCATGAGAAGATCCAGAATCGTCCGCAAAGGAAGAGGAGGGACGAGCAACAGAAGATTAAGTTCAGTGAACCAGAACTGTCTCGGACAAGCAGGAGCTATCAAGATCATCTTGCACGGTTCCACCTTGATTTTCCAGAGAAGCCTCTAGATCATTGGAATGGGAGGAAAGGCGTATACAAATGCTCTTGACCAAGCTATCGAAAGCGCATTCCCTAATGACCCTCAACGGTGAAGCCTGCTTGCATAAGACCGGCATTTCTTTTTGGTTGGGGTAGCAAATGGATCTATCGAGGGTTTGCCCCACTGTTGGAAAAATCTTGTCCAGAACATCTTGGTTCAGTTCCCACTCGTGACTGACTGAGGATAGCCTGCTGAGTTTGTCGGCATCTTCGTTTAGGAACCCTGGTAGATGTTCCGCCTGCAACGATATTCCGTGAAGGATAGCCCACTCACAGATTTCCGGAGCTTCCTGAGACAACGGAAGAGATCTGGTACCCCCTTCCTTGTTTATGTAATGCATGGCCGTGGTGTTGTCCATTCGGATGAGAACTTGTGAACCTCTCAGTCAAGGGAGAAATGCTTGAAGGGACAGTCTGATAGCTCTGAGTTCTAGAAGATTGATGTGAAGAAGACTGTGCTGAGGTGACCAATGTCCGCTGACATGAACATCCTCAAGTACTGCACCTCAGCCGTCCAGTGACGCATCCGTTGTCACCACCTGAGAAGACGGATTGCTTACGAAGGATAGACCTTGGGAAAGGTTTTCCTGTTTTGTCCACCACAAGGCCGCTCTTCTCATTGCTAAGATGATAGTCACCTTGTCGTCGAAAGAACTGTGAATTTGCTTCCACTGTGTCTAGCTGCTCCTGGAGAGGGCGCACCCGCAGTCTGCAGTGAGAAATCAGAGGAATGCATGAGATCACTCCCAGAAGGGATTTGTAACGGCGAACTGAAAGAGACCTTTTTCTCAAGAGCAGTGCCATGGCTCGCAGTTTCTCCTGCCTTTCCAAGGATGGGAAAGCCTTGTTGAGATTAGAGTCCAAGATGGCCCCCAAGAAGCGCACTGTCCTTGACGGAATCAGAGATGATTTCTCCTTGTTGAGAGTCAGACCCAAATTCTGGAATAGGTTTGTACATGCGTTGACTGCTTCCCTCGCAGCCTCCCTGGTTGGAGCCTTCAGCAACCAGTCATCCAAGTAAGGGAAGACCTGAAAGCGATTTTTCTGCAGAAAAGCTGCCAGTACCTTGGTGAAGATTCTTGGGGCCGAGCGAAGCCCGAAGGGTAAAACCCTGAATTGAAAGTGGCTCTTGGCTACTGTAAACCGTAGAAACCTGTGTGCTGGGTGAATGGGTATGTGAAAATACGCATCTTCGAGATAGAGAGTGGCCATGAAATCCCCTGTATTGAGGAGACGTAATATGTCTTGAAGCGAGACCATCCGAAAGGATAGGTGTGGAGCTCCCTGATATCTAAAATAGGGCACCATTTCTCCAGTGTCTTCTTTACCAGGAAGAACCTGGAATAGAAACCCTCCCCTCTTTGTGAAGAGGGGACCAGCTCCACAGCTCCCTTTAAGAGCATCTGATGAACCTCGAGCTGTAGGAGACGCAGATGTTTTGACGGAATAGCAACAGGGGGCTTGGATGGTGATATTTGTGTGAATTCCAAAGTATGGCCCTTTCGAATGATGTTTAGCACCCAACGGTCTGATGTGATCTTGGACCAGTTGTGAAGGTATTGAGATACCCTGCCCCCTACAGATGTTCTTGTGGAGGTGAGCACAGCAGGAAGAGCCAGGACGCCACTATTGCCTCTTGGATGTATCAAGTCCCTGGCGATTCTGTTTTCCTCTAGTATTCGATCTTTAGAAAGTCGAGGTTTGACCTTGCTTCTGATATGGTTGTCGGTATTGTTGTGATGCGGACCCATATGACTAGTACCATTGCTGCTGGTATGAGCCTCTGTATGTGGTACTCTTTCCTCTGGCACCCCTGAACTGAGTCTTTCTGTATTGAAGTGTACTAAGATCTAGCCGTCTCAGTATCCTTCTTAATATCTTTGGAGAGTATCATCTATATGCTTTCCAAACGCCTCCTCTCCATCGAAAGGTAGATCCAAGATTTTATTTTGTATCTCCGGCCTCAACCAAGTCGCTCTGAGCCATCCCTGGCGACGAAGAAGCCCTGCACCAGCTAGTGATCGAAAAGCTGTTGTGGCGATGTCCATGGCATAATCTATTATCTCCATTGATGTTGCTTCCCCTTCCTGTAGAATCTTCTTTGCGTCACCTTTCACTTCCTGGGGCAGTTGAGCTAAGTAAGGCGAAATGTCAAACCATAACTGGCAATCATATCTGACCAAAATCGCCAAGGTATTCGCTGCCCGCACCAGAAGACTAGCCATTGAAGAGAATCTTTTCCCAGCTTTATCTAGTCTCCTGCCTTCCTTATTAGGGGGAGTAGTCAAAGGAGCCGAAGGGTTGCGGGACTTCCTCTGTGCAGCCTGCAAAATCACAGTCTGGGTTTGGGTGCCCAGTCAAAGCCGCCGGACCATCCTCAGTCGCCTTCTATCTCTTTTCCAGGTGCGGTAGGACAGGGATCACCGTAGCCGGATTCTTCATAGCTTTAAGACATTCAACCTATACATGTGTACAATCGGGATAGATCTAGGCACCTTCTTATATGGCTCCTTAAAGTCATATAGAAAACAATCTGTGGTAACAGATGGCATAGGCAGCTTGAATCTGCTAGAAGCCGTTTCCATTAACTTTTGGGCTTCAACCCCTTTGTCGACAGCCTTCTGCTGAGTCGTCGACTTTGAACTCGTGAGACTTCTCAGAAGACTGATAAGATGGCTTTTTGAAGGCTGGAGCAGTTTTCATCCCAGTGGATGGTGTAGATGGTCCCTCCCTCTCCTTTACACCGTGGTGAGGAGATTCAACTGGACCCTGGCTCTCAGACTCGCAGGGTGTCTTTTTTGAGGCCTTAACTGGACGCTCCACAGAAAATGAAGGGGAAGCCCTACCCCTTTTGACTGACCTTCTGGACGATTAATCTGAAGAGGACTCCTCACTGTCGCTGGAGTCTGTCTTTCCTGGACTTCAGTTTCTGGAGCCAGGTGAAGAGCCGACCCTCACGATCCCGGAGGGTCTTGGTAGAAAAGGTGCGGCAGATCTGGCAGTCCGCAGTCTTATGATCTGGGTACAGGCAATATATACAATCTTTATGCCTGTCCTCAACAAATAACCTTTTCTTGCCACAGGTGGAACATGGCTTGAAAAGGGCCTTCTCCTTATCAAACATCCTGGAAGGAACTGCCAACAATTCTGAAGAAAAAACTGAAGAAAATACTCAAAAGATTAGAGATTGAGCAGAGCTCAAAGGAGACTCCCTAAGCACAAAGTGCGGTAGAACATCTCAGGCTCTGAGGTTCCTTCGGGAGGGTTCTATTGGGTGAGGCTCTTCTGATTGGCTGATGCTTAGTTTGGTCTCTTACAAAAAGAGGCGGATATGCTACAAAAGGGAATGAGGCCTAGGCCTTTTTTCTTTCTCTTTGTACCTACTGCTATGTTATTTTTGTTACCGAGACTCCCATTCCGACGACGGGGAATGATACAAAAGCATGGGAATCTATGAAAGTTTCAATACTGGGGCAAGCTTACTTAAGCTTCATCACTTCTTGTTCTCAAATGAACACACTGCGTTAATTGTTACATGACCCTATGTCACGTGATGCAGCGGGCCTGGGCTGAGCGAGTCTCAGCAGCTGAACAGATATGAATACAGCCATCACCAGGCCTGTGCTAATCACTGCCATGAGTGACCTTCAATTAACAGCTGTAGCAGGCAGCATTACACAATATGCAATTGGTGAAGAACCCTCTACAAGAGCAGTGCACAGTCCCTGCTATGAGTGCTTTTAAAAGGCGGCACTTCTGTCTAGCGTGTTAGCGCTGGTAGTGTTAGGGGGCACTATGTTGAATGTGTGTGTGCAAGCATATTTGGAACTTAAGCAGCCAGCATTATACCTAGCCGCCTGCAACTGAATGAATGATTTTATGCATCATTACATGGTGCTAAACACACTTTTGCAGCGAGAGCAGGCAGCTGGAATTAACACTGGCTGGCTCACCTCTCTGCACCTGGTGGCCGGCCTCCAGCCATTATGTGGCTCACACGTTTCAGATACCTGCGCAGTCATGGGTTCTGATGCTTTGGGCAATGGAGCTGCGAATGGACCACCACTCCAGATGCTGCATTTAGTCTGTTCAAGCGTCACGCCTATGGTGGGCCCGCTCTGGCGTTGGTCACAGGATTCATTTACACTGAGTTCACTGCAATGTGCTCGACGTCAGACAGTATTAGTAAATGTACCTATCACTATGCCACGCCTCAGTGCGGTGACTGAACATAGTAGCAAGCAGCTTGATGAGCTCAGCCAGCCCTCAAGTCTGCAGGGCAGAGCGCACAGGGTGCTGTCTGCCACTCGACTCTGCAAATTAATAGTGTTTTATTATAATTAGGAGCGAGCGCTCTCGGGCCGCTTAACAGGTACTAATGCATAAGCGCTATATGTGGGACTTCGCATTTCAGTTCGGTGATGTGGACCACCACTCTCATTGCATTAGTTTAATGCCTGATGCATTGTACTTGGCAGGGCTGGCAATAGACTAGCTGACAGAGTGGGAATATAGAAAGTAGGGTGAGCGAGAGTGACAGCAGAAGCATCACACAGGTGAGTTCGATTACAAGACAATACAAGCACTCCCATAGAGTTTTAAAGGCAAAAGAAAAGAGTAGTTCCCTGAAAGTAAGCAATAAAAGTGTAAAAATCAGTCACTAAAAAGGATGGTAAAGAAGCTATGCTTCAGAGTGCGGACAAATGCCAGAGGAGGAAGGAAAGCCAATAAAGAAGAAGTCCGCAAATGAGAGCGACAAAAAAGGCAACCAATCATATGCAATGGGCTGACCAGGAGCATAATAAGTATTGGTATCATCTACAATTGGTCTTTTGCCAATATATAGCTAAAACCTTCTGTATACCAAATATAAAAAGACCTACTGTTCTTAGTGAATTTGGAGCAAAACCGTGTATAGGCAATTTCTAATCTCTCCAGTTGTACTTACTACGGGAAGACGTCCCTGTGCTACCAGTCTGTGAGGACTCACTGCCTGTCCTGGATCGCTCTTGGGTATTTTCTTCACTGCGCCAGCTGGGATGTCTGCGGTCAATAGGAAAATGTGGGGTTACAGAACGTATAAAATGCTTGGCACAAGAGCATCACAAGATGTCAAACTAAATATTAAATTTGCTTTTTTGAGCGTCATTAAAAACAATTCACAAATATTTTCCCCTTTACCAATCTGTAGACCATTGTAGTATAGAATCCAACAAATATTTTCTTTTTTACCCATATAAAGATATTTCACCCTGTTTTAATGGTCTAACTTTCACTTTCCTCTTTATTGAGGGATACCCCCTTTCATGGAATCCAAGTCTTTCAGTATTTCGACTCAAATTAAACTGAAATAAACTTACAGAAAATTCAAGTCACCACAAATGTTGAATTCCCATTCACAAAGCACAATGCCACATCATTCAAATAATTGAGTGCAACCAATTGGGTGCCTCCATTATCGTTGGGTCTTTAGGAAATGGAGCTTAGGTACGCATTTTTTCTCTCAGACAAAACACCATTCTGAATTACTGTTGTATGTGCACCTTCTCAACTGTATCCTTTTTGTTCCCCTTGATTGCATATCCCTTCACTTGATAGATACACTTAACACTGCCTTAAAAGCCTCCTTTTTTGTCATCACCTTTCTCTAGGTTTTCGCTCTAATCTCGGGCGCTCGTCATCCAAATGGCGTGTTAGTTTCTCCTGTTCTTTCTGTAGCCGCTCCTCTACCTCCCGTTCCCTGGCCGCTGTGTCCACTGGCTTTGCTCCGCCAAAAATGGAAGCAGCCCGGCTTGAGGGTGTGGACCCTCCAGCTGAATCTGGCTCCTTGGGTGCCGTTCGAGGCTTTAGGACCAGTTTGGGTCTTTGAGTAGGGCCTGCTTCAAAACGATAAGAGAGATTAATTTACTGCATATACTTAATCAAGGATACATCACCCCTCATTCAGAAAAAAGCTAAACAGAAGCACAAGCTTTGTCACACTGAGCAAAAATGGCCTATATGTGGTATCTCACAGATGATCCTAAAGCTGCCAATCTAAGTAGAAATGAAAGGGATATCACGCTTCTACCATACCTATGATTCTAACATTACACTTTATTCATGCTCAGATTTAGATCAGCATGCATACAGAACATTAGTTAAAAACAACTGTAGAGCATGCAAATGGTAAGTGTAAGACACTGGGTTGTTGGTAGACCGGTGGGAGCCCTGGGCAAGCAGCAACAACAATCCTTGTCCGGGTGAGAAACAAGCTAACCCTAAATTAACCTGTGCTCAACCCTCTGGTAGCTTGGGGCAGAGCAGTCAGTGTAAAGTATTTGTGAAACACTTGCACTGACTAGTCCTGCCCACGTGCGGTACCCCGGAGCAATAACCAATAATATGCATACATCTATATATATATATATATATATATATATATATATATATATATATATATATATATATATATATATATATACACATATACATATACATATATAGATAGATAATATGCATGTACATATGCAGCCTGAAAAACACCATATTGGGCTCCAAATCTGCCATCATTGCATGTAAATCTTCTACATTTGACAAAATAAAGACATAAGTCACCATATATGATATATGTAAAGAAGAAAACTGCCCCGAGTTTGCTTTGAAACACAAAACCTTTATTTGCAAAGGCAAAAAAGGCAGGATCATAGAGGCAGATTTAGCCTAGATCGGCTGCATAGAAAACAATTGGAAAAATTGGCGTTGTGCCTTTAAAACCTCCAGGAACCACCAGGCTCCAATTATGCACCACAGGTGACAGTTAGTTCAGTTATTTTGGATAGCGTATAACAGTGTAATCACAGTATGGGTAACGGGTACATATATAGGTCTGGTATTCGCCCCGGGGAGGAGCGAGGGTTGCTTATGACTATGATAAGTATACCCATAGAAGAGAACTTTGATTACAAGTAACTTATCCTTCTCTTTCAGGTGATACTCATCAATAGTCATAAGCACTGAATAGAGTAGCAAGCCCATCCCTGCGGACCAATACCAGCATATCAAAACAATTTACAAACATATTACTCAAACAAATTTCTCAGGGATGCCTGACCAAACTGAGCATCCGCTTGAGTATCAGAATCAAGGCAGTAATGGCGTGCGAAAGTATGAACCGAACGCCATGTGGCTGCTTTTCAAATGTCCTGAATAGGTACATTCCTAAGCATTGCTATCGTAGCAGCTTTGCCTCTTGTAGAGTGAGCTCTCTGCTTGGCCGGGAGCTGCTTTTGTGCCAACTGATAAGAACATAATACATGACACTATCCATCTAGAAATGGACCTTTAAGAGGCTTTAAAACCAGTATTTACCATACCATAATTCACAAACAGTTGGTCAGACTTTCGTACACTTTGCTTTGTCAAGATAACATTTCAACAAGTTTTATATCGTTTTATATCTAAAAAGAGTGCAGAGACCTCTCAGCCGGAGTGGCAAGATTGGCAAAGAAAGTAGGAAGTTCTATTGACTGGTTGATGGGAAACTTCGAGACCATCTTAGGTAGGAACCTCGGGTGAGTATGTAACACCACTATTCACATGAAAAACAAGATAAGGCTCCGTAGAGCATAAGGCTAAATCAATCAATCACAGAACTTGTAAAGCGCACTTCTCACCTGTGAGGGTCTCAAGGAGCTGAAGGAGGGGGGTTAGGGGGGGTGGCTGCTGCTACTGCTCGAAGAGCCAGGTCTTGAGGAGCTTCCTGAAGGTGAGCAGGTCCTGGGTCTGCCGCAGGTGAGTGGGGAGGGTGTTCCAGGTCTTGGCAGCGAGGAAGGAGAAGGATCTGCCTCCGGAGGTGGTACGCTGGATTCGTGGGACGAGGGCGAGGCTGGCGGAACGGAGCTGGCGGGCGGGGCTGTAGAAGTGGAGTCTGTTGTTCAGGTAGGCTGGTCCGGAGTTGTGGAGTGCTTTGTGTGCGTGGGTGAGGAGCTTAAAGGTGATCCTCTTGTTGATGGGGAGCCAGTGAAGGTCTCGGAGGTGGGGGGTGATGTGGCTGCGTCGGGGAAGGTTGAGGATCAGGCGGGCCGAGGCGTTCTGGATGCGTTGTAGTCGCTGTAGGTGTTTGGTCGCAATTCCTGCGTAGTGCGCGTTGCCGTAGTCCAGCCAGATGCGGAGGGCTTGGGTCACCGCTCTTCTGGTTTCGATCAGGATCAACTTGTAGATCCTGCGAAGCATGCGGAGGGTGTTGTAGCAGGAGGCGGAGACGGCACAGACCTGCTTGGACATGGAGAGGGAGGAGTCTAGGATGAATCCCAACTTGCGTGCGTGGTCCGTGGGCATCGGTGCTGTTCCTAGTGTTGTCTGCCACCAGGAGTTGTCCCAGGCAGACCGGGTAGGGCCGAGGAAGAGGACTTCCGTCTTGTCAGAGTTCAGCTTCAGGCAGCTGCTCCTAATCCACTCAGCGACGGCCTTCATACCCTCGTGGAGGTTGGTTTTGGCGGTATGCAGGTCCTTGGTAAGGGAGAGGATGAGCTGGGGGAGTCGGCGTAGGAGATTATGTTCAGGTCGTGTTGGCGGGCCACTTGTGCGAGGGGGGCCATGTAGATGTTGAACAGCGTCGGGCTGAGGGATGAGCCCTGGGGGACGCCATAGAGGAGGTTGGTTGCTTCGGATCGGTAGGGTGGGAGGCAGACACTCTGGGTTTTGCCAGAGAGGAAGGAAGTGGTCCAGTCCAGGGCTTTCTCCCAAAATCCGGCTTCTTGGAGGCGTGTTCTTAGTGTGTGGTGGCAGACCGTGTCTAAGGCGGTTGACAGGTCGAGGAGGATGAGGGCTGAGGTTTCGCCGTTGTCTAGTTTGCGTCGGATGTCGTCTGCGGTGGCAATGAGGGCTGTCTCGGTGCTGTGGTTCCAACTGAATCCGGATTGCGACGGGTCTAGGATGTTGTTGTCCTTGAGTGGTGGGTCAGCTGTATGTCGGCGATTTTCTCAATGACCTTCGCCGGGAAGGGGAGCAGCGAGATGGGGCGGAAGTTCTTGAGGCCCTTGGGGTCTGCCTTCGGCTTGAGGAGGGCGTTTATTTCGGCTTGCTTCCAGCTTTCCGGGAATGTTGCCGAGTCGAAGGAGATGTTGATGACCTTTTGTAGTTGGGGTGCAATGGTGGCGTCTGCTTTGTTGAACACGTGGTGTGGGCAGGGGTCTGCTGGCGATCCAGAGTGGATTGAGTTAATGATCTCTCGAGTCTCGTCGTCGTTGAAGTGGGCCCAGGAGGTCAGCTGGTTGGTGCAGGTGGCGTTCGGGGTGGGGTCTGTCATGGTTGGATCTGGCGGTACGTTGAAACTGTCGTGGATGTTGATGATCTTGCGTTGGAAGAAGGTGGCCAGTGAGTCGCACAGTCCTGTTGGGGTTGGAGAGTTCCTTCACCTTGCTGAAGACCTCTTTGCAATCATGTGCGTTGTTGTCCAGGCGGGCTATGAAGGAGGATCTCTTGGTTGTTCTGATGAGTTGGTGGTGTCTGCGAATGCAGTCTTTGTGAGTAGCATGGTTGTCTGACGTGCGGTCTTGGAGCAATTTCTTTTCTAGCATCCGGCATGTGTGTTTGGAGGTCTGGAGTTCTTCGGTGGACCAGGCGGCTTTCTTGCTTGTCGTCTGCAAGGGTGTGGACCTGGAGTGTGGACGATTGCTATTACTCCTCCAATTCCGTTGGCGCGATCCCTGCGGGTGATCTTGTAGCCGTCTGGGATGGCTATGGCGATGTCCGGTGCAGAGGATTCGCCCCACCAGGTCTTGGTCAGGAATGCCACGTCTGGGGCTGTTGTGTCGAGTAGGTCCCAAAGCTAGTCGGTGTGTTTGCGTGTGGGGCGGGTGTTGAGGAGTATGCAGGGGAGTTGGTTGGGTCCGGTCCTTAGAGGCTTGGTGGTTCTGTCACAGGAGAAGCTGCAGGTGTGGCAGGAGAAGGGTCCGTGGGTGCGTTTTGGGGCAGTCTGGAAGCAGCAGCGGTCCCGGCCGGTGTTGAGAGCGAGGAGGGTGTTGGCGTCGTATCGGAGTCTGGAGGTGCGGGGGGCGCGGGGTCCAGGGGATCTGGTGCTGGGCACGGTCCAGGCGCGGACCGGCTTTCCTTCGGATCGCCATTGGCGCGCCCGCTGCGATTCCGCGCGGCGTCCTCCATAAAAGGCGAAGAGGGAGGAGCAGCTGGGAGCGGGCAGGCCAATGGGCGTTGAGGGATGGGACACAGAAGGCAAAAGGGGGCAGGCCACAGGGGTGCAGCGGCGGGAAGGGGGAGCGGGGTGGTACAGAGAGCAAGGGGCGTTTAAGAGCGCAAAACAGAATACAAAACAAAAATTAAGTACAAAACAGTCAACAAACCACAATGAAGGAAGCACAAGAGCACACCAGCGGCAAACTCCCGACAGCAGCAGCAGCAGCGGGGCAAGTGTCACGGGCGCACAGGGGGAGCCGTGCAGCTGGGGAGCGACCAGACATGCGAGCAGGGTCGAGGCTTATATCTTGCTTTCCTTGCGAGCAGATGCGAGTACCACCAGAAAAGCAGTCTTCCACGAAAGATGAAGGGAAGCTTTGTGGATGGGTTCGAATGAGGGCCCATTAGTTTAGAGAGGACTACATTCAGCTCCCAAGGAGGAGATGAGGCCCTAATGGGAGGATAAACATTCTTGAGACCCTCCAGGAAATCCTGAACTGGCATTTGAAAGAACGAACCTTGAGTGCGAGACTTGCTATATGCTGTTATCGCTGCCAGGTGAACTTTTATGAATGAGTACTGTAAATCTGCTTTGGCCAAAAACAGTAAGTATGGTAACAGTACCTGTTCCTGACCTCGAATAGGGTCATGACCTGCAGCAGTACACCACATGTAAAAACCCCTCCACTTAAAAGCGTAGGACTCTCTCATTGATGCTCTCATAGCCTCCTTCGAGATCTGCATGCAGTCCTGAGAAAGGCCTAAATGTCCATATTGGATGAACTCGGGAGCCATGCTGCTAATCTCATGGACGGCAGATTGGGGTGAAACACCTTGCCGCCCCCCCTGATCAGCAGATCCGGATGACATGACAACCTCCTGTGTGGTACTTTGGACAAGTGAAGTTCCGGGTACCACCACAGGCGAGGCCACTCTGGGGCAATCAGGATCAGGTCTGTTTTGGACTTGTACAGCTTCCTGATCACCATGCATGGGAATGAGTGGAATCAGTGGAAAAGAGTAGAGTAATGTCTCTGACCAATCTATCCACAGAGCATTCCCCTTTGAACCTGATTGCGGGTACCTGGCAGCGAAGACACAGCATTTTGCGTTTTGGTCGTCCGCAAAGAGATCGATGTCTGGTGTTCCCCAGTTGTGGAAGATGTCTTGTACCACTTCTTGTTTTAGCACCCAGTCGTGTGCTTCTGCGAAGTGCCTGCTTAGGTTGTCTGCTTGGACATTTAAGACGCCCGGTAAGTGAATCAGAGATTTTCGAGTCTCCTGCCAGAAGCCATTTCTAAATCGCCTGTGCTTCCAGCGACAGGGGTCTGGATCTAGTTCCCCCCTGCTTGTTCAGCTAGTACATAGTTGTTGTGTTGTCCGTCTGAACAAGCAGAGAAGTCGTTGTGACTGAAGGAAGAAACGCTTAGAGAGCTAGATACACCGCTCTGAGTTCCAGCATGTTTATGTGGTATAGTTGCTCTTTCTCTGACCACATCCCTTGAATCTGTAATGATCCCAAATGAGCGCCCCATCCCCGAAGGGACGCATTCGTCACCAGAGTCTGTTGGAGCATTTCCTCTTGAAAAGGAACTTCCACGATGAGGTGAATCTGTCGCATCCACCATCGGATGGAGAGTCGGACTGACAAAGATAGTGATCACTTGTCTTCCCAACGATTGGAGATTTAGGGCCACTGCTGCAGAGGCCTCATGTGAAGCCTGGCGTTTGGAACGAGAAAAATGCACAAGGCCATGGACCCGAGCAGAGAGGAGAATTGCCTGCCCGTGGGCCGAGTTATCTTCAGGAGAGTTTGACACTTGTGGTGAATGGATGACAGTCTCTCCTCCGAAGGATACGCTCTTGCGTTGACTGAGTCCAGAGTTGCGCCTAGATAGTGTATCCTCTGTGTTGGAATTATTGATTTTTTCAAAGTTTACATGCAGACTGAGCCGATGCAACTGGTAAATGCAGTGCGTGAGGTGCTGTTGCAGAAGAGTCTGAGACGCACTCTTGAGTAGCCAGTGGTCTAGGTAAGGGTAGACTAATATGTGCGGTTTCCTCACGAAAGCAGCTACTACTGCCATTCACTTTGAGAATGTGCGAGGAGCCGACTTCAGTCCGAAAGGCAGGACCGTGAATTGGAAGTGGTTTGGTTGGATGCGAAACCGTAGGAACTTCCGATGCTTTGGAGAGATTGGTATGTGGAAACAGGCATCTTGAAGATCTAGGGAACACATCCAGTCCCCTTGATGCAGAAGTCGTATTATTTGATGTAATGCCAGCATTATGAATTTTTCTCGTAGAATGAATTTGTTGAGACTTCTGAGATCTAGTATAGGCCTGAACTCCTTGTTTGGACCTTTCTTTGGGACCATAAAGTAGCAAGAGTAGATCCCCTGCCAACGTTGATGCCATGGGACCTCCTCGATGACGTTCTGTAGGAGTAGAGCCGACACCTCTACCCTCAAAAGATTTATACGACAGGTGACAGTCCTTTGAGGAGGAATGGAAGGTGCAGGGGACTTGAACCGGATGGTATACCCATTCTTTACAATATTCAGCTCCCACTTGTCTAGTGTAATTTGGGACCATAAAGTAGCAAGAGTAGATCCCCTGCCGACGTTGATGCCAGTCGTGCTTGAAAGATGATGGAAGCAAGCTTAAACTGGACATGTTCACGGACAGGGAGCCAATGTAGGGACTTGAGGAGGGGAGTTACGTGGTGGGATTTTGGCAGATTGAACACTAGGCGCGCCGCCTGGTTCTGGATCAACTGCAAACACCTTAAGCTATATGCAGGTATACTTGCATATAGAGCGTTGCCGTAATCCAGGCAGGAGATAACCATCGCCAGGGTGATCAATTTCAGGGCATCAAAGGAAAAGAAACGGGATACCTTGCGTATGGCGCGTAGTGTAAAAAATGAAGGACACCACAGAACTAACCTGGGAGTGAAGAGTGAGCTGGGAATTGAGTTTAATGCCTAATGTTTTAACTGAGGTAGAAAGGACAGGTGGAGAGCCTAGGGATGGGGGCCAAAAAAGTGAGGACCAGGGACTGGATGAACCACCCGTCAACACCAGCTCAGTCTTGTCTGGGTTGAGTTTCAGATGGTTGTGGTTCATCCAGTCCCGGATATAAATCATAATAGACTGGAAATTTAGGACAGCAGCAGGGGAAGAAGACAGATTGAAGACAAGTTGGAGGTCATCCGCATAATTGTATACGCTGACCTCCATTTGCTGCAGTGAAAAAATAAGAGGGGCAATATAAAGGTTAAACAAAAGAGGTGAGAGGGAAGAACCTTGGGGGACCCCGCACTGAACTTTCCGGAAGTCCGCAGAGAAATCGCCCAGGCGAACCGCCTGGGTGCGGTCCCTCAGGAAGGAGGACAACCATACCAGGGCGGCACCCCCGATCCCCGCCGCCTTGAGACAGGAATGCAAGATGGTGTGGTCAACCGTGTCAAAGGCGGCTGAGAGATCGAGGAGGACCAAGGCCTGGGTCTGGTTGGTGTCCATTCCCTCTCTGAGGTTGTCAAGGACCGAAAGTACTACGGACTCCGTAGAGTGTGCGGGGCGGAAACCAGCCTGGCGAGGGGCCAGGACCCCATACTCCTCCACAAAAGAGCTCTAAGAGCAGGTGACATGACGCTCGAGCACTTTGGCCAGAAATGGCAGGAGGGAGATGGGGCGATAATTGGCGGGTACCGAGGGGTCAGCGCCAGGCTTCTTTAGGATGGGGACAATGACTGCTGTTTTGAGTGGATTGGCTACAACACCCTGAGAGAGAGAACTATTAAGGAAGTGGAGAGGGGGGTCTGGGCAAGTAGTAAAAATGTGACGGAGGATGTACGCAGGGCAAGGGTCTAATGGGGAGCCAGATTTGACAAGGGGAATTATCGAAATCAGGGATTCCTTGGTCAGGGGAGGGCATCGAGTTGTCCCTTAGGGGGAGGACACTGAGGGTCAACAAAAGTAGGGGGAGGTGGGGGAATGTTGGCTTTGGAATGGCAATCTTCTCAATGAAGAAATTATTTAAGGAGTGACAAAGTTCCTGGGAGGGGGTGGGCTTCAGAGATGTCCTGTCGGAGAATGCCAGATTATGCACAATAGAGAACATTTCCCTCGGTTGATTCTCAGCTGCAAGAATCTTTGAGAAAAAGTAGGCTGTTTTAGCAGCCAAGATAGCCTTTTTATATTGAGCCAAGATATTAATGACCTCAGATCGGAGTAGGGGACAGTAGTTCCTCCTCCAGGCGCGCTCAGCTCGTCGTACTGTTAGTTTGGTGGTCTTGAGACCCTCGTTGAACCACAAGTTGGCATCCTTCTCCCGCTTTGAAGTGACCCGCTTCAATGGGGCAATAGAGTCACAACCTGAAGAGAGCCACTGTTCAATAGCAGTGGCCTGAGAGAGAGTGGATAGACCTTGTAGGGAGGGGTGGGAAGCGGTTAATAAGGCGGATAGATTGTCAGGATACACTCGCCTCCATGCGCGGACCCAGACATTCTTAGGGAGTGGGGGCTTAACAGTGGGATTGATGGGGAGGGAAAATGAAATCAAATGATGGTCCGACCACGTGCAGGGTGAGATGGATAGGGAGTCTACCGGACAATTCAGGGACCAGATCTGGTCTAAGATGTGTCCTTTGACATGGGTGGGAGAGTGGACATGGAACACAAAATTAAGAGATTGAAGGGCGTCTGAGAATTCTCTTGAGGATGGACATTCTGCGGGGTCTGAAGGCCAAAAATTGAAGTCACCCAGTAGTAAAATGGAGGAGTTATTGATCGTAATCGTGGCCAGTACCTCCTGAAAATCGGAAAGGAACAATAAGGGGATTGTGGGGGACGATAAGTAAGAACACAAGTGAGAGGGGGGGTGATGGAAGTGGTGCGAATAGCCAGGTACTCCGTAGTGGCAATATCTGGCAGAGAAAGAATTTGGAAAGGGAGGTCAGCTCGGGTAATGACCGCTACACCGCCCCAGCCCTACCAGCAGAGCGGTCCGCTCGTAGAGCATAATATGGGGCTGGGAGGGTGGCCAATAGGACGGGGAGAGAGTCATCGCTAAACCGGGTCTCTGTTAAAAAGAGAAGATCTGGTGCGTGAAGGTCCAGCAGTACCGATAGTTCGTGCGAGTGGGCCACTGCTGACCGGGTGTTCAGGTAGTAGGCCGAAAGGGTTCTAGAAGTTCCTGGGTTAGCATCACCCCCAGGGGGATGAGGGGGAATGGGAGAAGGGGGGGATAGGAGGAAGGGGGGGCAGGGGACAGGCCAAGAGAAGAAATGCGGGTGTGAGCAGAGGCAGATAAAAGCCACGTGCCCTGGAAGCTGCGGAGTTGGGAGGGGGTATAGGTGATGCATTGGGCAGAGTGACGTGCCCCTATGCCCCGGTCGGACGCGGACGGGCTTGACTTATGCGCGACTTCGGCGCGAAGTCGGCGCTCCCGCTGCGCTTACTCCAGGTCGTCATTTATGCAGTCTTGCCGTGAGCCACTAGACCGCTGACCTGCACGGTGGAGAGGCAGGGCGGAAGTGGTGCAGGACCAGGCAGGAAGTGTCGCTCGTAAGGCTGACCCTCCGCACAAACGGCACACTGCCGGGGCGGACCGGGGTCGAGAGCGGAATGATGGAGGTAAGCTGGTAATCAGTTGCCAAAGTGCAAGAAATCAATATGCTGGCACGTTGCTATTATTCAGCCTAAAATTATTTAAAACACACACAGAGTGCGCAACACAGCTCTTAATCAGCCGGGTTGTGTAAATTAAAAAAGATATGAGCAGCGTAGGAACACGCAAGTAGCCTGCCCACCGCAGTAGTCTGCCACAGTTGTCTGATCGCGGGGTGGAACAGGAAGCAAGATAAGGAAAAAGATACTGCAGCCACTAGACCGCTGACCTGCACGGTGGAGAGGCAGGGCGGAAGTGGTGCAGGACCAGGCAGGAAGTGTCGCTCGTAAGGCTGACCCTCCGCACAAACGGCACACTGCCGGGGCGGACCGGGGTCGAGAGCGGAATGGAGGTAAGCTGGTAATCAGTTGCCAAAGTGCAAGAAATCACTATGCTGGCGCGTTACTATTATTCAGCCTAAAATTATTTAAAACACACACAGAGTGCGCAACACAGCTCTTAATCAGCTGGGTTGTGTAAATTAGAAAAGATATGAGCAGCGTAGGAACGCGCAAGTAGCCTACCCACCGCAGTAGTCTGCCACAGTTGTCTGCACTGGAGACGGTACTGGTGATTGTTCTGGAGACACTTGCACTATTTGAATCCCTGGGGAGGAGGAAGCACACCTGGACGTCAACAACTGGGCGTCCTGCGTCGAATGGTCCTTCGATGACGCTCTAGGCCTCTTCGCTGGCGGAGGTCCACGATCTGATGATCTCCTAGACGTCGACCCCCCTCGACGTCGATCTGGATATGCGACCTTTTAGATTCAGAAGGCCTTTTCCTAGATCTCGACGGTGACCGACGACATCGATGGCATGTGTCTCGAATTCGACTGTCTGGGTCTCTTCGGCGTTGAAGCCCTTGGTGTTCGGCTCGACGTCTATACCATGTGACCTCTTGCCGTTGACTGCGATTTCGACATCGGTCCAGAAACTCAGCGGCGAGGTTGATATGTCCAAGCCGAGCACTGGCCTCTTGACGTCGTAGGCAAGCCAGACTTGGAGCACCTACGCGTGGATGTCGACTATGTGTCTTGTCACCTTGTCTCGCCGGCAAAGGATGGTGCGACGTCGACAGACGTCTTAACAGCTATTTCGATGCAGACTGAGAACAATGGTACCTTGGATGTCGATCTGTCCCTCGAAGGCGCAGGAGACCGATGTCTCCTCAGAGCAGTAAATTTTCCCTCATTGACTGAAGTGAATCAATAATGATATACTTCTATTTCTTTATAATACATTACAGAAGTACATTATTGACAACCACAAAAAGTTCATTTTATTTTTATTTACACAAGATATTTCCTTTTTATAACAAAAATGTTTAAACATTCTTTTTCTTAAAGACCACTCATTTTATCCTGTGTATATACAAAAAAGGTTATATTGCTTTTCATTACTTTTTCGCATTATTTCATAATATACATATGTGGATACATCATAGAAAAATCACCATACAATATATACATAATAAAAAAGCCCAATATTCTAGAAAAATATCAAATCATAAAGAGTATGAACCCCTGGATACACACCACTTTCACAACAATCATACTATCACAACCTAACTCTCACTGAATTCACTCAAACAATATCTGTACAAGGACAGGGTCTTAGTTGACAAAGAAAATCTCTGCCAGAGGGTAAATCTCAAATGCCAAGTATGAAATTCCGCACTAGGTCGGTCGACTCGCGTTTCGGTGGAAGAACGCCACCTTCCTCAGGACCTTTCCAGATTTGACCTTTCACTTCCCAGGGCACATGCTACAAGGAAAAGGACATTCTTCATACTTGATTATTTTCTCTTGAAACTGCTACGGAACATGAGTCTAGGATAAGGTCTGTTATCCAAGGGAGCACTATGTGAGCTATCAAATGATTATACAAGGAGATATTCACTTCCTTTTAAGAGGTAGTATCCTTAAATATTGAGGGCTCGAACGCACTCCCGATAAGCTTTTGATATAGGTTATTTGATCATGGCTTTGTATCCCTTCTAAATTCAACATGTGGGTGAAACCTTAGAAATGCATAGTTCTGGCCTTATTTAAAAGCTGCTTGGGGCCATCCTCAAGACACGTAGCGAAATAGAAATCCAAAGTAGATGCTTCCTCTTCTCACCTTTTTCTTTGCGCTCTTGGTTGAGAGGTGGGCTTTCTTGAATAATGTTCTTCTCGTCCACTCACTGTTTAATTTCCTCTATCCTCTATCCAGCATGGAATGCAGCTTAATCGTCTTCCTTTCCTGAAGGGTTCTCTTAGAAACCTTGCTGCAGTGGTAACATTGGTCTAGCTTGTGAGAAGGTAAACAAGCAATACAGACCGAATGAGGGTCGGATTTGGCCATCTTTCTTCCACAGGCCGGGCACTTATTAATTCAGGCCGGCATTTTGACAGGAAGAAATAGGACATGGTCGGACAAGTTGCCCTGATGCTGGGCCCACTGAAACTTCAGGTCCCAGTCCCAGAGCCACAATCCGCCACCGGGCGTGATGCACCGGAAGGATGCAGGAGGCCATCAGCCGCAGCGTCAACTTGACCGTGACCCGGGAAAAAGGCTGAAAGATCGGAATCAGAGCCTGAATATCCTGAATCAGGTGGATAAACCCGAAACTGCGCTGAGTCCAGAACCGCTCCGATGAAGAGGAGCTTCTGAGAGGGACACAGGTGTGACTTCGGCACGTTGATGGAGAACCCCAGCAGATGCAGGAGATCGGCCGTAGTCTGGAGGTGGCTGACGACTGTCTGGAGCGAGCCCGCCTTCAACAACCAGTCGTCGAAGTAGGGGAAGACTGAAACCCCTAACCTGCGCAGGTGGGCTGCGACCACCGCCATCACTTTGGTGAACACCCATGGGGTGCTGGTAAGGCCAAAAGTGAACTTCTCCTTCCGGAGGAAGCCGTTGACGTTTCGTAGGTCCAAGATAGGGCGTAGGCCCCCTTTGCCCTTCTTGGGTACCAGAAAGTAGTGAGAGTAACAACCACACCCTACTTCTGGCCCAGCAACGCGCTCGATGGCTCCCTTGGCCAAGAGGGCCGTGACTTCCTCTTGCAGAAGTTGCAAGTGATCCCAGACACGCGGTGGCATGGCTGGAGGGGTCGCCTCGAAGGGTAGGGAGTAACCCCTTCGAACGATTTGCAGCACCCACCTGTCCGATGTGACTGTGCACCAGTGGAAGAGGTGATGGTGAACCCTGCCCCCCACTGGCGTCACATGGGCCTGAAAGCACGGATTAGGAGGGTTTTGAGGCAGGTGCTGCGGGGGAAGGTGTGGACTGGCCGCGCTGTTGTCCCCAAACGCCGCCACGGCGGTTTCCACGGCCGCCACCGCGCTGTTGGACATTTTGCGGCGCGTGGCTGGCAGCATGTGTGGGGGCGCCCCTTCCTTGGCCACGAAAGGAACCAGTTTGCTGGCGAGGGGCCGAGAGGCCCAAGGACTTGGCCGTAGCACTAGAATCCTTAAATCGCTCAAGCGCATGGTCTGCCTTGTCGCCAAAGAGGAGATGGCTATCAAATGGCATGTCCAGCAGAGTGGCCTCGACATCGGCCGAAGAGTTGACAGACCTCAACCAGGCGTGGCGTCGAACCACCACGGTCGTTGCCATCGCCCTGCCCAGTGAGTCAGTGGTATCCAGCCCACACCGGATGGAATACCGTGCTGCATCTCGACCCTCGGCAAGGGTTTGGGCGAGTTTTGCCCAGACCTCCTCCGGACACTGGGGCAGCACATCCGCGACAGCGTCCCACAGGGTGTGGGTATAGCGGCCCAAGAGGCATGTGGTATTAACTGACCGCAGTCCCAAACTGAGGGACGAGAACACCACCTTCCCGAACTGTTCGTACTTCTTGGATTCCCGATCAGGCGGAGCCATCGGGAATGCGGTCTGGGAAGTGGAGGCCTGGATGACCAGGCTCTCGGGGGTGGGGTGGGTGGACAAAGCAAGGGTCGCCCGGGGCCGGGCGGTAGCGTCTGGCCACGTTCCTATCCACAGGCAGACCTGTGGCGGGCTTGGACCAGGTGCCCACAAGAACGTCACAAGGCCTCATTAAACAGCAGCAGAGGCTCACTGGAGCTTGCCTGCAGTTTAAAGACCTCTGTGAGGAGGTTAGTCCTCACGGCCGCGACAGGGAGTTCAAGGTTTAGGGCCCTGGCTGCCCGTGTCAACACTACACTATAAGCTGCCCCTCCTCCGTAGCCACGGTAGGGAGGGGAGACAAATCCAGTGTCTGGCGAGGTGTCAATGCCACTGGCCTCCCCAAGCTCATGTCCAGTCCTGTGGTGAATGGCACTCCCGTGCCAGAGGGTCCTCAGACCCCTTCCAATCACCCTCGTCACCCATCTCCTGTAGCACAGGTTCAATAGATGGGTCCTGTTCATGGAAATAGAAATCTCCAAAAGCAGTCGGTAGCGGCGCCCATCGGCGCCGCTCCGGTGCCAGAACCGGACCGGGGGTGGGATTGGGGACGGCGCCCATAACAGGCACCGGGGGTGACAACCGTAGGGCCGGCGAAGTCGACCGGCGACGACCCGGATCCGGAAGCGGATCAGAGAGGGCCTGCGGCTCCAGGACCAAAGTCGCCGGCGGCGTCGGGACCGAAGCACCAGACGGCGTCGGAGCCGAAGCGCCCGACACGCTAGGACCTCCCGCCGGGGCCGTTGGGCCCGAAGGCGCCACGGGACCCGGCTGAGGAGTGAGGGACCCCTTGGCCATGAGGTACCGCTCGACCTCCTCAGGCGTCGTGTCCTGCCCAGGGACCCGAAGGTGTGGGGCAGACTGCGACAGCGACTCCGGAGGAGCCGCGCGGGTGGTGTCACCCGAAATCCCGGCCGCATCGTGCGAGCGTCGGGGTGGGTCGGAGGAACGATGATGTCTCTGACCTCTTATGCCTCTTACCTGAGGACTTGGATCCCGACTACCGATATCCACTCCCGGAGCTGCAAGGGCTCCGACCCCGCGACCTGTCCCTCTACCTCCCGTGGGGCCGGGGCCGGGACTCGGAGCGGCGCGGGGCAGACTGCCGGAGCTCTAGTCGCTTGCGAGACCGCTCTCGCCTAGCCATAGACGTCAGGGCCCGGCAGTCGGAGCAGGTGCTGTTGAGGTGGTCGAGGCCTAAACGCTTGAGGCACCGGCGATGGGGGTCGGTAACCGACATCAGTCGGTCGCACCTGGAACAGGGTTTAAACCCGGGCATCCCTACCGGCACCGTAGGAGTCGGAAGACTCGAGCAAAGAAATGATCAAAAAGTTTATTCAAAAAAGACTAAGGGGTAGAGCTTCTCCGGGCTGACGCGGAAAAAAGAACTGACGTCAGCGCGCATGGGTGGCGTCTAAGTACTCCGACTATGTCATTCCGGCGCTAAGAGCCGCGGACGACGCCCGTCGGCGCGCAGGGGTATTGCTACGCAAAATTTTCCGGATCCAGTCTGACGCCTGGGGATATTCTAAGGTAAGGAATCTATCACTAACATGTCTTTCAGAAATGGTGTTTTTCAGGCTGCATATGTATATGTATTAGGGGTGGGCATAGTTTGCAAAGTAGCGCTACGCGAAGTGCACTTCGCGTGGCACTTCGCGAACTGCGTAGTAGCATGTTCGCACTGTGCGAGATGCCGTTTTCAATGATTGCACAGTGCCGGATGCTTGTCCGTACTGTGCAATCATTAAAAAACGGCATCTTGCACAGTGTGAGCTGTACTTTTCTGCCGCTAGAGTAGATTTTTACTCGACCTGCAGCTTTCTCAACGCGGACTGGTAGTTTTTCATCACGAGCAGTCGCGAGCATGCGCGACCACTTGCAATGAGAAACCTGACCTCCCCGCGTTGAAAATCTCGCCAGGAGGTTTATTTTCCACGCTCACGATCGCAAACAAGGAAAAAGTCTAGCGAGGATGTCATTTTGCTTGCTCACGGTTGCCAACTTGACGCTGAGGACCGCGAGCAAGCAAAAAATGACCACTGCACTACGCTACGCATGTTTGCACTGTGCTACATGCAGTTCCCGTAGTGCGAAGTTGCGCAAACTTCGCAAACTACACGAGCGTAGCGCATTGCCCAGGGTTAATATGTATATTATCTATATATATATATGGGTATTTATGTATGTATATCTATATATCTATATCTATCTATATCTATATATATATATATATATACCGTGAGAAAGGCCGCCAGGGCGAAATGCGTTGGTGTGAGACTTAGGATCTGTGCCAATAAAATAAGATAAACGGAGTTAGAGTGCGGCGCATTATGTATATGTGTATGTGTATATATACGTTTACACACACACACACCGGGGTGGGCGGGACTATTCAGTGCTTATGACTATTGATGAGTCCCCTCGAAGAGAACAAAATGACAAAAATCTAATCAGTAGAACCGGAGACCTGCAGATTTTAAGATTTCACTGAAATTATTCTAAAAAGCACAAAGTGCCAACTGTGCATATATAGTCACGCAGGACCAGCACAAACTAACAAGTTCAGGCTGACCGTGATTGAGTGCGAGCAGACTACAGGGACCCCGTTAGGCCCGCTGAACAAAGTACCAGGTTTGTGGAGCGTTGGTAAAACCTGCTAAGATGAGTCCCGCAGCCGAAGTGATGCGTCGGTTACGAGTTGCAATGAGGTTGCGATGCGAGGTCCTGTGCCTTCAATGAGGATCCAGTTAATGAGGGCTTGCGATGCGAAGTCTGGCATAGATGGTGTGTCATGCAGTCAGGGCAATGCATCAGTTCCGAGGCTGCGATGCTGAGTCAATTATCCTCAAGGCTGCCGGTCAACAAGGTATGCGAGGGCTTGTGCTTAGGGAATGTTGGCAAGCAGCAGTTCCAATAGGGCTACAGGCTGCAAGGCTGGTTCTTGTGGCAGTACCAACACAGGCATCAGGGGTGATTGCTCGGGGGTGTACCACGCAGAAGAGATGCACCCGTTCTGCTGGATCCAATGAGGCTGGCAGAGCACTTTAAGTACACTTGGAAAGGTCCAGGCCTGATGTGGCATCACTTTACTGGGTAGCCTCACAGATGGCAGAGTCCAGGTGCTAGGGTCACGTTTGTTACAACCTTCTGTCCTGAGGCTCAAGTCAGGAGGCCAGCCAACTATCCCTTGTAGTCAATCTGTGAGTCCTGGGATCAACAGATGCAAGACCAGTCCTACTCACCCAGGCAAGAGGGCAGGAGGTCAGAGCAACAGTCCAACAGTGGCAGTCGTTTCAGCAGCATAGAAGTCTCCATTCCTGGCAGATTATCCACAGGTTCAGAAGTGTAACAAAGAGTTGGTGTGTTGGACTTGGCCCTTCATGTCAGGTTCACCCCTGAACTTTTTGCTTTTAATGGTGACCCAGTGGTAGTGGTTTTTGGTTTCTGCGCACTTTTACTGTGTCCCAGTGGAAAGTGCGTGCGCACTCTGAGTGCGTGGAGTGAGGTTGGCCTGCCCTCCCATAGGAATGCATGGGGAATGTCTGTGTCCCTGGTAGTTCCTGATGCGTGGGGAGTGCATGCTCGAATTTGGTATGTGCGATCTTGTGAGAGTGAATGCTTCGCAATGATGTATGTGGTATGAATGTGTCTAGTGGGGAAGTGCCACTTCTAGACATGGCTGTGTATGTGCTGTGAAGGTGCTGACGTGTGATTGGCTGGAGCTGGCTAGGATGCCAGGCTCCATGAGTCATGATGGGTCTGCCCGGTGGTGAGTGTGGAGATCAGCATGCTGATGGCTGGGGAGGAGTGTACCTGTGTCCTGAATGAGGCTGGGTTTTCCCCAGACAATGCTGGCTCCGCCCCCTGTGGTGCGACTGATGACCCTAGCCCTGCCAGTGAATAGAGTGAGGTGATGAGCACATCAAGGGTGCTCCAAAACCAGCTGCGACTGGTTTCTCCCCCACCCTGCACCTTCAGACAAAGGAATGTGGTGTATAAAAATGGGGCTGTGTCCCCACACAAACTGTTCTCTTCCAGGATCCTGCCTGAGGGGGCTGCTGCTGTTGCTGGGCCAGAGGACCGCCACTTGGGTTGTCTCCCTGCCTGGAGACCCAGTGAGCTGGCTCTGGGCCCAGCCTTGCCCCCCCCCCTGCCTACCTAAGGACTTTGCTGGAACTCTGCCCTGCTGAGGGCACCTGGGAGCGCTGTGCTTGTGCTCCCAGCACCTGGGAGCGCTTTATCTGTGCCTATAGCGCTGGGGAGCGCTTTATTGTCCAGCAGCGCAGTGGAGCCCTGTTCATCGTCTTAGAGCGATTGGAAGCGCTTTTTGTAAGGTAGGTGACCACCCTGCATTTTGCTGCTCTAGCGGCTGCCCACATCACATATTTGCTTGATTTATTTAAATTATCGGGAGCTCACCCCGTGTGGAAATCACCGCCGCAGCCCAGGAACCCTGCTGGGCCGCCACGCTGCCTACGGCGACCCAGAAGTCCCGCCTCCATTCCCCCCAGCGCCGCGCTGCTATTGGCTGCAGCGCGACCCGGAAGTCAGGCAAGCTGACGGTGGGACGACAGGAAGCTGACGGGAGCCCATCCCGCCCTCCTGCACCGGAGAAGAGAAGACCGGCGGACTCCTTCCCCCGGTCTGGGGTAGCCAAGCAGAGTCCGCCGCCTTTAACAGTACCCGGTCCCCAGGAGCGGGACCGGGTGACCAGGAGGATGCGGCCCTCGCCGAGAAGAGCCGCTGCAAGGGAGAGGCCCGCAGAGAAGGACCCCAACGCCTGCAGAGTCCCCCGAGGATATCCGGTGAGTGTAGAAGGGCAGGGGGACTCCCGCGGGGTATTTTGCTGTCTCGAGTCCGGGAGGGACTCCAAGCAAGGCGGCATTTGTTGTTGGGGCCACGAGGCTCAGGGGCCATTGTTGATTGAGAGCCCAGAGAGGCTCAGACCGGCTGCATCTGTTTTACGGGCCCGAGAGGCTCCAACATCCCGGGGGCATATTAGTTCAGAGCCCGAGAGGCTCAAAGGTGCCACATTCGTTGTGAGAGCCCTGAGAGAGGCTCTAGGGGGCACATCTCGGTTCACGAGCCAGAGAGGCTCTAGGGGGCACATCTTGGTCATGGGGCACAGAGCCTGCGAGCCTCCCACGTGTAATTTGCCCTGCTAATTTCACAGCTGCTCAGCAGTTAGTGGGCAGCTGCCACGTTTAGGCCCCCCTGACTTTGGACACAGGGCGTCCTAGCCCCAACAAGGCCAGAGGGCCTAGGGACTGTCACCAGTGGTGACTAATGTGAGTTTTAGGCATCATGTGTTCTTCTGTGCTGCACCTCTGAATGTTTTTATGCGTCATGTGCCTTGTCCTTACACCGCTGAATGTAGGTTCTGCATCATGTGTTTTCCTCCCCTACACCGCTGAATGTATAATGATGCATCAAGTGTAATGTGCTTATACCCCTACAGGTATTGTGATACTTAGGTGGTTGTTTTCTTGCTAGTACAGGTGGTGCTAGTGAGGTCCTGGTTACCAGTAGTTACTGGTTGTGTACTTTATGTTCTAAGTGCTAATTCTACCTAGTGCTAAGTTCTAAAAGTGCTGATTCCTGACAGTGGTCCATGTGGCCCTGTCTTGCACATATCCCCTGTAAATTCTGCCCGTGCCTGTTGGCACATTGTAAAGTTTGTGTTTTATCTAATGTGTTTTGGTGTAATACAAAGGCTATTTTTATATATAACCTTGTGTGGAGTTTCCTTTGTGGTGGGGGTTGTTGCTGGGATGCGTGCGCAAATACTTAACTCTCATCGCCTCCAAGTTTAGCCTTGCTGCTCGCGCCACGTTACCTAGAGGGTGAGCAGGGGTTATCTTGGCGTGTAACTCCCTTGCCCTGACTTAGAAGTGGTGGTCTCTGACTTTGGCACAAGCCCTGGCCAGCCAGGGATCCCATTTCTAACATGGTGTCTGTAGTCCAGCATTTTCTACCCCGTTGTGCCTTTGAAGTGGGGAGAAGCTTCTAGAGGCATGCCTTTGAAGTGCACAGGTGCCTTGCCTTCCATGCCCTGGCGCCAGACTGATTACGGGGGTATGTAGTCCTTTGTGTGGAGGCAGGACACAGCCTATTCAAGCGTACGTGGGGCTGTGCATAGCTCCTACCTCCCATCCTGCCAGTGACAGCCCACCCAGGCACATATAAGCTCCCCATCGAGTATGGCAGTCTAGGAGGAATATACAAAGCCTAATGTCAACTACACCCAGTCATGTGATCCAGTGACCTGTTTCAGCCATTAAACTGCAAAGACAGGAAAATGCCAACTTTCAAAAAGTGGCATTTTCAAAACTGTAATTTACAAGCGGACTACCATAAGTTAGGATTTTTCATTACCATTACAAAGACAAACATGAATGAGTTATCTGTTTCCATTTGGAAGTTACAGCTTATTAAATGTAATAAGGTAACTCCAGTGTTCGTCCATGGGAATGGTAAGCCTTGCAGTAGTGAACAGATTTAAGCAGGGATGTGGAATTCCTACAGCCCGATGCCCAGGACATATTGTTTGGGGTCAAGGGCAACACGTTTTAATGTGTATTTTGTCCTTAGGACAAGTAGGCCCAACCCCTTGCAGCACAAACCCTTTTAGATGCCAGTTTACGGTACCACATTAAGGGTCAGGGAAGGGCACTGCCTGCAGTTAAGTTAATGTGTGTGCATATGGTAATGCTGTTCAAACTTCTATTTATGGTTCATTACTTGAAAGCCTTTATTATTAGGGTGAGCGCTCTAAGTAAAAGTAAGTTCTCACTGCACTACTGACAGTGGTTCTAGTATAAAAATGTGTACACACGGTTTCAAAGTTTAGCAATATGAGGCTATACATAATGCTCCCAGAATGCTCTTATTAGATACGCATATTAGCAGAAGCTTGAAAGCAACATTAATGATTCTTTGCTTTCAATATAAAATGTTCCTAAAAAAATGAAAGTAGGGAAAAAAACATTTAGCTAACTACCTTAAAATTTCAGGTACCCTTTCTTTGCAGAATAATTTAGCAAAATGTGTTGATGCATGCTAGTATTTCCCAAAAATATTCATATTGCAAAATCAGTGCAACCAGTTTCAATAAGGTTATGGGAAACAAAATTAAACAAGCATTGGCAAAGCCAGTAGGTCTGAAATTGGAGGTCGGACTTTAGTTTGGGCAATGTGTGACTTGTTTTGGCATGGTAAAACCTTATTGATGTGAGAACTTCCAGGCCCTTACCATTATAACAAACATTGGCAAAAGCAAAAAATAGTTTTTGTTCTCAAAAAAGCAAACACTGCCACATTAGTTATTGGCACTGAACAAAACTACTCTGTGTGCCGATATGCTCCTTGTAAAAGACAGAATGCTGTCACCACAGTGAAGCCAGCCGATACAGAGAGAGAAAGAATTTTAATAAACACAAACGGTCATGGTTAACGCCAGACCAAATTAGGGGCCCAATTATTAAAATAAGTCTCAAAAATGCACCCTTGCATTAAGTGCAGCTATATGTCTTTCGTGAATTCACAAGAATTTACCTAAGTAGGGCAAGAAATTGTACTCCTAGAAAATGTTTGTGAACTGCATTTTAGCATGAGCAAATATGCATGTATAGATTTGCCAATGCAAAAACCTGAGTGCTTGCAAGTTCATTTTCCCTCCAATTACTTTTTTTCCCCAACTCCGGAAGAAGGTTTACCTCTGCCATTGTCAGGAATAAATTTCCAACATTTCTCAGTATGGGAACATTTTAGAGAAGAGATGTTAAAAACCCTTACAAACATGCAAGTTAGTAGGTTTGCACAGACTCAAAAGGGCATTCCAACCCTGGATCTATTGCTTGCCACTACCTTCAGTCCCAGTATGTAGATCTGCGGAAACAAAGGGATTGCTAGTACTCAAACACTAATATGGAATGAGCCCTGCATAAAGAGAGGCTATATAAGAGCTCTTATATAATGAGATTGGTGCCATAATGTGTTGCTGGCACCACATGGCACCAGAGGGACAAGTGGATATTTATGCCCCATATGTATGCCCCATGGACAAGTAGATATTTTAATAAATTTCACACCCCTGTTTAAGTATAGTTAATTACCAGCACCTGTAAAACTTAACTGTACAGGTCCTACTTAAATAATTTGTACTCAGGTCTGTCCAGCGCCAACTCTAGGGGTGACACGTTTTAAAAAGGAAGGTTTGGGCATGGCAAAAGGTTTATTTTGCAAGGTCAAAATGGTAGTTTAAAATGGTACACAGCCTGCAATGGCAGATCTCAGACATGTTTAAAGTGCTACTTAGGTGGGTAGCACAAGAAGTGCTGCAGGCCCACTAGTGCAAAGGGAACAAATGTGGTATTAATTTACAGGCCTAGTGTACAGGAAGTGACACTTTACTATGGATGTACAAGTAAATTACATTTGCCCATTGGGTATAAGCAAAGTCTACCATGTTTAAGGAGAGAGTACAAGCACTTTAGCACTGGTTAGCAGTGGTAAAGTCATAAAGCCTGCTCAAATGAAGTCAGCAAAACAGGAGGTCTGAGGGCAAAAAGTTAGGGGGGCAAAACACGTCAAGGATGCTAGGTCTAACACACAGTCAATACTAAAGTACAAATTATATCAATTAAACTGGAATTCCTGAGTATCACCTAACAGAATTACGTCTCCAGAGCCAAGTCTTACTTGTGTGGAATCCAAAACAGCTGATGATTAAGTGTTCTTTCCCAAGTGACTGGGACCAGCTATTATAAGGATTAATTAAGTAGATTTGCTTACTCTCATAGCACCAGTAGTGGTCTTTCAGTTCAAAGAAATTGGTATCAGGCTAATGAACAACAACTGTAAAGGACAGGAGACTCATGACAATAACATCATTAATTTGAACCTTCTCTATAAGCATTTCCCATGCAATTTTCAAAGTGATCATCTGCCTCAACTAAATAGACACAAAATGACACTGTAGTCAACACTTGTTTTTATTTTAAGCATCCGCACAGATTCCTATGTATAGACAAATTTTCTTTACTTTTTGATGTTCAGTAAAAGTGCAAGTATTGAAGCGATTTTAAGAGGCTGCGAAAGGCATGGAAGTGACAAGTCACATCATCATATACTTTCTCCCTTCTTATAGCCCTTATCAAACACAGCACTTCCAATGCCCTGCATCAATTCATAGCGATACAAAAGGGGATGATGGACGGAGCGTTTGAACAAATCAAACACTCACCCCCAGTCAACTGATCTGGGTTTAATCCATCACCATTCTTTAGCTCACTCAGCCACCACAGTTCAGACATGGCCATATGCAAATCAGTCTGACCCTGTGCCTCATGGGAACAGTCCAGCCCGAACTGCCAAGCCAGGTCTTCCCTGGTTCGGAAACAAGCATCCTGGGACCGGTTTCGGATTCATAATCCTCAGCAGCCAGGCTATCTTGAATCCAGTGGCCAAGTGAGCAAGGGACTCACGTCTGAGCATACCCTGCAAATTTAGGGCGAACAAAGCGATCAATTAATGGCATGGTGATCAACTTTATGAAAATGCACACAACGATGTGGCAGGAACCAATGAGACTTTGAGCATCTGCTCCCCTATTATGTACTGTTTTACCTCTAGACACAACCCCAATCCTTTGAACATCTTCACTCTTTTTCCCACTTGGCCCAACTCAGAGCTTTCAACAACAATAGAAGGGGGCTCCCCGTAGGGTTTCTTAGAGATATATAGGCAGGCCAAGGGGGGAGAAAACCACTGTATAGAGAACAATAGAAGGTACCCTGCCACTTATTTATAGAGGTCCCAGCTAGGGGATCCTATTTTGATAAAGAAAGGGGGTGATTAGCCCAGCGGCTGAGGCTGCACAGGACAAAATTAGGTCATTCCAAACAGATTCAACAACATGTTGTGAAAAAATACATATTTTTTTATTATTTTTCTCTTTTTAGATATATCCAAATGACATACATGTAAAAATTTATATATTTACTGATTGTTCAAAAAAACACAAAAACAAAAACAAAATGTTTTTTTCAGATTAAGATCTGCCCACACTTCATACAAACTACCACACTTACTCACACAGGGATTATCCTAACTATGGGGGAAACATTCAACTCTCATTTATCCATTTCTCTAGTCCTGGTGCAGACAACAGTGGATCTTAATTTAGTTGTCTAACGCGGGGTTTTTTTTTCCTTCTTCCAGGAAGATGGTATTAATACGGGTCCTGATGTACTTGGAGAGGGTTGCCGTATTCCTGGGACAACATGCCGACGCGCGTTTCGGTGGAAAGCCAGTAAGGCTACACCTTCGTCAGGGCCAGGGTAGTATGTTGGGCAGAGGTAAGAGATAAAAATCTGCTTAGTTTTCGGTACGCCTATAGATTAAGGGCCACCTTCAACCTTTTCTTTTAAGGAGAGACTCACTGCCGTTTGTTACCAAAATTTCAGGGCTCCACTCGTGATCCTTCCTGTTGGCTTAATCGACCACACCCCGATCACACCGTGACATCCGATTCTTGGTGATTTTATCATACCATTCTTCCGTTCGGTTATACTGTCAGTTATCTTGTCACTTCTTGAAATGAGACCGCAGGGCATCCGATGGGACGTAGGTTGGTAAGCGATCCTGCACTCCCTGGTTTTTTACTCCTGGCGTCACAGGTCGGTCCAAAATTAGTGCATAAAGTGTTCTTGTAGCTCGTGATTAGAAAAAGCCGGGTTCCTGGTTAGGGGTTCCACCGACAGTTTTCAAAACCATAGCGGGCTGCCGTTTCCACAAGTCCCGTCTATGGGTCGGTTGCTGTCATTCACGGGGGTTCCGCCGGCTACCTTGGTCGGCCAAACGCGTGGTACAGGACACAGGAATCCAAAACAGCTGATGATTAAGTGTTCTTTCCCAAGTGACTGGGACCAGCTATTATAAGGATTAATTAAGTAGATTTGCTTACTCTCATAGCACCAGTAGTGGTCTTTCAGTTCAAAGAAATTGGTATCAGGCTAATGAACAACAACTGTAAAGGACAGGAGACTCATGACAATAACATCATTAATTTGAACCTTCTCTATAAGCATTTCCCATGCAATTTTCAAAGTGATCATCTGCCTCAACTAAATAGACACAAAATGACACTGTAGTCAACACTTGTTTTTATTTTAAGCATCCGCACAGATTCCTATGTATAGACAAATTTTCTTTACTTTTTGATGTTCAGTAAAAGTGCAAGTATTGAAGCGATTTTAAGAGGCTGCGAAAGGCATGGAAGTGACAAGTCACATCATCATATACTTTCACCCTTCTTATAGCCCTTATCAAACACAGCACTTCCAATGCCCTGCATCAATTCATAGCGATACAAAAGGGGATGATGGACGGAGCGTTTGAGCAAATCAAACACTCACCCCCAGTCAACTGATCTGGGTTTAATCCATCACCATTCTTTAGCTCACTCAGCCACCACAGTTCAGACATGGCCATATGCAAATCAGTCTGACCCTGTGCCTCATGGGAACAGTCCAGCCCGAACTGCCAAGCCAGGTCTTCCCTGGTTCGGAAACAAGCATCCTGGGACCGGTTTCGGATTCATAATCCTCAGCAGCCAGGCTATCTTGAATCCAGTGGCCAAGTGAGCAAGGGACTCACGTCTGAGCATACCCTGCAAATTTAGGGCGAACAAAGCGATCAATTAATGGCATGGTGATCAACTTTATGAAAATGCACACAACGATGTGGCAGGAACCAATGAGACTTTGAGCATCTGCTCCCCTATTATGTACTGTTTTACCTCTAGACACAACCCCAATCCTTTGAACATCTTCACTCTTTTTCCCACTTGGCCCAACTCAGAGCTTTGTCTCAGATATGGTTCTCATCACATTGCAGGGTTGACAAACACCTCAAATGCTATACAGTTTTTGCATTCAATGCAGACTCTTTGCACACCGATTCAGTGGAAAGCAATCATTGGTACAGCTTGGCAAATGGTTTTCGATGGAACTGTACACGTGTACTCGTAAATATTTTCCCAGGGGACAAAGGGTAGTGTCTGTGGTTTGGCCGAGGGCCACACAGATACCAGCAGGGTGGGGGTCGGCGGAGAGGTGGATGTAATGTGGGTATAGTTGAAGTAAAGCATGTACATTGGGTGGACAGAGTCAGTTATTCTGAGAGTTTCATTCCATACTGCCCTCTAAATTATGCCCCTTAGGCCTGGAGGAGGCACAAATATGACACTAATGCTGTATCTTAGTCACTAGCCATCTACCCTACCCTGGGGTAAGCCTTGTCTGCTTGCCACTGCTACTTTCAGCGAACCATGGGTGCAAGGGAATTTACTTGATTATTAAAATTAAAGAATCTTGGGCATCACAATCTCCTTATTCCTTTATTCTCTTGAATGCTTATAAACAAGCTCTCAGTTAAGGTAGCAACTTCTATAAAAACTTTGACAAAGACCCCTTGCTTTGCCAAGACGTTCAATTTAAGTATTGCTGGTAAAAGAAGAACTTATTGGGTTGCTCCAATTGTCATTTGTAATGCCAATGCACATACTTTTACTGCTTTTGATTACTTCACTGTGTATTTTTACATTCTTGCTAAAAGTTACCTGATTTTAAACCTGCGTTTTCAGTAGGTCCTATTAATATCCGTAATGCTTTGTTGAGATTTGAATTACAGGGGGCAATACAGTAATTTATATACGATTCAGCCCTTGGTTTAACACTTCACACTGAAGTACAAACTGAAGTGCATGCCAGGTATTTGAGCAAATGCTATTAAAACAACAGTACACCGCTTCCTTCTAGGCCTGTGTAGAAACAGGAAAATTGAAAAGAAGTGTACCAACAAGGGCCCATGCTGGAATGACATTTAGCAATTGCCGTCCAACAGTGATGCTCAAACAATTTCCAGAGTGGGGATGCTTTCATTAATGTTATATCACTAAAGTCATCGGGATTGTGAAAAATCCATGAGTCACACAAAGAACAAGTGTAGAAAATATATTTAGCAGGAAAGTGGTAAGGGTGTAGTATGCAGATGGCAAACTTAGGAGCACTGTTACAAATCTATTACTAAAGCACAGTTTGGTAGCGTACTGTCATTTAAAGACAACACATTTTCCTAGTGAAATTACCAGTAAATGTGTACAGACATTTGGTGTTTCTGATCAACTATGTAGCCCACAAACAATAATGAGTGGAAATCGTATTGCGGTCAATATTTCATCAAGTGTGTTGATTTGTTTTGTTTATATTAAAATTTTTGTTTCCACCATATTTCAGTATTACGAAAAAATGCTTCATTTGAGTTATCTACAGTGCAAATATATTCTACATATTAGTTTATTTCATTTACTGGTATTTTATTTGTGTGCTCAATTTTTTTTTAACATCCTTCAGCCTTTTCTTTAACACTTCCAGTACCCGGCAACTTTATTGCATAGTTCAAATTACAAAATTCTCTCATTTTGCAGTTAGACAAAAAAAAGTAAACGCCAACCTACATTTTAAAAGAATAAATCGCATTTTGTCAGAAGAGGCAGCCTGGCATTTGACCTCTGTTTTTAAACAAAAATTAAAGGCTCTTAAGTGTTCATTCAACTTTTGAAAGCACTCGTAGTTCCAAAAATAAGTGTAATCAGTCATGCAGAAATAGGATTCTCAGAGTAAAAGATAACTGCGTGGACTCAGTGTGGAGAGAAACTTGCCCCCATTTGTGCCTGTTTTTAATTATTTTGCTGTTCCTGTGTTTACGCTTTCCTTCCTGGTTGTCCGCCTACCTCGCCGCCCTCCGCTCTCCCTTCCCGCCACCGCCGCTTGTCCCCGCTCCTTTTTTCTCTTCTGTAACCCTCCCCGCTCCTGCCTCCCAGCTGCTCCGCCCACCCGCGCACTTCGCCTTAAATGGCGACTGTGCGAACGCGCAGCGGGCGCGCCAATTGTGCGCCGAAGGCGCGCCAAAGGTCAGCCCGTCTGCGCCCATCCGCGACCGGATCGCGACCAGCGCCAGGACCCCTGGCCCACGAGGACCCCGACCGACCCGCCTGACGTACTCCGCCGCCACCCTCATCGCACTCAACACCGGCCGACTCCCAGAATGCCATCAAGCCACACCACGACGCACCCACGGACCCTTCAGCTGCCACGCCTGCAAGTTCACCTGCATCCGGACCTGCCTCGCTCCAGCACCCGCCAAGTCGAACACCAGCAGCACCCACCTCAAGTGCATCCTGCTCAACACCCGCTCCGTCCACAGACACGCCATCGAACTCTGGAACCTTCTAGACGCCGCAGCCCCTGACGTGGCCTTCCTCACGGAGACCTGGATGAACGCCTCTTCAGCTCCCGACATCGCCATCGCTATCCCAGAGGGCTACAAGATCATCCGGAGGGATCGCAACGCCAACCAGATGGGAGGAGGCATCGCCATCATCCACAGGAACACCATCCGTCTCACGACCAACACCGACAACACCCTGACCAGCGCCGAACACCTGCATTTCCAGATCCACACCAACCCGAACACCACCCTCAGAGGCACCCTGATCTACCGACCCCCTGGACCACGCACACAATTCAGCGAGGACATCGCCGACTTCGTCAGCCCGCATGCCCTCCCCTCCGCTGACTACATCCTCCTGGGGGACCTCAATTTCCACCTGGAGAACAACAACGACCACAACACCAGCACCCTGCTCGACAACCTCGCCAATCTTGGACTCAAGCAACTGGTGTCCACCCCCACCCACCTCGCCGGACACACACTCGACGCAGTCTTCTCTTCCAGCACAGACATCGCCTTCAGCCACGCCACAGAGCTTCAATGGACGGACCACAGCTGCGTCCACTTCACCTTCAAGAGAACGACGACCCACCACCACCAGCAACAGGCCGCCCGCAGAAGCTGGAACAAGATCACAGCAGACCAGCTCGCCACCTCCCTGAGCCAGCACCCTCCTGCCAGCTCAGCGAACCCCAGCCAGGCCGCCGACAACCTCACGAAGTGGATCAGCAACTGCGCGGACGAACTCGCCCCTCTAAGGACCCCGCCCAGCAGACCCGGCAGCAAGAAAGCCCCGTGGTTCACCGACGAACTCAAGAGCTCCAAGAAGAACTGCCGAGCCCTCGAGAAAGTCTGGAGAAGGGAACCCACACCGGACAACAGGACCTCCTTCAAGCTTGCCACCCGGAAGCACCACCAGCTGATCCGCGCCGCCAAGAAAACTGCTTTCAAGGACCGGCTGGACAACAACGCACACAACTGCAAGGAACTCTTCAACATCGTGAAAGAGCTTTCCAACCCCAGCACAGGAAACAACGACATCACCCCATCGCAAGACCTCTGTAACTCCCTCGCCTCATACTTCCACAACAAGATCGCGGACATACACAACAGCTTCAACAACCAACCAACGCACACCATGACCGAACAACCACCCCCCACCACCACCCTCCACGCCTGGACCCCGATCAGCACCGAAGACACCATCCGCACGATGAACTCCATCCACTCCGGATCACCGACCGACCCCTGCCCTCACCACGTCTTCAACAAGGCCGACGCTGTCATCGCACCCCACCTGCGAGACATCATCAACACATCCTTCGAGAACCGCCACCTTCCCTGAGAGCTGGAAACACGCCGAACTCAGCGCTCTGCTCAAGAAACCAACAGCGGACCCCACCGAACTCAAGAACTACCGCCCCATCTCGCTCCTCCCGTTTCCTGCGAAAGTCATCGAGAAGACCGTCAACAAGCAGATGGCCGCCTTCCTCGAGACGAACGGATCCCTCGACCCCTCACAGTCCGGCTTCCGAGCCAATCACAGCACCGAGACCGCCCTCATCGCCGCCACCGATGACATCCGAGCCCTGATGGACAATGGAGAAACAGCGGCCCTCATCCTCCTAGACCTCTCCGCGGCATTCGACACGGTCTGCCACCGCACCCTAGTACAGCGCCTCAGCAACATGGGAATCCAGGACAAGGCGCTGGAATGGATCATCTCCTTCCTCGACGGAAGAACACAGAGAGTCCGCCTACCACCGTACAAGTCAGAGGCCTCCGAAGTCATCTGCGGCGTCCCTCAAGGATCATCTCTGAGCCCCACCCTCTTCAACGTCTACATTAGCCCCCTCGGCCATCGTACGCAAACACAACCTCAGCATAATCTCCTACGCCGACGACACCCAGCTGATCCTCTCCCTGACCAACGACCCCGCCTCCGCCAGAGCCAACCTGCACGAAGGGATGAAAGAGGTAGCCGAGTGGATGGCGACCAGCCGCCTGAAACTGAACTCGGACAAGACGGAGGTCCTCATCCTGGGCTCTTCACCCTCCGCCTGGGACGACTCCTGGTGGCCTCCCGCCCTGGGCGCCGCACCCAAACCGACAGACCATGCACGCAACCTGGGCTTCATCCTGGACTCCTCCCTCTCCATGACCAGGCAAGTCAACAACGTCTCCTCGGCGTGCTTCAACATCCTACGCATGCTACGGAAGATCTTCTGGTGGATCCCCACCGAGACCAGGAAGACCGTCACCCAGGCCCTCGTCACCAGCCGACTGGACTACGGCAACGCCCTCTACGCCGGTACCACCGCCAAGATCCAGAAGAGACTCCAGCGGATCCAGAATGCCTCAGCCAGACTCATCCTCGACATCCCACGAACCAGCCACATCACCGGACACCTGAGAGACCTTCACTGGCTCCCCGTCAACAAAAGAATCACCTTCCGCCTCCTCACCCACGCACACAAAGCCCTACACGACCAAGGCCCGAGCTACCTCAACAGCCGGATCAACTTCTACGCTCCCAAACGCCACCTCCAATCAGCCAACCACGCCCTCGCCGCCGTCCCCCGCATCCGAAGAGCGACTACAGGAGGAAGGTCCTTCTCCTACCTGGCCGCCAAGACCTGGAACTCCCTCCCGACCGACCTGCGCCTGACCCAAGACCACCTCTCCTCCAGGAAGAAGCTGAAGACCTGGCTGTTCGAGCAGTATATATATTGGCCGTATAAAGAGAAATACTCTCATTGTAGAGAATGGCTTCAGGGGGTTGATAACAAAGAATATCTAATTTGAGCACAGGGAGAGCAGGATAAAGCAGGCAGACAGTTAGGTTGGATGGCTAACCCCCTAAAGGAAGGCAGCCTCATAGTAGAAATTCTTAATACAGAAGAGGACAGAGTTTGTACGCAGCAAGAAATCAACAAGGCCTTTGTGGACATACTATGCAGCACTGGAAGTGGTGGAGGACCAAGACTCTACCATACTTAGAAGAAGTGTGATTGGCATCGCTAGCCGCTGCAGATATGGAAGCTAGGAGATGAGAGGTGGTAGAGGGGGGAGATGAAGAAAGGTAGCAGGGTCAGGCAGTCTGCGGATACATTTTTACAACTTCTATCTTGAACATTTAACTTCAACCCTGCATTAATGGTAGCTCTTTCCAAACAAGGAAGCGATACAACATACCCCTATCAATGCTCAAAAAGAACAAGGTCCTCAGCAAATTACTAGCAAAAACACTTACCTCACATTTACAGGTTGATGCACGTACTTGAGTGTACTGACACCGACAGCCCCTGTAAAGTGGTGCTTTGTATAGACAGAAAAAGCATTCAACTCCTTGTACTGGGGCTTCTTGTATGCCACAATGAAAAGACTGGGAAAGGCCTATATATGATGGACTCAGCTACTTTATACGACCCCAACAGAGCTAAAGTGTGCATAGATTTGCTTATCTACAGGGGTTATTATACAGTTAGAATGGGCACTTGGCTGGGATGTCCATTGTCCTCCCCCCTCCTTTTTTCAACTGCAGTGGAGACGTTCGCTGAGATGTGTAGAAGCAGAAGAAAGTTCAGGGGACTTGAAGTGGGGTGGAAGATACATTAGATTTCTATGTAGGTGACATTTTGCTTCAAGTACGAGACGGCAGAGCAGATATGGAGGGGGCAATAGAGATGTTGCACGAATTTATGTTAGTTCTGGCATAAAGGTAAACTGGAGCAAAACAAGGGCTTTCCCGGTACGGACAATCAACAGGCAAACCAATATTGAAGGATGGTCGGACCTGGGAGACAGACACCATAAAATATTTGGGGACCCAAATTTATATGACTGAGGAAGACCTAGTAAGGAGAACATTAAGCTAGCAATTGAGGGCATGAGAAGCAGCGCGAAGTTCTGAAAACCACTACCTCTGAAGTGCCCAGACAGCACTTGTGAAAATGGTACTCCTGCCTCGGCTGCTTTACTACCATTTGTTAGAAGCTGGCTCTGTATATACTATACCAAAGTGAGGTATAGTGTGCACGAGTCCAGAGGATCCCCAAAGGTAGGCAGAGGCTAAAGTAGATAGTACCTTACTCTCTATTAGGGGTAGTGTGGGCGAGCAGCAAGGCCTTATCAGAGGGTAGTGTTAAGTATTTATTGTACACAACAGGCAAGAAATTATTTCACACGCTCAAGGACTGAACTCAGACCAATTTGTTTTCTATAAAAAATAATATTTGGTTGTATTTTAGTTGTATAACCAAGCCAGGCCTGGTACAGGTAAGTGAAATAATACTTTGCAGAAACAATATACTTGAATGCAGTTGTATGTACTTGGTTTTTATACAGGTAGGTCAGTTAAACAGAAACAGCTAAAGTTACTTTTCATATAACAAAAGGTAAGTTAATCATTTTTTGTAAGTACACAGTTTCTTAGGTTTTTATAGTTTTCCAACTCCACACTTAAAACATTTTCACAGAAAAGCAGCCAATTAAAACGTATAGGAGGAACTTAAGTTAATGGTTTACAGGTAAGTACTTCGTTTTGGGAGTGGGTTTTCTGGGGTTAGAACAAGGGTTCCCCCAGGGTCAAGGATGCACTCCAAGAGCACCCTCAGCAGCACTAGTGCTGCCAGGTGCACAGTCCTGAGTCCCAATGTTATCCAAGGGGGGATAGGGGCCCTGCGTTTGGTGGCTGGTCACGAGCAGGCCATAAGGTTGAGGGAGCAAAGCTCCTGGATTTAAGCCCAGGGCAAAGGGGGGTTCAAGTGGGCACCCATAGCGGCACTAGGGCGGCTGGTGCAGGGTGCTGTTTTAGTATCGGGTGACCTATTGCTTTTAAAGGGGGTTCATCAATTTGAACAAACACTGCAGGCTCGGGCACAAGTGTAATCCAGAGGCGACCATCGGTTGGAAAGAAGTTGGGATGCTGTGGGACGCCATCGGTTGGGCCACCAAACGCCGTGGGCAGTTTTTTGGCGTCTGGTTTTTCTTACCGGCTCTGGTTGCGGTCCGGGGATCCTCCAGAAAGGGTCTGCAGGTGTCCCGGGATCACCAGATTCCAGGTCAAGATCGCCGGGGAGACCTCCTCGTGGGGTTGGGCTACTCAAATTCTGCCCGTGGGGTGCAAAGTGGTGCAGACACGCGGATTTGGCTGGAGTCAGAGTCTGTTGGTGAGCAATCTGGTGCTCAAAGGAGACAGACTTTTCAGTGAAGGCAGAGCAGGTCATCCAGGGTCTGAAGGGCTGCTGACTGCAGGACACCGGGATTCTGCTCGAGCAGGTCAAGGACAGGCCGGTCGGGCTGGGGCTAAGTTAGTTGGTGTCCTCTTCTTCCTTCAGCACGGCTATTCGGTCCTTCTGGAGTTCTTGTCTGAGGAGGCTAAATTTGGGGTTGCCCCTAAATACTAGATTTAGGGGTGTTTCAGGTAGGTACAGGTTGGGACCAATGGGTCCCTTCCCTGGGATGGGTACACCCCCTATTATACCACCCTCCAATGTGAGGGAGGCATAAGCCTCTCTGGCTGGTTTTCTTCCTCCATCTTCAAGATGGTGGGGACTTAAGAGTTGTGCTTCGCCTCCCCCACCTGAGGGGTGGGATTCGCAAAGGTGGGCACACCTCTCCTCCTAACTTGGTTATCCCGCCGATTCTCCTGCCCAAAGTGGGGGTCAGAACAGGTGGGGGCCAGTTGCTGGGAGAAGCAAATGGTGGAGTCAGCTTAAAAAGGCAGCAAGCCTTTGAAGCTTCTCCTTCGTGGTCCCTGCTCATCCTGAGGGAGGAGGCTTGGCACCTCTGCCCAGGATGCGCTTTGCTTCAGGACCCAGAGAGCGGGAGGCTCGCTACCCAGGGGTCCAGAAACATGTCTGGGGGTGGCAGCTGGCAAGCAGCCACTCAGCCAAACCACTAGTTAGGTTGTTTTTCAGGGCGCATCTCAAAGATGCCCTCTGAGTGCATTTTACATTGAATCCCACAGTGGCATCAGTGTGGGTTTAATATGTTGAGAAGTTTGATACCAAAACTGCCCAGGTTTCAATAAAGCCATTATGGTACTATGGAGTTCGTAATGACAAATTCCCAGCACCATATACTCTTCATGGCTTTAATGCACTTACAATGTCTATGAATAGACTTGGACCCTGTAGGAGTACATGGCTCATGCACCTGTACCCTCACCAGTGGCATAGTGCACCAAGCTAGAGGGGTGGCGGACCTATGCCATAGGAAGTAGGTTGTAGGCATGGCACACAGGGATATGTGCCAAGTCGACTTGTTGCTTTGTTCTGCACCAAAACATGCAGCCTGCAGTGGTAGTGTGTGTGGGTTAAGGTACAGGGCCTCTAAGGGTGGCAGAGTAAGTGCTGCAGGCCTTAAAGGCTTTCCCTGGTCACAGGGCCCTTGGTACCAGAAGCACCTCTCACAAGGGGCTTTCATGTGGCCAGGGTTGCCAATTGGGGAGTACAAAGTACAGTTTTAGGGAAAGAAGAAATGTGTTACTTACCTGTAACTGCAGTTATCCAGTATTGGTATCTTTCATAGATTCACATGCCTGAATCATTCCCCGTCGTCTGGGTGGGAGTCCCCGGTACATAAAAATAGTAGTATCATATAGACATATATACACTAATAGGCCGGAGGCCTCACATTAGTAACCTATCTGTGTCCTTTTGTAAAAAAGGACCAAACTTTGGCCAGGAGCCAATCAGCTACTACCACCCTCTAGAACCTTCCTGGAAGGAGCCCCAGTCCCTCAGATTTTCGTACGCACAGTGCTAAGTAGTACTTACTGAGAGAACCAAGGTGAGCCCTTCCAGGGGAGGCGGGTGGGTTGCATGTGAATCTATGAAAGATACCAATACTGGATAACTGCAGTTACAGGTAAGTAACGCATTTCTAATCCAGTATTATAGGTATCTTTCATAGATTCACATGCCTGAATCTGAGTAGCAAGTAATAGGCAGCACATTTTGCATAATATAGCATGTAAGACACTTGATAATACCTTATCAATAGTGCAGAATAAACTGCAAACAGTAGCAGGATAAGAAATGTGCAATTATGAAATAGGAAAGGTGGGATGAAAGGAAGAAGGCTCACCTCTAATGAAATAGATGACGGAGCACCGCCTGTCCCACTGCTGCATCCTTCATAAGTTCCAAATCCAAGCAGTAGTGCTTGGTGAACGTATGTGGTGTCTTCCATGTCGCCGCTCTGCAAATGTCGACAATGGGCACCCCAGAAAAGAGCGCCATGGAGGTGGAAACCGCTCTAGTGGAATGAGCCCGAACTTTGGCGGGCAGAGGATGTCCCGCCTGTTGGTGGCAGAAGGCGATGGCCGCAGAGATCCACCTTGAAATGCTCTGCTTTGTCAATGGTAAGCCCTTCCTGGGCCTGCTGAAGGCAATAAATAATTGGTTGGACTTGCGAATTTGTTCTGGTCTATGAATGTAGAATTTCAGACATCTTTTCAGGTCTAAGGAATGTAGAGATCTCTCCGCTGTTGAAGATGGATTAGGGAAGAAAGATCTCAAGACAATAGGTTCGTTTAGATGAAAAGTAGACGGAGCCTTTGGTATGAATTTGGGGTTAGTCCGTAGAATGACTCTGTCCTGTTTGAACTGAAGGAACGGGTCCTGAATACAGAAAGCCTGCAGTTCACTCACCCTCCTTACTGACGTGAGAGCCAGCAAGAGAGCTGTTTTCCATGACAAGTATTTGAGATCTGCATTACGCATTGGCTCAAAGGCGTGTTTCATCAACTGCGCCAGGACAATATTGAGCTGCCATGTAGGTGGTAAAGGTCTCACTGGAGGATAAGTCCCGAATAAGCCTTTCAGAAACTGCTTGGCCAATCTATTGGACCATAGGGAAACACCAGACGAAGAGCATCTGAACAGAGATATGGCTGCCAGGTGGACTTTGATTGAGGCGTGAGCCAATCCCGAGTTGGCCAGGTGAAGCAGAAGTTGTGCTGGAGATGACGAGAACGGGTGCAGTTTGTTAGCTTTACACCATAAACAGAATCTCTTCCACTTAAGAGAATATGTCTTGTTGGTACTGTCAGCCCGGGCCCGGGCTAAGACGACCCTGCAGTCCTGAGGAATATCTAAGTCCTGGAATTCTCTGAACTCAGGAGCCAAGCCGATAATCTGAGAGATTTCAGATCTGGATGCTGGACTTGCCCCTGGTTCATAGTGAGGAGATGCGGGTAAGGCCTGAATGGAATCGGAGGCTCCAGCGATAGAAGGTGGAGTTCTGTAAACCAGTGTTGGCGCGGCCACGCTGGGGCTACCAGGATCAGTGTGCAATGCTCTGCTTTGTTTCCGAAGGACCCTGGGGATCAAGGGAAATGGAGGAAAAGCGTAAGCAAAGACGTTGCACCATGCGATCGAAAATGCATCCCCTAGAGATCCTTTCTGGGAAAGCCAGCTTGCATAATTTTGGCATTTTGCGTTGATCTCCGTCGCAAATAGATCCAGGTGAGGTCTGCCCCATTGGGAGAATACTGCGTCGAGAGCATGTTGGTCGAGCTCCCACTCGTGGCAAATGGAGCGTTGCCTCTCTTAGTGAGCCCGCCAGGGTGTTGTCTGCTCCTGGGACGTACTCCGCCCTCAGCGAAATGTTGTATTGGAGTAGCCACTTCCAAATTCGCTGTGATTCTTGAGACAACGTCATGGATCGAGTTCCCCCTTGCTTGTTTAAATAGTGCACTGTGGTGGTGTTGTCCGTCCTCACAAGCACTGGGGAGTTCCTGATTCTGGGCAGGAATGCTTGAAGTGCCAGGTATACTGCCCTCAACTCTAGCAGGTTGATGTGGAGCAGTTTTTCTGCTGGCGACCACTGACCGTGTATTTGAAGTTCCTGCAGGAACGCACCCCATCCTTCCAATGATGCATCTGTTATCACGTGTGGGGAGATTGGAAGCAGGAATGGAAGGCCCTGGTTCAGGGTTAGTTTGAAACCACCAGTACAGGGCCTTCACCATGAAATGAGTGATCCTGATTAGATTGTCGAAGGATGCGGTACACTGGATCCACTGAGATGATAACGCCTCTTGTAAGGGACGCATACGGAGGCGGCAGTGTGGTATTAGGAGGATGTTGGAGGACATCATTCCTTGCAGTGACTTGAAGAGTCGCACCTTGGTCTTTTTGACCTGAATGTGGGCTGCCAGCGACCTCAGTTTGACCTGACGCTCCTGTGATGGGAAGGCCTTCTCCTGATGTGTGTCTAGAGTTGCTCCCAGGAAAGTGAGGCGTTGAGAGGGCTGCAGTACTGACTTTTCCTGGTTGAGTTTAAGTCCTAGACTCTCGAAGAGCTGAAGACAGGCGTTGGAAGATCTGTTCACGCCTTCTAGAGTGGGAGACTTGATGAGCCAGTCGTCCAAGTAGGGGAATACCTGGTGATGGTGCTGGCGAAGGTAAGCTGCCACTGGAGATAGGCATTTCGTAAAAATGCGTGGAGCAGACTTCAGGCCGAATGGCAACAGTCTGAACTGGTAATGTTTGCCCGCCACATTGAACCTTAGGTATTGGCGGTGACTTTTGTGGATGAGTATGTGGAAATAGGCGTCCTGGAGCTCTAAGGACACCATGAAATCTTTGGAATTGAGTAGTTGTAACACCTCTTGAATGGATACCATACGGAATGATTGTTTTTTGAGGTATCTGTTGAGGTTCCTTAGATCCAGTATAGGTCTCCATTTCTTTTCCTTTTTTCGTATCACAAAGAACTGTGAATAGAATACTTCCCCCCTCTGACCTCTGGGAACTCTTTCTACGGCTCTTTTCTGGAGCATTAGTGAGAGTTCCGCTTGAAGGAGATGAAGATTCTTGTGCTGCATGGGACATGGGGGGGTTCGAAGGAGGAGTTTCCACGAACTCCAGAGTATGGCCGAACCGAACCAGCTGGAGAACCCAACGATCCATCGTTATTCTTTCCCAATTGTGGAGGAAGTTGGACATTTTCCTGCCAACTACGTAATGTGGAGAAGAAGTGGAGGCCTGTTGAAGAAAGAAGTCATTGCATTCTGGCGGAATCTTTCTTTCCTCCTCTTCCTCGAAAGGAAGACTTATTGTACGAGGACTGGCCTTGTTGCTGCCTCTGCTGGTATTGAGGCTTGTATTGCTGAGACGAGCCATAGGAGGATTTGTATCCTTGATAGCCACCTCTTGTCTGCTGGCCTCTTCCTCTGGAGCCCGAAAGGAAGTATTCTTGTAATGGAGGGTACCCAGGGCATTTGCGGTCTCTGTATCCTTCTTGATACCCTGCAGCATCTCGTCAATATGCTTCCCAAAGAGAAGCTCTCCGTCAAACGGCATGTCCAGTACTTTGGTTTGTACTTCCGGCCGGAAAGATGTAGCTTTCAGCCAGCCTAAGGACCGCTGCCCCCGCCAGCTGGCAAAATCCTGTGGAAGCGATATCCATCGCCACGTCAATAATCTCAGAGGCGGACCGCTCTCCCTCGAGGATCTTCTTTACCTCTTCCTTCTGCTCCTCTGGCAGTGTGCCTAGGTATGGGGCAACATCTGCCCACATCTGGCGATTGTAACGCCCTAAGAGCGCTAGCGAGTTTGCCGCCCTGACAGTAAGGGCCAACATCGACGAGAACCTCTTCCCGATGTCATCCAGTTTACGGCCTTCCTTATCCGGAGGCGCAGTCAGTGCAGCAGCTGGGTTTTTGGATTTCCGCTGCGCGGCCTGTGTAATAACGGAGTCCGGTTTAGTATGGCCTGTAAGGCATGCCGGAGCCGTGTACGGGGCCTTATACTTCTTATCAAGCCTGGTCGGCACTGGAAGTAGAGATGAGGGATTTGTCATTATCTTTACCCCCTGGTCCCCGATTTGTTCAATAATAGGGATTGACCGAACCGTCTTCTTGAATGGCTCCTTGAAGTCATGTAGGCAGCAGTCCTGAGGTTGCGTGGTAATCTCTATTTTGAACCTTGCTGCTGCTCTCTCTAACATTATGAAACCCCCCAATATCTTCTGGAGGGGAATCCGCCTGTGCCTGGTCTGGGGATGCCGGATGTGAAATGACAGTCATTCCACGCATCATCCTGTATTTCTCCCTCCTCCTGTTGACCTTCTTAGTCTTCTTCCACTGCTTCCTCTTCATCTGAAGATTGTTGAGAAGGCAAAGATACAGGGTCCGGAGTAATGACCAGCGGAGGTGGTCTAGGGCGAGGAGGAGGAGGAGGAGCTGGTGTCACGAGTTGTGGTGGCACTACTGAAGGTGGCGGAGTAGGCAGAAACGGCTGTTTGTAGTCCGCTATGAGGAATTGGAGGTCCGTGACTATTGAGGCCGGGAGGCACACCATAGGTTGTGGAGGAGGAGGCGATTGATATTCCTCCTGGTATGGGACTTCTTCCTGACCCATATCTTCGTAATCCGAGCTCTCATGGACCTTGACATTTAGCTGTGATGGACTTGTTGCAGTGTGGAACATGGCACCATCATCAGAGTCCTCAGTCTCCAGTAAGTGGACCGTGGCAGTGGCTGGACTCTGCTAGGAGACGTAGCCTCTGGCGTCAGCGTACGTGTTGACATCCTGAAGTGTGTATAGGTATACTTTAGTTTAGGAGAGCCTTCCGTCGACGGGTGTGTCGAAGGGGTGGTCGTCGACGGTGGGACGCTGACAGCCACAGCAGACCTCTGTCGTCTTCGCCGACTACGTAGCCAACTACGTAGTCGACGGTAGCGTCGTCGACGATGGTTTCTTTGTCGACGACAGTGTCGACGTTGGAGATGTCGTCGACTGCTTCATCGACGCTGGTGTCGATGGTCTCGTCGACGCTGGTGTCGACGTCGACGGCTTCGTCGATGACATAGTCGACGAGGTGGTAGTCAACGTCGATGGGACCTTAGTCGTCGACGATGGTTTCGACTTAGTCGACGTGGAAGCTGTCGTTGACGCTCTTTTGACAGGAATTATAGATGTTATAGACCTACCAGTCGACGACGATGCGGAGGTAGATGTCGTCAAGGTGGTGAAGGCCGATGCTGTCGACGTAGAGATGGTGACTGTCGACGCTTTCACAGGCATGGCAGAAGACACCAGCACAGGCTTCTTGAAGGTGGCTTCCTGAAGAGGAGTCTTAACTGCCGTGCCTTTTGGACGACCCTCTGAAGACTTTGGCGTCTTCTTTTGAGGTGGCATATTAGACGGACCTGGAGAAGTCTGTCTTGGCCTTTTGGAAGAGGAGTGTGAGCTCCTGAAGGAACACTCGCTCTCACCTGAAGAGACTGTTTGATCCTTGTCCTTCAGTCTCTGAAGCCACAGAAGCAGGCGCCCCTCTCTGTCTTTTAAAGTCTTGGCAGAGAAAGTGCGTCAGACCTTACAATCCTTGGCAGAATGGTCAGGGTAGAGACAGTAGAGGCAGTCTTCATATTTGTCATCTACATGCAGTCTCAGCTTACTACACGAGGCACAGGGTCTAAAGAGCCCTTTTTTAGGAGTGGTAGACATGGTGGACTCTAGCACTCCTCCACAAGAGTAAAATTGAAGAGAAAAATATGGAATAAATCCAGAAATACCAGAAACCTGAGTAGAGCTCAGTGGAGACTCCCTTAGCACGACATGCAGTAGAAAATCTGAGGGACTGGGGCTCCTTCCAGGAGGGTTCTAGAGGGTGGTAGTAGCGGATTGGCTCCTGGCCAAAGTTTGGTCCTTTTTTGCAAAAGGACTCAGATAGGTTACTAATGTGAGGCCTCCAGCCTATTAGTGTATATATGTCTATATGCCATTACTATTTTTATGTACCGGGGACTCCCACCCTGACGACGGGGAATGATTCAGGCATGTGAATCAATGGAGGATACCCATAATACTGGATAACATAGGTCCTGTGCACCTGGTTGGCAGGAACCCAGGTCACACTTATTCAGAGAGCATCAACATCCGGCAAAAAGGGGGGGGCAACCATGCCAAAAGGGGCACTTTTCTACACAACGCCCCTCCCCCAAACGAAAGAGGGTAAGACTATCCTTTCCCTAGAGCAGGGGTCTCCAAACCGGTCCTGGAGGACCGGATCCATGCCAGATTTTTTGGATATCCCCATTTAGATACATGTAGTAATTTTAAAAATCTGGCATGGATCCGGCCCTCCAGGACCGGTTTGGAGACCCCTGCCCTAGAGAGTCTTCATTGTTTAAGTGGAAGAACCTGGAAAGTCCCTCTGCATTGGCAGTCCCAGGTCTATCTTCTACTGTAAAGTCCATTCACTGTAGGATATGGACCACCTAAAGTTTAGATTAGGCACGAGAGGTCTGTGATCAGTTTGAACTGTGAGGTGAATACCAAACAAATATGCTGGCCCTGGTTGTCCCCTTGGTATCCTTGCTGTAACGTCTGGTGCGATGTGGTAGGCACGTTGCCTCCTCTACTACCTGGCCTTCTCGTGGGTGGGCCTCTTTTCATCCCTCTGAACTGCAACGCTCCCATGGACCTTGCTGTCTTGTTCTCCTTGAGCTGCGCCAACTTGTCGGCAACTAGTGTGCTGAACAGTTGCTCTCTGTTAAAAGGTATATTCAGGATATTGCTTTGAACCTCTGGCTTGAATCCCGAAATTCTGAGCCATGCATGCCTTCTCTCGGTCATACCTATCATTAGTCTGCTCGATGTTTCCGCATCATCCAATGCTGATTTTGGGCATGTGTTCGCCATGCTTTTGCCTTCTACCAGGTGAGATGCTCTTTGTTGGTACTGTTCTGGTAGATGTTTTAGGAGCTGCCCCACTTCACCCCAGTGTTGGTATGCGTGCCTGTTGATCAGGACTTTGGAGTTTGCGATGCGCCAATGGATTGCTGCATTTCTCTCCACCTTTCTCCCTGTGAGATCTATCCTCCTACTCTCCATGTCCTGAGGTGGTCCGGCATTAGTGGGCACATTGGCCCTCGTTCTAGCTGTTGCTACAATTCAGAGTCGGCTGGTGCTGACCCTTGGATGTATGTAGGGTCCTTTGAAGAATGTTTATACTTCTCCATTCTTGGAGTCACAGAATTGCATACTGCTGGTTCCTTAAAGGCCTCTCTTCCTTGATCCAGCACACTACGGAGCATGGGCAGGAATTGGCTCCTAGTTTGTTGAGGCAGTAGTCTCTCCAAGAGACAACATGCCTTGGGCTTCTCTTCCATTTTCACTCCATTGGTCTGTGCAGCCTTTTGGACGACCATGTTGTAGATACCAAGGTCTTCTGGCGGCGATGGCCTCGAAGGATAAGTATCTACCCCTTCTTTCGGTGATTCTGCTACGAGATCTTGCCATTCTAGGTATTGTGCCTCAGAGGACGTCAAGTCCCGGCAGGTTTGCAGATCTTCGTCGCCTTCTCCCTCGAAATAATAGTCTTCATCCCCCGGTTCCTCTACTGGTTGGGGCGTTTCCGGCGGTTCTGCGTCCTCGTAGTCTTTCGACTTTGAGCAACGGTTTCGGCGGGGTGGTCTATTGTCTCATCTTCCTGTGGAAATCCCTTTTTCGCTGCAGGATGAGCGCCATTTCGGCCTCAAGCCTTTCTCTCTTCGGGGCCGTCGACTACGATGTTGGCCCTTCCTTTCGTGGTGCTGCGGTGTCCTTTGCATTCTTTGACTATCTTGGTTTTTCGAGGGCTTTCGCCAATTGAGACTCCTTTTCAAAGGATCCACTCTGCTGTTGCCTTCGTTGAGTGTTTCGGCAGCAAAGCTCCCTTCAAGGACTTAGCTTCACTTGCAGGAGTGTAGCTCGGGGCTTTAGCTTCACCCTTTAGAGTGTCGCTAGAGTTTTTAGGGGTCCACGACTCCCTTACCTCCTTCGATGTCTTCTTAAGGACCCAGACGACCATGCAGTCCTCCAGCGAGGATGTCCTCTTCTCAACTGGAGAGGCCCAAGTCTCGGACCGATGAAGGTGGTCCCTGCCCCTTCAAGTTGTGGTTCTCCCTTCTCTGCATCTCTCTTACTCTAAGGGTCTTGGGTGTGAACGCTGAGCACGCGTTGCAGTCTTTGCTGCTGTGATCGAGCAGCAGGCAGAGGTTGCAGACTGGATGCTGGTCCTTTTGGGCGTATTTTTGGTAGCAATTGGTGCAAAACTTGAACATTGTTTTGTCCATCCCCGGGCTCAGGGAACCCCTGCGAGCGCATTCTCTGCAGAACGTCGAGGTCTTGGTCATAAACCTTCTTCCCCGTCGTCCCGGTTACCTGACCTGACCCCGGTGTAGCTGAAAACTTGATTTTTTTCCCTTTTCTATGATTTTCTCGATTCCTCTTCCGAAAATTCTGAACTCTTCGGCAACGATCCAGACCAAACGGCGGAAAAAATTTTGAAGATGGCGACCCACGGAGGAAGCACGTTGACGTCACGAAGGACACCAAATGGTGGTATGTTGACGCCAACCTGTGCCACGAAAAAGAAAAAAAAAAAAAGGGCTACAATTCCAGACCCAGCCACTAGATGGTGGAATAATGCACAGCATAGTGAAAGATTCATGCTGCAAAACCTAGAAAGTCCATCTTCATTGGCAGCCCAAGGTCTATTTCCACTGTAAAGTCCATTCCTTGTAGGGAGATGACCACCTAAATAGTTTGGGATTTTCACCCTTCATTTGCATTAGCCATTTGAGAGGTCTGTGATCAGTTTGAACTATGAAGGTAGTACCAAATAAGTATGGTCTAAACTTTTTCAGGGATTAAACCACAGCAAAGGCCCCCCTCTCAATGGCACTCCAACGCTGCTCCCTGGTGAGTAACCTGCTTATAAAAAGCAACAGGCTGGTCTTGTCCATCATCATTGGTCTAGGATAGAACCGCTCATGTCCCTAGCTCAGAGGCATCAGTCTGCACAATGAACTGCTTGGTATAGTGTGGAGCTTTGAGAATTAGTGCTGAGCATGTTGCCTCTTTCAGGGCGTCAAAAGCCTTTTGACAGCTAACTGCCCAGTTTACCGCTTTTGCATTTTTTTGAAGAGGAGGTCTGTGAGAGGTGTCACAATGGATCCATACCCCTTCACAAACCTCCTGTAGTACCCCGTCAAGCCAAGGAATGCCGCAACTTGGGTCTGGGTTGTTGGAGCCTCCCAGTCCAGGATAGACTGGACCGTGGGCTGTAGCGACCTATGACCCTGCTCGCAGGCAGGTCGCTCCCCACGCTGCTGCACGGCTCTGCCTGCATTGTTTTTGCCTAATCTTGTATTTTTCCCCTGTGCCTAACTTGCTTTCTTGCCCAGACTACTTTTTATTCCCCTGTGCCTAACTTGCATTCTTGCCCAGACTTGTTTTTATTCCTCTGTGCCTATACTTGTTTTCTTGCCTAAACTTGTTTTTCCTTCCTGTGCCCAGTTCTCCTGCGGTCCCCGCCCATTTTTCCTGCCGCTGCGTCCCTGCGGCCCCGCCCACCTGCAATCCCATTAGCCGCCCTGCTCCCGCCTGCTCCTCCCTCCCACATCCCCTCATGTGGAAGCTGCTATGCGGCCGCGCTCAGAGGGCACGCCGCTGGCGCACCTAAGCCAAGCGAGTCAGTGTCCGTCCGTGTCGGGACCGTGGCCAGCGTCAGGACCCCTGGACACCATGAACGCCAGACACCGTTACGATGCCGGAACCCTCCACGCACTCAACACCGGACGATCACACACCTACTTTCTGCCGCCCCGAAGCGCACACACGGAGCTTTCACCTGCCGGAACTGCAGCTTCACAAGTATCCGCCACACCATGCTGCCGACCAGGAAAGAACCCAACCACCTCAGATGCATCCTTCTCAACACGTCTCCTTCCTGACGGAAACCTGGCTGAACCCCACCTCTGCACCCGACATAGCCATAGCCGTCCCGGAAGGATACAAGATCACCCGCAAGGACCGCACCAACAGAGCTTGAGGAGGAATCGTCATAGTCCACAGGAACACTCTCAGAGTCTCGACCAACAACGACAACACCCTCAGCACCGCCGAACACCTGCACTTCCAGATCCACACCGACCCAAACACCACCCTCGGAGGAACCCTCATCTACAGACCGCCCAGACCCCAACCACAGTTCAGCGACTCCATCTACGACTTAGTCAGCACACACGCCCTCGCCTCCATGGGCTACATCCTCCTCGGGGACCTGAACTTCCACCTCAAGAACAATGACGACACCAACTCCACCACCCTGATCGACTACCTAGCCAACCTCTGACTCAGACAACTCGTCACAACACCCACTCGGCCGGTCACACGCTTGACCCCATCTTCTCCGCAAGCCCCCACGTCTACTTCAACCATACCACCGAACTCCACTGGACCGACCACCACTGCATCCACTTCACCTTCAAGAAACCCATCACGCACCACCGCACCCAACAGATGCCTCACCGCTGCTTGAGCAAAGCCACCGAAGACCAGCTAACCACCACCCTCACCCAGAGCCCACCCGCCGACCATACCGACCCAGACGCCCGCAACCTCAGACAGTGGATCAACGACTGCGCCAACATCCTCCCCCGATCAAGAAACCCTCCAACAATCATACCAACAAGAAAGCCAGGTGGTTCATTGAAGACCTCTGGGCCTCCAAGCAATCCTGCCGAAAGCTGGAGAAGATCTGGCTCTGTGAACGAACACCGGACAGCCACGCCGCCCACAAAAATGACACCCTCAGACACCATCACCTCATCAGATCCGCCAAAAGGGCCTCCTTCAAAGACCGCCTAGACAACAACACGCACAACAGCAAAGAGCTCTTCAACATCGTGAAGGAGCTCTTCAACCCCAGCTCCAATACCAACGACGTCCCACACTCGCAAGACCTGTGCGACTCCTGGCCACCTTCCACCGCAAGATCACAGACATCCACGACAGTTTCAATGCCACGACCGCCCCGACAACCACCGAGACCTCCGCCCCCACGACCACCATCCGCACCAACCGCTTGCTCTACTGGACCAACATCAACGACGAAGACACCATCAAGATCATGAACACCATCCACTCCGGATCTGTCAGATCCATGCCCACACCACATCTTTAACAAAGCCAGCACATCCATCGCACCCCATCTCCGGAAAGTCATCAACACCTCCTTTGAGACAGCAACCTTCCCGGAGAGCTGGAAGCACGCCGAGATCAATGCCTTACTCAATAAACCCAAGGCGGACCCCAAGAACTTTCGGCCCATCTCCCTGCTAAGGTCATCGAGAAGAGTCAACGAACAACTGACCTGCTACTCGAGGAGAACAACATCCTGGACCCTTCCCAGTCCGGGTTCCGCAGCAACCACAGCACAGAGTCTGCCCTAATCGCCGCCACTGATGGCATCAAGTCCCTGCTGGACAACAAAGAAACGGCGGCCCTCATCCTCCTGGACCTCTCAGCCGCCTTCGACACGGTCTGTCACCACACGCTACGAACACGCCTCCACAACGCTGGGATCAAAGAGAAGGCCCTGGACTGGACCACGTCCTTCCTCTCCAGCAGAACACAGAGCGTCCGCCTTCCCCCCCCCTTCTGCTCTGAAGCCACAGAGATTATCTGCGGAGGGCTCATCCCTCAGCCCAACTCTGTTTAAAATCTACATGGCACTGCTCGCTCACGTCGCCCATCGGCACGGCCTCAACATCCTCTCCTACGCCGATGACACCCAGCTGATACTCTCCCTCACCAAGGACCCCCACACCGCCAAAACCAACCTTCACGAAAGAATGAAGGCCGTTGCTGAATGAATGAGGAACAGCTGACTGAAGCTGAACTTCGAAAAGACGGAGGTCCTCATCCTCGGATCCAACCCTTCGGCCTGGGACGACTCCTGGTGGCCGCCCGCACTGGGAACCCCTCCAACACCCACCGACCACGCACGCAACCTAGGGGTCATCCTAGACTCCACCCTCTCCATGACTAAACAGGTCAACGCTGTCTCCTCCTTCTGCTTCAACACCCTCCGCATGCTCCGTAGGATCTACAAATGGATCCCCACTGAAACGAGAAGAACAGTCACCCAGGCCCTTGTCAGAAGCAGGTTGGACTATGGAAACACCCTCTACGCAGGAGCCGCGGCCAAACTCCTGAGACGGCTCCAACGCATCCAGAACGCCTCTGCACGCCTGACCCTCGACATCCATCGCCGCAGCCACATCACACCCCACGAGAGACTTGCACTGGCTCCTGGTCAACAAGAGGATAAGCTTCAAGCTCCTCACCCACGCACACAAGGCACTTCACAACACCGGACCAACGTACCTCAGACGACTCCTACAGCCCCACCCGCCAGCTCCGCTCCGCCGACCTTGCCCTCGCTCCAGTCCCCGCTTCCGAAGAGCGACCTCAGGCGGCAGACCGTTCTCCCACCTCGCCGCCAAGACCTGGAACACCCTCCACATCCACCTACGGCAGACCCAAGACCTGCTGACCTTCAGAAAACTCCTCAAGACCTGGCTTTTCGAGCAGTAGCAGCCTTCCCCACCCCAGCGCCTTGAGATCCTCACGGGTGAGTAGTGCGCTTTACAAATGATGATTGACTGTAGGGGTTGCCCTTGGCCTCCACCAACAAGGTGGCACAAGTATACAACTGTGCCCTGCCCTAGCTGGTACTTGGATGCCTTTATAGTTAGGCGTGCAGTTTTCAGGGCCTGTAAAACCTTCCCCTGGGTGGATCAGGTGATCCTGCAAGGTAGAGCTAAAGACTGCAATATCACCAAGATATGCTGCAATAAAGGCCTCCAATCCTTTATTCACCAACCTTTAGAAAGCGGCAGGGGCATTCTTTAAACGTAAGGGAATAACAGTAAACTGAACATCCATCAGGTGTGGAGAATGCAGTTTCTCTTTGGCTCCTGGAGCCATGCCAATCTGCAAGTACGTGCAACTAAGTCAAAGGTGCTAAAAAATGTGGCTGCACCAAATGTATCTATCAACTCTTCATCCCTTGGTACGGGGTGAGCCTCTTTCTTGGTGACTGAGTTGAGATCTCTGTAGCCCACACAAAACCTAATTTCTCTTGCCACCCTGTGGGTGAGGTTTGGGGACTAAAACCACTGGGCTGGCCCAGGGGCTCTCAAATAGCTTAACCCCTAACTCCAGCCTTTTGCTGACCTCAGCTTTGATGCTCTCCTTGGCTTGATCAGACTGTTGAAAGATTTTGTTTCTGACAGTTACACTGCCACCAGTGTCCACATCATGGGAACACCAGAGTGTCTGACCAGGGGTCAAATAGAAGAGCGTAGCTTTCTGCTGTAAGACTTGCTTACAGTCAGCCTGCTGTTAGGCAGAGGGTGTCTGGGTAGACAACTCCATCCACTGACTCATCTTTGGGACTGTAAGAGAGGAGGTCAGGGAGAGGTTCACTCGCTGTCTCTTGATCATCCATAACCATCAGCATGGTTAGGTCAGCCCTGCCATGTAAAAACTTTAGGCGGTTCACATGAATCACCCTTTTGGGTGTCCTTCTTGTGCCCAAGTCCACCAAGTAGGTGACCTCACTTTTCTTTCCTAAGACAGGGTAAGGGCCACTCCATTTGTCCTGGCGGGCCCTTGGTGCCTCAGACTACAAAACCTGTACCTTCTGCCCTGGTTGGAATTCCACCAGTGCAGCTTTTTGGTCATACCAGTGATTCTGGAGCTCCTGACTGGCCTCATGATGTTTGGAAGGGTTTTCCATGTACTCTGCCATTCTGGACCTTAACATTAGTACATAGTCCACAATATCCTGTTAGGGTTCTTGTAGAGGCTTCTCCCAATCCTCTTTAACAAGACAGTGTGTTCCCCTAGCAGGGTGGTAAAACAGTAGTTCAATGGGGGAAACTCACTTCTGAGGTACCTCCCTGTAGGTGAAAAGCAAGTATGGCAAGAGGCTATTTCATCTCCTTTTGAGTTTCAGTGAGCCCCCTGATCATGCCCTTCAATGTCTTGTTAAACCCTTCAACAAGACCATTGGTTTGTGGATGGTAGGGTGCAGTAAACGTGTACTGCACTCCACATGTGTTTGAGGTATGCAGACATGAAGTTGAAACCTCTGTCTGAAACCACCACCGTAGGAAACCATTCCCGGGTGAAGACACCAATGAGGGCCTTGGCTACTGCAGGAGCTGTAGAAGTCCTAAGGGGAATTGCTTTAGGATGCCTGGTGGCATGATCCACTACCAGGAGTATAAATCTATTTCCAGTGGGAGGATCAAGTGGACCCACTATGTCCACACCTACCCTTTCAAAGGGAACCCCAACTACTGGAAGTGAAATTAAGGGGGCATTTGGGTGTGAGAGAAGCTGGGTTTCTGTTGCAGTAACCCCCCCTAATTTTTGCCAGACTACTGATGCACTTTGACTTGAAGTGCCCTGGGTCCCTGCCAATCAAGTTACCAGGGCCCGTGTTCTTTCCCCAAAACTGTACCAAATTGGCATCTCTGGTCACAGGTCAGCCCCTGGTAAATGGTACCACAGTACCCAGGGTTTTGTGACCAGGGAAGACCTATAAGGGTTGCAGCACTTATTGTGCCACCCTTAGAGGCCCTGTACCATTACACACACACACACTGCCTTTGTGGGCTGTGTGTCTTCATTCAGAACAAAGTGAAGAGTCGACATAGCACACATCCGTGTGTGCCATACCTACAAATCACTGCCCTGGCATAGGTCAGTCGCCCCTCTAGATGAGTGCCCTATACCAGTGGTGAAGGTACAGGTACATGAGCCCTGTACCCCTACAGTTTTAAAGTCTATTCTTAGACATTGTAAGTTTAGTGCTGCCGGGGCGCTAGAGGGCGCACTGCAGCATGGCCGCACTGCTGTGAGGCTCCTGCAGCCTGGAGCATTGATCCGACCATTGATCCTTCTTGATCGTCGCCTGTCTCTACTCTGACCCCGGATCCTTGGAGGGGGTGCCGCTGTCCGCACTTGGTCCGACTCCTGCGAGAATCGGAGCTTCCTGGCCGACGTTACAGGTGCTTGAAGATACCCCCGACGGACGCGCTGGAGGAGAGGTGCTCTGTGGTCCGGCGTCCCTGCCTACTTGAGTCCGCGGCGCCACACGTGGGGTAAGGGCCCTGACTCGTGTCTCTCTGAGAGACTCCCTAGTGAGGCGCTCTGCTGCGGACGGCGGTTGTGGCCGGCGCTTGGGTCCTGCACGGGCTTGTGTGTGGGGCTCTGCTGAGGGTGCTGCGCTGTGCTGGGGCGGAGACGGCGCATCGAGGACACCGGACTGCCGGCCGTTGCGAGTGGCGGCCATTGTGCAGACGGGAGTGGCGGGGTGCCTGCGCCTGCTCGTGCCCCCGTCTGTAATACTTCTGTGCCCGCCTGAGAGATTTGCTGGACATATACGGCGGTAAGGGCGGCGATGATGGACGGCGCTGAGGGGGATCACCGGCCATACAGCTGAGGAACTGCACAGGCACTCATTGGCACCATTGTCATCACTGTGGCTGTAGGCTGGTGGAGACGGCCGTGGGGGATGGTCTTTGCTGCTGATGTCCTTCATTTGTGAGTGTGCAAGCTAGAACACTAGCTGTTTGGACGGACTACCGCTTGCCTCATCCTGCATGTTCTGGGGCATGTCCACCTGACGACTGGACAGCGTTGCTACCGCTGGTGTTGGGTCCTGCACACTGCCATTGGTGCTGCTCGGAGATGGAGCTTCCTTTCCTGCAATATTGTGTATAGGGCTGGGTTGCTGTTGTGCCCACACGGGACTACTTCCCTGCTGACGTGGGGACTATCCACTGCTACTTAGGAAGCGGCCACTTTTGGGATTGCCAGGGGGGGGTTGTTCCCTGTGGAGTGAGTCTGGACTGTGTAGGGGCCTGATCGCTGCAGCCCGGTTTGGGACTCTTGTGTGCTGTATATACTGGCCAGGGGACGGAAGGCGCACCGTTTGGATCACTTGGCGGTAAGACCTGAAGTCTCTTTGATCCTCATTGTGGACCTCTGTGGGTGCTGCCGCAGTCTACAGGTGTGTTGACATAGTGAAACCGGACAATAAGCAGCCTAAATTGTCCTTTGATTCTATGGCGGCCAGGAGGGGTGCTCGTCTTGCACAGGAGGCCGGGAGTTCGCGATCCCCCCCCCCTCCGCAGCCTGTTGCCCCGGACGTCCAACAGATGATGCAGGAAATGCGGCAGGGATTCGCCACCATAGTGGATAAGGTGGATAAATTATCCTTGCGAATGGACGCAGTGGTGCAAAAACTTGATGTGCATGAAGAGCGCCTCACTACGGCAAAACAACGCATCTCGGATCATGATGATACTGCAGCCACTCATACAACTCAACTGGGGAGAATGGAAAATATCCTGCGGGTGATAGCTGCTAAGAATGAGGAGTTGGAGGCGAGAAGTCGGCGTAACAATGTACGCGTGGTGGGCGTACCGGAGACGACGAATGTGGGGAAGATGGAGACGTATGTAGAGAGACTCCTGGTCGGTGCGATTGGAGCGGAGGCGTTTTTTACGCAATTCATTGTGGAGCGGGCACATCGTTCCCTTGGTCCACGGCCAGCCACGGGTGCCCCACCGCGCCCTATCATTGCGCGCCTCCTGAACTACCGAAACCGTGACGCGGCTCTTAGGGCGGCTCGCACTGCCCGTACGCTTTCCTTTGAAGGGGTCAACTTCACCATATACCCAGACTTCACTCCGGTGGTGCAGGATCAACGGCGCAAATTCCTGGCGGTTAAGAAAAAACTTAGAGAGCTGCAGGTGGACTATGCTCTGCTGTACCCCGCAAAGCTGAGAGTAACCCATCAGGCAAAGCAGCATTTTTTCACGAACCCACAACAGGCGGAGGACTTTGTGAAGCGCCTCAGGCGAGAACGGGCTGCGAACGACCGACGAGCTGAGGAGGGACAGGAGGGGTTCCAATCGGCGGAGGAGGATGCCTGATCCTGCCTCTTTCTGTGCGGTGGCTGCTGTGCACTCTTTGAACGGATATGTGGATGGCCGCTCCTCGTTGTCTACTCTCCTGGCCTTGTACTTTTGATGGTTGCTGAGAGGGTTAACGGATTGGACCAAGTGAGCGCTACTGAGGGTCGCTGGAGGGACCATGGCTGATGATGGTAATATGCTCCAGGCACCCACCCCCCACTGCGCCTGGGCCGTGCATACGACCTGTGAGAAGGAGCACGGCGTGGTGTGAGGGGGTGGTCATGTGCACCTCTGGAGGGCACCCCGAAGGGAATGCCCCACTTTTGTTGAGGTTCTTTTTGCGAATGTCTTGTTGGGTGAATGGGGGGATGGGTGGGGGGGTGAATGGGGGTCCTGACAGGTTGGGGTTGGTCAGGTGGGAGGGGGGTCGGGGGGGGGGGGATGAGTTTGAGGCACTGCGTCGACAGTGTGTGTCCCACTTGGTACTTGGAGTTGGGGTGATGCTGGATGCGACTGTACATCGGTCATGACTGCCTATTGGGATTGCTGTTCTGGTTCATCCGAGACCGTACTGGGTCTGGATTGTTTACATGCGCATAGGGGGGGGTCCTATGCCTTCTGCTCGTTGTTGCCATTGCCGTGAGGGAGGAGGTGGTCGAAGGCGGGGTCCTCCTGATACGAACATTGTCCATGCCGGTAGGATGCTATATGCAGAGATTGCATTGTTGTTGGGGCTGACTGCTTGTCTGTTGCACGGGTGTTGTTGTTTGGGGACGGGAGGGGGGTGTCTGGTTCTGGGGATGGAATAAGGCAGAGATGGATGATGTGTGAGGTCAACATGGGGCGTGGTGTATGCGACTGTAAAGGTCCACTGCTCTGGGCCGGGGACGTGGGATTGTCCAATGGTTACGTATGTCCCGTTGCACATTGATCACGGGTGATGTCAGATAATATGTTAGATAGGATATCGATCTTGTCCTGGAATGTGCGTGGGCTCAATGATGCCAGGAAATGTAGGAATGTACTACAATATCTAGATAGACATGCAATACAGATCGCTTTACTGCAAGAAACGCATCTGCGTCGGACGGCTGAGCCTACATTTGGAGGGAAGTGGGCCACAGTGAGGAAGTTTTCGTCATACTCTTCATACGCACGTGGGGCTGTTATACTGATAAAGAAATCACTCTCATTTCAGGAGTTGGGAGTGCGGGTGGACCCAGAAGGGAGATATGTGCTATTGTGGGGGAGGCTTGGGCAGGTCACTGTGCTCTTTGTGAATTGTTATGCGCCAAATGTTGATACGCCTGCTTTTTTTCTTACACTCTGGGGTTATGTCATTGCTGTGGAGGCCTCGCACATTGTCTGGGGGGGTGACTTCAATTTAGCAATGCGGGCACTGGAGGATAGGTCGGAGGGTAGTTCTCAGTACAATGTACAAGCAAGAGATGTGTTGCAGGGCATTGTGGAGGAGGCAGGCCTGGTAGATAGCTGGAGATACGCTCACCCGGGGGATAGGGAGGGTGCTCACTTCACGGCGCATGCTCGCACCTGGGCGAGGCTGGACTATGTGTTTCTGTCAAGGGGACTTTTAGTAGGGTTACATGAGGTGACACATCTCCCCAGAACGTACTCTGACCATTGCCCGGTTAAGGTTATGCTGTCGGTGCCGGGGCTTCACAGACCGCGGCCACCCTGGAGGCTCTTTCCTTCTGCCCTATTAGATCCCATCTTCAAGGCGGAGCTTGGGGAGGAAGTGGAAGCGTTTTTTCCAAGGAATAGGGGATCTGTAGATAGTGTGGAGGTGATATGGGAGGCATTTAAGGTAACGATCCGGGGTGTCACTATCTCCAAGAGCTGTGGTGTGCTTAAGACCATTGTTTGTACTCTAGCAGGGTTGGAGGCTGACTTGAAACTACTGGAACGCAGAATGCAGGCTGGCTCTGATCCTGACCTTATGCGTCAGTTTAGGGACAAACTGTCAGAGTATGAGGAGGAAGCGGCCAGGGAGGTAAAGCACAGGGGGAAATACTGGACGGCGAGGAGGTACTGCGAGGGTGAGAGACCTGGGAAGGTACTTGCCGCGCTCACGTGACACCAGAGGTATAGTGCGGATGTGTTGGAACTGGTCTTACCGGATGGTACACGTTGTCGGGACACAAAGGAGATTCAGGAGACGTTTGTACAACACTACACGCAGTTATACACTACACAGCAAGCGGAAGAAGTGAGATATGGGGGATTTCTAGATTATCTGGCGCTATGCTGGCTATCGGACGATCATAGGGCGTTCCTTGGTAGGCCCCTTGAGGTAGAGGAGATCAGAAGCGCCATCATGTCTCTGAATAATGGAAAAGCTACGGGGTTGGATGGACTCCCTGCCGAGTTTTATAAATGTTATGTGGATATTATGGCTCCGGTGCTCAGGGAGGTCTTTGAGGAGTCCCTTGAGGTGGGGAAACTACCAGGGTCCATGAAGGAGGTGGCTATCACCTCATTACTTAAACCGGGCAAGGATCCCCTTAACATGGGGTCCTACCGGCCTCTCTCATTGCTAAACTGCGACGTCAAGATATTGGCGAAAGTTTTGGCGACCCGGCTCTCAGAGCTTATGCCCGTCATCGTATTGCCGGATCAGTCCGGTTTTGTGCCTGGGCGGGCGACTTTGCATAATCTTCGAACGCTATTCTCCCTGATCCCGACGATAGCTCCGGATCTCCCTGTGGCCGCCGTTTTCCTGGATGCTACAAAAGCGTTTGATTCAGTGGAATGGGGTTACCTGATCGATGTTTTATGTAGAATGGGGTTTCCTCGGATCTTTATTTCATGGATCAAACTGCTGTACACTGAGCCGGTGGCGAGGGTGGTCGTGAACGGTGTGCTCTCCCCCCAATTCCCAATCACGAGGGGGACCAGGCAGGGCTGTCCTCTTTCTCCCCTTCTATTTTCTATTGCCATAGAGCCTCTTGCATGTAGAATTCGCCAATTGCATAAACAAAGTGCGTTTAATTGTTTTCAGCGCCAAATAGGGATTTCTTTATATGCGGATGATGTTACGCTATATGTGAGAGATCCGCAGGCGAATCTCAATGCGCTACTACGAGAGCTTGTTGCTTTTGGAGGTATTTCTGGAGTACATATTAATTGGCAAAAATCTCAATTTTTCCCGCTCACTGCAGCGGTTCACCGATTCCCGCTGGACTACCCTCTGGAGTGGTATGATTCGGATCTACGTTATTTGGGCATTGTCGGGTCTCTGAACAGGGAGGAAACTATTAGGTTTAATTATGGCATCGCTATTACTAAACTGGCGGATAACATCACCAGATGGATGTCTTTGCCTCTGTCTATGGCGGGTAGAGCATCCCTGGTAAAAATGGTGATCCTACCCCGCTTCCTGTACTTATTTCAGAATATTCCCTATCACCCGGGGGCGTATTTTTTTTAAACTTCTCCGCTCGGAGCTGATTCGTCTGTTCTGGGGGGGCAAACAACCGAGGTTGGCATGGTCTACCTTGACGCTGCCCTATGATAGGGGAGGCTTTGACGTCCCTGATTTTGAAAATTATTATGTGAGCGCCCAAGCGCACTATGCATATCACTGGATGCGCCCCACGCCATTTATGCCTCAGATAGCTGCTGAACAGTGGGTTGCACATCCTCTGCCATTGGAGGGCATGGTGATGGGAAATGTCGGTGATGTGGATACGCACCAGACTACGGTGACTTGCACGGTCGATGCTTGGAAGCGTGTTGCGAAGGCATTAGATCTCGCATTCCTCTACTCGCCTGCGCTACCCCTAGCTTATCCTGCCCTGTCCTTGTTACAGGAGACAGGGTTTCAGCGCATGTGCAAGCGTCTTGGGACGCTCACATGGGGGGGATCTGTTCCGCGAGGGCAGTTTTCGTACCCGTGAACAGTTTTTTGGGGGAATGGAGTATTCTCCTTTAGATGTGTTTTATTATGTTCGGTTACGACAGGGCCTGCGGATGCTGCTGCCTGGATTCCCCAAGGAACCGGGAGTGGCTTTGCCGCTTCACGTGATGTTAATCTCTGACGGACGTCACCTGGTCTCTAAATTATATGGCACCATCAGGAAACAGCGAGATGCACCGGCTAGTCGTGTGCGCGAACAATGGAACGTTGAGCTTGGCATTACCATATCTGATGAGCAATGGGCCTACTGTTGTGGCGTGACTGCCAATATCTCGTCTAGCTGCCGTCTAAAAATCATACACTATAAATTCATACAAAGATTCTACTATACTCCGGCTAGAAAATTCAGATTCCGATTAGCGGAGGACGATAGATGTGCTCGCTGCCGGGCGGCGGGGGCAGATTTCCTCCACTTGGCATGGGAATGTGGGGCCATTTATGAGTATTGGATGCAGGTCCATGACGCCCTACAGGTCATGACTGAAGACGCGGTGTTGTTTGACCCCGTAGTAATGCTTTTAGGGTATACTAAGGAGGTGCCGGACATGGCTCTACTGCTGGCAAAACGGCAAGTGGCCTGCTGTTGGGGTCGGGGCAGGGTGCCACAGTTGAAGGACTGGCTTGGCGATGTCATTTACTGTCAGGACCAGTACAATGTATATGCCGAAATGATGCCTGTGCGCTGTAGGCCTAAGGACTTCTGGAGCCCGTTGCAGGTGTACCTACTGACCAGGGCTGTGCAGGATTCTGAATCGGAGAGTGAAGATCGGGTTGGGATTGGTTAGGAGCACGACACTTACTGGAAAACCAGCTATACATATCGGATAACATGAACCACAACGGATGGGGCTGTTTCCATACCCTGCTAATATGATGCTTGAGTGGGTCATGCTGTATAAGTCACTGGGGGTAGGGTGAGCGGCCACGGAGTGTTTTTTTGGGGGTGCTAGGGGTACCTCAGCCGAGCAAGTTTCGAACTGTGGGTGGACATTACCTACGTTGGTACTAGTGGCCTACATTGACGTGTGCATACTTTAGATCCTCATTACTGTGGTTCCTAACTGTTCTATGCTGATGTGTTGTACACCGCTTGCTTGCAGACTATCTGTTCTTGCATTTGTCTATATTGTACTGTGCTCAAGCATGGAAACTGGACTTTTAACATCTGCTGCTGTAATGTATTGTCTCTGCGCCTGACTTGTATATGCACCACTGATGTCACCTGCTTTTTCTTCCAATAAAGGTTAAAAAAAAAAAAAAAAAGTTTAGTGCTGCCATTAAGGTTTATGGTGCTGGTAGTTTGTCATTATTAACCCCACAGCACTATAATGGCTGCACTGAAAACTGAGAAGTTTGGCATCAAACGTCTCGGCACATTTAATCCACACTGATGCCAGTGTGGGATTTAATGAAAAATGCACACAGAGGGCATCTTAGAGATGCCCCCTGAAAAACAAACTACTACTGGTGTCAAGGCTGAGTGGCTGCTTTCAGCTGCCAGCACCAGACATGTTTCTGGACCCCATGGTCTCGGAGGCCTGAAACAATGCACATCCTGGGATGAGGTGTCAACCCTCTTCCGCCAAGATGGGCAGGGTGCACGAAGGAGAGGTTTCAAAGGCTTCCCGCCTTTGTGAGCTTCCCCAGGCCACTTGCTGCTTCCAGCAACTGGTCCCCACTGGTTCTGACCCCTACTTTGGGCAGGAGAACCAGTGGGAAAAACAAGTGAGGAAGAGAGGTGTGCCCACCTCTGCCAAGTCCACCTCTCAGGTGGGGGAGGTGAGGTGAAGCACAACTCTCATTCCCTACCTACTTGCAGATGTGGGGGACCCCAGACAATCAGGGACAGGCTTATGCCCGCCTCTCACTGGAAAGTGGCATAATAGGGGGGTACCAACCCCAAGAAAGGGACCCATTGGTCCAAACCTTTTACCTACCTGTAACGCCCCTAAATCTAGTATTTAGAGGCACCCTGGAACCTTGCTTCCTCAGACAAGAAACAAGAAAAGGAGGACCGAACAGCTGTACCGATGCTAACAAGGAGGACATCCACCGACTTGGCCCCAGTCCTACTGGCCTGTCCCCACCTCGAACCTGCTCCAGCGAAATACCAGTGTGTACTGCAGCCAGCAACCACCAAAATCATGGAGGACCTGCACGACTTCCCATGCCAAAGACAGTCTCCCGTGAACCCCGGATTTGTTCAACAACAGACTCCAGCTCTGCAAGGATCTGCGGGTCTGCCCCACTCTGCACCAGACGCCCACGGCCTGAGTGAGAGTGGCCCAACACCAAGAGGAGGACTCCCCGGTGATACTGACTAGAGATCCGGTGATCCCTGACCTGCCTCAAGCCTCCAGCCGAAGCCTGCAGTCTCAAACTGTAAGGTCCCCCCAACCGCGACCAGGAACTGGTAAGAATCTCTGACCCGAAAAGGCACCTCTGCACCAGACGCCCCACGGCCTTGGGTGGCCCAACCGACGGTGTTTAACCAACACCAAACTTACCTCTCCAAGTGGTGGTCGCACCCAGAAGACCTGCGTCCCTGAGCCTGCAGTGTCTTTGCAAACCAGAGACTCTCCATTGAAAGCTACAGGGCACCCGACGCCAAAACAGGACTCTGCACCCAGCCACCCCAGTGCCCTATCGCTCTCTCTCTCGATCTCTCCATCCCTCCATCTCCCCCTCAACCTCCATCTCCCGCTCAACCTCCATCTCTCCCTCCCCCCTCCATCTCTCTCCACCTCCCCCCTCCATCCATCCATCCATCTTCCCCTCAACCTCCATCTCTCCCTCCCCCCTCCATCTCCCCCTCAACCTCCATCTCCCTCCCTCCCTCCATCTCTCCCTCCCCCCTCCCTCCATCCATCTCCCTCTCCATCCATCTCCCTCCTCTCTCCCTCCATCCATCCATCCATCTCCCTCCTCCCTCCCTCCCCTCTCCCTCCCCTCTCCCTCCATCTCCCTCCTCCCTCCATCCATCCATCTCCCTCCTCTCTCCCTCCATCCATCTCCCTCCTCCCTCCCTCCATCTCCCCCTCCCTCCCTCCATCCATCTCCCTCTCCCTCCCTCCATCCATCTCCCTCTCCCTCCCCTCTCCCTCCATCCATCTCCCTCCCCTCTCTCCCTCCATCCCCCTCCTCCCTCCCTCCATCACCCTCTCCCTCTCCCTCCCTCCCTCCATCCCCCTCCATCTCCCTCCTTCCATCTCCCTCCCCCTCCTTCAATCTCCCTCCCCCCTCCCTCTCCCTCCCCCCTCCCTCCCCCCTTCCATCTCCCTCCCCCCTTCCATCTCCCTCCATCTCCCTCCCCCTTCCATCTCCATCTCCCTCCCCGCTTCCATCTCCCTCTCCCGCCTCCCTCCCTCCATCCATCTCCCGCCTCCCTCCCTCCATCTCCCGCCTCCCTCCCTCCATCTCCCGCCTCCCTCCCTCCATCTCCCGCCTCCCTCCCTCCCTCCATCTCCCTCCCTCCATCCATCTCCCGCCATCTCCCTCCCTCCATCTCCCTCCTCCCTCCCTCTCCCTCCCTCTCCCTTCTTTCTCCTCCCTTACTCCCTCCCCCATCTCCCCACTCTGTCCCTCCTACACCCTCAGTCCATCTCCGTCCCTCAGTCCATCTCCGTCCCTCCATCTCCGTCCCTCCATCTCCCTACCTCCCCATCTCCCTACCTCCCCATCTCCCTACCTCTCCCTCCCTCCCCCTTTCTCCCTGCCTTCTCCCTCCCTCCGTCCATCCATCCATCCATCTCCCTCCCTCCCTCCCCCCTTCTCCCTCCCTCCGTCCATCCATTTCCCTCCCTCCCTCCCCCTTCTCCCTGCCTTCTCCCTCCCTCCGTCCATCCGTTCATCCATCCCCCTCCCTCCCTCTCCCTGCCTTCTCCCTCCCTCCATCCATCTCCGTTCATCTCCCTCCCTCTCCCCCCTCCCCCCCTCCATCCATCTCCCTCCGTCCATGCCCCTCTCCCCCTCCCTCCCTCACTCTTCCCCCTCCCACCCATCTCCCTCCCTCCATCTTCCCCCTCCCTCCCCCCTCCCTCCATCATGCCTTCTCCCTCCCTCCATCCATCTCCGTTCATCTCCCTCCCCCCTCCCCTCCCTCCCTCCGCCCATCTCCCTCCCTCCATCCATCCATCTCCCTCCGTCCATGCCCCTCTCCCCCTCCCTCCCTCCTCCTCCCTCCCTCTTCCCCCTCCCACCCATCTCCCTCCCTCCATCTTCCCCCTCCCTCCCTCCATCCATCCATCTTCCCCTCCATCTTCCCCCTCCCTCCATCTCCCTCCCCCCTCCCCTCCACTCCCTCCATCTCCCTTCCCCCCCTCCCTCTCCCTTCCCCCTCCCTCTCCCTTCCCCCTCCCCTCCATCTCCCTCCCCCCTCCCCCTCCATTTCCCTCCCTCCCCCCTCCCCCTCCATCTCCCTCCCCCTCCATTTCCCCCCCTCCCCCATCTCCCTCCATCTCCCCCTCCCTCCCCTCCCCCCTCCCTCCCCACTCCCTCCCTCTCCCCCCTCCCTCCCCCCTCCCTCCCTCTCCCCCCTCCCTCCCCCCTCCCTCCCTCCATCTCCCTCCCTCCATCTTCCCCCTCCCTCCCCCCTCCCTCCATCATGCCTTCTCCCTCCCTCCATCCATCTCCGTTCATCTCCCTCCCTCCCCCTCCCCCCTCCCCTCCCTCCCTCCGCCCATCTCCCTCCCTCCATCCATCTCCCTCTGTCCATGCCCCTCCCTCTTCCTCCCTCCCTCTTCCCCCTCCCACCCATCTCCCTCCCTCCATCTTCCCCCTCCCTCCCTCCATCTTCCCCCTCCCTCCCCCCTCCCTCCATCTCCCTCCCTCCATCTTCCCCCTCCCTCCCCCCTCCCTCCATCATGCCTTCTCCCTCCCTCCATCCATCTCCGTTCATCTCCCTCCCTCCCCCTCCCCCCTCCCCTCCCTCCCTCCGCCCATCTCCCTCCCTCCATCCATCTCCCTCTGTCCATGCCCCTCCCTCTTCCTCCCTCCCTCTTCCCCCTCCCACCCATCTCCCTCCCTCCATCTTCCCCCTCCCTCCCTCCATCTTCCCCCTCCATCTTCCCCCTCCCTCCATCTCCCTCCCCCCATCTCCCTCCCCCCTCCCCTCCCTCCATCTCCCTCCCTCCCCCCCTCCCCCCCTCCCCTCCCACCCCCTCCATTTCCCTCCCTCCCCCTCTCCCTCCATCTCCATCTCCCTCCCCTTCCATTTCCCCCCTCCCCCCTCCCCCATCTCCCTCCATCTCCCCCCTCCCTCCCCTCTCCCCCCTCCCTCCCTACTCCCTCCCTCCCTCTCCCCTCTCCCCCCTCCCTCCCCACTCCCTCCCTCCCTCTCCCCCCTCCCTCCCCCCTCCCTCCTCCCTCCTCCCTCCCTCCCCCTCCCTCTCCCTCTCCCTTCTTTCTCCTCCCTTACTCCCTCCCCATCTCCCCACTCTGTCCCTCCTCCTCCCTCAGTCCATCTCCGTCCCTCAGTCCATCTCCGTCCCTCCATCTCCGTCCCTCCATCTCCCTCCCTCCCCATCTCCCTACCTCTCCCTCCCTCCCCCTTTCTCCCTGCCTTCTCCCTCCCTCCGTCCATCCATCCATTTCCCTCCCTCCGTCCATCCATCCATTTCCCCCCCTCCCCCATCTCCCTCCCCCCCACTCCCTCCATCTCCCCCCTCCCTCCCCTCCCTCCCCACTCCCTCCCTCTCCCCCCTCCCTCCCTCTCCCCCCTCCCTCTCCCCCCTCCCTCCCCACTCCCTCCTCCCTCCCCCCTCCCTCCCTCCATCTCCCTCCATCTCCCCCCTCCCTCCCTCCATCCCCCTCCCTCCCTCCATCCCCCTCCCTCCCTCCATCTCCATCTCCCTCCCTCCATCTCCCTTCCTCCCTCCATCTCCCTCCATCTCCCTCCCTCCATCTCCCTCCCCTCCCTCTCCCCCCTCCCTCCATCTCCCTCCCCCCTCCCTCTATCCATCTCCCTCCCTCCCTCTATCCATCTCCCTCCCTCCCTCCATCTCCCTCCCTCCCTCCCTCCATCTCCCTCCCTCCCTCCCTCCATCCATCTCCCTTCCTCCCTCCATCTCCCTCCCCCCCCACCTTCCATCTCCCTCCCCCCCCCACCTTCCATCTCCCTCCCCCCTTCCACCTCCCTCCCCCCTTCCATCTCCCTCCCCCCTTCCACCTCCCTCCCCCCTTCCATCTCCCTCCCCCCTTCCATCTCCCTCCCCCCTTCCATCTCCCTCCCCCCTTCCATCTCCCTCCCCCCTTCCATCTCCCTCCCCCCTTCCATCTCCCTCCCCCCTTCCATCTCCCTCCCCCCTTCCATCTCCCTCCCTTGGTTAGGCTGAATTTGGATCCGAGCCAACAAAGGGCCTTATTGCATAAGGACGCCCAAGATTGTTGACTTAGAGGTGAGTTGTGGTACATTCGCCAATATTATTGTGCAAGGTGTGGCTTCTGGTGGTAGATTTAGGGTCACCTCCTCTCCGTTTACTCTGCCCTTTCCCTTAGAATAGTGCACAAATTGGGCATCCTATGAGTCACTGGGCGCTATTTGGGCTGGCACTTTATTAGGATTTAAATTAAAGCCAACACTTGCCCCGGGGACTGATTGTGAGATCTGCCGAAAGGGGTTTAACTGCCCTGCCGTCATTTAGTGTGATCACTGAGCGATTATGCAGTGCGTTATTTAAGCCTACAGCCTGTACTTTACTCAGCAGGTCCTCAATGACCGACGTCATGGCCAACAATTTCTCTAGGGGAACCAGGGCTGAGTTTTGATGGTCAGAAGCATTGCCAGACCCCTGGCCCTCCCTCGACACCTGGGGGTTCACAGGGGTGGGAGACGGCTCTAAACGTCCAGAAAAGTTATCCAATACGCCATCCAGATGCTCTAGACGACCGTTCAATAGAGCAAAACGTTTGACTATGGATTCCTTAATCCGTTCAAGGACAGTGTCCAGGGCGGTCACACCAGCAGCAATTGTGGAAGTTTTATGCTCCAAGGTGCAAGGCTGCATTAGCGAAGAAGGGTCTGTAGTCTGTGTGCCTATGGAACAGGTCCTCACCACAGAATTACACTGAGGATTACGCTGAGGTCCCCTTTTTGTTGTTTTTGCTTTAGTGGGCCCGCACCCTTCTTATGATTCACAGATGTCTTTGTCTTAGCCCCTGCGCCATCTATCGAGAGGTGCGAAGTCCGAGTCCTAGAGGCTATACCGGGCCTGTTGGAGGTATCAATATGTGGTGCCATCAAATCATCAAATGTGAGGGCCGGGGTACCCAGGGTGATCAGTTCTGCTCCAGAGTTGAGTGGTGATAAGCAAGTTTGAGTTAGAGTTTGATATTCGGGAATTCCAGCCAGGTTGTGCGTTCCTAGTGAGGATCCCCTCGAAAGAAATTAAGGGTCTAGAGACAGCTGCCTCTCTGTTAGTTCTATTTCATATCAGAGCAGCGATTCTGCCCTCACTATAAAAGGTATCTAAAGTCCCCTTGGCCCCCTTGCTCTTAATCGCTGCGGGATTACTCATTAAGTTGTCAATGTAAGTCTCTCCCCGCCACAATAATAAGTACCAGTCACAGTGCACAGAGAACGCGGGGCAGAAAAAAATCAGGACATAGTACCTAGAGATCTGTGAAGAATTTACAGGGGGCCTGTAATTAGGGAGGGGTCCCAGCCCAGCCTCCTCCGGGCTTGGACACTCTTCACGTGCTTCCAGGAGCGGGCGGTAGCGTCAGGGCCAGCGACGCGGCGGTGCCTCTGGGAGATGTGGTCTCCTGTCAGGAAGATGTCGGGCAGAGCATGCGATGGCCGTTCCCCTCATGGCGGTGAAGTATACAGGCAAGCGCGTCCCCAGGTTGTCTCGCAATGCGGACCAGTACAGCAGCAACCGGCGTGTCGGAAGGACTTCTGAGGTACTCTTTACCCTACGAGGTCAGTGGTAGGCACAGACTACAGGGTTCATGCACCTGGGAGCACGCTGGCCATTTTCCCTGGGCTCCCCAGTCTCACCTTCCTCGAAACGTGGTCCCAGCTCAGGAGGTCTTCGTGCGAGCACCTCGTGATCCCCAACAGAATGTGGATGGCTAGTGGGGTGCTCTGGGCACGCTGCCCTCACGGCACCCTCATGTGCAGCCAGGTGTGCAGGGGGGACCCCAATCCGCCTCTCAGCCCAAGGTCAAGGATGGGGCTGGGGGCACAGGCACACTCACCGCTTCCAGGGAGGGCCCACAGTAGGTTGACAGGCTCTCGTTGGCCCTGGAGCTCCTCTTGTCTCGAGGCGGCAGCCGCAGGCGCTGGCAGCCGAATAAGGCTGACCTGCGTCACTGCCACACGCCCCAAAATAGCACTGCCCACCTCTGGTCGGGGATCGTCAGCTCCTCGGCTTGGGCCCCTGTATCTTGGCGATGGTAGTAGGAAAAGCCAGTAGTCTCACCCAGCTGCAGTCCGCAAGCAGGGCTCGCGCTCTTGCCGATCGAACAGCGGCCCGCGCCAAGTTGGCCCTTCCACGCCTGCGACATCCGGGCCTCAATGGCGCCTTTCCTGTGCGATCAGGGATCGTAGTCTGCAGCGTTTCGGTGCAGCCACGGACAGCCCCGAAATTGGTGAGAAGCGGTGCGGGGAGTTTACCACTGCACTTCCGTGCAAGATATTGGGCCAGGCAATGAGGTATCCGTATTCTTCTGGAGGGTGCGGGGGAGCTCAATCAGGAAGCAGCTTAGTCACGCGGAGTATCAAAAATATTTGGCTCTTCAGGACAGGCAGCTCGCTGATGGGCTAGCTGAGGCCTCAAAAAATGTTCTTTCATAAAAAGATTGTAAAGTCCATTGAAATCATGCACATAGTTTCCAGTTGCTAGTATCTTAACTGAGTAGTCAATGAAGTCAACCCAGGACTGGCTCTGGGTTTGTGAGCCCCCTGAATCTAATTCTATATTCCTCAGTTGTGAGCCCAAGCCCTCAGTGTACTTCATGAGGTCATAAGATCCAGCATTTGCCCCAGGAGTCTGTCTCTGCAGTTAACAGTTGCCAAGGGAGTGCCCTCCAGTGTGACTACTTCACTTTTCTCATTTCACAGTCCCTCTCAAAGGTGATGTCTTCACATTCCTCAAATTTGGAGACAATCCCTTTGGGGATTTTAGGATCATAAGATTGCTCCCTAGCCTAGTTGTTTAAGTTGCTGCCACCATTGATGGGTGCTAGGCCAATCTCTGCTCTTTCTAGAGCCAGAAGTCTGGTCAACCTTACTATAATGTTGGTCACCTCATTGAGGCTGTCCTCAATTGACTCAGAAGCACCCGACCCACCTGTGTGGGATCTAGGCGGTGTGAGTTTTATTCTTGGAGTCAGGGGCACAGTGATCCTGTTCTTACTAGAGTGAGGGGAGTTGAAAGTTATCATCCTCCCCTCCATCATCTTACCCATCTTGGATGTCTTCCCTTTGCACCAAGGGGAGGACCTTAACATACTCTGCCAACAGCTCCTGGAGGTTTTGTTTGGAGGGATGGGACCCCATGGTAATGTTTAAAGTTTACATAGATCTCTTGACTGGGTGAGAGTATTCTGCTTAATTCAGAGACTCTGTCCATCACCACCCCCTGTTTAATTATTTTGTCCACCATAAGCGTGGAAGGGTATACTCAGACGTGAGTCCCTTGCTCATTGAACCATCAGGATTCAAGCAAGCCGGGCCGAAGACGGCTGAAATGCCAGAAACCGGTCCCCGGTAGCTTGTTTCCTTCCCAGTGAAAGAATTGGCTTGGTAGTTTGGTTTGCCCTGTTCCCATGATACACTGGGCCAGGGACAGACTTATTTGCATATAGCCAGGTCCTGAGCTGGGATGGTGCAGTGAGCTAAAAAGTGGTGTTGGATTAAGCCCTGATCTCTTGACTGGGTGAGAGTATTCTGCTTAATTCAGAGACTCTGTCCATCACCACCCCCTGTTGTTTAATTATTTTGTCCACCATAAGCGTGGAAGGGTATACTCAGACGTGAGTCCCTTGCTCATTGAACCATCAGGATTCAAGCAAGCCGGGCCGAAGACGGCTGAAATGCCAGAAACCGGTCCCCGGTAGCTTGTTTCCTTCCCAGTGAAAGAATTGGCTTGGTAGTTTGGTTTGCCCTGTTCCCATGATACACTGGGCCAGGGACAGACTAATTTGCATATAGCCAGGTTCTGAGCTGGGATGGCGCAGTGAGCTAAAAAACGGTGTTGGATTAAGCCCAGATCTCTTGACTGGGTGAGAGTATTCTGCATAATTCAGAGACTCTATCCATCACCACCCCCTGTTGTTTAATTAAAGTTTACATAGATACCTTAACTCCCTGTATTCCAGGTGCATGTAAGGGGTGAGGTCCAACTCCTCAACCAGGTACACTGTCATTGGCTAGATTTTCAGTAATGGCTGGGTTCTTGTTAATGACATTCTACAAAAAGAATCTTAGCCCTCTTACCCCTAACTATAGTGTTTTTTTCATTTTTTAAAAATTCTAAAGGGACTTAACCAAAGTCCTAACAAGACTTTAGAATTTGAAACAATTGTCAATTCAAAAAATTTAATATTCTAAAGACAATTTTGGAGTTCTGTGGTGTGATCAGGTGTTGACCAATTCAGTCCAACAAAAGCAAAGTTGACTACCCCACCACTAATCCACCAATGTAGGAAGCTGGCTCTGTATATACAAGGTAAAGTATAGTGCGCACAGAGTTCAGTGGATCCCCAAAGGCTTACAGAGGTAAAAGTAGATAGCACCTTACTCTCTATTTGTAGTATTGTGGGCGAGCAGCAAGGCTTTATCAGAGGGTAGTGTTAAGCATTTATTGTACACACCCAGGCAAGAAATTACATCATACACGCAAAGACTTAACTCGCGGGCAATTTTTTGTACAAAAAATATTTTTTGTTGCATTTTATTTTTAGATCCAAGCACGACTTGGTGCAGGTAAGTGAAGTTGTACTTTTAAAGACAGACTGATAAGAATATGCAAGCTGAATAAAATTGGCTTTGTTACAGATTTGTAAAACATTTAAAAATAGTTAATATTACTTTGGTATTACTTCTGGATTACTTTTTGGATTACCTTTTCTTTTCTGTGGTATGCGTAGATAACACGCTGGGGCATTTCCTAGACATAGGTAAGTAAACCAACATTTAAACACAGTTGCTTGGGTTTTCTTAGAAACACATCTAAACACAACTTTTTAAGAAGAAAAACAGTCAATGCATTCCTATGGAGGAAAATGTGGTGATCGGTTTGAAATTAAGCAACCGGTTTTGAGAGTTAATTTTGAGATCAGAACAAGGGTCCCCCCAGAGTTAACAATGCACTCAAAGAGCACCCTCAGCGGCACTAGGGCGGCCAGGTGCAGAGTGCTGAGGGTCAATGTTAACCAACGGGGCTAGGGGGATTCGGTTGATGGCTGTTCTAGAGTAGCCAATGGTTTGTGGTAACAAAGCTCCTAGGGTTCAGCTAAGGGCGTAGAGGGACCAGAGTTCGCACATAAGGTGCACTAACAGCAGCACAGGGACGGCTGGGTGCAGAATGGACGTTAGGTGCCATGTTTTCAAAGGGAGCTCTCCGGTCGGAACAAAGACTGAATGCTCGGGCAGGGAGGCTTCCTGGAAGTGACCACCGCCTGGAGAGGTAAGTTGGGATGCTGGAGGAGGCCTGGACACAGTCGGTTGGGCCACCCAAGGCCATGGGGCGTCTGGGTGCAGAGGTGTCTTTAGGCGTCAGGTTTGCTTACCAGCTCCGGTCGCAGTCTCAGGGACCCTCCAGATAGAGGCTGCATGCATTGGCTGGAGGTGTTATGTTTCATATAGGTACCATAATATAGACCCGGGTAACATTATACCCCTTAACCTACATTACTTCCCCTACACCGAGCCTTTTAGTATTGAACCTTTACCTAGTTCTAGTCCTGGGTGCAGACGGAGAGTTCCTCCTAAACAATAGAGTCCTATAACTCCATCAATAGACTCACCCAGTATGAATGAATATGCATAAGGGTTCCTAGAAACCAGGCTGGGGCTACACCACCTTCCTCCCCATATCTACATACACGGTTCATCCCATAAATTATCTTCAAATTTAACAATGGCTAATACACACAACAAGGGACAAAGGAGCCCTAGATACTTTCTGTATAAATATAGCACCTCTTCCTAGTGTTACTTAGAGGGAACCGAGTCTTCCAGCCCGACCCACCGACCAGAGAAGTGGAGACTCCTGTATGCAGACGGTTCAGCTGACAGTGGTCTGAACATCCCTTGCGGTGTTTCCAACCCGAGACCGAGAAGGGCTCCTACATTCTCACACTTCAGGTAATGGGGTTCGACTAAATCCTAGAGGGATTCTTAGCTCTCACACCTACTCACATGCTAGGTACACTTGGGTACAACTAGATAGGCATCTTAGGAGTACACGCCATTATGAATTTTATATTCATGTATTTATTCATGCTTATTGCAAGATGGTAGAACTGTTCTATCCTTTTATATTCACTGTACTGCTAATCATATATCTCTGCTACTGTCTAATGGTTGTTGCAGCGCATATATTTTACACAAGTAACAACTGTTCAATAATTCCTTATAGAAACGCCCAGACTGTTTATTCTGTGCATCTCAGAGATAAACTAAATGAGCACGAGTTACTGAGCAAAAAGTAGTACATTGTTTCCACGATCTTGAAGGATCGGGGTTGTCATGTTTTAAGGTTGCCAGAAACTAATCTCTCCCCAATAAGAGGAGACCCTAGTGGCACTGTGAGCTAGCTAAACGCAAATAGGCTAACATTTCTCAGTGGGGGTGTACGGAACCAGTATGCCAACAATCCCACAGTTTATGTTCTCAAAATGCGCAAGTCCTGCACTGGAACTGCACGACAGAGGCAGGTCGGGGATCACCAGATCCCAAGTCCCATTTGCTGAGGGGACCTCCTCGTGGTGTTGGGTCACTCAAACTTGGGCGTCGGGTGCAGAGTGGTGCAGACTCACGGATCCGGCTGGAACCAGAGTCTATGGCTTGAGGAAGTCCGGTGCTCATTAGAGACAAAGTCTTTGCAGGAAAGGCAGAGCAGGTCCTCTGTGTTCTGGGGTGCTGCTGCCTACGCCGGGATTCCCCTAGTAGAGGTTGGGACAGGCCAGTAGGGCTAGGGCCAAGGCAGGTGGTGTCTTCTTCCTTCAGCACGGCTCTTCAGTTCTCCTTCTTGCTGGTCTGAAGAGGCAAGGTTCGGGCCACCCCAGCATTTCAGGTAAGTATAGGTCGGGCCAATGGGTCCCTTCCTTCGGTGGGTACATCCCTTATTATGCTACCCTCCAGTCGGAGGCGGCCATAAGCCTCTCTGGCTGGCTGGGTTCCTTCATCTTCAAGATGGTGGGGACTTAGAGTTGTGCTTTGCCTTGCCTACCTCAGCTGAGGGGTGAGGTTGGCAAAGGTGGGCACACCTCGTCTCCCAACTTGGTTTTCCCACCAATTCTCCCGCCCAAAGGTGGGGGTTCAGAACAGGTGGGGGCCAGTTGCTGAGAGCAGGAAATGGCTGGGTCAGCTTCCAAAGCAGGAAGTCTTTGAGCTTCCCCTTCGTGGACCCTCCCAATCTTGGGGGAGGAGGCATGGCACCTCTTTTCAGGATGTGTTTTGTTTCAGGACCCAGAGAGCGGGAGGGTCTCGACCCAGGGGTCTAGAAACCTGTTTAGCGGTGGCAGCTGCGAACAGCCACCCAGCCAGCACACTAGTTTTAGGTCGTTTATCAGGGGCATTACTAGAGATGCCCTCTGAGTGCATTTGTCTTTAAATCCAACACTGGCATCAGTTTGGGTTTAATGGGCTGAGAAGTGTGATACCAAACCTCAGTCTTCAGACAGTCATCTTAGAGCTGTGGAGTTCGGGGTGCCAAACTCCCAGCCCATGGTTTAAAATGGCTTTACTGCACTTACAATACCTCTGAATGGCACAGGTACTGTAGGGGCCCAGGGCTCATGCCACTGGGCCCTCACCAGTGTGATAGTGCACCCTGCATTAGGGCTGTACGGCCAGCTAGAGGGGTAACTGACCTATGCCATGGGCAGTGTTTTGGTGGGCATGGCACACAGGGATGTGTGCCATGTCGACTTGTACTTTTAGGGCCACCTCCTGGCACACAGACCACAATGACCGTGTGTATGAGTCATGGTAGGAGTCGAAGGGTGGGAAAATATATGCTTCAGCCCTCAGAGACTTTCTCTGGCTACAAGGTTCTTGGCACCCCTGGTACCCTGGTACCTTTTACATGAGACTTATATGTAGGCCAGAGGAGTGCCAATGTGGGAGCAAAGTTAACGTTTTGGGAAAAGAAAACAGGCCCTGGGTAACCGATTAGCAGGAACCCAGGGCACACTTAGTCAAGAAGCATCAAACATCAGGTAAAAATTGGTGTGGGTTTACTACAACAGAAAATTTTTTCTATATCAAGTGCTACAGATCTTTTTTCATAGGCTTGAAATGTGGTTCAATCAATCTGAAAGGAATGATACAACACCTGGCTTGGAGAGGAAGTTTTCCCACTCGAGGAAACAAAATTCCAAGACATTTGTATTCACTGGAAAAAGTTGCCTGAGAAGGAAATCTACAGAAAGAAACACTGATAGCCAAATGTACTTCAACAGAGAAGAACTGAAAGTGATTAAGACAGAAAAATTCAATTAAGATTTGTTTCTTGCTGGCCAAAGTTTTTCTGAATCTCCAAACACCAGATGCAGAACCTCTTTAGGCCTGGGCGGAATGATTAATTCAGCCAATAGAATCAGAGGAATTTCGTAATTCCACGTTCCTCTTGTAAAGCGGAATTACAAACAAATTCTGCTGCAGGTTTTTTGTTTTTAAACAAGGATGGAAGCAGTAGCAGGGTTTAAAAAACACTGCAGGGTTTAAAAAACACTGCAGATTAAAGTTTGATCTGCAGTGATTTTTAAACAGAGGGACAGATCCATCTTCTGGCTTGTTTAGTAATCAATGTATGCACTCGAGAGATATGCAGTTATGAACTCAAGTGCATAGCCCTCTGCGCCCTTACATACTCTGCAGTGATTTCCGCAGAGTATGTGCAGGCGTTTAGTACATACCACTCAGTGCCTTCACATACTCTGCAGTAATCACTGCAGAGTATGTAAGGGTTTAGAGTTATATACTCAGCAGTGCATTCAGTATTTGTCGGCGCTACTTGGCGCAAAAGGTAACCTCACATCCATTTCTGGACGAGAGGGTGCATTTTGCGCTAAGAAAATACGGTCAAATGCCCATGGCGCCCTTGCAGAATTCCACCGAATCTTGCAGAATTTTAATGTAATTGTGCGGAATCAAATTCCACCTACCCCCTAATCCTCTTGCACTTAAAATTATACAAATAACCTATGGAAGGGTGTCTGGCTTTCTTTACGATGGGTAAATGGACATCTAGAAGGTTTAAATTCTATGTAGGGATTCATACAGCCAAGGAGATAAGTTCAGCAATAGACCGCTGGAGTGGAGAATCACTGCTGTCTCCTGCGTGATCAAATGGCTGCAAAATACCCAGATACTACCAACTGGCAAGGACAGCCTTGAGAATCATTTTGGTTTTGTATGACTTGAACTTGGAGACCACTTTCAGATGATATCCAATTGGAGGAAATTATATAGAAACTTTCCCGGCAAGTCTGTCTAAAGAGCATTTCCCTTAGATAAATGTTTTTGTAACCTGGAGGCATAGACTGACCATTTCTAATTTTCTTCTGTGCTGAACATGTACATACATAGGTATTCCCATTATGTGAACACATTGGAGAGCACTTCACTCTTTAGCACCCACTAGCTCTGTCCTGGAGGGATCAGCCAAGCTTGTTCGCTTTTAATGTCTGATATTCTCAGTGATGGATTGCTCTTACTCACCCACATTTTCAACCACAGTGTCAGATTGTCTGAATATACTTCTAAATGACTCCTGATCTTTCTCTTTCCTTTAATTCAAGCAATTCAGATCAGTGATGTGGCTCTTAGGTTGAGGCAGTCAGAAGAGTTAGCGATCTACACATCCTGTTTTATAGTTATTAATCCCAAGTGCACTTTACTGAACTTTCCCTGCGCATTAAGTAAATGGCCCTCGGTGGCTAACACACACTTATGGAGCAAAACAAGTCCAAATATAGTGTGGACAATTAAGCTTCAGAGGATTCACACTGCCAAAAGGATTATGTTACTTACTCTGTGTAGGAAGCTGGCTCTGTAAATACTATACCAAAATGAGGTATAGTGTGCACAGAGTCTGACGGTAGGCAGAGGTGAAATTAGATAACACCTTAATCTCTATTTGTGGTAGTGTGGGCTAGCAATAAGGCTTTATCAGAAGGTAGTGTTAAGCAATTGTACATACTAGGCAAATGATGTCACACACTAAGACTGAGCTCAGACCAATTTGATTTGTATACAAATAATTAGTTATATTTATTTTCTAGAACGAAGCAAGCCTGGTAGAGGTAAGTGTAAATGGCACTTTTCAAGGCAGGTTGAACAATACCAGCAAGTTGAATGAAAAGGACTTTGGAACAGGTTTGTAAATGCTTTCCATACAGTGGAAATTACTGTTAGATTAGTTTTGATTAAAATTAATTTACGGATTACCTTTTCTACACAGTGTGGTATGCTTAGATATCTCGTGGATAGATTTTAGAAAACGTACTGTTTTCAACTTAAGATTTTGAGCTGTGTGCTACGCCTTCTCTTGTGTTTACCTTACACAGTAAAACTTGTATATGGGCCCAGAAGCCAACTGGCTTCTTGGACAAAGACGTGTACAACTTCTACTTGATATACAAACGTTTCAAAACATATAAACACTGATTTTTCTTGTCTCTCATTTTAATACATTATTTTAAATCTGTGCCGTTAGATGTGATTAACATAGGCCCAATGCATTTCAGGACGTAGCGTCCCTTAGTCAGGGGCACATCTGCAAAAAATACAGGAACCATGTTTCATGTTCATTCGTGATATTGCAAGATTCGTCATCAACCATGGCTATGTGCTAAAGTTGTACCAGTTACTTACCATTGGTAACGATTTATATGGTAGAGACGATTCTAGCTGCAGATTCCTTCATGTAGAATTATCCCAGGCGTGAGACTGGAACCGGAAACTTTTCTGCCACAGCATCCCTGCGCACCGGGGGCGGCTTGACATCATGCGACTCTGCCCAGGCGTCGCCTGCGTACGTGGCATCAGCGAGGTCACATAAGACCCGCCACGACGCGCCTAGGTCAGTTTTCTTCGGAGAATTTTTCCGCACCACATTGCGGAACCACCAGATAAACTGTGGAAGCATGGGAACAGTGTGCGAAGAGCAGAAAAAATTGGAAAGAAACGGTGACTAACACCACCACCACCAGAGTAGTGTCAACACCGCAGAACCCAAAGGCAGGGGAAGAAGAAAGAAAAAGCAGAGCCCTGCGCAGCCACCCTGTCAGCACATACAGCCTTCCACCCCTGTGCTCCTGAGGCAAGGAACATGCGTAAAAGTCATGGCACACTGAGTAAACCTACCACCCCAATCGTGAGCAAGGAAGGAAACCAGTCCCAAGACAGGCAGGGACAACAAACCTCCAAGCCACCCCAACATAGAGGCAACCACCCACAAGGGACAAGGGCAAGACATGGCCAGACTAACCTTAATCAGAGGATAGCGAAGGAAGGAAGGGAAGGGAGGACAGGGATAGAAAGCAACACCCCCCTCAACCCTGGAGTAGCCAGAGCAGCGGGGCACTGGAACCCCATCATCCAAAGAACCAAAGGAGGAATGAACCGCCCCTCAGACTGAGCCACCAGTCAAGAACAAAGAAGGCACTCACAGGAGACAGCGCCCCACCGGGAGGAGAGTACCGAAGACCAACCCAAGGGTCCTCGCAGAATAGATGAGGAAGGTCGGGCCATGTAGGAATCTGCAGCTTGAATAGTTTCTACCAGATGCATTGTTACAGAAGGTAAGTAACTCGTACATTTGATAGAGACAGATTCCTTCACGTAGAATAGATACCCTAGCAATACCCCCTGGGAAGGAAGGAGGGTCTGCGAAAGGACCCCACCAGCCAATACAGAACAGAGGGCCCCACAGAGGACCAGGTAGAACCTCGTCCCTGCCAGGCAATGGGAACCCCCACAGACTCCAAAAGGATGTAGGAGGGAGAAGAAGGCTGAAGAGGCCCGTACACATACTGCAGAGGAACCAAGGGCAAGGTCGAAGAAGAAGAACCCCCATGCAGAGCTCAAGCCATATGACAGCTACCACTACCCCACATGGGGTTCTTTAAGTCCCAAGATATGGGAACCCTTTTTGGAAGAACTTCCGCAGCAGAGGAAAAACAAAAGACCAACGGGGAAAAAAACACCTCCGCGGGAGGCTTGACAAGCAGCCCAAGCACGGCAGAAGCCCTAATCTCAGGGCAAGTCTGCGCAACAACTCCGGCAGAACACACACACACAGAAGCAACAAAAGCCAACAATGCTAAAGTCCCAAAGAAGGACGCAAATGGCCGGAACACACACTCCACAGCCACAACAACCAGCCTAAGAAGGCCAGGAATCAACCCAACTCATGAGTCCCTGAGGAGGATAAGGCAGAGGAGGATGGGGAGGACGGAGCCCTTTCAAGAGCCGTTGGATGGCTGAGTCGGCAGGGGCATGAAACAGGCTGCCATCAAACGGAAGGTCGATGAGTCGCTCCCGAATATTCTCAGGGAACACTGTTCCAAAGCCAAGCATGGGGACGGAGAGCGACTGAGGAAGCCATGGCCCCGCATCTACGAGATGTCCAGAGCTGAGTGGAGAATAAACGCCTCAAGCTCCTGGCCTTCCAAAGCATGATGCCGTAAGTCCACCTGACCAGTCTCCTGTGATGCTGCCAGAGACTCACCAAAGTCCCACAAATAGGAGGAGGCCCTAGCCAGCACACACTAGGTGTTAAGGGTCTGCAGGGCAGCGCTGGTTAAGGCGAACATGTTGCGCCCCCAAGAGTCCAGCCAGCAGCCCCCTCGGGACGGCGGAGTCAACAGTGGTGTCAGAGGGAAAAGCAGTCAGCAAAAGGGGGCTGGCGGCCGAGGGGTGAAGGGAAGGACACGCACGGTCGTAGCGGTGTTACCTCGGCCTTAGACAGGACCACCTTGTCAAAGGACCGAGAGGGGCTCGGGATGAGACCAGAGCCCCAGCTACCTCCCGCTACACCACAGGGATTCCCGCAGGAGTTTGCGGCGAGGCAGAGACACCGTGGCCTGAAGGAGGTGCCCCGGAGGAGCCGCACCCAATCACCACCACATCCTCCAAGCCTGGATCCGAACCAGTCAGAGCAGGAGCCACCAGCGGCGCCGCAGAGGGCCCTGCGCAAGGCGAGGGATCCGCTGACACAGGAGGGGAAGGAGGAGGAGACTCTAGCAAGGCCTGTAAGGCTGCTGCGCATGTCTCCATTTGGACTCTTGACGCCCCAACACCAGGAAACAAATAGGATGACACGCGGGCCACATCACCCGCGAAGAGTCCACGCCCCGGCAGGCCGTAAACCAGCCCCCGGGGACAAACTGCGACACTTACCCACCGGGGAGCGACGCTCACGTGACACCGGAGAAGGGAGAGGACGATGACCACAGCCGTATCTGAAGCCGTCCGCCAAAGCAGACCGAGTGGAGGACGTCGACCTGGAGAGACGCGCTGATAGAAGTTTCATCCGGCGCTCCTGCCGTGACTTCGGCTTCAACTGTTGGCACACCGTGCAATCAGTGGTGCCGTGATCCTCCGCCAAACACCACATACAAATGAGGTGCAGGTCCGTCGCCAATATGAGACTCCCACAAAATGTGCAAGTTTTGAAGCCCAAAGGCATTCGCACACTGTTCCACCAAAAAGAAAGGGAAGAAAAGGGGGCCCTGAACAGGCCTGAAGCAAGGATCAGATCCGCGTTGCACACGAAAAAGGAAAAAACTGAGATGGGCGGGTCTTATGTGACCTCTCTGACGTCACGTACGCGGACGCCGCCTGGGCGGAGTCGCGAGATGTCGGCGCGCAGGGATTGTGGCAGCAAAGTTTCCGGATCCAGTCTCATGCCTGGGGATAATTGTACGTGAAGGAATCTGCGGCTAGTAGTCACTGAGATATAAAGTTATCTGACAATCTCCCCTGTCGTGTCAATTGTCATTCTAAACCTTCACCTCTCCTGTGGCATGCAAGTTGTGAAGTACACTGGGAATTAGCTTCTGCAGGTTTGAGGTGGGGACAGGCCGGTAGGGCTTGGGCCAAGCCAGTGGGCGTCATCCTCTTCTTCGCTTTAGCACATCCTCTTCTTCGCTTTAGCACAGCATCTTTTCCTCTTGGTCGGTTCTTGTCTGAGGCGGAATGGTTCATTGTCGCCCCTAAATACTAGATTTAGGGGTATTACATGTAGGTAAAGGTTGGGACCAATGGGTCCCTTCCTTGGGGTGGGTACATCCCCTATTATGCCACCCTCCAGGAGGAGGGGGCATGTGCCTCACTCTGGTTGTCTGGGTCCCCCAATCTGCAAGAGGGCAGGGACAGAGTTGTGCTTCACCTCGCCTAGCTCACCTGAGGGGTTGGGTTGGCAAAGGTGGGCACACCTCCCTTGGTTTTGCTTTTGGTGTGGGTCAGTTGATGGAAGCAGTAAAGGCCTGTGGAAGCTTAGAAGGGCAGAAATTCTTTGAAGCTTCCCCTTCGTGGACCCTGCTCATCCTAGTGGAGGCAGCTTGGCACCTCATCCCAGTATGTGCATTGTTTCAGGCCCCTGGACCCACTACACCCCCCCCCCCCGAGAGCAGCAGGCTCTCAACCCAGGGTTCCAGAAATATGTCTGGTGGTGGCAGATGGTGAGCAGCCATTCAGCCTGGACACTAGTATTCGGTCGTTTTTCAGGGGGCATCTCTAAGATGCCTTCTGTGTGTATTTTTCATTAGTGTGCCATCAGTGGGATAAATATGCTGAGAAGTTTGATACCAACTTCCCAGTTTTCAGTAAAGCCATTATGGTGCTTTGGAGTTTGTAATGGCAACCACCCAGCACCATATACTCAATGGCATTACTTCACTCACAATGTCTAAGAATTGGCTTAGACACTGTAGGGGTACGGGCTCAGTCACCTGTACCCTCACCATTGGTATAGTGCACCCAGCTAGAGGGGTGGCTGACCTACGCAAGGGCAGTGGTTTGTAGGCATGGCACACAGTCATGTGTGCTATGACAACTCTTCACTTTGTTCTGCACCAAAACACGCAGCCTGCAAAAGTGTGTGTGTGTAAAAGTTACGGGCTTCTAAGGGTGGCACAGTAAGTGCTGCAGGCCTTAGGGGCCTTCCCTGGCCACAGTGCCCTTAGTACCTGTGGAACCATTTACAAGGGACTGACCTGTGGACAAAGAGTGCCAACTGTGTTTTGTCTTCAATGCAGTTTAGGGAAAGAACAAAGGCCCTGGGTACATGTTTGGCAGGAACCCAGGTAGGTGCAACCATGCAATAAGACTTTCTTACATCTGTTCTTGGCATGTAGGGCTGTAGATTAACATGCATTGCATACTACTCCCATCTAGTGTTGGGTCTGGATGTCTAAGTTTTTTTTTTCTTCTTCCGAGTCGTCTTTCGAGTCACGAGGTAAGGAGACTCCTCCTCTTGGTAATAGTGCACTTGGTCATTGACTCCATTGTTAGATTGTTCAAGAGGTTAAGAATGGAGTACATGTAAGTAAAGAGATGTCCATGCATGGGAGGAGTAAACGAGAACTGCAATGACCATAGGTGTCAGAAGGAGGGAGGGTGAATGTGAATCAACAGCCCTACATGCCAAGAAGAGAAGCTTTCAGGGTCAGTAACAATCAGTTTGAGGCATGTGTGCTTTAGATACACCTGCTTTGCCTAGACTGTTTAGCAGTGCCCTCCAAAAGCGATGGCAAACCAGTGGACGTTGTAGTTGTTTGAAAATGTGTTCATAGCACCGGCTGCCCTACATTAGTTTGTTGGCCTGCTAACCCACCCACACAATAGTGTTTGGTAAATGCGTGGTGTAGACCAGGTAGCCGCTTTACAAAATGTCAGCTATGGGAAGGTTACCTAAAAAAGCCATAGATGCTCCTATTTTACGAATAGAGTGTGCTCTAGGAGGTGTGGATAAAGTCCTTTTGGTTTTAATTTAGCCTGTCTGGATACATTTAACGATTTATCCAGAAATACCAGTTTTTTTAATGGGTCTCCCTTTGTGAGGGGGCGCAAATGCAACAAAAATGTGTTAAACCCAAATCTTTTGTCCTGTCATTAACGCTCTTTTAACATCTAATGTATAAAGAGCTCTTACGGCTACAGAATCCGGTTGGGGAAAGAAAACTGGTAGCTCAACCTCTTGGTTAATATGAAAAGCAGATACTACCTTTGGAATGAATTTTGGGTTGGTACAAAGAACCACCCTATCCCTGTGAAGCTGGAAGAATAGTTCTTCTAAGGTTAGTGCCTGAAGTTCACTCACATCTTAATGGGGTGACAGCAATTAAAAAAGCAACCTTCCAAGAAAAATTGGCGGGGCAATTATGTAAAGGTTCAAAAGGTGAACCCATAAGTCTTGTTAGAACATTAAGGTTCCATGTAGGTGGGACCTTAAGTGATATCACTCTTAAGGCCTTCCATAAAATTACTGGTACCCTGAACAAAGCTAAGTGTCGTCTGTTTTGAAGGTAGGTAGCCACTGCTGCAAGGTGTAGACTTACGGAGGTATACACCAAACCTGAGCGTTGTAAATGCAAAAGATAAATAATGTTTAGTATAAATTCGGTTAGTGGATCAATTGTTTGATTATTACAATAAACAAACCTTTTCCACTTGGCTGCATAGCAAGCTCTAGTGGTAGGTTATCATGCTTCCTAAGAATGTTCATGGATTGTGGTGGCAGATTTAGATATCCAAACTCTGTCTTTAGAAGCAAAATTGCTAGGTTTAGTTCCTTTGGGTTGGAGTGTCTGATTTCACCATGGTTCCTAGTGAGGTTTGGCACAAGGTGAAGCTTCTCGTCTGGAACTACTGAAAGTTCAAGCAGTGTTTTAAACCATGGTTGACAAGCCTGTATGGGAGCTACTAGAATAAAGATGACATCTGCCCAAGCTTCTGAACCAGAAATGAAAGATGAGAGGCGGAAAAGTATGGGCAAATATTCCTGACTAATTCATCCATAGGGCATTGCCTTTGGATAGAGACTGTGGTGAACCTGGAGGCGAGGTTTTGGCATTTTGTGCTGTTGCAAAGTGGTCTATATGTGAAAACCCTAATTTGTGGAAGTATAGGAGGAGGACTGAGGGGTGGAGTGCCTACTCGTGGACCCTGCTGAGGAGGCAGTCAAAGTCGTCTGTCATTGGAAGGTGTTCGGCTAGCAGGTTGGTTTTGTGTATCTTCACTTCTCTAAGGAGTCATCAACTTGTGAGCTGAAGAGAGGTTTATCAAATGGAACATTTAATAATGTCTGTTGTAAAACCAGATACCCAACCAGGCACACCTCAAGAGAACGCTGGTATCGATCCCTCTGGCAGCAGAATCAGCAGCATCCAATAGGGGAATTTGAAATAAATTACTTCCTGCACTAAATCCGGTCCCTTTTTCTTATGCTCCTCTGGGACATATTGGAGCTATTCTTCAATCTTATCCGAGTGAGCTCGGACGTATCTGGCAAGAAGACCCTGTGTATTGGCTATACGCCAGTGACTGGCTGATTAGACACAACCAATGAGTCCGGTGGAAGCCGACCTCTAAGAAAAATTGGGTCAGATGGTGGAGGTTTGTACTTTGTCCAAACTAGGAGTATTAATGCATGCACATGCAGGGTCCTTAAAAATATCCTTTGCATGGCGCATCGTTCCATTTATCATTGGAAGAGAGATGTTTTGTGTGAAGTACCCAAGGTTACAAATAAAGTCTAAGGCTTCTTTGTGTAAAGTGACCTCATGAAATGCGGTTGCCTTGGCTATGAGCTCCTGGAATGAGGTTATCAGGAGGTGAGGGTTTTGCAGTATAAAGATCATGATCTGTGTCTCCTTGAGGATTTATATCAATCCTGTCAAGGGTCTAGTGGTGCTTCATAATTGTCAACCCTTAAATCTAGGTCTGTGTGAGGAGAACCCGGAGGTGTAATATTTAGAGGGTTTGTATGTGAAAGTACCAAGGGTACAGGTGAATGTGGTGGTGGTAAAGGAGGAATAGGGTGCAGGGGACTGGTAGCTTTGTCCTTTTTCACAGGTATCTTATATCTAGTGTCTTGTAGGAACGAAGTTTTCCTTATGGAAGATGGTACTGGCGCAGGTTTTTCTATAATCTGTCCACGGTCTAGATGAAAATGTATTTTCTTTTGTTTTGGATAAAGTCTTTCTTGCATAGTTTGTAGGATCAGCTCAGGTAGTGCTGGAGGAGCAGAGTGATGTTTTGGAACCAAATCTGTCTTTTTCAGAACTGATTGTTTGGGAGAAGAATAATAATTACTTACCTGTAATTTGTGGTTCTCCAGTATTGGTGTCTTTCATAGATTCACATGCCTGAATCATTCTCCGTCGGAGTGGGAGTCCCACGGTACATAAAAAAGCAATAATATGCAGATAATAACCAAAAACCTTGGTAATAACCAGCCAGGAAGTATAGTAGCCCTAAGCTACAAGAGCAAAAAATTCCACACTCATGACCATCCTAGTCATTTTGTATAGACCAAACTGCAGCCAATCAGGCGACAGCACCCACCAGAATGTTCTCCCCGGAGGCTCAGGCTCTCAGATTTTCTCGCACAGGAGTGAAGCCAACAAAATCGCTTGAGGAGCCTCTGAGGGGAGGTGGGCAGGTGCATGTGAATCTATGAAAGACAACAATACTGGAGACCTACAGATTACAGGTAAGTAACTATTGTTCTTCCCCAGTATTGGGGTGTCTTTCATAGATTCACATGCCTGAATCAGAGTAGATGGAAGTACAAATCATAATGCTCGTTAGACGCTCTTTGTATCACAGTATATATGCAAACATGCATTTCAATGCAGTATGAGCAGAATCTTAAACGTATATAAATACAATAATGGTGACAAATGCATACTTGGCAAAAGAGAATAACATGTAAGAATAAATGTCTAAAAAGAGCATAGTGGAGGAGGGAGAACACCTCATTTGAAAAGATTGCGGAGAACTGCTCGTCCCACTGAAGTATCTGTATCACTTGCAGCGTCCAAACAGTAATGTTTGGAGAACGTGTGCCTGCTGGACCAAATTGCCGCTCTGCAGATCTGATGAAGAGGCACACCAGCAAAGAGCGGTGGAAGAGACCGCTCTTGTAGAATGTGCTCTTGGCATAGAGCGTAGAAGCCTTCCCGCCTGTTGATGACAGACTAATTGTTGAAGACATCTAACGGGCTATAGTCTGTTTGGATACAGCATAACCTTGACGTAGCCTTCCATATGCTACAAATAGCTGATCTGTTTTCCGCATTGTTGCAGTTCTTTGGAGATAGAATTTGAGACATCTCCTGGTGTCGAGGGAATGCAAAGCTCTTTCTGCCGCTGTTTGCGAATTTGGAAAAAATATCTTTAGGATTACTGGTTCATTAGGATGAAAGTCTGAGGCAACCTTAGGTATGAAGCTTGAATTGGTACGAAGCACCACTGAATTTGAAGTGAATTTTAAGAAAGGAAACTTGATCGTGAACGCCTGAATGTCGCTGACCCTTCTTGCTGACGTCTGTGCAAAAAGTAGAGAAACCTTCCATGAAAGGCACTTGAGATCCACTTTATGAATAGGTTCAAAGGGGTGACGCATGAGCTGAGCGAGCACAACATTTAAATACCAGGTTGGAGGTGGACGTTTAATAGGAGGAAACATTCAGAATAGTCCTTTAAAAATTTGCTGAATTATTCTAGCAGAATAAAGAGTTGGAGCCATCCTGACAGAATCTCGAAACGGCTGCCAAAAATACTTTCAGCGTAGAATGAGATAAACCCGATCTAGCCAAATGAAGAAACAGCAAGATCTGTTCTGGCTTGGCATGAATTGGATGTAAATTGGCAGAGTGACATCAGGCGCAGAATCTCTTCCATTTGAGCTTGTATGTCTTTATCGAGGCAGGTGCTCTAACATTGGCTAAAACCTCTTGACAATCTGCAGGGATATCTAAATGTGCAAACTCAATGTGTTGAGGAGCCAAGCTGCTAATTTCAAGGAGGCTGGGTCCGGGTCACAAATTTGACCCCCTTGAATGGTCAGAAGGTTCGGTATTGGTGGACACTGAGTGGGATCTCACTCCGAAAGGAGGAGAAGTTCGGTGAACCAGTATTGGCGAGGCCATCTGGAAGCAATGAGAATGAGGCGACACAGCTGTCTCTTCATTTTGCGGATGTCTCTGGGAACCACCAGAATCGGAGGAAAGGCGTATGCATATATCTGAGACCAGTTCATCGAAAGCACATCCCCGCATGAGTCCTTGTGGGAAAGCCAGCTTGCAAAGTGAGGGCATTTGCGTTTCTGAATTTTTGCAAACAGGTCCAGGTCGGGGTGACCCCAATCCCGAAAGACTTGGTCCAGCGTCGGTTGATGGATCTCCCATTTGTGATTGGATATTGCAGATCTGCTGAGAGAATCTGCTAGTACATTGGATATCCCTGGAACATGAACCACTGAAAGATTGATTTTGTGATCCAGAGCCCAATCCCAAATCTCCTGGGCTTGCTGGGAGAGAAGGGACAATATTGTACCGCCCTGTTTAAGTAATGCATACTTGTTGTAGTCTGTCCGAATTAGAACCGAGAACCCTTGGATGACTTTTCGAAAGGACTTCGAGGCCAAGAAAATGGCTCGCAGCTCAAGGAGATTGATGTGCCACTTCCTTTGTTGCACATATCACTTTCCGTTGACAGTCATTCCCTGAAGGTATGCACCACATCCTTCGAGGGAAGCATCCATGGTGATGGTAACATTTGCTACTTCCGCCAGGAATGCACATCCCCCTTGCAAATGTTTCCCTTGAGTCCACCAGTGAAAGAATTCTCTCATACGAAGAGTTATGCGGATAATGTCGAACGACCCCGAAACCTGTAACCATTGGAGGTTGAGTTCCTCTTGTAAAGGTCTCATTCGGAGACAACAGTTGGGAATCCTAGGAAAGATTTGAACATACGAACTGAAACATACTCTTTTTGTTGCAATAGGCGAGCCATCTTGCAGATCTTGTGTTGTCTTTCTTTTGAGACGAAAGCCTGAGCGAGATGGGTGTCCAGTGTGGCTCCCAAGAAAGACTTTCTTTGAGATGGAATGAGATGGGATTTTTCGAAGTTTATGGAGAGACCCAGAGACTGAAATACAGACAGGTACCTTTGAACATGTGCGCTTGCTACTGTGAAAGAACTGGCCTTGATAAGGCAATCGTCCAAGTATGGGAAGATTTGAATGCCCTCTAAGCGAAGATGTGCTGCTACCGGAGCTATAACCTTTGTGAAAACACGGGCAGCTGAACGAAGTCCAAAGGAGAGAACTTTGAACTGAAAATCCCTGCCAGCCACTCTTAATTGTAAGAATGTTTCTGTGCTTGGGGAGGATCGGCACATGAAAATAAGCGTCTGGAAGGTAGAGGGTGGCCATGTGATCCCCCGTAGAAAGAAGTTGGAGTATTTCTTGAAGTGTTAACATTCGGAAGGTCAACTTCTTTAAGTATTTTTTGAGGGCTCGCAAGTCAAGGATGGGACGCCATTCCCCTGATTTTTTCTTTATGAGGAATAATTTTGAGTAAAGACCTGTTCCCCTTTGCGAGTAAGGAACTTTTTCGATCGCTCCCTTCTTTATCATGGACTGCATTTGCATGAACAACTCCTTGATATGAGCCGGAGGCGGGCCCTTGGGAGGAGAATTTGGGGGGACTTTCACGAATTCTAAACTGTGTTCTCTGGCCACTATATCCAGGACCCACTTGTCCGTAGTAATTGCGGATTAGTTCGAGAACAATCAGGATATTTTTCCTCCAACTTTTGACTGGGGGGGGGGGGGGAAATGCAGAGATGGTGGCAGGTGGCAAGTCTCTCAGTTTTTTATTGGAATCTCTTCCGCGGTAGGAGGACTTCCTTCTGGACTGCGTGTAAGAGTTACCCCGCTGTCCTTAAGATGGTTGTTTGTAGGGTTGGTACCTCTGGTACTGTTGAGAGGTGTGATATGACCTTTGTTGATTGTAATTTCCTCTGTTGGAAAAGGAACCACGCCCGTTAGCCCCTCGAAAGAACGACTTGCGAAACTGCAGACTGCCCAAAGATCTCGCCGTTTGTGTCCTTTTTAATAGCCTGTAGGGCCTCGTCAACATGCTTGCCAATAAGAAACTCGCCATCAAAATGCATGCCGACTATCTTGGTCTGGACCTCCTGGCGAAACTATGTGGACTTGAGCCATCCCGGTCTCCTCAAAACAGCCACACCCACTAGATGTCTAAAACCAGTAGACACTACGTCTACTGATGCGTCGATCTCTGCTGAAGCCAGTTCACCTTCTCTCAATATTTGCTTTGCTTCAGTTTTTTATGAAAACAATTGCTTTAAATTTTGTATACATCTTCAACTGTAATCAAAACATAACTTTAATGACCTAATTGAGGTAGCATAATAAGTAATAAAGTGCAAATCCAAACACAGGAAAGGGTCAGTATGATTTTTAATTATTGAATTACTTTTTCATTCATGATTTTGTTTGTTCTCTTTGACTGACACCTTGATATATGCATTAAAATTACAAAATACGGCGCACCAATTCAAATCAGTGAACAAAGTGATATAGTGTGAAAAAATTTGACACAGTGACATAACAATTAGTGATCTATTCACACGTGAATAAATGGATATTGGAGGGAAGGAAAAAGATTAGGAAAGCCGATTCTCGTTTTGCTGGTACTCCAATCCAACACGCTATATTAATTAGCTGTGGTGTGTTGGCCACTGTTAACTTGTCCTTTATGAGAGTCTGTCGACGTTTCGACCCTATGGACACCTTATTTGAGGGTCTCTAGCGGGTCTTCTTCAGGACGGGGGCAGGGAAAGGATTATTGCGCCAGATCTTCATGGGTCAGACATCCTGGTGTTCTATTTGGTCAGGGTGTCCTCTATGTTGACGAATCTATTCAGAATTGGCCTTTAGTATTTATCCAGGTATAATCACATCCAATGGAGACTCTTTCAAAATATCAGGATCATTTGTAAATTATTTCCAACAATCAAGTCGACTTGATGCCGCATAGCCGAGCGGACGCTTTTTGAAACCCGGATCGGAGAATGTAAACTCTTTTGTGACGATTGCTGAAATAATTCACGGACAGCCCGATAGAGGGACCATGGCATCTGTTCGTATCTCACATTAACGGAGGCGTCACGAAAAACCTCTAACTGATGATTGTTGGAAATAATTTACAAATGATCCTGATATTTTGAAAGAAAGTCGCCATTGGATGTGATTATACCTGGATAAATACTAAAGGTCAATTCTGAATAGATTCGTCAACATAGAAGAGGACACCCTGACCAAATAGAACACCGGGATGTCTGACCCATGAAGATCTGGCGCAATAATCATTTCCCTGCCCCCGTCCTGAAGACGACCCGCTAGAGACCCGCAAATAAGGTGTCCATAGGGTCGAAACGTCGACAGACTCTCATAAAGGACCAGTTAACCGTGTCCAACACACCACAGCTAATTAATATAGCGTGTTGGATTGGAGTAACAGCAAAACAAGAATCGGCTTTCCTAATCTTTTTTCTTCCCTCCAATATCCCTTTATTCACATGTAAATAGATCACTAATTGTTATGTCACTGTCACATTTTTTCACACTATATCACTTTGTTCACTGATTTGAATTGTTGCGCCGTATTTTGTAATTTTAATGCATATATCAAGGTGTCAGTCAAAGTGAACAAACAAAATCATGAATGAAAAAGTAATTCAATAATTAAAAATCATACTGACACTTTCCTGTGTTTGGATTTGCACTTTAATGACCTAATTGAGGTAGCATAATAAGTAATAAAGTTATGTTTTGATTACAGTTGAAGATATATACAAAATTTAAAGCAATTGTTTTCATATCAGACAGAACCACTGTTGAAACCATTATTGTATTGCCCAGGTTCTTGGGGATACTGGGTTACCCCATAAGAAGTTTTCTTGCTTCAGTTTTCGCCGGTTCTGGTAGCATGTCGACGTAGGGGGAGATATCTACCACATTTGCCTGTCGTATCTCCCTAATATCGCTAGGGAGTTCGCAGCTCTTACAGTGGTTGCTGCCATCGTGGAGATCTTCTTCCCGATGGAGTCTAAACGCCTGCTATCTCTATCAGGTGGAGCCGAAATAGGTGAAGAGGGGTTCCTGGCCTGTGCTTGCGCCGTTTGAGCAATGACCGAATCAGCCTTAGGTTGCCCTATTAGGCATGCAGGAGAATTGTCCGGTGCCTTGTACTTTTTGTCTAAGCGGGGCAATTCAGCCGGAAGGGTGTAACCATAATCTTTAAACCCTCGTTCCATATGAAGTCAATGATGGGAATCGTTTGGACTTGCCTTCGCGGCTGATAGTTAAAATCATTAAAAAAAGCACTCTTCTTTCTTTGTTTCCATCGGGATTAGGAATCTTTTAGTCGCTCTTCCCATTAGGAGATGGAAACCTCTGATGTCTACTGGAAGTGAATTAGCCGCAGCTGGAGCCGAAGGTGACGGTGTCTGAATTTGGTAGCCATCCCACTCCGACAGACTAGATTGGTCATCCACCTCTCCTTCCTCTCTATCCTCATCCGTGGTGTTCACTTCCTGAGATTGATGAGATGGCGCTGGAGAAGGTGGTCTTGGAGATATGAACGTGAATGTAGAGGCCTGAGGCATCGGAGTGGATGGGAGAGATGCTGCCGACTGATGGAGGAAAACGACTATAGTAATCGTCTAACATGTATTGTAAATTATTAAGAAGGGCCAAAGGCATTTGTGTTGAGGGCACCGTGGTAGGAGCTTGACAGATTCAGAGAACTGTTCCTCCTCTGGATTTTCCTTTTGATATTTAATAAGTAATTCAGATGGACTAATAGCAGTGCGGAATCTGTTGTCTACATTGATTGCTCTTCATCTTCATCTGTATCCAACAATTGGTCAGGCAACTTAAGTGATGATAGAGTTTGTAATGATGAACCACGTCTCTCAAGCAGAGAAGGTGATAAAATCGGTTGGGCAAAAGAGGTTGTAGATGGTGTAGAAGACCATACTTGTAGTGCTGTACACGTCAATAAACTTGGCGTCGAGGGTTTTGTTGTCGACGGTGCAGTCGACAGATGGTGTTGACGAGACAGTCAACTTAAGTGCTGGTGTCATCTTCGTCGACAATGATTTCGGCGACGAGGCAGTCTTAGTCAACGATGAAGCTGTCTATGAATAGGCAGTCTTCGTCGATGATGAAGCTGTAGAGGACGAGGCAGTCTTAGTCAACGGTGGGATGTTCGATGTCGAGGCAGTCTTCGTCGACGTCGAGGCATTACTAGTCGACGGTGGGCCAGTCTTCGTAGCACTCGACGGAATCTTACTTCCTTTAATAAGGGACGATGGAGCGTTGACGATGGAGGGCATTACCTTCGTCGACGAGATAGGTCTTACCACCACAGAGACCAGCGTCGACGGCTAAGAAGCGGACAACATCATCATCTTAGGCGATAAAAAGTTGGCGGTCGACGTTGAAGTGCTGTCGATGATAGACAACGATGGAACCGACGACGACTAACGGCGTAGACTTCTTCTGAGGAAAATTCTTCTTAGGAAGCCTCTTGGATGCCAACGACTTTCCAGTCCTTTTAGGGGGCGATACCTATGACGTTTTAGAAGGTGGAGAAGCCTTTTTTCTAGAAGGCAAGCTAGAGCCCTTGGAGGGCTGAGTTTTTCTCAACACCTTAGCCCCAGTGGAAGATGATCTTCCTCAGCCATCCTTTTTCTTGAGGATACAGATGAACCTGAAGCAACACTTCCCACTTCAGAAAGGGAGTTGTCCTGGTCTTTAATCTTCTGTAGCCACAGAAGAAGGCGTCCTTCCCTGTCCCTGGGGGTCTTTTGAGGGAAGGTCCTACAGATTTTACACTTTCTCACCTCATAATCAGGATAAAGGCAGTAGATGCACTTTTTGTGGGGATCTTCTTTAAAAAGCCGAGGCTTTCCACAGGATTCACAAGGCCTGAAGAGAGATTTTTCATAAGACATCTTGGATGAAGAAATTCAGTCAGAAAAGTGAAGTACTGAGCAGCGCTCAGAGAGACTCCCTTCACACGAGGTGCGGTAGGAAATCTGAGAGCCTGAGCCTCCGGGGAGAACATTCTGGTGGGTGCTGTCGCCTGATTGGCTGCAGTTTGGTCTATAAAAAATGTCTAGGATGGTCATGAGTGTGGAAGTTTTTACTCTTGTAGCTTAGGGCTACTTTACTTCCTGGTTTGTTATTACCAAGGTTTTTGGGTATTATGTGCATATTATTGCTTTTTATGTACCGTGGGACTCCCCCTCCAACGACGGGGTATGATTCAGGCATGTGAATCTATGAAAGACACCCCAATAATAAAGAGGTGCTGTCTAGGCGCAGATCCGGAAGGCTTTATCTGTGCTTTCAGTGCCAAGCCAGAGGGCGAGGCATTCAAAGCAGAGTCTCAGTGCCTACCATGGCCGGATGACAGTGGTGGCCCAGAAGCCATTTATTTCAAAGAAGTAGGTTTTTGTCTGGGAAAACTGGTTTGGGTATTCACGTCATCATGACCAGCCGTAAAATCATGGAACTCCAGATCGATTTGAAGTTCAGAGTCTTTCTTCAAATGACAAGGCCTCTTCTTCGGCAGCTTATTCATCCATGTTTTCTTGTTGTTTGATATCTTTTTGGCCAAAGATATCAGGGGGTTTTTCAGTTTCTGAATTTCTCTACGTCAGGCCAGACGGTCCCGCAAAGGTCTTTTTAAGACCAAAAAGACAGCAGTCGCACTCTTCTTTGTGCTCTGAAAATGAGCACAAATTGCAAAACTGAAGCAGCACAGAAGGCGGAAGTGAAACAAAGGGTGGAAGTCTGTTCCATCAGCTTCTGTTGATGGAGTTGGTATGCAGTAGAAGGTAACCTGGATGACTAGGCCCGAAGGCCGCAGGTGGGGTATTCAGACCAGATGAGTGAATTCTTCTGAATTTTGATTTGTGATGGATAGAAAACCTGTTCGAAACAATAACGACTAGGGCAGAATGGATTGCGCACCCAAAGGATCCCAAAGAATAGTCTCAAACTAAAGCAGCGAAATAAGTGTCCAAAACCAATGGCGGAAAACAAACAATCTACCAATGGAGTCTATGACCATGTGCACTATTACCAAGAGGAGTCGTCACCTTACCTTGTGACTCTTAAGACTTCTTCAGGGGAAAAAAATACTTGCAGACATCCGGACCCAACACTGGATAACAGGAGTATGCAAAGCATGGGTATCTACAGCACACGTCTTAAACACTATTATTGTAACTATGATGGATACAGGAGATAGTCCTTAATACCTCTTGAAGACCAGATGTGCAAGGAAAGATAAGGCAGGTCATAAAAAAATATTGGTTATCAATACACAAGTCTCATAGCCCCACTTGATGAATCGAAGGTTGCAATCACAATCTGCAATATGAGTAGATTTGAAAATGCTAAGGTTTCTTAAAAGTATAAGTATCACAATTATAGTCCTGAAAAAAAAGACAGGATTTGAGTCAATAATCTGTATGTTTAACCTTATGGCATGAAAGGTGTGTAATTTCACAGCAGAAAAGAGAAAAAAAGACTATGCAGACATTTACCAAAAGGAATACAGTGCATACGAGGCTGCATTAAAACATGAACACAAAAATGTCTATTACCCTCACTCTTCAAAAAACAAAGGAAGCAGAAGAGATATGGTTTGGCTGTTTGTAAAAAGAATGGCTGAATAAGGACAGTAACAGATGCAACCAGAGTATATGCAAAGGGCTGCCAAATTACAATAAATAGCAGCTAAGGAGGGAGGCTCCCAAGTGTGAAACAATATGCTGCATAGGTTAGGCATAGTGTGCTCAGTATTAACGTAAAACAATAATAAAACAAAGGCTCAATGTATGAGACCCAAGAATTCCACACAACCAAACTGAGACGAAGGGACGACAGTTCAAGAGGTAAAGCTTGTGCAGATTAAATGTACTGCTGCGTTAGCATTTATAAAGAAAAGGACAGGTTTCAAATTTGAAGATTCAATTGAAGGCTGTGAATAAAAAAGGTCTGGGAATGCACTGAAGATTGCAAATCAGATGTGAGAGGAACTGTCCATTGTAAGTGAGGAGTTTAATTATGAGAGTGAATTAAACAATCTTTAACAGTCCGAAATTTGCCAATAAAAGTCTAGGGATTGTGATCTCTGAAAAAGAATTGGCTGTACCCCGGCCCAAATATACCTTACGTTTTACAACACCCTCCAACAGAGGACACCTACCTCTCTCCTCTCGTCGGAAATCATCCCTGGGGGATTCAGTCCACCTGTCCCTGTCGTCACGCCGCTCTGATCGATCACCATAGCGGTCTCCACCGCCCCTGAAATCATCCCTCTTCTCATAGTCCTGCCGGTAGCCAGTGCCAAAGGCTCTCCGACTGCCCCGGGAGTCGTCAAATCCTCCCCCGCCTGAGAACAACAACAGACATCAGGGTTCCACAGCCTGTGATTGGCTCACAGCATTGCATCATACACCAAAGGATATGTCAAGAGGACAGCCACATGCAGATCGGCAAACGGAGCCATATGAGATTGGCAAGGGTTATGCCAGGGACAATTACCAGAAAATAAAAGCACACAATTCAAAGCAGATATAGACAATTTACTACCACCACCCCAATTCTGCAATACCTATGTAATTCAGAAATACTCTGCAATTATTATACATGCTGTATACTGCCTAGAATAAATAGCATCACCTCACTTACAAAGACATACCCTCCAAACAGCAGTGCTCTGAATCTTCAAAACAAGTCAAGGGGAAATGCTTCATCAGTATACATTATAAAAAGCAAACTAAAGAACCTCTGGTGCCTCTAGCCCATACACCCCTGATCCGGAGAGGCAGAACATAGACTTCAGAAACCACTATAAACTCTGCAAAGCCTGGCACATAGATCAATATACCGCCCACCCATGTCACAAGAACCAATCACATTCCAGCACCAAAATAGGTCTCTTCTGAAGACCTCAATTACAATACAGCTACTGCTTAATATTTACCATCTTTTTATAGTTAAACAAGTATTTTTTTGGAATCGGTCAAAAATTTGATAGCAAAGCCAAGAGAAACAATGAACCTGTACACCTACCCAAGTCCAGTTCTAGATTAGTGGTGACAAAACATGATGGATAATCTGCAATACAATTATGAAGAAATACTAGCAGTAAGATACTCCTCCATATTCTGCTCTGAAACCACAACACCAAGCTATGCTAATTGAACAGTACATTCTGACTGCTTAGAGTGCAATGGATTGGAGAGAGATGGAGTGGAAAGGAGGGATTGAGTCAGGAATTGTATTTGGCCGTATGAGGGTCATGGACACGGATTACCATGGTCACGTTTCAAGGCCCTGAATGGATCCCAGTGTAGCAAGAATAAAGCACACACAAAGGGCCTATAAGTCAGTCATTCAAATGCACTCGCCCCATCCAAAGGGCACGTACATTATAGTTAAGGAGACAAAAAAAAAACTTGTAAAATAAACAGACCTCATTGAAGGAATCTAATTCCCAGAAGATAAAAAGGTTAAAGCTTGCAAAGACAGAAATACAAGCACTCCGTAAAAGAGAAAGAAAAGTACAGACTAAAAACCAGGGTCCAAAAATATACTTATGTGGTCTCTACACTAGTGCTAGACTTCAAATACTACTCTGTGGTTAAAAAAACGAAGTATTGGTGCATGAGCCCTGTACCCCTACAGTGTCTAAGTCCATCCTTAGACATTGTAAGTGCAGTGCTGCCATGAAGAGTAAATGGTGATGGGAGTTTGTCATTACAAACTCCAAAGCACTATAATGGCTGCACTGAAAGCTGAGAAGTTTGGCACCAAACTTCTCAGCACATTAAACCCACACGTGGGATTTAATGAAAAATGCACGCAGAGGGTATCTTAGATATGGCCCTTGAAAAACGACCTACCACTAGTGTCCAGGCTGAGTGGCTGCTTTCAGCTGCCACCACCAGACATGTTTCTAGACCCCTGGGTCGAGAGCCTGCTGCTCTCGGGGGCCTGAAACAATGCACATCCTGGGTAAAGGTGCCAAGCCTCCTCCCCCAGGACGGGCAGGGTCCACGAAGGGGAAGCTTCGAAGGCTTACCGACTTTGTGAGCTTCCCCGGGCCACTTGCTGCTTTCAGCAACAGGTTCCCACTGCTTCTGACCACCACTTCGGGCGGGAGAACCGGCGGGAAGAACAGGTGAGGAAGAGGAATGTGCCCATCTTTGCCAACTCCACCCCTCAGGTGGGGAGGTTAGGTGAAGCACAACTCTCAGTCCCCGTCATCTTGCAGATGGGTGTGACCCGCGAACCAGGGAAAGGCTTATGCCCCTTCCACTGGAGGGTGCCATAATCGGGGGTGTTCCCACCCCAGGGAAGGGACCCACTGGTCCCAACCTTTTAACTACCTGTAACGCCCCTAAATCTAGCATGGAGGGGCACCCCTGAACATTGCTTCCTCAGACAAGTACCTGCAAGGCCTGTCCCCACCTTGAACCTGCTCCAGCGAAATCCCCAAGTTTCCTGCAGCCAGCAACCTCCACATACCCGGAGTACCTGCCTGCCTTTAAACACAAAGACTGTCTCCTGTGAACACCGGATTTGTTCAAACAGATTCCATTTCCGCAAGGCTCTGCAGGTCTACACCACTCTGCACTAGACGCCCACAGCCAGAGTTAGAGTGGCCCAACACTAAGAGGAGGTCCCCCCGACTATTCTGACCGTGATCTGGCGACCCCTGATCTGCCTCAAGTCTCCAGCCGATGCCTGCAGCCTCAAACTGGAAGGTCCCCCCCAACCGCGACCAGGAGCTAGTAAGAAGATCTGACCCTAAAAGGCACCCATGCACCCTGATGCACCACGGCCTTGGATGGACCAACCGACAGTGCCTAACCAATCCCCCAGATCCCAACTTACCTCTCTGAGTAGTGGTCGCACCCAGAAAACCTTCCCCGAGCCTGCTGTGCTTTTGAAAACCAGAGACTCCCCACTGAAAGCTACCGGGTTTTCGATGCCAAAACAGCACTCTGCACCTGGCCGCCCCAGTGCCGCTTAGGGTGCAACTTTTGTGCTGGCCTAAACCCCCATTTGCCTTGAGCTTCAGTCCAGGAGCTTTGCTCCCACAACCCAGTGACCTGCTCGTCAGCACCCCCACTGGATAACATTGGGCCTCAGCACTCTGCAGCCAGCCTACCTAGTGCCGCTGAGGGTGTAACAAGAGTGCATCCTTGACCCTGGGGGACCCAGGAGTCTAACCCCAGAACACCAACTCCCACAACAATTTACTTGTCTTTAAACCGATAACACTATTTATTTTCCTCCATAGGATAACATTGACTGTTTTTCTATGAAAAGTTTCGAAGTGTGGAGTTGGAAAACCTTAAGAAATTCTTTAAAATTGTACTAACAAAAACTATTTTACTTAACTGTTTACATGAAATGTCCCAGTGTAAGATCCAGGTATCTACTGGTCATTTTACTAAAACGCCTATTCAAAGTATACGTACTGTACTGTATTTACAAAGCATTGCATTTCTCAGTAACAATATTGTAAGTTAAAACAAAGTGCATATACAATTACAATCAAAACTGTATTACAACTGTATATTTACTGCAAAGTATTTATCACTTACCTGTGCCTCGCTTGCTTGGTTCTAGGAAATAAATTAACTAAAGGATAATATTACTTACACAGTAAGCATCTGTTTTTAGCATGTAGAGCTGTAGAGCCACATGCTGTGCATAGCTCGCCATCTAGTGTTGGGTCTGGATGTTTACACTTGTTTTTCTTCGAAGAAGTCTTTCCAGTCACGAGGAAGGAGACTCCTCATTTCGGTGATAGTGTGCATGGGCATCGACTCCATTGTTCGCCGCAGAAGGTGAGAATGGAGTATTAGTAGTAAAGAATAGAGATGTCCATGCGTATGTATGTAAACTAAATAGAGAGCTGCAGCAGCTATAGGTATCCGGGGAGGTGGGTGGGCGCATGTGGCTCTACATGCTAAGAACAGATGCTTACTGGGTAACATTATCCATTCGTGGCATGTGAACTGCAGATCACATGCTGTGCATATATTACATAGCAGTATCCTCCCAAAGCTTTGGATAACCTGTAGCTGTGGGAGCGGTCTGAAATAGTGTTTTAAGTACGGCTTTACCCACATTGGCTTGTTGTCTTGCTGACACATCTACACAATGTTTAGTGAATGTGTGAGGTGTAGACCATGTTGCAGCTGTGCAAATGTCAGCAATGGGAAGATTTCCTAAAAAACCATAGTGGCCCCTAGCTTACGAGTGGAATGTGCCCTAGGAGATAAGGTTAGAGTTCTTTGCTATTGCATAGCAGGTTTGAATGCATTTAACAATCCACCTTGCAATGCCTGATTTTGAGATAGGATTGCATTTGTGTGGTGGCACAAAAGCAAAAAAGTTGTTTGGTTTTACAAAAAGATTGTGCTTTCAATGTAGTACAAGAAAGAATGCTTTTCTAACCTCGAAGGCGTGTAGAGCTCTTTCTGCAACTGTATCTAGTTGAGGAAAGAATACGGGTAATTCTACAGACTGATTTATGTGAAATGCAGATATGGCCTTAGGCAAAAATTTAGGATTAGTACGAAGAGCCACTTTGTCTTGGTGTAGCTTCGTAAAAAGGTTCTTGTAGGAGTAATGCATGTAATTCACTCACTCTCAATGATGTGATCGCAATGAGGAAAACTGTTTCCAAGATGCACTGTAGTTTGCATTTGTGCATGGGTTCAAAAGGTGGGCCCATTAACCTTGAAAGGACTATATTAATATTCCACAGTGGAGCTGGTGGAAGTTTTGGTGGTATGACTCTTTAGTCCTTCCATGAAAGCTTTGATCACAGGTACTCCAAACAACAACACATGCTGTCTATTTTGGAGATATGCAACCATTGCTGCTAGGTGTAGTCTAACTGAGGTATAAGCAAACACAAATTAATGCAAATGTAACGAAAAGCATATGATGTTTTGTATGGAAGCATCAAGAGGGTTGATGTGATTGTTACCACAGTAGATGACAAATCTCTTCCACTTAAATACATAGCAGGCCCTTGTGGTATGACTTCTAGCTTCCTCAATGATATTCATACAATCAGGTGCGAGTACCCACATTTTAAGATTTCAGGAGCCAGATCGTGAGGTTCAGTTGTTTGGGATCTGGGTGTCTGATTTCTCCATGGCTCTGTGTGAGGAGACTGGAGGTTAAATGCAGCTTTTGGTGCGGAACCAGGGATAGCTCCAACAGGGTTGTGAACCAAGATTGCCGTGCCCATGTGGGAGCTACTAGGATTAGTGTGAGAGATGTTTGCCTTAGCTTCTGAACCACTAATGGAATGAGTGGGAGAGGCGGAAAAGCATAGGCAAATATCCTAGACCAGTTCATCCATAGTGCATTGCCCTTGGATTGTGGGTGTGAGTACCTGGATGTGAAGCTTTGCATTTTGGTATGTGGCGAACAGGTCAATGTGAGGGACTCCCCAACGTCGAAAGTATGGAAGGAGAACCTGAGGGTGGAGTTCCCATTCGTGTATTTGCGGTCTTTGCCTGCTGACATCTGCAATCTGGTTGTTGACTCCTGGGAGGTGTTCTGATAGGAGATAAAGTTTGTGGTGAATGGCCCAACCCTAAATGTCTTGGGCTAAGGGAGACAGAGTGTGTAAACCAAACGTCAAACCCCCACCCCCCTGTTTTTGCATGTAATACATAGCTGTCATGTCTGTTCGAATTAGGACAGCTTTGCCCTCTAGGTGTGGAGTTTCCTTTGTAGTGGGCCTTGGGTGTTGATGCCGAGGTGCGTGCGCAAATACTTAACTCACACCGCCTCCAAGTTTAGCCTTGCTGTTTGCGCCACGTTACCTAGAGGGTGAGCAGGGGTTATCTTGGCGTGTAACTCCCTTGCCCTGACTTGGGAGTGGTGGTCTCTGACTGACTTTGGCGCAAGCCCTGGCCAGCCAGGGATCCCATTTCTAACAGTGAAGATGACAATTAGTAATACAAAATGCACATGCATCCTTTGTGATGATTTATTCCAATTCCGCAAAATTGAAGCAGTCACCCACTGGTTTTCAGATCGTAAAATAATCTCGTCAGTCTCCCTCCCTCATATTTGTTATCACAGTCTGGAAAGGCTAGATCACAGGATGAAAATGCAATCCAGCCTAAATTAGTTTTAAAACTTTCATAGATAGGTTTTCAGATGGAATACATTCCATTTTAAGTTGCCCAGCTTAACCTTAACTCCTTTACCTCGATCATCCCTACGATCTCTATCATCATAGCGATCCCGTGGTGCTCTGTCAAACCCTTCTCGACGTGGACCATCTCGAAATCGATCAGACTCATACCGGTCACTTTTATACCCTGGAGAATGGGAAGAAAACAAAAAGTAAAAACAAGGTGACCAAAACCATGCAGTTAAGTCACAGGCATATCTTTTCCTAAAGGAAAATACTTAATCATAAGCGGTCTACCACATTTACCCCATAGGTAAGAGGTGCAACAGATGGTGACTTGCCAGGTAGGCATGTGGCTGTAGGAGTGAAGGATGAAGGAGCCAAAGCATTGGCATAGGAGAAAAATTCAAAACACAGGAAAACATACAAAACAGTGTGCGCAGAGGAAGCATATAGAAAAGAAACTGGTACACCGAAACAGGCCAGAAAGGTCCAGAATTACTAAACCATCCATTTTAAACTCTGCACCTGCATTTGTGTAGTAAGACTGGACACAAAGTGTGTTCAGGACCTCCATGGAAACGGTCTAATCTGGATTAGTTTAAGATACTGTGGTATCAGCATCAACTCAAGCCTGTGTGCTTCTCATATGCTGATGCACCAGTTTACTTCCTCAGTAGATCATGGCATACACTACAGACGCACACCAAAAAAATTAAATCTATACTCTTTGCTGCAGAACCAATTACTCGGATTCTGAAATAAAAAAGGCCTGTTTGGTCCTTTGTCATGTGTTCTTGCATGCAGGTCACTTCTGCTCACTAGATTGCAGTGACAATAGCATGATAGCTAAAACTGGCATTAAGCTCCATAACACCAACACCATGTGTGATGCAATTGGTTTACTTTCTGATGAAAGAAACAATAGGAAGCATTTTTAAAGATGACATCATTTCAGCCCACTTAGTCAAGTAAGGATTAGCGCTTTAGCCTCTTAAAAGGTGTGTGGGCATATGACACGGACACCTGGACAAAAGAGAAGTCTGTAATTGAAACAGGAGATGAATGATCCCATACAAGGTTTATACATGTGTGGTGAAAGGTAACTACCATTCCAGAGATGGATGTGACACTCCAGTGATGGATGCACTAAACTTGTTCTGAGCAGAAATGCCTTATAAAGACACAAAGAAATAAGTGCTCAACTGAGTCTGTAAATATTTGGACAAGGGCACAAGCTCACATTCCTACACCGGACTGTGTATGGGCGCAGTGTTTCACTGTACTATGTGTTTTGCTCCTAATGATTTTTTATAATTGTGCATATCAGATTTAGAGCATGCATAACCAGGATGCAGTTTTTCACCTTTACTATGGATTATAGAGCGAAACCTTAGCTGAAGTCTGAACACACTCTACAATACTGCGACCTTGTGGTCTCCACATTCCATTTCACAGGTGAGATGCTTTCAGCAGAAGGCTTTTCTTTCCCTAAACTTACGGTCTCCAAAGCCATCATCGCTTCTTCGTGGAGGATCGTCCGGAGTATCGGAAGTCGGTCGCGCCCTCCAATCTGAGGAGTCCGTCTTATCAGAATCACGATTCCGGTCTCGGTCCCTGCCTCCAAAAGAGCCATCTCTATCTGCAACAGAAATGGAAAATAATCGGTGTGTGATTTGAGGAGATAAGTGACGTTTAGAGAAATATATAGGAGGAAAGCACAAGTTACTACTTGTGTAACGATATATCTGTAAGAGACATTAGTTAGTGATAGATTCCTTACCTTAGAATAATCCCCAGGCGTCAGACTGGATCTGGAAAGTTTTGCTTAGCAGTACCCCTGCGCGTCGGTAGGTGGCGTAGTGTGGCTCCGGGTCCGTCACTGGCATTGTAAGCGCCGAGATGACGTCACAGACTACTTGCAGACGTCAGCTCTGTACACGACTTTCCGTGCCGAAACGCAGAGCCATGCAAGATACTGACCAGTGGTTCATAAAACTAGGGCCCTAACAGGGAATGACCTTAACTCTAGTAATCAGTTCGCAGAACGGGGAGGATGGGTTGGGCGGTAAGGAATCTATCACTAACTTACAGATCTATCGTTACACAAGTAGTAACTTGTGCATCTGAAAGACTGTTTGTGATAGATTCCTTACCTTAGAATACATACCCCAACAATAACAACCCCGGTGGTGGGTCTGCAAACAGGATTACACCAGAAAGTAACAGAGCACAGAACGGCCAAAGAAGCCGTATCTCCTGACCAGACTATCAAGGCAGTAGCGTTTGGTAAACGTGCGCAGCGAGGCCCACGTAGCTGCCTGACAAATGTCCTGCAGCGGAATGCTGCATCCCAAGGCAGTAGTGACTGCAGTTGCTCTGGTCAAATGACCATGCAACCCCACAGGAGGCTCCTTCATGGCCAAGGAGTAACATGCTTTGATGCACAGAAGGGCCCACCGGGAAATGGTCTGTTTGTGCACAGCCTGACCTTTTTTGGCACCCACGTAGCCAAAAAAGAGCTGATCATCCACCCGGAACTGTTGTGTACGCTGCAGATAGAAAACAAGCGCATGTTTTGGGACCAGACGGTGAAGCCTCTCCTCCCTGGAAGGATGCGGAAAGAATGTGGGCAAAGTGATGGTCTGCCCGATGTGGAAGAGCGTGACAACCTTTGGCAAGAAAGAAGGACGGGTCCTTAAAACCACCTTGTCCGGATGAACAGAAAGGAAAGTAGGTTTAGAAGAAAGAGCCTGGAGCTCACTCTCTTCTGGTAGAGGTCATAGCTACCAGGAAAGCAGTCTTCAGAGTAAGAAGACGTAAAGGACAGTTATGAAGAGGCTCAAAGGGAGCGCACATCAGAAAAGTCAAGACAAGATTGAAGTCCCATTGAGGCATTATGAAAGGCACGGGAGGAAATGTGTGTAATGCTTTTGAGAAAGCGGTTAACAACCGGGGACTTAAAAAGAGACGGCTGATCAAGAAGCCTCAGGAAGGCAGAAATGGCAGAAAGACCGTGCCCAGAGCAGAGCTGGGCCAAAGATAGGAGAAACAGAAGAACCTCAGAAAGAGGGGCCGAAAGGAGATCCACAGCCTTCGCTGTGCACCACGTCACAAATTTGTTCTATCAGCAGGCTTACATCGTTTTAGTGGAGGGACGCCTGCCTGCCAGAATGACATTACAGACTTCGGGAGGAAGGTCGAAAGCAGTCAACTGTCCCCGCTCCATCTAACGCATGAAGGTGGAGGCTGGACAGGTTCGGGTGGAGTACCGTCCCCTGCTGCTGCGACAGAAGATCCTCCCGAAGAGGCAGACTGATCGGGGGGTCGATGCTCATAGTGAGTAGCTCAGGATACCATACTCTTAGAGCCCAGTCCGGAACCTCAAGAATAACCTGGGCCAGGTCGCACCTGATCATCTTCAGCATTCTTGGCAGAAGTGGTATAGGTGGAAAGGTGTACAGTAGACCGCAGCTCCACTCGAGATGAAGTCTCTGAGCGAGTGCCGTCTTGGAAATTTCAACGCGTAGAACTGATAACATTGCGTGTTCTCTTCGGTGGCGAATAGATCTAACGAATAGTTTACCTGTGGGTGTAGTTTTGCCGCTAGAAGATCTTTCTGGATTCACTATGCTGTGCATTATTCCGCGGTCTAGTGGTTGGGTCCGGAATCGTAGCCTTTTCTTTGTGTTTTTTTTTTTCGTAGCCCAGGTGGGCGTCTACTTCCCACCTTTTGGTGTCCTTCCGTGACGTCGGCATGCTACCATCATCGGATTCTTTTTTTCTCCTTTTGTGTTTTTGCGAATCCTTGGCAATGTTCAAGTAAGTTTTTTAATCCGCTTTGTCGTTCAAGTTATCTGTTTGTGTTGACCTGGTCTTCTACCACCTGATTCTCCAGCCTCATCTTTCTGGCAGAGGTGGGTGGGTTCGCTAGTGAATCCAGAAAGATCTTCAAGCTGCAAAACTACACCGACAGGTAAGAAACTATTCGTTTTGCAGCGTGAAGCTTTCTGGATTCACTATGCTGTGCATAGACTTTGTAGCGGTTTGTTATTTTTGTGGCGGCTGGGTGGAAGAGGAGCGTTGGCTGTTGAATATATGTTGAAGCACTTTGTCCTACTTGTGCTTCCTTGTTCATTTGTATATCCACACAGTAGTGCTTAGTGAACGTGTGCACAGAGGCCCATGTTGCCGCCAGGCAAATGTCTTGAATGGGTGTGTTAGCCAGGAAGGCTATCGTTACTCCCTTTTTCCTAGTTGACTGGGCATGCGCCCCCTCCGCTAGCTCTTGGTCTACTTGTTTGAGGCAGAATTGAATAGTTTGTGCGATCCATCGTGCAATGGTCCCCTTTGTTACTGGTCTACCCAGGAAGCTGCTTGCAAATGAGACAAAGAACTGTTTCGTCTTCCTCTGTTCCTTTCTTCTTTCTATGTAGTGCATTACTGCCCTTCTAGCGTCCAGAGTGTGGAGTGCCCTCTCTGCGCTTGTGGTTGGTTTTTGAAAGAAACTTGGTATTTGAACTGTCTGGTTGATGTGAAACCTCGACACCACCTTTGGCATGAAGTGTAGGTCCGTTCTCATCACCACCCTTTCATTGTGAATTTGGATGTAGGGTTCTTGTAGCGTTAATACCTGTAGTTCGCTCACTCTGCGCAGGGAGGAGATAGCCACCAAGAAGGCGGTTTTCATAATCAGCATTTGTAGGGAAGCCTTATTAATCTGTTCAAAAGGCGCCTTCATGAGCTCTGTCAGGACTAGATTAAGGTTCCATGCTGGTAGCGGCATCCTCTTAGGAGGCGCGATCCTTTTTTCCCCTTCCATGAATCTCTTTACCATCTGTGACTTAAAGAAAAACTCTTTCCAATCTCTCCTCTTGTGTAGGCCACAATTGCTGCCAGGTGTACTCAGCGAGGATGAGCTTAGCTTTGCTTTCAGCAGGTGCATGAGGTACCTTAGCACGGTTGACTCCCTCGTCATCTTTCTTTGTAGCTTCTTGCTGCACCATTCTGTGAACCTTCTCGCCAAATAGCACCTTCGCGTGCTAGGCCTCCTTGCCTCTCGCAGTACCCGCATGGTGCTCTCCAGTAATCTCAGGTGCACAAACTCTATGTCTTCAGGAGCCATGCTGCTAGGCTGAGGCTCTCTGGTTCTGGGTGTAGTACCTCTCCGTTTTGCATGGACAGTAGATCTTTTCTTCTCCCAAACTTGTGGGGTGCACCTTGTGCCATTTCCATTATCTGTGAGTACTATGTCTGCCTGGCCCATTGTGGTGCCACCAGGATCAGAGTCATGTTGCTGGTCCTGCACTTGTCGAGTACCCTGTGTATCAGGGGTATCGGGGGGGGGGGGGGAAACGTAAGCAAATGACCTCGGCAAGCTTATCCATAGGGCATTACCCAGGGAACCTTCCCCTGGTTTCCTGGAGGCGAAGCTTTGGCATTTTGCATTCTAGCATGTTGCAAATAGGTCTACAGTCTGTGTTCCCCACCTTCTGAAAAGCCTTAGCGTTTCCTGTGCATTGAGCTCCCACTTGTGGGACGCAGATGTCTGTATGCTGAGCCAGTCTGCCTCCACATTGTCTTTCCCTGGTAGGTGTATGGCTAGCAGGTCTATCTTTAGTGGGATGGCCCATCTCCATATCTCCTGCGCTAGGTTCGATAGAGGCAGAGATCGCGTTCCTCCCTGCTTGTTGATGTAAAACATAGTCGTCGTGTTGTCTGGATCAACACACTCTGGCTGTACAATTTTTTCTGGAAGGCTTTCAGGGCGAGGAACAGGGTCTTCAGTTCCAGGTAGTTGAATCGTTTGACTGTATCCACTGGAGTCCACAAACCCCTCACCCTGAGCTTGCTCATGTGCGCCCCCCCCCCATCCCTTCTGGGATGAGTCTGTGGTGATGGTCACCGTTGGGGTCGGAGGTGTTAGAGGCTTTCCCTTTGTTAAGTTCTTCATGTTCTACCACGACATCTCCTGCGTGCGTTACAACCACTAGATCTTCCCAACTACCTGTAGCTTGTGACCATTGTTCTTTCAGCCATTCTTGGAAGGGTCTCATGTGGAAGCGTAAATTTGGTACTAGATGTATGCATGAGGCCATCATGCCCATGACCTAGCTCGCTGTCCTCACTGTCAGAGCTCGCTCCTTCTGGTAGAGGCGCGTCTCCTTCAGTAGCGCCTGTGTCCTCTTGTCGCTGGGGAAAACCTTGCTCTGTATGGTGTTTGAGCGCCTAGGAGGACCTTCACTTGCTCTGGTTCCATAGAGGATTTCCCCCAGTGAATGGAGAATCCCAGATCCATCAATGTCCTTGTCACGCGCTGGGCATGTTCTTTGCATGTCCTGTGTGAATTTGCCTTTTAGCCAGTCGTCCAAGTAAGGGTATACATGGATCCCTTCCCTTCTCAGGTGCGCCGCCACTGCTGCGAGGCACTTGAAGACCCTTGGTGCAGATTTTAGTCCGAACGCTAGGGCTGTGAACTGGTAGTGATGTTTGTTGATGGTAAATCTGAGCAGATGTTTGTGCCGCCTGTTCATCAGGATGTGCAGGTAGGCGTCCTTGAGGTCTATAGTGCTCATGAAATCTCCGTCCCCTGCCCGGGGAATGACCTCCTGTAGAGACATAATTTTGAACTTTTGTGTTTTTATGTATTTGTTCAGGAACCGGAGGTCCAGGATGGGTCTTATGGTTTCGTCCACCTTTGGTACCAGGAAGTAGGTGGAGTACACTCCCATGTTTCTTTCCCGGTATGGTACTGGTTCGATGGCCTCCTTTTGGAGCAGTTCCTCCGCTTCCCTTTGAAGCAGCTCCAGTCCTTTTCTTGACTGCGCTCTCTTTTTTGGTTTTCTGTTTGGCGGTGTCCTTTCCAGTTCTATACAGTATCCGAACTGTATGATGTTCAGTATCCACTTGTCCGTTATCTTCTTCCATTCTCCGAAGAAGTGACTTAGCCTGCCTCCTACTGGTGTTCCATGGTATTTGGTCCATGTAACCCTGTGTTGGTCCTTTTGTGCTCCACCCTGGGAGGTGTCGTGCGGGTGGGCACATACTGTGTGATGGCATCACTTAGAGGTGGCTTGATGGCCTACTCTCTTGTTCTGGCCACGTCAGTTACCTCCCGCAAAAGGAGTGGCCCCTTTGTTGGTTGTGCCTGTTTGGTTTTTGGTGTCCCTGCTGTGCCTGGTTATCTCCCTGGTTGGACTGCTGGAAGGTCTGGTGCGACGTTCCTTGCTTTTTCCCCCTCTTCCGTTCGGTCTCAGTGATGGGGTACCCCTCTTCATCCCTCTGAAATTGTAAGGCCCCCATGGACCTTGCATTGTCGTTTTCTTTTTTAAGCTGGGTGAGTTTGTCATCCACCGGCGCTCCAAACAGTGTCTCCCCATTGAATGGGGCGCTAAGAAGTTTATGCTGTACCTCTAGTTTGAAACCTGAGATCCTGAGCCAGGCTTGCCTTCTTTCAGTGATTCCCATCAGCCTGCTGGATGGGTCTGCTCCATCCAAGGCTGTTTTGAGGCAAGCGTTCGCCACATTCTTCCACTCCTCCACGAGGTGTGAGGCTCTGTGTTGGTACTCTTGTGGGAGGTGCTTCATCAGCTGCCCAATTTGGTCTAGGATTTGGTACTGGTGCCTATTAAGTAGGGCGTTTGAGTTCGCCATGCGCCAATGCATTGCTGCAGAATTTGAAAGGGGTGTTGTCCATTTCTCGCGCTCAGGGGGCACCCTGTATGCGCATTCTCCGTTGGACGTCTAAGTTCTCGAAGTTCTCCTTCGTTGTCGTCCCGGCTTCTATGAAATGAAAAGAAATTTTATTAAGCGCGACTGCTGCCCTGAGGCATCCAAGCGCTAAGAACCAGATAAGTGCCTCTCATTGTGGTCAGCCCAAGAGTTAGTCTGCTTTGTTAAATAGAAATGTCTTGAGCTGTTTGCGGAAGGTCGTCAGGTTAGGATTGGATCTTAAATAAAGAGGGAGTGAGTTCCATAACCTGGCTGCGTTGTAAGAAAAAGACCGACCCTCAGCTCTAGATCTTCTGATCCGGGGGACTGTCGCCAGGACGCCTGGGCAGAGCGGAGCAGTTTGTTCGGGTGGTAGGGAGTGATCAGAGGGTGACTAATTTCTGGGTCAGCTTTCCAGTATGCTTGATGGGAGATGCACATGGTCTTTAATTTAATTGTCTCCCTGACAGGGAGCCAGTGTAAGGTTCTTAAGCCAGGCTCCACCGGGGTTCTGCGTGGGAGCCAAAGCAAAATCCGAGCCGCACAGTTCTGCACCCGTTGAAGTCTTTGCAGGCAATATTCAGGCGCCCCTAAATAAAGGGCGTTACTGAAATAGAGACTGGATTGAATTAGTCCCTGCGTAACAGCCTGCTTAGCTTCGAAAGGTAGAAGTGGGAACATTTTCTTCATCTTCCTGATGAGTCCAAAGCAGGTCGCTGAGAGTTTAGTTACCTGGGTATTAAAGGTCAGAGTTTTATCCAACCACACTCCTAGACTTTTGATGTTCTCTAGGCATAGGAGGAGCACCCATGCTGATGGGCCATGGAAGGTCGTAGTGGGCGAGGCTGGTGAACCGAGGAGTATAAGCTCGGTTTTATCCCCATTCAGCTTGAGGTGCGACGCCGTCATCCAGCTCTTCACCTGTTCCAGACAGGTTGTTAGACTGGTTTGTGGCAGCTGGCAATTCTTTTGCGTGAGAGAGACCACCAGCTGAGTATTGTCCGCGTATGTAACAATCTTAATACCATACGGTCGGACGAGCTCAGCCAGCGGTCTCATATACGCATTGGAGAGTAGGGCTCAGTGATGAGCCCTGCGGCACCCCACAGCTCAGGGGCTTACTTGACGAGACACAGGCTCCCTCAAAGACCCGAAAAGTCCTACCACTCAAAAAGGACTTAAACCAAGAAAAAGCTTCACCTGACACCCCTACATTATAGAGACGGCGCAACAAGGTTTCATGGTTTACAGTGTCAAAAACGGCGCTTAGATCAAGGAGGATATGTTCTTCTTCGTCGTCTTCTCAGTCTTCCTGCAAAATTCGACTCTTGTGTCTTTTCCCATCCAAAACTCTGGAGCCTCTCGGGAACGATCCAGACCCAGCGGGGGAAAAATAATCTGAAGATGGCGCCCAAGGGTGGGAGCTTCCGAAGGAAGCGTGCAGACGTCTCTGAAGGACACCAAAAGGTGGGACGTAGACACCCACCTGCGCTACGGAAAAAAAAAAAAGAAAAAAAAAAGACTTCGATTCCGGACCCAACCACTAGACCGCGGAATAATGCACAGCATAGTGAATCCAGAAAGATTCACGCTGCAAAACCAAGGCTCTCCCCACTGCAGTAAGAGACCTTGCGCCACGTCAGAGTTCAGACGCTATTCGTGACCATCAAGCACCGGCGGCTGAGTTAGTCCGCCCTGGCGTTCAGAGAACCTGCCAGGTGTTGAACCACCAAGGTAATGCCTTGATGTTCCAGCCATGTCCAGAGTCACAGAGCCTTCTGACATAGGGCCCAGGACTCCACACCTCCATGTTGCAATACCACATGGCAGTGGTGTTTTCTGAACACCTGCACTACACTTCCCCAGACAGAGGGATGGAATGCCTTCAGTGCAAATCGGATCGCCCGCAGCTCCAGAAGGTTGATATGGAGCCGGGACTCCGCCGGAGACCAGAGGCCTCTGATCGCTACCTCTCCCAAGTGGCCTCCCCATTCCAGGAGGGAGGCATCCGTCACCACTGTGTTCTCCGGTTGGGGAAGTAAAGAGGGATCTGCCATGGACCCAATCGCAATTCGTGAGCCACCACAGCAGATGTGGCGCAGTACCCTCCGAAATCTGGACATGATCGGACAGGTTTTCCTGATGCTGTGCCCACTGGGACTTCAAGTCCCCCTGCAGAGCCCGCATATGCCATCTGGCATGTCGCACTAGCAGGATGCAGGAGGCCATCAGGGCCAGGAGCCGGAGCGTCATCCTGACTGAAAACCGAAATAGAGGCTGAAAGAGCAGAATCAGAGCCTGAATATCCCGGACCCGCTGCTCGGGAGGATAAACCCGAAAGAGCGCAGAATCCAGAACCACTCTGATAAAAGGAAGCTTCTGAGAGGGACTCCGGTGCGACTTTGGCACATTGATGGAGAACCCCAGCAAATGCAAGAGGTCGGCCGTAGTCTGGAGGTGGGTGACGACTGCCTGGGGCGAACCCGCATTCAACAGCCAGTCGTCGAGGTAGGTGAAGTCTGCCACCCCTAACCTGCGCAGATGAGCAGCGACCGCCGCCATCACCTTCATGAACACCCGAGGGGCACAGGTAAGGCCGAAAGGGAGCATGGCAAAATGAAAATGCTCCTGGCTTACCGTGAACCGCAGGCAGCGCCCTACAAGTCCAACGCCACCACCCAGTCCCCAGGGCCCAGGGCAGCCAGGCCCTGAGCCAGAGTCAGCATCTTGATCTTCTCCTTCCGGAGGAAGCGATTGACGTCCCGGAGGTCCAAGATGGGGCGCAGGCCCCCCCCTTGTCCTTCTTGGGGACCAGAAAGTAGTGGGAACAACCACCATGTCCTATTTCTAGCCCAGAAACACGCTCAATGGCCCCCTTGGCAGGAGGGCCGAGACTTCCTGATGGGGATGAGTCAAATGATCCCCCGACATGCAGTGGTGCCGAGGCGGCATGGCCGGAGGGGAAGACAGAAAGTGCGTAACCGTGGTAGATTATCTGCAGCACCCACTTATCAGATGTAACTTTGCACCAGTGGTGGAGCTGGTGGCGGATCCTGCCACCCACGGCGTTGGGTGCTCCCTGAAGCTTGAATTAGGAAGGCTTAGAGACTGAAGCACTAGGAGTGGAAGTAGACTGACCCACTTGCTGGTTACCAGACCCACCCCTTCGGAATCCACGGTTGCGCTGAGGCTGGTTCTGCACAGCCTTGCTGGAAGAGCTTGCCTGGGTTCCCCTTCCCTGGCCACGGAAGGAACGAAACCCCGGAGTGGCAGGGTCCTTCTTGGAAACACCCAAAGACTTGGCCGTGGCCCGAGAATCCTTAAAACACTCCAGTGCATTGTCTGCCTTATCGCCAAAGAGGCGGGAGCCATCAAAGGGCATGTCCATGAGCGAGCTCTAGACAGCAGGTGAGAACCCAGTGGAACGCAACCAGGCTTGGCAACGCCACAGTCGTAGAAATTGCCCTGCCCAACGAATCAGCGGAGTCCAAACCACACCTGATGGCAAACTTCGCCGCAGCCTAGACCTCCTCAGAACACTGAGGAAAGAGCTCAGCTACCGAATCCCACACTGCGTGGGAGTAATGGTCCAATAAGCAGGTGGTGTTAAACGACCGCAACCCCAAGCTGGCTGAGAAAAACCCCTTGCCGAATTGGTCTGTCCTTTTAGAGTCCTTATCCGGCGGAGCCATGGGAAAGGCACTCTGAGTGGTCAAGAAGGCGGGGTCACCAGGCGATGACGCCTGACGACGCCTTGTGACGTTTTGATCCACCGGCGCCCCAGAGGCCAGTCGCAAGCAAATGCCCAAGAGGACTTCGGTGAGAGCCTCATTAAAAGAGCAGCGGCTCCAACAATGTAGATGCCGTCTGGAGCAGCTCCGTAAGGAGGTTGGTTTTAAAGGCCACCGTAGGGAGGTTGAGATGGAGAGCCTCTGCAGCCCGACGCAGCACCATGGTATAGGAAGCGCCCTCCTCCATAGTAAGCACAGGAGAGGTAAACCCCGGGTCAGAAGACACATCAAGCTCGCCCGCATCTTGAAGGTAGTCCACCCAATCCTGCTCGGAGTCACATTGCTGGGGAAGGTGGTCCTCTGAGCCGTTCCAGTCCTCGTCCGGCTCCGGAGTAGAGGGAGCCAGCTGCGGCGGCAGGGAGGGAGCTGGAGCAAGCGGTGGCGGGAACTGCGCCGAAAACAGCACCGGTCGGTGCAGAGTCGGAGCCATATCCCAATGCGGATCCCAGGTCGGAACTAAATGGTCAGAACCGGGGCAGGGGTGGGATAAGCGGCGCCTGTGGCGGAGCCAAGGGCAGCGCCGGGGCGGGAGGCAAGACCGGGGCTGGAGCCAGCGGCGCTGCACCTTGTGGCGCCAGGGAAGGAGGAGCAGGCTCCTGTGGCGCTGGGGTTGTCGCCGGGCCCACAGGATCTGGACACGGGACCGCAGGGCCCGAAGGCATGCCGGCAGGAGTCGGGGGCCTAAAAAGGCGGTCCATGGCAGCAAGAAACTCTTGCATCTGTTCGGGAGTCGCCAAGGTACCCGGGTATAGCGGGTAGGCCGCGGGACTCCCCAGCTCCAGAGGAACCGCAGGGCCCCTGTCCCTCTCGTCTGCCTCCGGGGAGCGACAGGGGGACGTCTGAGAACGAACGCGCTTCTTCGACTTTTTTATGGCGTCGCTTACCAGAATCTTAAGGTGAAGATTTAGAGTCCGAGGAGCGACAGCTCCGGTCCAGCGAACGGCACCTAGACCCACAGCGGTGGTGAGAGGAGTTCCGGACCTCCAACAACTTCCGGCACCACTTCCGCAAGGCCTTCGGGCCATGGCTCGACAGTCTCGTCATGGGTGTCATGATCGGTCTCCAAGCAGTAGAGGCACACATCGTGGGGTCAGCCACAGACATGTTACGGCAGCACGACCCACAAGACTGAAAGCCGGCATCCCTACGTGTCCCAGGAGACAAGAGGGGGAGACAAAAAGTCTCAAAAAGTAGTCAAAAAATGACCGAGGTACGTGCTCAATCCAGATCTGCACTTTCGGCGTGGAAAAAGTAAGAACTGACGTCAGCGCGCATGGGTTGCCCCGAAGTAGTCTCCGTGACGTCATCTCGGCGCTCACGACGCTAGTGACGAACGCGGAGCCGCACAACACCACCTACTGACACGCAGGGGTACTGCTAAGCAAAACTTTCCGTGATCAGGTATGGCGCCTGGGGATCATTCTAAGGTAAGGAATCTATCACTAACGTGTCTCTTTCAGATATAGAGATTCCCTGCCACAGGCATGCTATGAAGTTAGCGCAAAGATCAGAACACTTGAACAAAACTCATTAGAAAATATACGAACAAAATACAACCAGGAAAGTGGGTACAGAAAATACATCTCCACCTCGAACAATTAAAATTGTGCACACTTGTAAAGAACCAGCTCTAAAATAATGACCCACCCAGATGCGAGAGCACAAGCTAAATCTTTATAGTGTCTCTGTAAAAATGTAAGCCCCTCTAGTGCATCCACATCCTCTCAGGAAATCCACCCATGACCTTGGTATCATACAGGTACTTGTAGTGGATGACAGAAAATAAAATATGATGCAGGATGGTCAGAGGAACTGTAGGTTATTTCCCCAAATGGGACTTGCCTATGGTATTTCACAGGTGGAAAAGAAGCAAAGCAAGTAATGCTTGAGACCAAATGCTTGCTAATCTATGGTATAAAGAGACAGAACATCATTAGCTTAATTGCAAAAACATTTTGCAATGGGTGTGCCATCACGATTAAAGAGGGTCTTATTTGTGCTGAACCAGACCAGAGAAAGGTAGGTACCTAGATTTGTGATTCAAGCAGCTTCTTCATTAAGCACTCATGTCTGTCCTCTGCCGAGTCTACCCACCACGTTTGGATTTTCTTACTACATTGATAAGGCTGTGACAGTAACAACCTCAATGGAGAGTCCCAAAGCAAATCCATGCAAATTGTTATCTAGACTTTAGCTTAGATTAGGCACTCTTCTTTCGGTCAACAGTCTCAAACGTATTGCAGGGCAGATGCATGCTTTACCATCTTTGCATAGATTGAAGCAGAAGTTTGGATAAAACTACTGTATTTCAAATATCTATGTATGCCCCATGATAACTCATACATCAGAATGGAGCAAAGAATCACGTTGGATGGAGGAAGACAAGCCACAGGACCAGCAATTAAGCAGGAAAAGGTGATGCCTTCCCTCGACAAGTGGCAATAGTATTTTAAAGATGAAATCCTTTATGAATCAGGAAAATTAAAATTCAGCCTAGAAGATGTAAAACACAAAGCATAAGAGGAAATCATGGAAAAGGCATCATGCAATTTTAAACTCCTTGAGCCTGGAACTGGGCATGGGTGTAATCTGTGCTACACAAGAAGCTTAAAACCATGCAGCGCATCGTAATTCCTCGGGGGCAAGATTTATGGACCAGATTATGCAACAAGCCTTACCTTTATCATTGGACTGGTCAGCCACGTCCACTCTAATTCTTCTATTCCCTAGGGACTAAACACAATCTATTAAGCTCATCAGAACAAGAAAAAACTACACATTTAAAAGCAGTGTATATTAAAGAGTAAAGTAGTGATCTCTCAACAGAAAGCTTACACAAAAATCAGCTCAGAAACTTGGTAAAATATGAAAGTCTCCTCTTTTATGTATCTTCGCCAACTAAACAGAGGGCCCTACAAAACCAACCAAAACATAGGTTGACTTGGGACCCATATACAATTACTCATTTGAACTTCCTTCAGACAATCAACTAAGAGTGAAAGCAAGACTGTTACAGGACTGCAGTTAGTACAGGGCACAGAACTGTTCCACAGTAGTCAATATTTTCTACAACTTACTTAAAAGACATGTATTCTTCGGCATATAGTTGTTTCTCCGGACTACATTTCATTGGTGACTTGCACCACAAGGGTCAAACTTTTTTATTGACTGTCCCACCCCTCAAGGACATTTTTATCCAAGTTCCAGGATGACAAACATTTCGGCATTATTATTCCATATAATGTTAAATACAAGACAAGCAAGGTAAAGCATGTCATGGGTCTTGAGGGATCTCACAAATTGACAAATGAAGGAGGCCGATTTACAATAGTGTTTTTCAGTTTCTCACATAGTAAAATATAGCAACCAAGCTTAATGTTTCATGGGTGATTGCAGAGTAGTTGGATATATTTTCATTTAAAAATGCAATGCTCTTACCTTTTTATTACAATAAACCTCAAACATGGAATTGAAAACAATATTGTAATTAAAGGGGCCAAAATGTGTAAGGTACTTCAGAGGACATGAATTTTGACAAAAATAGAGGTTCATTCTTGCCATTTATTTTTTCACCTCATCATATCCAGCTACCAACTAGTCCCTTGCCATGCGACACCTCCAGCCAGACCTGGCTTTTTAGTCACAACCACTTTGCATGCTGGAATTTGTTTAGTAAAACTTACAATGTTGAATATGAAACCACAAGCCTCAAAATGCAAAGCTCTTTGGACAAAGGGAACAAAAACAACTTCAGACCAGGTGAAGATACTTTACAAGTAATGGGACCACAGAAGCTCTGAACACACTTTTTTCCCAATGGGGCGTTGCAGGTATGTTCAGTTCTCAAAAAAGTGCAGTAAAATACATGATTGCAACAAGCGTATTGACAAGTCACCCTAAATGTGGCCAAAGTATACCTTATCAGAAATGAGAGGGTGCAATTTTGGGGGTTATTTAGAGACGTTCCTTTAATGCCTACTCACGGCTAGGACAAGACTGACCAGCATTTGCAATACAATAGGTTTTGCATTTGCGAGAGAGTGAGCTATTGGCATTGTAAATGACAATGCCTTATTCATGTGTTTTTAAAGAAAGGTGCATGGCAGATATTAAAATCAAAGCATGGTATGGGCGTTTAAAAAAAAAAGAAAAAAAGCATTTGTTAAGCAGTACAGTGTGTGCAAAAGTGCAGAGTTTTTCAGGGAGCATTTTTCATATAAAACCAGCATCCATAATCGGGTGCCGCTCGGTCAAGAAACAGGGTGGGTTAGGGAGAGCCCGTTGTGCCTGCAACAGCAGCTAGAATAGACAATAAAGAAAATAGTGCTCACAGACTATGTAACATAAGTAAAAAGTCCAGTCCTTATGGGAGGTTACAAAGGCAGACAAGGCGGTACTAAGGAGTGACTACTAAGCCTATTCATGAATCAAAGGCAACCATTTAGAAAGGATAGTAACAGGAGCCAATTGAAAAGATGGGAGGAAAATGGGTGGAGCTGCAAGTCTATACCCGAATACAGCATGCCTCGCAGAGCAGCACTTGCGCTGCCCAGGCTAGAGCTAAACACAGGCAGTTCCTGTAAAATATTTCATTTGATTTAAAATAGCAAAAATTAAACTGAAATAAAAGAATATTAAATGTGTGAACGATACAAGCCATGTGTGATCTGTACCCTTTAAGTACAGAACATACAAAGACCATTCTGCACCCAAAGAAATGGCCATGGATAGTTTCCTGGGAATAGCTATCAAATACAGTTTATATAACTAGAATTAGGAAGTGAATGGAGAAGGAGATTTCCTGATGGTTTGGAACAAAGAAAGCCTGGACGATTTATTCTTCCTGCATTTAAAATCAGAAGGATTGTTAAGGGTAGGCCAGGGTTGTCAAAAACAAGCTTGAAGTGATAAAACTTGTTTAAGGATGAAAAAGTGCTATTGCCCTTCTTAAACCCAACACCTACCCTCTGCATCTCAGTTTACTTCCATTCCCAAAAGGAAACAAAATGACACTGCAGTGTGTTTGGTTTTTAAAAGGAATCCAATGAAAATCAGCAACAAAACTAAGATAAGAATGCAGTGTGCCAGTGACCTGCCATCCAGACATTTTTTCAAGCATATTCATGTTTAACATAGATGTTGGTTTAGAAAATAAACACACCAGATCTAGCAGAGTTTACATTACGCACCTTTGATGTCCCTAAAAGCATAGCTGAGTGGCCCCTTCTGTCTCAAAGTGTGTGTGTTGGGGGGAGGTTGCAAACAGCAGGTAGCAGAAGCTACACAGATGGGGAGGGTGTGGGGAAGCAAAACTGAGGATCAGGGTGTGAGGAAGCAAAAATGATGGTGTGGTGGGGAAAGGGGCTCAGAGGGCATAGGGAAGCAAACATAACAGCAATGTGGCTGGCAGGGGGAGAAAAGCAAACAAGAGAGCGCAACATTAAGCTGGGGGTGAAAGCAGACCCTTTATAGGTGATCTGAAACGAGGAGCAAAGTGAAGCGAGCTGCCACTTTGGAAATGGAGATTTGCTCAGGAAAGCACCCCAATAACTTCCGGTCAGGTTCACAGTTGCGGGAGTGTGTGTCCAAAGAGACATTTGCAGCCAAAGAGTTTTCTTTTTTGGATCCATTTCACAGAGGAACAAATCGAGAAAAGAGGGTAAAAGCCCTTTGTTGAAGTCATGGTCTTTAGCAAGTGAGCAGAGGAGCAATCCTAAAGTATATTAATGTTTAACTTAGATATTCGTTCAGAAAATAAACACGCCAGATCTAGCGGAATTTACATCACACACCTTTAACCTGCCTAAAGGCTTCTCGGAGTTGCCCCCTTCTGTCTCCCGTGGCCCCTGAAGAGCTCCCCGTTTGCTACGATTTAAACAAGCCGGTGGTCACAACTGCGCATGAGACCCTTCTGCCCTCTTGCAGTAAGAAACTCATTAAAGAAAATAGTGCTTACAGACTAAATAGGACGTACCGTTAACAACCGACGAAGTAAAAGTGCCAGTCCTCATGGGAGGTTACAAATGAAGACAAGGAGGGACTAACAAGCCTATTAAGGAATCAGAAGCTAGCATTTATGAAGGACAATGACACAAGCCAATGTAAAATATGGGTTGAGTGGGAGGCGCTTCAAGTCCATACAGCAATACAGCATGGCTTGCAGAGCAACTCATGCTCTGCCCAGGCTCGATCCAAAAAGGGTTTGAAATGATACATCAGAGTAGCAGAATTCCACCCAGTCACTAAATTCACAGTGCTGATTTTCAGCATGATGTTGGAGTTCCTAGGGTCATACTCAGTGCTCGTTGTGACCATAGCTTCTCCCTCGTACCCCCAAGGCATCAAACTAATATATGAATCATTAACCACAGTGTTCTTTCCTTGGTCCATCTTCACAACTGGATTCAGCAGGTTGTCCAAGAAACAGTCCAAAGAACAGTCCAATTTTTCACCCAAAAATCCAGAAGATGTAGAACGAGATGAATTTACTAAAAAAGACAGAAAAAGGTAAAGAAGAAATAAACGAAGGACATTCTGGGGGAGAGGTTTTCATCTTCAACCTGGTTCTCAAGAGATAAGAGTGACAAAAATCAAAAGAAGCCACAAAAATCTTCAAAAACAAAGTCATGTAAGAGCCCTGCAGGTTGAAGATGTAATGCGGTATGACCTGCAGGATATGTTTCAAACCTAGCAAGGCCAACTCAACCCCCTCTCCTTTTAAAGTCAATATGCTAGATGCCCAAAATCAACTCTACGGACCTAGCCCCCCATAGGCCAATATATCTAGCCGAGCCATAAAGCAAGCCATTTTTTATGGCTAGACTGCCAGAGCATGTAGGAAATGTAGAAGAAACGAATACCCTCAAGCTTCTAGAATGTCCGATTCTGGTGCAAGAACACAAGTCATATTGCGCCAGCCACAATAGAACACGTTGACAGTTACGGACAGTTTATTTTTCAGTTGAGAAGAGATCTCAATTGCTTTTTCAGGCGGTCAAAACCTAAGATGGAGAACAAGTATTATGCGCTTCTGATGTGGTATAAATAATTAACAAGTTATTTACCAGAGTCCACAGCTTAAGGTCTATTTAAGTACAAAAATTACCACACTTCCCCCCCTTATATCGTCCTAAAAAACAAAAGAAAAACGCATTATCTAAGCATATTTTTCAAGAAGCTGCTGAGGGCAAAAGGCAGGAGAGACGCTCATAGGAAGACACCAGAATAAAATCAGCTGAAAATGTTGTTTGGGGGTTGACAACGGGTCTTGATTATTACACATTCAGGTTGCATGGTACTTGTATAAGTCAGCAACCTCTTGTTTGGTGCCTTGAAAGCAGAAGGTTCCATCTGCTAGAGGCATTCAAATGGTTTAAAACCTTACATGATTTTGCACATGCTAGGACCAATTGTTTAAGCAAATGTACTTGTGGTCGCCTGTCAGCACATCCATTCAAATTAATCTGCCACATCAGCTTTCCTTCACAAATAAAAGCCAGTATGGATTTGCTAGCCTTCGCAAACGTCTGACTGCACATACGGCACCCAGCACTAGTATTTGTACAAATTCATAGCAACCTGAAACACTAATGGCTATGCACCATGGTCTGGGTAAATTCTCACAATGCATCACTTCTGATGAGTGGTAACTAAGACAACCAAGATAGTACAAGTTAACAGCTACCCCAGCTCTTAGTGCCTGCAGCAAAAAAATCGTATAATTCTGAATACCTTTCCTGAATTGGCTGATGGGCTGTATCTTGCACAAAAAAGTATCTGTATGCAGCAAGTGTGTGTGCAAAAGTGATTGGAATACCCCGTTTTAGGTAAGAACTCAAGAAAGTATCTGTTCATAATATATACTAAATATCCCTCCACATTATAGAAGATAATTCACTAAGTCTGCATAATGGTACCTGCATAACGGCACTACCTCTTGACTTGAAAGACATTCTTCAAAGAAAAACAACTTGCACACATCAAAGCCCAACACTAGATGGTGGAATTATGCTAATCATGTGAATATACAGCTTTGCGTGCCATTAACAGATTCTTACTGGGCAAGCAACATTTTCCTACTGGTAGATATGTTCACCTTCAGATTCCGCACCACTGCTGTTCACCTTCCTGTTGTGTGCAATGTTCCTATGTCCATTAATAAGATCCCACATTAGTTGTGATGTACGACATGAATTTATGGTTTAGTTGGACTCTTATCTGCTTCTTTGCGCATAGGAAACCGATGAGGAGCTGGCGTTAGTGCACTGTGTCGGTGTTTATGGCTGCAATGTCTGAGGTAGTGCCAAATGTTGACTGAGTAGAGCTCCATCTACCGGTGCAGGGAGCAGATTCAAATTTAACTGATCCAGTCTGGCACTTGGGGATATTCAGGGAGTGCGGAATCTGCAGGTAGAGGATACATTCGAAAGATCATAATGGAAAGTATGTAACTAGTTCATCAAGAACTGTTTAAAGAAAATGAAGAGAAAACAATCAGCTAGGTTCTTCATAGTAATATATTCTTTTGTAGTGTAAAAGACGAAATGCTTCAGGTTAGATGTGAATCATCAGTAGTTGTATGGTTCCTACTGTTATACACTCTTTAACCTGAAAGGAGTTAACTCCAGTTATTTTCCTTCAGTTTAATAGTTTTATGACACCACTAGTCTAGTCTTTCAAGTCCAAGTCTTTTTTCGCCCTGAACTCTTAATGCTTCTTCGTTCTTCTGTGTGAATGCAACATACAGGGTGTACAGTCTTGTAATGCAGGGGCAGAGGGGCGCATGTACCAAGCAGTGCATCAGCCACGGTTTGTTTCATGCTAAATATCCATTTAGAAAGGGCTAATGTTTGACGTTGCATTACTACTTCCGCAAGTAATAAGGCACCTGTGGTGGCTGTTTATGGGGAATGGAGAGGTGGTGGGTCTACTTTGCCTACTTCATCTACAAAGACAGGTTTTGTATGTGCCCATGAAACTAGCACAGAGGTCTGCATAATTCTGCAGGAGTTCTCAAAGAGAATGCCAACTCCTACTCTTGCTGGTAATGCGCCATTGTTAGATTGATTTCGCCCACAATGGGAAATTACAGTAGGTAGAGCATAGTATAAAGTGAAAACCATGCAAAAATAGTGAAAATAACGGTCACAAGCACAGGTGTCAGTGAAGGAGGGTGGGCGCAAGTGAATCTACAGCAATACATGCCACGTATAGATGCTTAATGGGTATGTATCATTTTCTGTTCAAGGCACAAGTGGCTGTAGAGACACATGCTTAGCATAGATTGTAAAGCAGTTCTTTATAAGAATTAGTTACTTACCTGTAATCCTAGTTCTCTTCCAGGGGTATCCTCATCAAAGTCATAAGCATTAGAATATTCCCGCCCATGCGCGGGACCCCGGAAACACTATATTATATGTGCCCCACATATATACATATATATACACATACACACATACATGTACATATACATATATATATATATATATATATATATATATATATACACACATTACATATTACATTGCTGCCCATCCACTTGACATTCGAATCGGACTCCATGGTTGAGGCGGTTCAGGGACCGGAGGAGGCTTTTTGACTTTCTTAACAAGCAGGAAAACGTGGGTTCGCCTGCATCACAAACTATCCTACAGGCCCCCCATGTATCATTTACCTGGTTGCATTTGAAGCATTCTGGGAGCTGTGGTCTTCGAACACACAGTGGACTACAGGTGCACAAGCATTCACGGGGGCGGAGTGTGCACTCTGACCTATAAGAGGGCAGCAGGACGAGAAGTCGTGTTATGGGAAGCCTCCTGAACTCTGAGGCACTGACGAAGGCAAATTGTAGTTGCCGAAATGCATTTGCCATACAAGAAATAAAACTGCTTCCAAAGTGTTCCCTGTGGTGGTCTCCGCTCATTTTCGTTTGAAAAGGAGTTTTGGTGGATAATTTCTGTGTCAGCCAGCGACACAGTACGGAGATCCCCGCCTCACAAGTGGCCCTGTCATCACTGGCGTTCAGCTGCATCCGCAGCTTCACAATGGTTCCAAGGGATTGGATGGACGGGGCACGCCAGGGTCTCCGGTGAAATTGGAAGGAGGACATGCAGTTATCAACTGCGGTGGCTTGTACTTACATTGCTGCCCATCCACTTGACATTCGAATCGGACTCCATGGTTGAGGCGGTTCAGGGACTGGAGGAGGCTTTTTGACTTTCTTAACAAGCAGGAAAACGTGGGTTCCCTTGCATCACGAACTATCCTACAGGCCCCCCATGTATCATTTACCTGGTTGCATTTGAAGCATTCTGGGAGCTGTGGTCCTCGAACACACAGTGGACTACAGGTGCACAAGCATTCACGGGGGCGGAGTGTGCCCTCTGACCTATAGGAGGGCGGCAGGACGAGAGGTCGTGTTATGGGAAGCCTCCTGAACTGAGGCACTGACGAAGGCAAATTGTAGTTGCCGAAATGCATTTGCCATACAAGAAATAAAACGGCTTCCAAAGTGTTCCCTGTGGTGGTGGTCTCCGCTCATTTTCGTTTGAAAAGGAATTTTGGTGGATATATAGATATATTTATATATATATACACGCACACATATATACACGCACACATATATACACGCACACATATATATACACATATATAAACATGCAATAGCAGCCAAATAACATCAGACCTGAAATATGCTGTGAAGAATTTCCACCATACATGAATAATATGCATTAAAAACATGAGAAACACCAAAGATTGTTTAGAAACTGTTTTAATGCTTAGAAATCAGCAAAAAAATCTCATAACTCACTGAAAGCATAGACAGCTCCCAGGCTGCATTGCAAACACACAGTCTAAAAAGACTGAAAAGCTAACCTGTAGCTGCATAGCAATAAACTGACACCGTGCCTTTAAGGCACCCATGACCCCCAGTATCCCATCATGCCTCAGGGGTGACAGTTAGCTCAGTTCTTTTCGGAGACTGAAAAAAAAAAAACAGTAACAAATAGGTTAACAATATCTCCTTATTAAAGACTGTCCTTTGCCCGGGGAGGCGGGAGGGTTGCTTATGACTGATGAGGATACGTGGTATTGCGCTATCCCAAACGTGGGTAGCGTCGCCAAATGCACTCAAGGATGAAGAATTTCAGAAACGTTGTTGTGCGTTTGAAGTGGATTTATTAAAGAAAAGTTTAGTGTTAATGTTGAATTCACATCATGAGATTCATAAAAAACATCAGTGTTCAATTCTTAAGAATCAACTTCAAACGCACAACATAGTTTCTGAAATTCTTCATCCTTGAGTGCATTTGGCGACGCTACCCAAGTTTGGGATAGCGCAATCCTACGTATCATTTGGTCCTTTAGCCCCGAAAGGGCAAAGGAGTAACAATACAGTAATAATTATACTAAGCATAGTAACAACTAAGCTCGTACAGGCTGCAGGCTACCCAAATAGATTCCTCAAAGAGGCTTGTCCTACTTGAGTATCTGCCCTGGAATCAGATTCTAGACAGTAATGCCTCGTAAAGGTATGAACTGATTTCCAGGTTGCAGCCTTGCATATTTCTGACATTGGAATGTCGTGCAAGAAGGCCACTGTGGCCGCTTTCCCTCTGGTAGAATGAGCTATGGGTGACACCAATAAAGGCTTGCCTGCAAGCTGGTAGGCCAATTTAATGCAGGAGACAATCCAACTAGAGATGGACCTCTTGGCCGCTGGAAAGCCCGTTCTCATTGAACCATAGTTCACGAACAGCTGATCAGACTTCCTGATTCCCTTGGTTTTTTCCAAATAGAACTTGAGCACTCTCTTTAAATCCAAGGAGTGAAATGACCGCTCTGCTGGGGTCGCTGGATTTAGGGAAAAAAGGGAGGGAGGGAGATGGACTGATTTATATGAAAATCAGAAACCACCTTAGGCAAGAAGGATGGGTGAGCCCTCAGGACCACCCTATTGTGATGGAAAACAGTATATGGTTCCTTCGAACAGAGCGCTTGTATCTCGCTTACTCTGCGCGCTGATTTGATTGCTACTAAAAAGGCTGCTTTCCAAGATAGATGTTGCAAAGAGGCCTTGTGGATAGGTTCGAAAGTAGGTGACATTAACCTGGATAGAGCCAGGTTCAATTCTCAAGGAGAAGGATTTCGCACTGGGGGATCGACTTTTTTCAACCCCTGGAGGAAGTCCTTAACCACCGGAACCTGAAAGAAAGAAATCTGATTAGCCGATTTCCTGTACGCTACTATAGCTGACAGATGCACTCTAATGGAAGCATATTTCAATCCATAAGTTGCCAAGAAAAGGAGGTATGGCAGAATTACCTCCTCCTGCCCTTTAGTAGGATCCAGGTGATTATCTCTACACCATATGTAAAACCTTTTCCACTTGAACGCATAGGACGCTCTCATGGAAGGCCTCTTAGCCTTCTTTAAAATGTGCATGCATTCGGGAGGCAAGTTCAGATGTCCATATTGCAAGACCTCAGGTGCCATGCCGTTAGGTTCAGTGATGGGAGGTTGGGATGCAGTATCCTCACGTTCATCTTGCTCAACAAGTCCGGCCTGCAAGGAAGTAGTCTGTGTGGACACAGACAGATGCAGAAGGTCCGGGTACCACCACTGCCGTGGCCAATCCGAAGCTATCAAGATCATCTCCATGTCCGACCTGAGGAGCTTGGACACTACCTTCGGAATCAGAGCCAGGGGAGGAAACGCGTAAGCGAATGTTCCCGACCAATCCATCAGGAGAGCATTCCCCTGCGTCCCTGGCCGGTGGAACCTGGACGCGAAGGCGTGGCATTTGGCGTTTGTCGTCTGCAAACAAGTCTATGGCCGGACGACCCCAGCAACGAAAAAGCTCTTCTACCACTGTCGTTTAGCACCCAGTCTGGCTGATCTTCGAAGTGCCTGCTCAGTGCGTCTGCTTTGACATTCAATTCGCCTAGAAGGTGCACCGCCCTACTATGAAGCCTCGAGAGAGAAGCCAGTGCCAGATGGTTTGAGCCTCTCGGAGAGTGGGCGAGATTGCGTGCCTCGTTTGTTCAGATAGAACATGTTGGTCGTATTGTCTGTCTGAACTAGGACTGAGTTGGATTAGATTGCTGGAAAGAAAGCTTTGAGAGCTAGAAACACCGCTCTGAGCTCCAGCATGTTGATGTGGTATGCCTGCTCCTGCGCAGACCACACCCTGAATCTGAAGCGGACCCATGTGCGCTCCCCAGCCTTGCAGAGAGGCATCCGTCACTATAGACTGGGAAAGAAGAGGTTGGTGAAAAGGTACTCCCACCAGCACATTCCTCGTCAGAGTCCACCATTTGATGGCATTCTTCGTTGCTTGAGAAAGAGTGATAAGATCTTCCCAACGCCCTGTCGCTTGGTCCCATTGGTCTTCGAGAGCCTGTTGCAGAGGCCGCATTCTCAGCCTGGCGTTTGGGATGAGAAAAATGCAGGACGCCATGGAACCCAGCAGGGATGCTACTAGTCGGGCTGTTGGAAACTGAGACTCTAGCAGAATCCCACATTTCTGTCTCATGGAAAAAAGTCTCTCCTCCGAAGGAAACGCTTTTCTTAATTATGTGTCCAGAACGGAGCCTAGGTAGTGGATGGACTGTCGGCCGCTGGACTGACTTCTCCAGGTTTACATTGAGACCGAGCCTGTGCAACTGGTGCAGGCAAAGTTGCAGATCCTGTGCTACCCGTACCAGAGATGGACCCTTTAGGAGCCAGTCGTCCAGGTGCGGATAGATGAAGAGTCCCTTCTTGTGAAGAAAAGCCGCCCCACTGCCATGCATTTGGTGAAGACTCGTGGTGCGGACTTGAGTCCGAAGGTTAGCACCTTATACTGGTAGTGTTTGTTTCCTACGACAAACCTCAAGTCAGGGCCGGCTCTAGGCTCATGGTGGCCCTGGGCAAGGAGCATAGGTAGGGGGCCCGGAAGAGGTGGTCCGGGCGGGGCAGAGCGCGCAGGCCAGTAAAGAGGGGAGGGGGTCAGGGTGTTTAGTAGTGGAACAGAGCCGGAGGCCGCCAAATCCCTGCCAGGGGCCACCACGCAAATATGTATCCATCCTCAGAGGATTAATATATTAAGGATATATATTGGCGTGGTGGCCCCCGGGGTTTGGTGGCCCTGTGCAGGTGCACAGTTTGCACATGCCTAGAGCCGGCCCTGCTCAAGTACTTGCGATGCTGCAGTGCAATTGGAATGTGAAAGTATGCATCTTGCAGATCCATCTAACACATCCAATCTCCGGTTTGAAGATGTGGGCATATTTGGTCAAGAGCTAACATGCGGAACTTTTCTTTTACGAAGACTATGTTCAGGAGACGAAGATAGAGTATGGGCCTGAATTTGTCCTCCTGATCTCTTTTGGGGACAAGAAAGTATCTGGAGTAAACTCCCTTTCCGACGAACCCCTGCGCCGTAGGGAGAAGGAGCCCGGCGTCTTCTGTCATCAAGGACACCATTTAAACTTAGACCTTCGGGTCGCTTCAGGCCCCCATCCCCCGGGTCTGAAGTGTTTCTACATCTCGATGTCCTCCGTTTCCATTTCACCACATAGAAAGTGCTTCTCATTACCTTTGAATTGAGGTCGTTTTTAACTTCACTCCTGGCTCCTGCGCTACTACATGTATTTTATCAGCTTTTGTTATTCTTTTCGAGACACCTGGATGGGTTCCGCTGATCTGCTTCAGCATCTTTGCTCCCTTTGAACGCCTGGATCTCCTGCGGGCTTATCTAAAATTGCGAGATCTTGACCTGTGGTACCCTGAGAGTACTTTCCGCATTTTCATGATCCTTGACAACCTGCTGACCTTTTGACATTTTTAAAGGGGCTCCGTTATTGTAGGGGGTTTAGAATACCCACCCTCAGCTCTGCTGTTACTAGGACCGCTTCTCAGGACCGTGTCTCAGACATTATTCACTTTTGTCTGCCTGTGCTATATCCTAAATGCGCCCTGATGAAGGAAGCCTCTATCTGGCACTTGTTCCGAAACGCGCGTCGGCGCTTTTCTTTACCTTGTGTGTAGTGATATGGATGTGAATGCTTGTGTATGAATTTGACTGTATAAAAGGGATGTTTGGATGTATGAGTGGATGTATTTGGTGCCTTTTTTGAATTGTCATTGCGTGTCCTAGGCTTTAGACTGTTTTTGTATGTTTATGATTATGTAAATTCTTCCTAATGTTTTTTATTGTCCAAATGGAATTATTTATCTAAGAAAATCATGTTGATAACCATATATATAAAAAATGAAAATTAAAAACTTTTTTGAATAAATTTATTCTCATTGTGGTGTGTGGGTTAGCTGCTGATGTGAGTTTAACTTTGATCTCTGTAATTTAAGGGAACACCCCCTTTTCATGTTTTTCCCTCTTGGCCCTGTGCAGGTGCACAGTTTGCACATGCCTAGAGCCAGCCCTGCTCAAGTACTTGCGATGCTGCAGTGCAATTGGAATGTGAAAGTATGCATCTTGCAGATCCATCTAACACATCCAATCTCCGGTTTGAAGATGTGGGCATATTTGGTCAAGAGCTAACATGCGGAATGAATATGCTACTTACCAGTATGCATCTGTTCTTGGCATGTAGGGCTGCTAACATTCATATCTTAGCATTAGATCGCCACCTAGTGTTGGGTCCGGATGATCGCACATTGTTGTCCTGGAAGAGTCTTCGAAGTATCCTGAGATGGGTGGCTCCTCCCCTGGACTACAGTGCGCATGGGCATCGGCTCCATCCCCAGATTGTTTTTCGCCATTGTGGCAGAGGATGGAGTGAAAAGTGTAAAGGATGTCCATGCTAATGATTGAATACAATAGTATATCTGCAGCTGCGACAGGCACCGGGGAGGAGGGTGGGCGATATGAATGTTAGCAGCCCTACATGCCAAGAACAGATGCATACTGGTAAGTAGCATATTCAGTTCGAGGCATGTGGGCTGCTAAATTCATATCTTAGCATAGAATACATAGCAGTCCCTCCATCAGCGGCGGTTGCCCGTGCCAGCTGCAGAAACCTGAAAAAGTGTCTTGAGAACAGCCTGTCCTACAGCCGCTTGCTGTTTGGAATGTACATCAACACAGTAGTGTTTTGTAAAGGTATGTGGTGTAATCCACGTGGCTGCTCTGCAAATGTCCTCTAAAGGAATGTTTCCTAGGAAAGCCATGGATGCCCCCAATTTGCGTGTGGAGTGCGCCCTTGGGGGTATTGTTAAAGTGCGCTTTGCTTTTTGATAACAGATTTGAATGCACTTAACAATCCATCTGGCTATTCCTGCTTTGGAAATCGGGTTGCCTTTGTGTTGTGGTGAGAAGGCAACAAAAAGTTGTTTTGTTTTCCTAAAGTGTTGTGTCCTGTCTATGTAGTACATCAACGCCCTCCGTACGTCTAACGTATGGAGCATTCTTTCCGCCACTGTTTGTGGGTTCTGGAAGAATGCCGGCAAGTCGATAGTTTGGTTGAGATGAAAATGTGACACCACCTTTGGAAGGAATTTGGGGTTAGTACGTAGGACTACCCTATTTGGATGAATCTGAATGAATGGCTCTTGGATTGTGAGCGCTTGCAGCTCACTAACACGCCTCAGTGACGTAATAGCAATTAGGAAAGCTACTTTCCACGTCAGGAATTGCAGTTCACACGAGTGCAGTGGCTCAAATGGCGGTCCCATCAGTCTGGTGAGGACCACATTGAGGTTCCACACCGGAGCTGGCGGTGTTCTTGGGGGAATGACTCGTTTCAGACCTTCAAGAAACGCTTTAATGGCAGGCACCCTGAAGACTGAGAGGTGCTGCCTATTTTGAAGGTAAGCTGCGATGGCGGATAGATGTATCCGAATAGAAGTGAACGCTAGCTTGCACTTATAAAGGTGTAACAGATAGCAAATGATGTTAGGGATAGATGCATCTAGCGGGTTTATGTCATTGTCTGCACAGTAAATGACAAAACGTTTCCATTTTGCGGCATAGCATGCCCTGGTTGACGGCTTCCTCGCCTCCTTGATGATGTTCATGCATTCAGGAGGTAGGTTGAGGTATCCAAACTCTAAGACTTCAGGAGCCAGATCGCTAGGTTGAGCTGTTGCGGATCTGGATGCTGAATTTCTCCATGGTTCTGCGTCAGAAGTCTGGGCGTGAGGCGCAGTCTTTGATGCGGCACCACTGAGAGTTCGAGGAACGTGGTGTACCAGGCTTGGCGCGCCCACGTTGGAGCAACTAGGATGAGTGTCATCGAGTGTTGCCTTAGTTTTCTCGCCACCAGTGGTATCAGAGGTGTCGGGGGAAAAGCGTAAGCAAATTTGCCTGACCAGTTCATCCATATCGCATTGCCCTGCGATTGGGGGTGTGGGAACCTGGCGGCGAAGCTTTGGCATTTTGCGTTCTCCCTTGTGGCGAACAGGTCTATGTCTGGACGACCCCACCTTTGGAAGTACGGTTGGAGTACCGATGGATGTATCTCCCACTCGTGCATTTGATGACTATATCTGCTGAGCAGATCCGCCATCTGATTGTCCTTCCCTGGGAGGTGTTCTGCCATGAGGAAGATGTTCCTCTGAATGGCCCACTTCCACATGCTCTGAGCCAGGTGAGACAGCTGTGGTGAGTGGGTGCCTCCCTGCTTTTGGATGTAGTACATCGCGGTCATGTTGTCCGTTCGGACTAACACCACCTTGTTGCACAGATGTACAATGAAGGACTTGAGTGCCATGAAGATCGCCATCAGTTCTAGATAGTTGATGTGCATCTTCTGCTGCTGCGTCGTCCATAGTCCCTGCACCGTGTAAGTGAGCAGATGAGCTCCCCATCCCTGGAGAGATGCGTCCGTTGTCAGGATAACCTGTGGCACTGGCTCCTGGAACAGTCGGCCCTTGCAAAGGTTGTATGGAGTCCACCAATGCAGAGAGTTGTATGCCCGACTGGTAACCAACACTAGGTCTGTTAATTGTCCCTGAGCCTGTGTCCACTGATTTGCTAAGCACTCCTGGAGCGGGCGCATATGCAACCGTGCGTGAGGGACTATGAAGATGCAGGAGGCCATCATGCCTATCAACTGCATGAACACTCTTGCTGGAAGTGAGTGTCCCGGTCTGAACTTCTGGATTAAAGACTGTATGCCGTCTATCCTGACCTGGTTTGGTTGCGCCTTGGCCGTCAGGGTATTGATTGTCGCACCCAGAAACTGCCGGACGTGTGCCGGCTGAAGGTGTGACTTTGGGTAATTCAACGAGAAACCCAGGTCGTGAAGGAGGTGAATGGTAGTCGACATGTCCGCGGCGCACTGCTGTTCCGACCTGGCTTGAACGAGCCAGTCGTCGAGGTAGGGGTAGACATGGATGTTCTGCCTCCTGAGGTGCGCTGCTACTGTCGCCAGACACTTGGTAAACACCCTTGGGGCAGTTGTGACTCCGAAGGGTAGGACTTTGAACTGATAATGGGTGCCCTGGATAGTGAACCTGAGGTACTTTCTGTGGGACGGATGTAGCGGGATGTGGAAATAAGCATCCTTGAGATCTAAGGTTGCTAAGAAGTCTCCTTTGTTTAACATAGGAAGGATCTGTTGCAGTGTAAGCATGTGGAAATGCTCTGACAGTATGTACAGATTGAGGGGACGGAGATCCAGAATTGGTCTGAGAGATCCGTCCTTCTTTGGAATGAGGAAGTACAGGGAATAAACCCCTGTTCCTTCCTCCCCCACTGGCACGAGCTCGATTGCCCCTTTTTGCAGCATCACCAACACTTCCTGCTGCAATAAGTGCAAGTGCTCTGCGGACATAGGTCTTTGCCTTGGTGGAATGTTGGGTGGAGTGGACTTTAACTCTAGACAATAACCGTACTGGATAAGCTGTCGCACCCACCTGTCTGTGGTGATGTTGATCCAGACGGGCAGGAACTGCTGTATTCTCCCCCCGACAGGTGTTAAATGGTCGGGGGGCAGTGACAGAGAGTCACTGGTTGCTTGGGGCAGAGGAGCGTGAATTGTTGCCTCCTTTGCCACGTCCTTTGTTGCTGTTTCCCCTGTAGCCCCTCTTGTTTTGTTTGGGGTACGAGGACTGTGCTCCACCTCTAGGGAACTGTGACTGTTGACCCAACTGTCCTCTGGTGACTCCACGGGCACCTGAGCGACGAAAATTATTGCCACGAAACTGCTGTGATTGTAGGGCCCCCATAGATTTAGCAGTTTCAGTGTCTTTCTTAATTTTTTCCAGGGTGGTGTCAACATCTGGACCAAACAGTCTATCCGGATTGACTGGTTGATTAAGTATGGTTGTTTGAATGTCAGGTTTGAACCCCGATATGCGGAGCCAAGCCTGTCTTCTGAGCATGACACTGGTGTTAATGGCCCTAGCGGCTGTGTCCGCGGCATCAAGTGCACACTTTATGGCCGCGTTGGAGATCAGTTGTCCTTCTTGTATAATCATTTTGGTGCCCTCTTGAAACTGCGGAGGCAGGTGTTCCACAATCTGCTCTAGTGTGTCGTAATGTGATCTATCATAACGTGCCAGTAGTGCCTGTGCAGCCACTCTTTTGCCTCCTGCCTCTAGCACTTTGGACTCCTTATCCGGGGGAGGAGCTTCACCCGTTGTTTGGGAGTTGGCCCTCTTGCGTGCGTTTGCTACCACCAGGGAGTCAAGCGGCAACTGTCCTCGAATGTATGCAGGATCTGCAGGCGCTGGTCTGTACTTTTTTTCAATACGTGGGTTGACCACCCTCGCCCTGGTAGGCTCTTTAAAGATGTCCGCAGCATGCTTGAGGACCCCTTTGAGCATAGGCAGGGTCTTTACAGTTCTTTCCGAAACTGAAAAGGTGTCGAATAGAAAGTCTTCCTCAACTGGGTCAGCATGCATGTCCACATCATGATTAGCAGCTGCCCTCTCAATGAGTGCATGAAAACCTGCAGAATCCTCTGTAGGGGATGCACGTGTACCGAAAGTCTGTGGGTCTTGTCCCACATCTTGGGTGCCTTGGTCCCCCATGACATAATAAGAATCTGGCTGTGCATCAGGTTCATTTACTGGGAACGTGTATTGTTCATCTTCACCATAGCCCTCACTTTCCGAGTGGTCTGGAGACGGTGTTGGGCTCCTTCCCAGAGGAGGCTGAATAGGTTCCATGAGGCCTGAGGCGTCCTGTGGAAACTTCTTCTTCTTTAGGGGGATGACATAGGATTCCACCGGCTGCGAAGTTATCTTCCTTTTGTAAAGGGTTAACTTCCCCGTGTCCGCGTCTATGAAACACTCCGAATCCTCTTCTGGGTCGAGCACTTGACTCGAAGATGCCCCTGCCGTAGAAGATTCCGACTTCTTTGGCGTCGATTTTGATGAGAAGGCCTTCGGCGCCACTTTTGGCGGTAGAAGGAAGAGGAGTTTACTTGCGGGCTTGACCGGGACGTCTGCCGCCTTCTGCGTCGATGGCGTTGGCGTCGACGAAGAGAAAGCCTTCTCCTTAATTCTTTGCAGTGAAGCAGCCACGAGAGATGCGTCGGTGACCGATGTCTTTGGCACCGACGAGGTGGCCTTGCCTTCGGATGCGACGCTCCGTTGGTCCTTTTGAGGGATGGACGGCGCCGACCCCGAGTCCTTGGAGCGATGCGCAGATGCCCCCGTTGGAGCCGGGGCTGTGTCTGTTGCCTTGGCTGGCTTTGCTTGCGCCGGCGCGCTTGTCTTGTGCGTGCCGCTTTTCTTAGAGGATCTCTCCTCCGGCGCCGATTTCGAACCTGCGGAATCGCTGTGTTTCTTCGGCTTCTGCGGACCGGAGGTCGACGGAGTCGATGAGGCCGCCGGTTTATTTGTTTTCGCCGTTGCGACCGCCATCTTAGGGACGATTGAGTCCTTTACTTTCGGTTTCGGTTTCGGTTCGGCCATTTTAGGCGCAGTCGAGACCGTTGCTTTCAGTTTCGGTTTCGAAACCCTCGGCGCAGCAAGTATGTCCGTGGCCGGGCCAGCAGGCGGGGCCGTGGCTTGCGCTGCAGGGTCTTGGGTAAGGCCGACAGGCGATCCCGCGACCCTCTCCAGATGTCCGCCAACTTCGGGGCATAGCTCGTCCCCTGAGCTATCTTCCGCGGCCCCATAAACCATATCGTCGTCCCCTACCTCGTCGACGTATTCAAGGCCTTGACCCACGACTCCGTCGTCGTCATATTCCGGATCAGCCTCGACCTCCGTCTCAGGCGGGGAGATTTGAAGATGATGGCTCTGGTCCTCCTCTTCTTGGTCGTCGAATATGTTCTCTGGATCCGGGGCCGACTGTTTGGCCACAAGGCGCACCGCGCGCCGAATCGTGAGAGTTTTCTTCGACCTGAAACTCGCACAGGCCCTGCAACTTCCTTCGTCATGGTCTGGCGAAAGGCATTTATTACAGACCGGGTGCACGTCTATATGTGGGTACTTGGACCCACAGAGCGGACAGAGTTTAAACGGGCTCCGCTCCATGTTGGGAACTTAGTGTCGAGTCGCGATGAGAAGGCCTCGATGTCCGAAGAGTAGTAAAAACTCCGCTGATTCCGGCTCCGAGAGACGGAAGAACTCGAGACCGTACGCAAACAATACCGACGTAAAGAACCCAAAGCCTTTTGGCCGTTAAATTAGATGTTTATTCGGTTCCGACGGAGAGACGTCGAGACCGCATCCGAACCCAATGGCGGAAAAAAACAATCTGGGGATGGAGCCGATGCCCATGCGCACTGTAGTCCAGGGGAGGAGCCACCCATCTCAGGATACTTCGAAGACTCTTCCAGGACAACAATGTGCGATCATCCGGACCCAACACTAGGTGGCGATCTAATGCTAAGATATGAATTTAGCAGCCCACATGCCTCGAACCTTTTCTTTTACGAAGACTATGTTCAGGAGACGAAGATAGAGTATGGGCCTGAATTTGTCCTCCTGATCTCTTTTGGGGACAAGAAAGTATCTGGAGTAAACTCCCTTTCCCCTTTGAGAGGGGGGGGGGGGGGGGGGGGGACTTCCTCTATAGCTCTTTTTTGTAGCAGGATTTTCACCTCTCCCCTGAGCAAGCTTAGCTGGTGAGGGCAAGATCTCTTTGGAGGAATGCTCCTTGGAAGCGCACGGAAACGTAGCATGTATCCATTGCGCAGTATATTCAGCGCCCATCGATCTTTTGTGATGCTGACCTACTCTGCCAGGTGTTGTGAAGCACTTCCTCCCACTGGAGTGGGCAACGGCGCCAGAGGAAGCCACTGCTCAGGCCTTTCCTCCTCTCGTTGTGATAGAGGACTGCTGGTGACCTCCTCTACCTCTGTTGGATTTTCCTCGAAACTGGGATTTCCACTGGAGGGTCAGATTGTACAAAAACTGGGTCAGATTAAGCTGGTTTGTACTTCTTCCGTATGCGGGCCGGCACCGCTCTGATGGTTGCTGGAGTAAGGAAAATGTCCTTGACCGGATCCATTATCCCCGGGACCAAAGGCAGAAGCGGGCAAGAGAGATTTTTTGTGCAAAGTTTCAAAAATTACTGTCGTAGCCACCTGGGGGACAGACATCTCAATGTTCAGTTTCGGAGCTCCTCTTTGTAGGACATCTAGGTAAGTGCCTATGTCATCCACTGGGGAGGATCTAGAAACAGGACTATCCGTTATCGTAGGAGAGTAATCCCTCTTGGAAGACCTGGTAGAAGAGGTAGATGAAGTAGACTGAGTTCTCAGACTTCTACGGTGCGCACCGTGCCTCCTCTCCTTGATCTTCTTGGGTGTTCTTCCCTTCTAGGAGAGCGAGATCTGACCGGATCTTTTCTTCTGGGTGAACGAGATCTGACCGGATCCTCTCTTCTGGGAGAAGAGATCTAACCAGATCTTCCCTTCTGGGAGAGCGGGATCTGGTTGGCCGTCTCACAGGCGATCTGCTTGCTTGGCGCCTGGGGGGACTGCGTCTGTCCACTTCCTCCACCAGCCTCTGGAGAGGAGATCTGTGCTGAGGACTGACATACTCGTGCATACGTTTGGCAGCCCCTGACTCTCGCCAATGATCCAAAGACTTGTACCATCTAGGTGACAGTCTGACCTCCGCAACCGAAGGATCTGGCTGCCGTACAGGCGATCTGTGGACAGGAATTCTAGATCTTGAGGATGTGGTCGAAGAGCCAGAAGACTGACGTGGAATGGCGAGAAGCTGACTCCGTCACCATGATTACAGAGTTGATCGGCGACGATCGAGCTCTTTCTGAATGCCTAGACGTAGAGCGTTCCGGCGTCGGATGTCATTCTCGACGCCGAATGCCTCTGGGGAGTCGGCGGAGCCATCAATCTCTGGCGATGACCAGCCGTCCGCGGAGCCTCTCTCGATATCGAACGGCGAGGACCAGCCGTCGATGGAGTCCTCTCTCAACGTGGAATGTCTGTGCGACGACGGCGAAGGGGTATTGGTCACCCTCGATGCCGAGCGTCGACGGCGACGGAGACTGCCTCCTCGACACCGAACAATGTTTTTTTGTCTACGGCGGAGGGGTCTTGGTCCTCGACGCCGAACGTCGTTTCTTAGACGACGGCGGAGGGGTCACACTTCGACGCCAGTCGTCGCCTGGATGACGACGGTGGAGGAACGACCTCCCTCGACGCCGACCGTCGCCTGGTTGACTGTGGCTGAGTCACATTTGACGCCGAACGTCGCCCGGTTGACGGCGGCGGAGTGACCTCCCTTGACGCCTTTCGCCGCCTGGTTGACGACGGCGGAGGGGATTTAGACGACGGAACTGGATTCTTCGACGTCGTCGACGTACCTGGTCTTCTCTTTGACGGCGAGCCCGCCGTCTATGGTATTTTTGAAGATAAATGACCCACCGGTAGTTCTTTTCTGAGCGCCGAGCCCGACGCTGAAGCTGAAGGGTGTGATGACTTCTCTTTTGAAGATGTTTTAGCCTTCTTGGAGCCCTTCTTAACCAGAGACCTTCCTCTGGATGACCTGTGAGCCAGGCCATAAATGTGAATCCTCTCCCGGTCTTTGAGAGTTCTTCCTGACAGGTGCTCACAATGAGGACGGGTGCCTGGATTATGTTCCTCAGGCAGACACAGGATACAGACGTCGTGGTTGTCTGATTCTGCCTTCTTGTTGCCACAAGAAGGACATTTTGTCAAAAAGTGAAGGCATTCTCAGTTGAAAATGCTCACTAAACTGACTGAAAAAGACAGTTTCTTACTTGACTAGATGTAAAATGTCAAAGTAAGTAAAAAAGTTAAAAGTGAAGTAATTTTCTGTCAGAAAACAGAAATTAATGGAGCTGTGTAACCAGGATCCTTCCTGAAGGAGCCGGAAAAACAACTGACCTAACTGTCCCCTGAGGCATGATGGGTTACTGGGGGCAATGGGTGCCTTAAAGGCACAGTGTCAGTTTATTGCTATGCAGCTACAGGTTAGCTTTTCAGTCTTTTTACACTGTTTGCAATGCAGCCTGGGAGCTGTCTATGCTTTCAGTGAGTTATGAGAATTTCTGCTAATTTCTAAGCATTAAAACAGTTTCTAAACAATCTTTGGTGTTGTTTCTCATGTTTTTAATGCATATTATTCATGTATGGTGGAAATTCTTCACAGCATATTTCACCTCTGATGACTATTGATGAGGATCCCCTGGAAGAGGAGCTGTGGTTAACCTGTGGGAGTTAAAGTTGTTTTAAACAATGTCTGTGGGATGTCTTGGCCCACACTGGCTTGTTGACGGGCCTGTGCATCTGCACAGTAATGTTTTGTATAAGTATGTGAGGTGAACCATGTAGCTTCTTTACATATGTCAGCTATAGATAGGTTTGCTATGGAGGCTGTTGAAGCTCCTCCTTTACAAGTTGAATGAGCTCTAGGAGAAATAAACTTATTTTAGTGTTTGCATAGGATATTTAGATGCATTTAACAATCTATCATACAATGCCGGATTTAGAAATGGCCCTTTATTTGTGAGGTTTTGAGAAAGTGACAAATAGCTGTGTTTTTAGAAATTCTTTAGTTCTGTCAAAGTAATAAATGAGCTCTTTTTTACATCTAATGTATGGAGAGGCCTTTCTGCAACTGAGTATGTTAGGAGGAAAAAAACAGGTAGATCAAGAGCGTAGGAAGCTGGCTGTCTATATACTATACCAAAAAGAGCTATAGTGTGCAGAGTCCTGTGAGTCCCCAAAGGTATAGCAGAGGTTAAAGTAGATAACGTACTCTCAATTTATTGGTAGCTGGGCTGAGCAGTTAGGCTGATCAGAGGGTAGTGTGAATGCATTTGATGTACATACTCACACAAGGCAGGTATACACTCAGTGACCGTCTCTAGGCCAATGTCCGGAGAGGTCGTCCAACACTGGTTTCCAGGTCAGGATTGTTGGGAAGACTTCACTGAGTCGGTCAGCCACCTGGACTCATGCCGTGTCAGGTGCAGAGTGGTGCAAGTGTCGCGGATCCAGAGTCCTTGAGCTAGCTTATGGCTGGACAAATCCGATGTCCACAAGAGAAAAGTCTTTGTTGAAGACAGCGCAGGTCTCGCGGTTCTTGGAGTTTGCTACCTATGGGCCACCCATGGGCCACCCCAGGTTTAGAGCAGTGTCACTGAAGGAGACAGACCAGTAGGGTTGGGACCAAGTCAGTCGGCATCTTCTCCACTGCTGCACAGCTCTTCAGTCCTCCTTTGTAGGTTGTTGAATCTGAGGAACCAGGTGCTTCAGGGTGCCCTTAAATAATACATTTAACAGTGAGATACTGAGGATGGGGGGCAGTAGGAAATGGCTAGTGTCCCTAAGGGTAACTACACCCTTCAGGTGCCCCCTTGCCTTCGGGGAGAAGGGCACATCCCTGTTCCTATTAGGCATAATTCTCAAATTCAAGATGGAGAATTTTCAAGTGAGGGGTTCACTTCATCTCCTAGCCACTCTAGGGGTGTGTCAAGCTAGGGTAGACACCCTACTCTGCTTACTAATTTTCCCACCTATGCTGCTGCCAAAAGTGGTACTGGGACAGGGGGGACAGACATCTCCACTAGTTGGAGGAGCTCAAATCAGCACATCACAAGGTGAGAGCCTTTGAGGCTCAACCCCAAGTATTAACTGCTCCTGCCAGGAGAGGTGAGAAACACCTCCACCCAGACCAGGCTTTGTTTCTGACCTTCAAGAGCACAAACTATTTCAACCCATGAGATTAGAAACCTGTCTGGTGGCTGGCTGGCAGGGACACGTTAGCCAATACACTAGTAGTTGGTCGTTTGTCAGTGGGCATCTCTAAGATGCACTCTGGGTGAATTTAAAAATAAATCCAACACTGACAGTGTAGGTTTATTATGATGAGAAATTGGATACCAAGCTTCCCAGTCTTCACTAAAGTCATCATGGAGCTGTTGTAGGAGGCTGGCTCTGTATATACTACACCAAAGTAAGATATAGTGTACACAGAGTTCAGGGGATCCCCAGAGGTCTAGCAGAGGTTAAATTAGATAATCACTAACAGCTCTCATTGTGGTAGTGTGGTCGAGCAGTTAGGCTTATCAGGAGGGTGTATTAAGAGAGGAGTTGGCTTAAAGGCTAGGGCAGTCGACCTTGAATCTGGGTTCGAGTCTCAGCAGGGACACACAACATCCTGTGATTCTGGGTAAATCACTTAATCGCATCCTGCCTAACAAAAATGAATGTGTCCTCACGTAATGAAACTGGTGCTTTGTAAAGCGCTCTGATACCCAATTTGGGTCAAGTGTGCGCCATATAAAAACACTGTAAAATAAAAAAAATACAAATTCTAATTGTATTCACTCAATCAAGACTGATGGCAAACACTCAGACAAAATCCAGACCAACTGTATGTATAAAAAAAGGTAGGTCTGTCAAAATGGAGGAACCAGGAGCTTTTGGTGAAGTCCTGCACAATGCCCCTAGTACGTACGTTAATCAAAAGGGCATGTAGTTCCTGAAGGGAGTGAACAGGTCTCATAGATTGCCCTAACCCACCCCTAAAGAGGTCATGCTTCATCATTGGGCTGTGCTCCTCGTCTGACCCTGCTCTGCAATGCCAGACGGGATCACGCGAAGGGGATCTATGCCAGAGATCTTTTAAGAGGCAGCCGTCTGGTGCGTGAAGGTAAGTGCTAAAGGTAGTGGAGTGAGCGTGCGTTGTGAATTAAAATAGGTTAGTACAGCCCTTATGGAACAAATTTTATTCTTGGGTGTACTAACCCAACTAAAATCCATGAGCCCTATCTGGAAGTGATGATCCTATAGGGTCTAGTGAGTATATGGTTGACATGTTTCTTGCCTTCTGCCCCTAACGGGTCAATCGGCATTTCTTCAGGACCAGTAACTAAGGGAGTAGAGTACTCCTGAACTCTAACACTACTGCAAGGCCGGTGCTGAGTACCGCAATCGTTACCAGAGTTGCTTGTGATGTTCCAGGATTGGTGACCTGGATGGGTGAGACCCGAGAAGAGATACAAACTAATACATTTCAGAACAAAATCTAGAAAACTATAGCATACATCAGTTGTGCAGTAATTTACATGCGGCTGCGTGTATTTGCCCCAAGGGTGATATTGGTGGCTACACTAAGGGGAGGTGAAGGTAAAAACAGTTGCGACTGTTAATCATGCTATATACCATCAGGACGAGTGGAATCACGTGGCGATGTTGACATTCTATATGTAATCAATCTATCAAACTTTATTTTAAAAAGGACTTGATTTAAAGAAATTGTGTGGACATCAGCAAAAATCAAAGCGCTCACGATATAGTGTTAGCTTCAAGCATGCAATAGCATAGCATAGCACGTGTCTGTGTTCACCCCCTGTATAGTTTGGAGTTATCAGATTATACCAAAGGTGTGTTGTGAGCTGAATCGTGGTTTAAATGGCATGCTATCGGTGCGTTTACTTAAACACAACAACTTACCCCTGATAGTCATGTCATAACCAGATGGGATAGCCAAGAGAGCACCTCGTTGCTCAACTCTGCAAGATTAATGACAAAAGACCGGCAGCTAGCTGCACGCATCAACGGTTCAGACACTATCGATTAGGTGTGTAGCGATACTCACATATGGGTGGTGTGAAACTAGCGACGATCCTACCCCTGCTCTGGCTCCCGTAGCTCTGCCCTTCAGCGCTGAGGTTTAAGTGTATGTTGTCATCACGCAATTCGTCTAAAGACTAGTCCGTAGCGTTAGGCGGCCACCTTGGTGGTTTAGTTTAGTGGTGTAAGAATTCAAGTTTCTCAGTTGAAAGGTTTATTGAACCACTTGCGTGTGCTCTGCCTTCCCTATGATGCTATTTCATTTCTGTATCTGGTCATTGACTAGTGCCTAGGAAGACAACCTCAGACTGATTCCTTTGCAGGGTAATATCTAGTGATTGCTCATTTTCAATTTTATCAGTGAACTCGCGATTGCGGTGTTTATGCGAGTGTAAGTGTAAATCGCTTACTATGGCAGAAAGTACTATATATCGTTCTAAATGGCCTGAATAAGGTAACATTTTTATGTTTGTATGGATGGAAAAAACATGTGGGTAATCTCTTCTATAGCATAGATGGAAAATGCTACTTACCAGTATCCATCTGTTCTTGGCATGTATGGCTGCTGACATTCATATCTTAGCATAGATCGTCACCTAGTGTTGGGTCTGGATGTTTGCACCTTGTTGTCTTGGAAGAGTCTTCAAGTATTACGAGATAGGTGACTCTTCCCCTGGACTACAGTGCGCATGGGCATCTTCTCCATCTTCAGATTGTTTTTCGCCTTTGGGGCAAAGATGGAGTATAGAACAGTAAGAGATGACCATGTAATTCTATGTTAAGAAGGTAACCCTGCAGCTGTGACAGGCACCGGGGAGGAGGGTGGGCGATATGAATGTCAGCAGCCCTACATGCCAAGAACAGATGCATACTGGTAAGTAGCACTTTCCGTTTGAGGCATGTGGGCTGTTGAATTCATATCTTAGCATAGACTGTATAGCAGTTTCTCCTCTAGCGGTGGTTACCTGTACCAGCTGCAGTGGTTTGAAAAAGAGTTAAGGACAGCAGCTTGTTGCTTAGCTTGCACGTCAACACAGTAGTGTTTAGTGAAAGTGTATGGTAGAAGACATATGTAGGGCAGCTACATGGTCTAAGAGAATATTTCCTAGGAAAGCCATGGATGCCCCCATTTTGCATGTTGGGTGTGCTCTTGGGGGAACTGTTTAAGTGCGCTTAGCTTTTTGATAACATATTTGAATGCATTTAACGATCCATCTGGCTATTCCTGTCTTGGAAATGGGATTATCCTTGTGTTGCTGTGAAAAGGCAACAAATCGTTTTGTCTTTCTGAAAGATTTTGTTCTGTCAACATAATATAGCAGAGCTCTCTTAACGTCTAGTGCGTAAAGAGCTCTTTCAGCTACTGATTGCAGGTTTGGAAAGAAAACTGGTAATTCTATGGACTGATTGATGTGAAAATTGGAGATGACTTTTGGCATAAATGTAGGGTTTGTATGGAGTACTACCTTATTGTAGTGTATTTGCATGAAAGGTTCCTGAATGGTTAGTGCCTGTAGTTCACTTACTCGCCTAGCGGAGGTAATGGCAATTAAAAAAGCCACCTTCCATGTTAAGAATTGTAGTTCACATGAATGAAGTGGTTCGAAGGGAGGTCCCATGAGTCTGGTAAGTACTAGGTTTAGGTTCCAGACTGGAAAAGGTGGATGATTTGGAGGGATAATTCTTTTAAGTCCTTCCATAAAATCTTTGATAGGTGGTATTCTAAACAGGGAGACATATCTGTTTTGAAGATATGCTGCTATAGCAGCAAGGTGTAGCCTTATTGAGGAGTATGCTAGGTCACATCTTTGAAGATGTAGCAGGTAACAAATTAGGTTTTGGATGGAGGCATCCAATGGATTGATTTGATTATTATTACAATAGATTACAAATCTTTTCCATTTAGCTGCGTAGCATGCTCTGGTAGTGGGACGCCTTGCTTCCTTGATAATGTTCATGCAGTCGGGAGGCAAGTTAAGATATCCGAAATCTAAGACATCAGGAGCCAGATCGCTAGGTTCATCTGATTGGGATCTGGGTGCCTGACTTCTTCATGGTTCTGTGTTAGCAATTGTGGCAAAGGCGTAGCCTTTGGTGGGGGACTACAGAGAGTTCCAAGAGTGTTGTGTACCATGGTTGTCTTGCCCATGTAGGAGCAACTAGGATCACTGAGTGACTGTTGCCTTAGTTTGCGTGCCACCAATAGAATCAGTGGGGTTGGTGGAAAAGGGTACGCAAATCTGCCTGACCAGTTCATCCATATCGCATTGCCTTGTGACAACGGGTGTGGGAACCTGGCGGCAAAGGACGGGCATTTTGAGTTTGTTTGTGGCAAACAGATCTATTTCTGGATGTCCCCGCTTTTTGAAGAATGGTTGAAGAACTTGAGGGTGAATCTCCCATTAGTGTACTTGTTGACTGTCGGCTCAGTAAATCTGTTATCTGATTGTCTATTCCTGGGAGATGTTCTGCCAGGAGATAAATGTTTTGTGGAATCGCCCATATGCTTTGTGCTAGGTGAGACAGCTGTAGAGTGTGTTCCTCCCTGTTTCTGGATGTAGTGCATGGCTGTCATGTCCGTCCGGATTACCACAGCCTTGTCACACAAGTATTTCAGAAAGGCTTTCATCGCTAGAAATACTGCTAGTAACTCTAAGTGGTTTACATGTAGTGCCTTCTGTTTGACTGTCCAGAGACCTTGGACTATATATTGAAGGAGATGGGCTCCCCAACCTGTCAATGATGCGTCCGCTGTCAAAAATACTTGTGGAACTGGCTCTTGGAACAGTCGCCCCTTGGAAAGGTTTTGTGGGTTCCACCATTGCAGAGAGTTGTAAGTGCGACTGTCTACCAACACTAGGTCTTTTATTTGTCCTTGAGCCTGGTTCCACTGCCGTGCTAGGCATTCTTTTAAGGGACACATGCGAAGGCGAGAATGAGGGACGATTAATATGCAGGAGGCCATCATGCCTATAAGCTGCATGAACACTCGAGCTGGATGAGTATTGAATCTGAAATTTTTGAATGAGAGACTATGTTGGCTATCCTGGCTGGATTTGGATATGCCTTTCCCACTGAGGTATTTACTGTAGCTCCCAGATATTGTTGTATGTGGGAGGGTTGCAGATGTGATTTGGGGTAATTTATGGAAAACCCTAGACTGTACAGTAGCTGGATTGTCTGTGAGGTATGGCTGGCACACTGAGCGTATGAGTTGGCTTTTATGAGCCAATCGTCGAGGTAGGGGAACACATGGATGTGTTGTCCTCGGAGGTGTGCTGCTACCACTGCTAGGTATTTTGTAAACACCCTTGGTGCTGTAGTTACGCCGAAGGGGAGAACTTTGAATTGGTAGTGTTGCCCTTCGATTGTGAACCGGAGGTATCTCCTTTGAGCTGGATGTATGTGAAAGTATGCATCCTTGAGGTCCAATGTAGCAAGGAAGTCGCCTTGCTGGAGCAGTGGGAGCACTTGTTGTAAAGTGATCATATGGAAATGTTCTGATCGTATGTATTGGTTTAGAGGTCTTAGGTCCAATATTGGTCTGAATGATCAGTCTTTTTTGGGGATGAGGAAGTATAGAGAATATACTCCTGTCCCTTGATGTTGAAATGGGACTGGCTCTATGGCACTTTTTTGTAGCATGGAGAGTACCTCTTGTTGTAACAGCGTGATGTGTTCTTTGGACATTGGGCGGTATGTTGGGTGGAGTAGAAAATGAGTTCCAGGCAGTAACCCTCCTGGATAATTTATCTCACCCACCTGTCTGTAGTGATGGCGTTCCAGACTGGTTATTCGCCCTCAGACTGGTGTTACATGGTCTGGAAGGAGTGTGAACAAGTCAGTTTGGTGGAGGCTCTGGTGTTACCATGTCCTCTGCCCTCGTCATTGTTCCCTCTATAACCTCCTCTATTGGAGCCTCTATTAAAGGTGCTTTGTGTAGTACTTTTAAATGAGGAAGAGGCCTGGGATGTGTTGCCTCTGCCTGAGCCTCGAAAAGAGGAGCGACGAAAGAAGCTTCGAGACTGTTGAAATTAAAGTGCACCCATGGACTTAGCGGTGTCAGTATCTTTTTTCATCTTTTCTAAGATGGTATCCACTGCAGGTCCAAACAAGAAATCCTGATTAATGGGTTGATTAAGTATGGTAGACTGCACTTCATTCTTAAATCCAGAAATGCGGAGCCAGGCATGCCGGCGTAGTAACACGCTAGTGTTGACAGATCTAGCAGATGTGTCCGCTACATCAAGGACGCATTTAATGGATTCATTTGGGATTACCCTTCCCTTCCTGTATTAATGCATTTGCTTTTGCTTTATAGGGTTCTGGTAGGTGTTGTAATAACCCTTCCAGTTCATCACAGTGTGCTCTGTCATAGCGTGCTAGGAGAGCTTGTATATTGGCAATTCTCCATGTATTAGCAGCTTGAGAAGCTACTCTTTTGCCTGAGGCTTCTAAAATATTTGACTCCTTGACTGGAGGGGGGGGGGGGGGGGGGGGGGGCGGGCATCACCTGTTTGCAAATTCGCTCTTTTCCTAGCGTTAGAAACAACTAAAGAGTCAAGTGGTAGCTGAGCCCTGATATAGGAGGGGTCTGTAGAGGCTGGTTTATATTTCTTCTCAATCCTAGGATTGAGTATGCAGGCTCTAGCTGGGTCTTTAAAGATGTCTGATGCATGCTTTAGTACTCCTTTTAACATAGATAGTGACCGTACAGTCTTCTCTGATGTTGGGAAGGTGTTAAATAGAAAATCCTCCTCTATAGGGTCAGTGTGCATGTCTACGCCATGATACTGAGCTGCCCTGTCTACAAGCTGGTTAAAAGCGACAGTGTCGTTAGTAGGAGATGGCTTTGTGGGGTATGTGGAGGGATCGGGAATGGGTTGTGTATCATATGGGTCATCAGGGTCGTTTTGATTGTCCCATGTGGTATCTTGGTTTCCCTGATCGTCTGGGTCCTTAAAAATCCTATTGAGGATCTTCACCCATGTCTTCTCCCTCATCATAATGTGGAGGTGTAGGAGAATATGGAACATAAGGCATGTTAGGAGTGAAAGGAGGAGGTGTAAAAGGTCTTAAAGGGGATGTCCCAAAGTCTTTTTTCTTAGGAGGAACAGGAGAAGGAGCTTCAGTGTCCAGTCTTCTCTTGTTTTTACTGTAAACTGCTATATGTCCTGTTTCAGGTTCTATATACAGTCTATTTTGGCCTGGGCTCATTGGATCAGGATGAAAAAGTTGTTCTACTGTCTGTGGCTTTGGCACCGATATTTTTGGATCGCTCGCTTTCTTGTCCTTATGTTTCCGTGGAGCTGAACCGGCTCGATGTCTTGTCGGCTCGGCAGCTGTTGTCGGGTCGATGTTCTTGTTCGACTCAGTCTTTTTCGGCTCTGTCTTTTTAGGGTCGACGTGCCTTTTCGGTTAGACGACTTGTTTCGGGTTGACTGCCTTATTCGGTTCACTGCCTTTCGGCCCGGCGATATTCTTCGGGTCGATGGACTTTTTCGGATCTACGGCCTTTTTCGTGCCGACAATCTTTTTTAGTGTCGGTGCTCATTCTCGGCTCTGTGGCCTTTTTTGAGTCTACAGTCTTTTTGGGAAGTGTTTTACTCTGTACCGTTGTACTGGAAGGCTTAGGTGTAGTCTTTGTAGCCGAGCCGGAAGGCGGGGCTTCTGAAGCTATGTTTCGTCTCGGCTAAGGCTTTTGGGCGATGCTTTGACCGGAGCCTTGGATGGAGGTGGAGGCAGGGTAGGGGCTTTGGTACTCTCGGTTTGCCCCAGTGTGATCTTGTCATCTGAGTCAGACTGGTCTTCTACGGTGACTAGCTCCAAGTCGGACTCCACTGCCTCTGGAAGTTCATGTTCGTCCTCGAAAATGTTTTCTGGTTCTGGTGCCTGCCGCTGCATCTCTAGTCGGGCAGCTCTTCGGTTCCAGATAGTCTTCTTCGACCGGAACTGAGCACAAGCTGGGCAGTTTTCTTCGTTGTGCTCCGGAGATAGGCACCTGTTGCATACTGTATGCTGAACGCTAATTGGAAACTTGGACCGACATTGTGGACATCTGGTGAACGGGGTCCTTTCCATCGGCAGTTGGCCCACGTGGCGTCGAAAACGCCCAACGGCCCGCGTCGACAACCAGATATAGATGGAAAGAGTTGTCGAGTCGAGAGCTACAGAGCAGAAACAATACCGTCGAAAGTTGAAGGTATTTCGGCCTTTGAATCTTGGAAAACTTCGATCTCGAAGTTAGAGTTGTCGAAGTGCACCAGAACCCAATGGCGGAGAAAAACAATCTGAAGATTGAGAAGATGCCCATGCGCACTGTAGTCCAGGGGAGGTGTCACCTATCATGAGATACTTCGAAGACTCTACCAAGACAACATGGTGCAAACATCCGGACCCAACACTAGGCGGCGATCTATGCTAAGATATGAATTCCTACCAAGACGGAGCCACCCAATAATCCCACAAGGACTGGGTATGATCAATAACACAACAACAAATTGTCCCCGTAGGAATCATTTACATAGTTTCCTTCGATACTTATTTGTAACCGCAGTGATCCTAGATTCATAAAACAGCAAGGAGGATTTAGTGTAATACTGTTATTTTATTTTGTTTTTATCAAGAATTGCATGGCAACAGAAATACTACACAATATGCACACTTCCTTGTAGTATTTGACACCTTATATTCTTTACATGGAGAATTGCACTACCATGTGGAGAGGATTAAATTTCAACAAATTCCATTCATTGTAACATACTACAAACAATGATATAAACGAAATGGTGTTGTGCGTCGACGTTTCGGTCCCTCGTCGGTTAAGGCAAATCCATAGGACCATCATCAGGACTAGTTGCACATATACATCTAAAAATAGATATAAAGATTCAAATAATCATCCTTGCCTATTAGGTATCGTCTAATCACCCAAAAGGGAAAACAAAACCAAAACATGCAACCCAAGTGCAAAAGGTACAAACAAATACCACCACTTATCAAAGTGCAGTACCACCTTACAAAATCCAAGTCTGAGACCTATATACAATAAAAGTCAAAAGGTCTTACCAAAAACCTCCAGCCGGAGGTGATGAAGACCAAAACAGACAATGCTGTCCAATCTAAAATCCAAATACAATACCATCAATCCATATGTGCACATGTTAAAGTCAGTCCGTGTGTAAAGACTAACAACCCAAGTCTGTCCTCACAAACAGTTGCTTCTGATCACATCCAAAATTAGACGTCTAAAATATGGTTATTTATCCAGCAAAATCCACAGCGACTTTATCACCTGTAACAAAACAATCCTTTAAAACCCATTCGAAAATGGACCCATCCTCTGGCAGCACCAACTAAATGCTTCTTTTGTGCTTGAAAAACGCATCGTTTTCACTTACTGGCAACGAAGAGTGTGGCGTTCGTGATCCTCTTTTCAATCGGAGTGAGAATGCCGGTCCCGGCTCCCCGTCTACATAACCCCTGAACTTGGCAACGTCATGACGTCAAGCGTACAGCCCTAATCTTTGGCAAAATTAGTTTCGTGAGATTCATTAAAATTTAGATTACTTGCCACATTAAAATAGAAAGAGTATTTTAATGCGCCATTATGCGACCAAGCTACTCTTAAAAAGAAAACATTCGATCAAAACGGGCTTGCATCGAAGGAAACCACGGCGGCCATCTTAGAACGTGTTTTGGAAATTTCTCAGGTTATAGGCTTGCTATCCTTATGAATGAAAAGTGAGGGACATTCACCACCTTATTACTCAATCCGAATGAGATATTCAGCTACTCATCTAACCAAAGCGATAAAAATTGGGTGAACCATTCAAAACTCAATTTGGCAGGATTATAAGTACACCAAATACTGCCAATACTCTAAGTCAAAAGTGCCCGTATATTATATGGCACAACTTGCCAAGTCCGATCAGAACACAAAGGGGCTAAGGTCTAGAAAGAGACAAGTCTTCATAACAAGGAAACAGCATGCCATTCAATTACAGAGTTTAACCCCCTTTCCACAGTGTTGCATGCCCAAATCCATTTGTTCTCTCTTAGGGTGAGGAGCCGATCCACATTATGATGTCTTTTTGTACATTTGATTACATCTATAACAAACCAACACATTTCATTAGGTGCATGCTCTTTTTGATGATAATGTTCAACAAGAGGGGCCGAGGTTACATTACACCGGATTCGTGATTGGTGTTGCAAAACACTTTTTTTATCTCTTGCGTAGTTTTTCCTATGTACAGGAGTGAACATGGACATTCTATACAATAGATGACTTTTTGTATTGCAATTCGAATGATTGAACATTTTGATTTCTTTACCATTCAGTATACAACTTTTCATTACTTTCGTTGTTTCACAAGCTGCACAATTTCCGCAGGGGTAATGCCCAGTGATAGGAGCCAAGCCCCACTGCGATTGGAGTGTAGTTACTGGTGGTTCTTTGAACGCTTTCACCAAGTGGTCCCTTAGGTTTCTCCCTCTCTTGAATGCAAACCTAGGTTGTGCTAGATGGGGTTCAACTTTTTTGATCAAGTGCCAGTTATTTTTGATGATTGACCTAATCTGGTTTGATTCAGAACCGAATGTCATTACACAGGTTACAGGATTTGACAAATTAACATCAGTGTCTGGATTCACCCTTTTGGTGAGTAGAGCCCCACGGTCATAATACCAAGCGTGCTTCATCGCTTTTTTTTACTAGTCTGTGAGGATAGGCACGCATCACTAGTTTGGACTGTAGAACTTTCGCTTCGCGGAAATAATCCTCCCTTCTGGTGCAGTTACGTCGAAGACGTAGGAACTGCCCAAAAGGAAGGTTATCCCGTAAGCTCAGAGGCTAATAGGCAAGGATGATTATTTGAAGGATGGATGGGTAAAAGGATGGATGAGTGAAAGGGTAAAAGGATGGATGAGTGAAAGGGTAAAAGGATGGATGAGTGAAAGGGTAAAAGGATGGATGAGTGAAAGGGTAAAAGGATGGATGAGTGAAAGGGTAAAAGGATGGATGAGTGAAAGGGTAAAAGGATGGATGAGTGAAAGGGTAAAAGGATGGATGAGCGAAAGGGTAAAAGGATGGATGAGCGAAAGGGTAAAAGGATGGATGAGCGAAAGGGTAAAAGGATGGATGAGCGAAAGGGTAAAAGGATGGATGAGCGAAAGGGTAAAAGGATGGATGAGCGAAAGGGTTGATGAGTGAAAGGATGGACCAATGGCTGAGATGGATGGATATGGCTGGGGACAGATGGGTAGGTTTGAATATGGATGGATGGATGGATGGATGGATGGATGGATGGATGGATGGATGGACAAACAGAATGGGGAAAGTCTGATGAAAGAATGAATGGATGCCAATGTAAAGGTGAAATGCTAGATCTCAGTGGGCGAATGAAAGGATTAATGGGTAGATCTGCAAAAAAGAGGCAAAATAAAGAAATCCCTAGTATTCGTAACCTTCTATATTATGAGCCTGACATAACCAGAGAGGCTATTATCTGAGCTATTTTATGATGAGTGGTGCCATTATTTGACTGTGCACTACATGGCACCAAAGGGACAAGTGGATTTAGTTACTGGACAAGTAGATTTATGAAGCTACCAGTCCCATGGACAAGTAGATATTTTATTAAATTCCACCCCCTGCCGGTGGTAAGTCCCAAAGCTGGTTTCTCATAGGTGGCTCCTTTTTAGGTCTTGTTCTAATGAGGTTTTTTAGATTGTTGCTTCTTTTAAAGGCGAATCTCGGGGATCAACTGTTGAGTCGCCTATATTCAGGATCCTCCAATGTTTATTTATCATCTTTTCGATCATATTGGATTCAGGGGTATATGTAGTGACATGTGATAAGTTTTGTGTCAGTTTTCTCTTTCGTCTCTAAAAGTGTCTCCCTGTTTGTATTGAGACCCCTTTTACACGCTGTCTGGATGGTATTTCTTGGATATTCCAGTCTAGCTAGATGGGACATCAGTTCAGAAGCCTCTATTTTAAAATCTTCCCGCTTGCTGCAATTGCGTCTTAAATATTGCCCATAGGGCAAGTTTTCACATAGTGCCTTAGGATGGAAGATACTGAAAAGTAGCAGGCTATGACTATCTGTGTTTTTTTTTATAGAAGTCCTTGTTTCCAATCCTGTGGCAGTGTGACTTATTAAGAGATCAAGGAATGGTATTTCTTGTCTGGAGGTGTTAGCAGTAAAGCGGAGGAATGGGTTCAAACGGTTGACCCATGCGACAAACAGCGATATTATTTCTAGGTCTCCTTTCCAGAAGACCGGGACGTTATCGATGTAGCGTCGCCAAAGGACGACATTGTCCTTTTACATATTGGTGGCAGGTGAGATGTGTTTTGCCTCAAAGGCAGACATGTAGAGACATGCCAGACTAGGAGCGAACGTGCTTCCCATGGAAGACCCTTGTGTTTGAAAGTACATACGTTCCTCAAATTGAAAATAGTTCAGTCACTGCAACATGTGCACTTTCCATAATGAATGATTGGTGTAGGGGCAACCCATTCGGTAGAACGTAGAGTTTCCTTTACTACCCATAACGTAGCCAATTCTGGGATATTGGTGTAGAGGACCTCCACATCTAGAGTCATTATAGTATCCAGATGGGGGCCCTCTTTGTTCTGCAGTTCTAAGATGTTGAGTACATCTCTGGTGTCTTGTAGAAATGTTAGGGTATTTTTTACTAGAGGCCTGAGGAAAACGCTGCAGAACCTTGACAGGAGTTCCAACACTGACCCATTCCCTGACACAATGGGCCTCCCTGGTGGTGGCAGGGTACCCTTGTGAATTTTTGGCAAGGTGTAGAAGTAAGGGATTAGGGGGTTGTCGTTCATGAGGTATTCAGATTCATTTTTGGTAATCCATCCTTGCCATCCTTGTGTAAAGGCTTCCATAGCTAAGGACCTGACTTTGATTGTAAGTCGAGTGCTTGGATCTTTTCTTAGGGGGGTATAGTTTCTCCTGTCATTTAGCTGCCAGAGGCACTCAGTTCTGTAGTCTGTGGTGGACATGACGACGATTGCTTCCCTTTGTCTGCCTCCTTTATAGTGATAGATTTGTGATTGGCCAGATTTTTAATGGCCTCATTTTCCAGTTGTGAGATATTGTGGAAAGTTCTGTGTCTCTTCAGTATCTAGATGTCTTTCAGGACTGCCTTCTCAAAGGCTAGAACCTCAGGTGGCATTGCAGCAGAAGGCGTGAAGGTTGAGGGTTTTCTTCGTCCCGCATCCCCAGGTAAGGAGTTGACTTGGTCTTTGAAGAAACTCCTCAGACAGACCTTTCTGAAAAGGTCATGTATCCCAGTTGGTTCTGAAATGGTCTATGGCTGGTGTGGGTACAAACCAGAGTCCCTTGTGTCGGACCTTTTCTTCCGTCGTGTTTAGTATCCAGTCAGAGAGATTCACAACTAGTTTTTCTTGCCTGTTTGGCACCGGAGTTCCATCTGCAGCTGGTGTGGGCTGTCCTGCCATTGCACCTGCTTGCGTTGGTTGTTGCCTCCTCTCCTCTAAACTCAACCGCCAAAATGGCCGCTTACCGCTACGGTCTAGTTTTTTTGACAAATTACTTGACAACATACACTTAAATCTCAGCGCTGAAGGACAGAGCTACGGGAGTCAGAGCAGCGGTAGGATCATCGCTAGTTGAGCGCCACCCATTTTTGAGTATCGCTCAGTGGCTACACACCTAATCGAGTGTCTGAACCGAGAGGCCAGTAGGACTTAAAACTATGCTTACACATTGCTGCCTGCGGCTACCTGCCAGTCTTTTGTCATTCATCTTGCAGAGTTGAGAAACGAGGTGCTCTTTCAGCTATCCGGTCTGGTTATGACTTGACTACCAGGGGTAAGTTGTTTTGTTTAAATAAACGTACCAATAGCATGCTATTTAGACCACGATTCAGCTAACACTCCTTTGGTATAAGCTGATAACACCAAATTATACAAGGGGTGAACAACGAACCACGCGCTAAAATCCTATTGCATGCTTGAAGCTAGCACTATATCACGAGCGCTTTGATTTTTGCTAATGTTCACACCATTTTTTAAAAATCTAGTCCTTTTTAAAATCAAGCCCTTTGATAGATTGATTACATCTAGAATGTCATCCCCACGTGATTCCACTCATCCTGATGATATACAACATGATTAACACAGTCCCAATTGTTTTTACCTTCACCTACCCATAGTGTAGCCACCAATATCACCCTTGCGGCAACTCCACGCCGCTGCATGTAAATTACTGCACGATTGATTGATATTGTTTTCTACAATTAGTTCTGAAATGTATCAGTTTGTATCTCTTCTCAGGTCTCACCCATCCGATGTCACCAATCCTGGAACATCGCAAGCAACGCTGGGGACAATTACGGTACTCAACACCGGCCTTGCGGTAGTGTTAGATTTCACGATTACTCTACTCCCTTAGTTTCAGGCCCTGAAGAATTGCAGATTGACCAGATATGGGGCAGAAGGAAAGAAACATGTTGACTATATACACTCCCTAGACCCTATAGGATCATCAATTCCAGATAGGGCTCACAGATTTTAGTTAGGTTGGTACACCCAAGAATAAAATTTGGCCTATACAGGGCAGTACTAAACCTATTTTAATTCACAATGCACGCTCACTCCACTACCTTTAGCACTTACCTTCACGCACCAAACGGCTGTCTCTTAAAAGATCTCGGCAAAGAGCCCCTACGCGGGAGCCCGTCTGGCATTGCAGCACCAGCCCGACGAGGAGCACAGCCCAATGATGAAGCACAACATCCTTCGGGGTGTGTGAGGGCAATCCATAAGAGACCTCTTCACTCCCTTCAGGAACTGCACACCCTTTTGATTAACGTTAAAAAAAAATAAGTATTCTTATGCCTAGCTATCACACATTGGATCCTACAATAGAAAGGTAAGACACTGATTTAAAGCACACTTTTCTTCATAAAAAAACAGGTCAACAAATTTTTAGGAACAAAAACTCGTAACATTGGTTTCAATGGGAAATAAAGTTAACGGTTTAAAGGTAAGTAAACTACCCTCAAGTATGGTTTTTGGGGGTTAGGACCAAGGTTCCCCAAGGTCTAGTTAGGCACTTCAATTTCACCACCAGCGGCACTGGGACAGCCAGGTGCAGAGTGCAGTGGCCCAATGTTAGCCTAGGGGGCCTTCGGTCAGGGGCTGCTTACGAGCAGGTCACTCAGGTGTGGGAGCAAAGCTCCTGGGGTTAAGATCAGCACTGCAGGGGCTGACAATCAGCACAGGAGCTGCACAACCAACGGCACAGGGGCGGCCAGATACTCTGTGCCAAGAAGTTGGGGACCCTGTGGTTTTCAATGGAGATCTCCGGTTTGAAGAAAGGGCTGCAGGCTTGGACAGGGAGGCTTTCTGGAGGCTACCACCAGCAGGAGAGGTAAACTGGATTCTTGGGAGATGCCTGGACACAGTCGGTTGAGCTATCCAGGGCCATGGGTGTCTGGTGCAGGGGTGCCTTTTGGTGTCTGGTCTTCATACCAGCACAGGTTGCGGGTACCCTTCAGGTTGAGGCTGCAGGAGTCGGCTTGAAACTCTTGGTAGGTCGGGGGATCACCAGATCCCAGGTCAGGATCACTGGGGAGACCTTGTGATGTTGGGCAACTTGAACTCTAGAGTTGGGTGCAGAGCCGCCTGGGTCCGTCCGCATTCTGTGTTGTAATCTTTGTTGAGCAAATCCGGTGCTCGCTGGAGACATTTTTTAAGGTGTGTACAGGTCAGTTACTCCGGATTCTGTCTGGGGGTATGCTGGCTACGCCGGGGTTCCCGCTGTAGGCTGGTCGGTGTGGGGACAGGCCGGTGGGGCTGGGCCTCTTCCTTGGTCAGCACAGCCCTTTGGTCCCCGTTTCGTACTCGAATCTGAGGAGATAAGGTTCAGGGTCGCCCCTAAATCCTAGTTTAGGGGGGTTACAGGGGTGTGCAGGTCCGGACCAAAAAGTCCTATCTTTGGGGAGAGGGCATGAGATTCTCTCTAATTGGTTGGGACCCCTCATCTTAAAGATCAAGGGCACTAAGATGTGTGCTTCACCTCGTCTCACCCACCAGAGGGGTGGGGTGGGCAAAGCTGGACTAACCTCTCTTCCAAGCTTTGTTTACCCCGGCGAATACACCCCCCCCCCCCCCCCCTCTGAAAGTGGGGATCAGAACCTGTGGGAGCCAGTTGCTGGGGGGGGAAGCAAAAAGGTAGGAATAGCTTACAAAAGTGTCAGGCCTTTGAAGCTTCTCCTTCGTGAACCCAGCCCATCCTAGGGGAGAAAGAATGACACCTCTGCCCAGGATGGGATTTGTTTCTGGGCCCAGAGTGGGAAGGCTCTCTACCCAGGGGTCCAGAAACCTGTCTGGTGGTGGTAAAAGGTGGAAAGCCATTCAGGAACCACAAGAGGACTGAGATGCCCTCTGAGTGCATTTTACATTAAATCCCACATCGACATCCGTGTAGGTTTAATGTGCTGATAAAGTTTGCTGCCAAACTTCCCAGTTTTCAGTAAAGCCATTATGGAGCTGTAGAGTTCGTGTTGACCAAATACCAGATCATATACTCTTTTTGGCTTTACTGTATTTACAATGTCTAAGAATGGACTTGGACACTGTAGGGGTGCAGTGCTCATGCAACTACACCCTCACCTGGGGGCTAGCGCACCCTGCTAGAGAGGTGACTTACCTAGGCAGCTTGTGACTGGAGGGAAAATTTGCGGCAGTCTAATTTGGAACTTTACAAAGGTGCTCACTGGGACAGGGCATACAACAAGCGAGCACGCATAATATGCTTAGAACAATAATCATTTTAAAAAAGTGTAAAAATGGTGTGCATGGACCTCTCACATTATTGATTTTTGTCCCCTCGTCTATTTGCACCAACTTAAAAAGAGAACAGGAATGCAAAATGTCATCTAACCACAGACCCTGGAGACAGTTGCAGAATCATCTAAATGAGTCATCTTTCAGCATTAAAATACGAAATCTACACATGGAAGGGATCGTTATTATAATTGGCATGTAACTAATTTACCCCTGAAGGGCTTTCAGCCGGTAATGCATTGGGTCAATATTTGCACAATTAACCAGGATATATTGTGAATTCCATCGTGCTGCATGATAAAGCATGGATGGGCATATATACAGCATCTGAAGCTTGGAATTTAGTCGACTTTGTTTAAAATTTGCAAAAGCTTGAAGAGCAACGATTAAAAGGGATTAATATCCAGGAAAATCTAATTTTACTTTTCATTCAACAAACCCATGCTGTGCAGCTTGTGACTGGAGCGAAAATTTGCCCCAGTCCAATTTGGAACTTTATAATGGAGCTCACTGGGACAGGGCATATTACAAGCAAGCACACATAATATGCTTAGAATGTTAATCATGTTAAACAAGTGTAAAAATGATGTGCAAGGACTCATCTCTCACACAGTCGACTGTTTCGTCACAACACCTAGTCTTCAATGGCAGTGTGTATGTGTTTGGTGTGGGGTCCTTAGGGTGGCACAATACATGCTGCAGCCCCAAGGGACCCTCTGTTTCAAGGCCCTTGGTACCAGTGGTACCTGTTACAAGGGACTTATATGTTGCCCAGAGGTGTGCGAATTTTGGGAGCAATGGTATAGTTTTGTGAAAGAACACAGGCCCTGTGTACCGGACTGGCAAGGACCCAGGCCCCACAAACTGCACCTGGCAAAAAATGTGAGGGTAACCATGCAAAAATGGCACTTTCCTACAGATTAAAATGGAACTGAGACCACAATATTAATACAATACCGAGATTCCACGTGAGAGCTGGTGGTACTCTAGGAGGAATTACTTAAGACCTTCCAGGAAAGCTCTGACAATTGGAACCCGTATAGGTTGGTGTGTTGCCTATTTTGCAGATATGCAGCCACTGCTGCAAGGTTTAGCCTTATAGATGTTAAAGCTAAATCAGAGTTATGCAAGTGAAATAGGTAGCAGACAATTTCCTTTGCTTTAGCTGCTAAGGGATCAATGTGTTTGGAATGACAATTGTGAAGAAATCTTTACAAATATCTATATATTGTTGTGGGAGATGGAGGTAGTCAAAATCTAAGACTTCAGGAGCCGGATTGCAAATTTGAGTGATCTAGGGTTCAGGTGTCTGTTTTCTCCTCGGTTCTGTGTGAGAAGGTCCAGCCTATTCAGCAGTGCTTTGTGAGGAACTAGTGACGGTTCAAGCATTATCAGGTGGGAGCCACCAGAATAAGGGTGAGATGTCTGCCAGAGTTTGGGAACCACAAATGGAAGTAGTGGGAGAGGTAATAAAGTGCCAGCAAATATCCTGGACCAATGCATCCAAAGTGCGTTTCCCTTTAATTGTGGGTGTGGAAACCTGGAGGCTAAGTTTAGGCATTTGCCATTTTCAGCTGTGTGTGAAGAGGTCTATTTGTGGTTGTCCCAAACGCTGTAAGTTTTGGAGGAAGAATTGTGGGTGAAGTTCCCACTTGGGGGCATGTTTGTGCCCCCTGCTCAGGCTATCCACAAAGTAGCTTCCACTCCCAGGAGATACTCTGCTAACAGATTAATGTTGTATTGGAGAGCCCACTTCCAAATGGTCTGTGCTAAATGGAAAATCTGTGGGGACTTTGTGCCCCCTGCTTTTGGAGATACAATATGGCTGCCATGTTGTCTGTTTTGATGAAGACAACCTTGCCAATTAGGTGACGAAGAAAGGCTTTCAGCGCTAGGTGAACAGCCAGTAACTAAATGATTTATCTGGAGATCTCGGACTGGGTGACCAGTGGCCCTGGACAGTTAGAGGTTGAAAATGCACTCGCCATCCCGTACAGAAGGCATCTGTTACTGTCCTCTGTGGAACTGGGTATAAGAAAGGTTGTCCCTTTAACAGGTTGTTCCACCACTGCAGGGTGGCAAGCTTGATGGCCCACTAACACTAGAACCCTAGATAACAATTCAAAGCACAGGATAGCAAAGCATAGCATACCAATTCAAAGCACAGGATAGCAAAGCATAGCATAACAATTCAAAGCACAGGATAGCAAAGCATAGCATAACAATTCAAAGCATAGGATAGCAAAGCATAGCATAACAATTCAAAGCATAGGATAGCATAACAATTCAAAGCATAGGATAGCATAACAATTCAAAGCATAGGATAGCATAACAATTCAAAGCATAGGATAGCATAACAATTCAAAGCATAGGATAGCAAAGCATAGCATAACAATTCAAAGCATAGGACAGCAAAGCATAGCATAACAATTCAAAGCATAGGATAGCATAGCATAGCATAACAATTCAAAGCATAGGATAGCATAACAATTCAAAGCATAGAATAGCATAGCATAACAATTCAAAGCATAGGATAGCAAAGCATAGCATAACAATTCAAAGCATAGGATAGCAAAGCATAGCATAACAATTCAAAGCATGGGATAGCAAAGCATAGCATAACAATTCAAAGCATAGGATAGGATAGGATAGCATAACCAAACCTAGCATAGTTTAACAAAACATATAACAGTATATTAAAACATAGCACACCAAAGCATAGCATAACAATTCAAAGCATAGGATAGCAAAGCATAGCATAACAATTCAAAGCATAGGATAGCAAAGCATAGCATAACAATTCAAAGCATAGGATAGCAAAGCATAGCATAACAATTCAAAGCATAGGATAGCAAAGCATAACAATTCAAAGCATAGGATAGCATAGCATAACAATTCAAAGCATAGGATAGCATAGCATAACAATTCAAAGCATAGGATAGCAAAGCATAGCATAACAATTCAAAGCATAGGATAACAAAACATAGCATACAGCATCACTCTGCACCACCACCAGCATCACTCTGCTCCACCACCAGCATCACTCTGCTCCACCACCAGCATCACTCTGCTCCACCACCAGCATCACTCTGCTCCACCACCAGCATCACTCTGCTCCACCACCAGCATCACTCTGCACCACCACCAGCATCACTCTGCACCACCACCAGCATCACTCTGCACCACCACCAGCATCACTCTGCACCACCACCAGCATCACTCTGCACCACCACCAGCATCACTCTGCACCACCACCAGCATCACTCTGCACCACCACCAGCATCACTCTGCACCACCACCAGCATCACTCTGCACCACCACCAGCATCACTCTGCACCACCAACAGCATCACTCTGCACCACCAACAGCATCACTCTGCACCACCAACAGCATCACTCAGGGGCACCACCAACAGCATCACTCAGGGGCACCACCAACAGCATCACTCAGGGGCACCACCAACAGCATCACTCAGGGGCACCACAACATCACTATGCGCTACCACAGCATCCCTGAACGTCACAGCATCACTCGTTCGCCACCACAACATCACTCAGCGCCACCACAGGATCAATCTGTGCAACCATTCAACACCTGGTTCAAATATGTTCTCTCAATTTTTCAAGCTTTATTACAAATGTAAACAAGCATTAGAAATGCAATAGGTCTCGCACCATTAGAGTTAGTGCTTTTAGAATTGTTTATGGGTTTTTTTGTAAATGTTTAGCATTTTTGTTTCCTGTAGCTAATGCTAAAGAGTTACAAATAAAAAAAGCCATAAATATTTCTAAAAGCTGTAACTGAAATGGTCTGAGAGCTATTGCAGTGTGTGAGGGTGAGGTGTTGAGGGTGAGTGAGAGTGAGCGTGAGGGTGGGTGAGGGTGAGTGAGAGTGAGCGTGAGGGTGGGTGAGGGTGAGTGAGGGTGAGTGAGGGTGAGGTGTTGAGGGTGAGTGAGGGTTATTGAGGGTGAGGTGTTGAGGGTGAGTGAGGGTTATTGAGGGTGAGGTGTTGAGGGTGAGTGAGGGTTATTGAGGGTGAGGTGTTGAGGGTGAGTGAGAGTGAGCGTGAGGGTGGGTGAGTGAGGGTGGGTGAGTGAGGGTGAGGTGTTGAGGGTGAGTGAGGGTTATTGAGGGTTATTGAGGGTGAGGTGTTGAGGGTGAGTGAGGGTTATTGAGGGTGAGGTGTTGAGGGTTATTGAGGGTGAGGTGTTGAGGGTGAGTGAGGGTGAGGGTGAGGGGGAGTGAGGGTGAGGGTGAGTGAGGGTTATTGAGGGTGAGGTGTTGAGGGTGGGTGAGAGTGAGCGTGAGGGTGAGTGAGAGTGAGCGTGAGGGTGGGTGAGGGTGAGTGAGGGTGAGGTGTTGAGGGTGAGTGAGGGTTATTGAGGGTGAGGTGTTGAGGGTGAGTGAGGGTGAGGTGTTGAGGGTGAGTGAGGGTTATTGAGGGTGAGGTGTTGAGGGTTATTGAGGGTGAGGTGTTGAGGGTCAGTGAGGGTTATTGAGGGTGAGGTGTTGAGGGTTATTGAGGGTGAGGTGTTGAGGGTGAGTGAGGGTTATTGAGGGTGAGGTGTTGAGGGTGAGTGAGAGTGAGCGTGAGGGTGGGTGAGAGTGAGCGTGAGGGTGGGTGAGGGTGAGGGTGAGGGTGGGTGAGGGTGAGGGTGAGTGAGGGTGAGTGAGGGTGAGTGAGGGTGAGGTGTTGAGGGTGAGTGAGAGTGAGCGTGAGGGTGGGTGAGAGTGAGCGTGAGGGTGGGTGAGAGTGAGCGTGAGGGTGGGTGAGGGTGAGGGTGAGGGTGAGTGAGGGTGAGTGAGGGTGAGTGAGGGTGGGTGAGGGTGAGGGTGAGGGTGGGTGAGGGTGAGGGTGGGTGAGGGTGGGTGAGGGTGAGGGTGAGGGTGGGTGAGGGTGAGGGTGAGGGTGGGTGAGGTGTTGAGGGTGAGTGAGAGTGAGCGTGAGGGTGGGTGAGAGTGAGCGTGAGGGTGGGTGAGGGTGAGGGTGAGGGTGGGTGAGGGTGAGGGTGAGTGAGGGTGAGTGAGGGTGAGTGAGGGTGAGGTGTTGAGGGTGAGTGAGAGTGAGCGTGAGGGTGGGTGAGAGTGAGCGTGAGGGTGAGTGAGGGTGAGGTGTTGAGGGTGAGTGAGAGTGAGCGTGAGGGTGAGTGAGAGTGAGCGTGAGGGTGGGTGAGAGTGAGCGTGAGGGTGGGTGAGGGTGAGGGTGAGGGTGGGTGAGGGTGAGGGTGAGTGAGGGTGAGTGAGGGTGAGTGAGGGTGGGTGAGGGTGAGGGTGAGGGTGGGTGAGGGTGAGTGAGGGTGAGTGAGGGTGAGTGAGGGTGAGTGAGGGTGAGTGAGGGTGAGTGAGGGTGAGTGAGGGTGAGTGAGGGTGAGTGAGGGTGAGTGAGGGTGAGTGAGGGTGAGTGAGGGTGAGTGAGGGTGAGTGAGGGTGAGTGAGGGTGAGTGAGGGTGAGTGAGTGAGGGTGAGTGAGTGAGGGTGAGTGAGTGAGGGTGAGAGGGTGAGTGAGGGTGAGAGGGTGAGTGAGGGTGAGAGGGTGAGTGAGGTGAGTGAGGGTGAGTGAGGGTGAGTGAGTGAGGGTGAGTGAGTGAGGGTGAGTGAGTGAGGGTGAGTGAGTGAGTGAGGGTGAGTGAGTGAGGGTGAGTGAGTGAGGGTGAGTGAGTGAGTGAGGGTGGGTGAGGGTGAGAGGGTGAGTGAGTGAGTGAGGGTGGGTGAGGGTGAGAGAGGTGAGTGAGGGTGAGTGAGGGTGAGTGAGGGTGAGAGGGTGAGGGGTTGAGGGTGAGGGGTTGAGGGTGAGGGTGAGGGGGTGAGGGTGAGTGAGGGTGAGTGAGGGTGAGTGAGGGTGAGTGAGGGTGAGGGTGAGTGAGGGTGAGGGGTTGAGGGTGAGGGTGAGTGAGGGTGAGTGAGGGTGAGTGAGGGTGAGTGAGGGGTGAGTGAGGGTGAGTGAGGGTGAGTGAGGGTGAGTGAGGGTGAGTGAGGGTGAGTGAGGGTGAGTGAGGGTGAGTGAGGGTGAGTGAGGGTGAGTGAGGGTGGGGAGGTGAGTGTGAGGGTGAGTGAGGGTGAGTGAGGGTGAGTGAGGGTGAGTGAGGGTGAGTGAGGGTGAGTGAGGGTGAGTGAGGGTGAGTGAGGGTGAGTGAGGGTGAGTGAGGGTGAGTGAGGGTGAGTGAGGGTGAGTGAGGGTGAGTGAGGGTGAGTGAGGGTGAGTGAGAGTGAGTGAGAGTGAGTGTGGAAATGCAATAGGTCTCGCAGTAGTAAAGTTTGAGCTATAGGTGTTATTTTTTTGTTTTTTATTTATGTGTTGTTTTTTGTAAATAGCTAAATTAATAGCTTTCTTCTTTACAAAGCCAATAGTTATAATTTTTGTAAATGTGACACCTCTAGCATTTGTAAAGCAACATGTTTTGTATTAACGGGACTTATATGTGACTTATATGTATTGATATAAAAAAAATCAATGGCTTTAAAAAAAAAATTAATAATTAATACGTAAATAAAATGGATTTTGTTTTATATTGCCAATAGCTTACAGTTTATTAAATATATTTAGTGAAGATGCTGTGTTGCGCTGAGTGAGGGTGAGTGAGGGTGGGTGAGTGAGGGTGAGTGAGGGTGGGTGAGTGAGGGTGGGTGAGTGAGGGTGAGTGAGGGTGGGTGAGTGAGGGTGAGGGTGGGGGGTTGAGGGTGAGGGTGGGGAGGTGAGTGAGGGTGAGTGAGGGTGAGTGAGGGTGAGTGAGTGAGTGAGTGAGGGTGAGTGAGTGAGTGAGTGAGGGTGAGTGAGTGAGTGAGTGAGTGAGTGAGGGTGAGTGAGTGAGTGAGGGTGAGTGAGTGAGTGAGTGAGGGTGAGTGAGTGAGTGAGGGTGAGTGAGTGAGTGGGTGAGGGTGAGTGAGTGAGTGAGGGTGAGTGAGTGAGGGTGAGTGAGGGTGAGTGAGGGTGAGTGAGGGTGAGTGAGGGTGAGTGAGGGTGAGTGAGGGTGAGTGAGGGTGAGTGAGGGTGAGTGAGGGTGAGTGAGGGTGAGTGAGGGTGAGTGAGGGTGAGTGAGGGTGAGTGAGGGTGAGTGAGGGTGAGTGAGTGAGGGTGAGTGAGTGAGGGTGAGTGAGTGAGGGTGAGTGAGTGAGGGTGAGTGAGTGAGGGTGAGTGAGTGAGTGAGGGTGAGTGAGTGAGGGTGAGTGAGTGAGGGTGAGTGAGTGAGTGAGGGTGAGTGAGTGAGTGAGGGTGAGTGAGTGAGTGAGGGTGAGTGAGTGAGTGAGGGTGAGTGAGTGAGTGAGGGTGAGTGAGTGAGTGAGGGTGAGTGAGTGAGTGAGGGTGAGTGAGTGAGTGAGGGTGAGTGAGTGAGTGAGGGTGAGTGAGTGAGGGTGAGTGAGTGAGGGTGAGTGAGTGAGTGAGGGTGAGTGAGTGAGGGTGAGTGAGTGAGGGTGAGTGAGGGTGAGTGAGTGAGTGAGGGTGGGTGAGGGTGGGTGAGTGAGTGAGTGGGTGAGTGAGTGAGTGAGTGAGTGAGTGAGTGAGGGTGAGTGAGTGAGGGTGAGTGAGTGAGGGTGAGTGAGTGAGGGTGAGGGTGAGTGAGGGTGAGTGAGTGAGGGTGAGTGAGGGTGAGTGAGTGAGGGTGAGTGAGTGAGGGTGAGTGAGTGAGGGTGAGTGAGTGAGGGTGAGTGAGTGAGGGTGAGTGAGTGAGGGTGAGTGAGTGAGGGTGAGTGAGTGAGGGTGAGTGAGTGAGGGTGAGTGAGTGAGGGTGAGTGAGTGAGGGTGAGTGAGTGAGGGTGAGTGAGTGAGGGTGAGTGAGTGAGGGTGAGTGAGTGAGGGTGAGTGAGTGAGGGTGAGTGAGTGAGGGTGAGTGAGTGAGGGTGAGTGAGTGAGGGTGAGTGAGTGAGGGTGAGTGAGTGAGGGTGAGTGAGTGAGTGAGGGTGAGTGAGGGTGAGTGAGGGTGAGTGAGGGTGAGTGAGGGTGAGTGAGGGTGAGTGAGGGTGAGTGAGGGTGAGTGAGGGTGAGTGAGGGTGAGTGAGGGTGAGTGAGGGTGAGTGAGGGTGAGTGAGGGTGAGTGAGGGTGAGTGAGGGTGAGTGAGGGTGAGTGAGGGTGAGTGAGGGTGAGTGAGAGTGAGTGAGAGTGAGTGTGGAAATGCAATAGGTCTCGCAGTAGTAAAGTTTGAGCTATAGGTGTTATTTATTTTTTTGTTTTTTATTTATGTGTTGTTTTTTGTAAATAGCTAAATTAATAGCTTTCTTCTTTACAAAGCCAATAGTTATAATTTTTGTAAATGTGACACCTCTAGCATTTGTAAAGCAACATGTTTTGTATTAACGGGACTTATATGTGACTTATATGTATTGATATAAAAAAAATCAATGGCTTTAAAAAAAAAATTAATAATTAATACGTAAATAAAATGGATTTTGTTTTATATTGCCAATAGCTTAAAGTTTATTAAATATATTTAGTGAAGATGCTGTGGTTGCGCTGAGTGAGGGTGAGTGAGGGTGAGTGAGTGAGGGTGGGTGAGTGAGGGTGAGGGTGGGGGGTTGAGGGTGAGTGAGGGTGAGTGAGTGAGGGTGGGTGAGTGAGGGTGAGGGTGGGGGGTTGAGGGTGAGGGTGGGGAGGTGAGTGAGGGTGAGTGAGGGTGAGAGGGTGAGTGAGGGTGAGTGAGTGAGTGAGTGAGTGAGGGTGAGTGAATGAGTGAGTGAGTGAGGGTGAGTGAATGAGTGAGGGGTTGAGTGAGGGTGAGGGGTTGAGGGTGAGGGGTTGAGGGTGAGTGAGGGTGAGTGAGGGTGAGTGAGGGTGAGGGGTTGAGGGTGAGGGGTTGAGGGTGAGGGGTTGAGGGTGAGGGGTTGAGGGTGAGGGGTTGAGGGTGAGTGAGGGTGAGTGAGGGTGAGTGAGGGTGAGTGAGGGTGAGTGAGGGTGAGTGAGGGTGAGTGAGGGTGAGTGAGGGTGAGTGAGGGTGAGTGAGGGTGAGTGAGGGTGAGTGAGGGGTTGAGGGTGAGGGGTTGAGGGTGAGAGTGAGGGTGAGTGAGGGTGAGTGAGGGGGTGAGGGCGAGTGAGGGTGGGTGAGGGTGAGTGAGGGTGAGTGAGGGTGAGTGAGGGTGAGTGAGGGTGAGTGAGGGTGAGTGAGGGTGAGTGAGGGTGAGTGAGGGTGAGTGAGGGTGAGTGAGGGTGAGTGAGGGTGAGTGAGGGAGGGTGGGTGAGTGAGGGTGAGGGTGGGGAGGTGAGTGTGAGGGTGAGTGAGGGTGAGTGAGTGAGGGTGGGTGAGTGAGGGTGAGGGTGGGGGGTTGAGGGTGAGTGAGGGTGAGTGAGTGAGGGTGGGTGAGTGAGGGTGAGGGTGGGGGGTTGAGGGTGAGGGTGGGGAGGTGAGTGAGGGTGAGTGAGGGTGAGAGGGTGAGTGAGGGTGAGTGAGTGAGTGAGTGAGTGAGGGTGAGTGAATGAGTGAGTGAGTGAGGGTGAGTGAGTAAGTGAGGGTGAGGGGTTGAGGGTGAGGGGTTGAGGGTGAGTGAGGGTGAGTGAGGGTGAGTGAGGGTGAGTGAGGGTGAGGGGTTGAGGGTGAGGGGTTGAGGGTGAGGGTGAGTGAGGGTGAGTGAGGGTGAGTGAGGGTGAGTGAGGGTGAGTGAGGGGTTGAGGGTGAGGGGTTGAGGGTGAGAGTGAGGGTGAGAGTGAGGGTGAGTGAGGGTGAGTGAGGGTGAGTGAGGGGGTGAGGGCGAGTGAGGGGGTGAGGGTGAGTGAGGGTGAGTGAGGGTGAGTGAGGGTGAGTGAGGGTGAGTGAGGGTGAGTGAGGGTGAGTGAGGGTGAGTGAGTGAGGGTGAGTGAGTGAGGGTGGGTGAGTGAGGGTGAGGGTGGGGAGGTGAGTGTGAGGGTGAGTGAGGGTGAGTGAGTGAGTGAGGGTGAGTGAGGGTGAGTGAGGGTGAGTGAGGGTGAGTGAGTGAGGGTGGGTGAGTGAGGGTGAGGGTGGGGAGGTGAGTGTGAGGGTGAGTGAGGGTGAGTGAGGGTGAGTGAGTGAGTGAGGGTGAGGGGTTGAGGGTGAGTGAGGGTGAGGGGTTGAGGGTGAGTGAGGGTGAGGGTGAGTGAGGGTGAGGGTGAGGGTGAGTGAGGGTGAGTGAGGGTGAGGGTGAGTGAGGGTGAGGGGTTGAGGGTGAGTGAGGGTGAGGGGTTGAGGGTGAGTGAGGGTGAGTGAGGGTGAGTGAGGGTGAGTGAGGGTGAGTGAGGGTGAGGGGTTGAGGGTGAGTGAGGGTGAGGGGTTGAGGGTGAGTGAGGGTGAGGGGTTGAGGGTGAGTGAGGGTGAGGGGTTGAGGGTGAGTGAGGGTGAGGGGTTGAGGGTGAGTGAGGGTGAGGGGTTGAGGGTGAGTGAGGGTGAGGGGTTGAGGGTGAGTGAGGGTGAGGGGTTGAGGGTGAGTGAGGGTGAGGGGTTGAGGGTGAGTGAGGGTGAGGGGTTGAGGGTGAGTGAGGGTGAGGGGTTGAGGGTGAGGGTGAGTGAGGGTGAGTGAGGGTGAGTGAGGGTGAGTGAGGGTGAGTGAGGGTGAGTGAGGGTGAGTGAGGGTGAGTGAGGGTGAGTGAGGGTGAGTGAGGGTGAGTGAGGGTGAGTGAGGGTGAGTGAGGGTGAGTGAGTGAGGGTGAGTGAGGGTGAGTGAGTGAGGGTGAGTGAGGGTGAGTGAGGGTGAGTGAGGGTGAGTGAGGGTGAGTGAGGGTGAGTGAGGGTGAGTGAGGGTGAGTGAGGGTGAGTGAGGGTGAGTGAGGGTGAGTGAGGGTGAGTGAGGGTGAGTGAGGGTGAGTGAGGGTGAGTGAGGGTGAGTGAGGGTGAGTGAGGGTGAGTGAGGGTGAGTGAGGGTGAGTGAGGGTGAGTGAGGGTGAGTGAGGGTGAGTGAGGGTGAGTGAGGGTGAGTGAGGGTGAGTGAGGGTGAGTGAGGGTGAGTGAGGGTGAGTGAGGGTGAGTGAGGGTGAGTGAGGGTGAGTGAGGGTGAGTGAGGGTGAGTGAGGGTGAGGGGGTGAGTGAGGGTGAGGGGTTGAGGGTGAGTGAGGGGTTGAGGGTGAGTGAGGGTGAGGGGTTGAGGGTGAGTGAGGGGTTGTGGGTGAGGGGTTGAGGGTGAGTGAGGGGTTGTGGGTGAGGGTGAGGGGTTGAAGGTGGGTGAGTGAGGGTGAGGGGTTGAGGGTGAGTGAGGATGAGTGAGAGTGAGGGGTTGAGGTTGAGGGTGAGTGAGGGTGAGGGGTTGAGGGTGAGTGAGGGTGAGGGGTTGAGGGTGAGTGAGGGTGAGGGGTTGAGGGTGAGTGAGGATGAGTGAGAGTGAGGGTGAGTGAGGGGTTGAGGGTGAGGGGTTGAGGGAGAGTGAGGGTGAGTGAGGGTGCAGAAGCAGTACGTAGCGTTTGTTGTTTTTGTAATTACAAGTTTTTCACTCTTGCTTTCAATTTTCTGGCTTTTCAAAATTTGCATTTCAAACTTCAAACAATTTAACTCGCCCTGAGCTTTGCCGCCACATTGGAGACATTCACATGATTACCATTATTTATGTACTGTTAATGACGGTACTGCCCTGAGCTTCGGCCACAGATTGAAGACATTTACAAAATTAGCATTTTTATGTACTGTTAATGGCGGTACTGCAGTGCGTGCGGCAGCAGTCTTAAGCACTTGCTGTTGGTGAGCAGACTGGAAGACGCTGTTTTTGGGCTGGTTTTTGGTAGGGTAGAAGTAGGCTGTGCGAGAACGCGCGCACATTTTTTTTTCCATTGCTGCCATAGCAGGCAGCTCACTACCAAAGTAACATCGCAGCAAGTCAGCCTGCCTACCTGATTCGACTCGACGACAATTTAGTATGGTGTTGAGGTAGGCATTGATCAGCCACATCAGTCTATTAGATTAAATTTGTGTGCGGAACCAGTGTTTGTCTGATAGTAATTAATATTGTTAAGCACAAGGTAGACTTTCAATTAGTAAAAAATGTTGATGTTAGGCAGGTGGCAAACATGGTAGCTTAGGGCAGGGGAGGGGGCGGAGCGGGGAGAGGGAACAGACGGAGCGAAGGCTGATAAGGGGAGGGGGGAGGGGGGAGGAGAAATGCGACACGGCGGGCAGGGGAGGGGGCGGAGCGGGGAGAGGGAACAGACGGAGGGAAGGCAGATAAGGGGAGGGGGGAGGAGAAATGCGACACGGCGGGCAGGGGAGGGGGCGCAGCGGATGCCTAGTGCGGCTGAGGGAACTGACGTGCACGCGCTTTTAAGCTCAATGCGCATGCGCATTGAGCTTAAAAGTCACGGGCACTGCAAGGAATCGCCACGATTCCTTGCAGTGTGGATAAAGAGTGGATAAGTCCCAATACTCTCGCTTGCTCGATGCGCATGCGCATCGACAGGCGAGACCTAAAAAAAGATGTTAATATTTCACTTCTGTTCTTGGATTTTCGTCACAATAAAATACACTGAACATATTCTTCACAAAAGTTGTTTACAAAAGTTTAAGCTATTGCCATTATAAATTACAATAACTTTTATTTAAGTATTAATTATTTGAAAAAATAAAAGCCATTGTTATTTGTAATATCAATACATGTAAGTCACGTAAATACAACACAAATTGCATTACAAATGCTATAGGTGCCACATTTGCGAAAGTTATAACTATTGGCATTGTAAATGACAAAGCTATTAATTTGGCTATTTTCAAAACAAATTAAGAAATTGTCATTTACATTACCAATAGCTCAAACTTTCCTAATGCGAAGCCTATTGCATTGCAAATGCTTGTTTCTCCTGTTATCACCATTTCTGTCTTTTCTCACTCATTTTTCCATATTCTGTTTTTCTTTCTCCGCTTACGTCCATTCACATGAGTGGGAGGGTGCTCTCTGGTCCATGGGGCCGTTCTCTTTTTTTAACTTAATGCAGATTTGAGATATTGCACTCATTAAGGAGTGAATGTATCTGTTATAACATGATTTGGGAATCGAGAGAATTTCTACTTTGCACAACCTTTGTTTAATTCTAGGTGAATGTTAAGAAATTGACCACGCATTACTTATGTTTTTTCTCCTTTTGACCAGTCATTTGGGTTTGAACCGCTTCCAATAGAGGTCATTCATGTTTATCTTCAGTTTACAGGGAACTTTACCGAATGGGGTTTTCTCCTCTAGAGACAGGGATCCTCTTGTGCTTTTCAGTATTTTCTCCCATACAGTATTGATTAACAAACTGTTTTTGATATGTATTTTGCACGCACTCACCATATCATAGTCTCACTGCGTCCCTTGTTCTACAGGTGATGTTTATTTTATTTTAGACATGATACTTCAAGGTCTGATCTGTATAAATTCATGGCACTGTTACCTATGTTCATATTTTGTTCTTTCCTACCATTTCCCTTTTTGATTTTCTTTTTCTAGGTTTTTATTCCAGGATCTTCCACTTTCACTTTAAAACTGTTAATGAATGTATTTCCCTTATTTACAGAGTCTTTCTTTTGACTTCACACATCACCACGGTTCCTGTCTTTTGTACAAGAGTGATGTCACATATATTGTCTTCTCCACTTTCCTCATAGGGTTTCCACTCACCAGGAGGTGTACTTTCCCACCACTTTTGTTTATTCTTTGACCATTGTAACTAGTTTGTATTTTGCACTATACCATGTCTTTGATTGGTTATCCCCAGGCTTGAAGAGTCACGGATAACTACCCACTTGACAAAACACATTTCGGTTGGTCTGTTCTTGGTGTCTCCTCTGGAAGGAGGACCAATTATCACATAAAACAATGAAAAAACAACTACCTGTTGTCGACCTTGTTCTCTGGTTTCTGTTTTATGAAAAAATATTGCTGAAACATGGTCTATTTTGAATTGATTTCCTCAAAAGTGTGCACAGGACTTTTGTTCTCAAGTAAGCTAGAATGTAACTCTCTAGCTGCAGTATCAGCAGAGTTGAGTGCACAGCGAACTGTAGTATTAGATATAAATTTACCCTCGGATGCAAGTGGATATGCCAGTTTGTTATGTCCGTATGGGAGGTATCAGAGTATTTCCTCCATCTCATTCCAGTGAGCCCTATTATATCTAGAAAGGAGGACGATCAAATTTACGATCTGCCAGCGATTGCTGACTGGGCGGCCACACTATTTCCTGCTGCGTCAACCTTTTTAGGTCTCACCTAGCGTTGCAGCGCGCATGCGTTGCTCGCTCTGCAATATATTCAAATGAGTGGGAACCCAATATACCCTTGCAGGCTTGGGCAGTAAGGTTTTCAAAACAAGAAGCAAGAGTTGCCTACAAGGGATTTGGTTTGTCAAGATCGTTTGTACTTGCTTGGTCAATAAAGCTATTTAAAATCACACCCTCATTGGTGGTGGACAACAGAATCAATTAGAAAAGTAATTCCATATAATAACAATTGTCAATTAAAAATGGAGTGAATCATACACGGGGCAGCAAAATATATTTAAAAAAACATTCATATATTTAATATGGAATATGCTACTTACCCGTATGCATCTGATCTTGGCATAGAGGGCTGCAGAGTGGTACATTATGAATAGATCGCCATCTGGTGTTGGGCTCGGATGATTGCACTTGTTTTTCTCTTGGAGAGTCTTTTGTATCTTGGTGACTCCTCCTTTGGTTGCTAGTGCGCATGGGCATCGGCTCCATCCTTAGATTGTTTTGCCATAGTAGGGTTAGATGGAGTAGTATGATAGAATACAGATAGAAATGCCCAGGTAAGTGTATCTAAATAAGATATTGTTGGAACAGACACAGGTTTCCGGGGAGGCTGGGAGGGCATGTACCACTCTGCAGCCCTCTATGCCAAGAACAGATGCATACTGGTAAGTAGCAAATTCCGTTCGAGGCATATGGGCTGCAGATGGTACATTATGAATAGACTATACAGCAGTTCTCTCCCTAGCGGTGGTCGCCTGTGTCTGTTGCAACTGTCTGAAATAAAGTCTTTAGTACAGCTTGTCCCACTCTAGCTTGTTGTGTTGTGTGCACATCTACACAATAGTGCTTTGTGAAGGTATGCGGTGTAACCCAGGTAGCTGCTTTGCATATGTCATCTAGTGGAATGTTTCCCAAAAATGCCATAGATGCTCCTAGTTTACGTGTAGAGTGAGCTCTAGGAGGAACAGTTAATGTCCTCTTGGCCTTTAAGTAGCATATTTGTATACATTTTACAATCCATCTGGCAATGCCTGCTTTAGAGATGGGATTGCCCTTATGTGTAGGAGAAAACGCTACAAATAACCGATTTGTCTTTCTGAAAGTTTGTGTTCTTTCTATATAATACAATATTGCCCTTCTGACATCTAATGTGTGTAGGGCCCTTTCCGCTACCGTCTGTGGTTTTGGAAAGAAGACCGGTAGTTCCACTGACTGATGTGGAATACTGAAATTACTGTAGGCAAGAATTTTGGATTTGTTCTAAGAACCACCTTGTTTTGGTGTAACTGCATGAATGGTTCTTGAATTGTAAACGCTTGTAACTCACTTACTCTTCTGAGTGAAGTGATAGCTATGAGGAAGGCCACCTTCCATGTGAGGAATTGTATTTCACACCTATGCATAGGTTCAAAGGGTGGTCCCATTAGTCTGGTAAGTACTATGTTGAGATTCCAGACTGGGGAAGGTGGCCGTCTTGGTGGAATGACTCTTCCGAGTCCTTCCATGAAAGCTTTAATTGCTGGTACTTTAAACAGGGAAAGATGTTGCCTGTTTTGTAGGTAAGCTGCTATAGCTGCGAGATGCACTCTGATCGAGGTATATGCTAAGTTGCATTGCTGCAAGTGTAGTAAATAGCAAATAATCTGTTTAGTAGATGCGTCCAGAGGGTTGATGTGGTTACTGTTACAGTGTACAGCAAACCTTTTCCATTTTGCTGCATAGCATGCTCTGGTGGTAGGACGTCTTGCTTGTTTAATGATTTCCATACATTCTGGAGGTAAATTTAAGTATCCAAACTCTATGACCTCAGGAGCCAGATCGCTAGGTTCAATTGTTTGGGATCTGGGTGCATTATTTCTCCATGGTTCTGTGTAAGGTGCATGGGTAATAATCTTAGCTTTTGATGTGGCACCTGTGAGAGTTGCAGTAGCGTGGTGAACCACGGCTGTCTTGCCAACGTGGGTGCTACTAGTATTGTCATTGAGTGCTGTTGCAGTTTCCGAACCCCTAACGGAATTAGTGGGAGAGGGGGAAAAGCGTAAGCAAATTTGTTGGACCAACTTATCCATAGTGCATTGCCCTGGGACCTGTGGTGTGGGTACCTGGATGCGAAGTTTTGGCATTTTGCGTTCTGATGATTGGCAAACAGATCTATCTCTGGTTGTCCCCATCTTTGGAAGAATGGCTGCAGCATTTGGTTGTGCAGCTCCCATTCGTGTACTTGTTCTGACTCTCTGCTTAGGATGTCTGCTATCTGATTTTGAACTCCTGGTAGGTGTTCTGCTAACAGATAGATCTTTTGAGGAATGGCCCATCTCCAAATGTCCTGTGCTAGTCTGGATAGTTGGAGAGAGATTGTCCCCCCCCCTGTTTTTGAATATAATACATTGCAGTCATGTTGTTTGTTCTGATCAGGACTGCCTTGTTTGTTATTTGCATCTGGAAAGCTTCTAGTGCTAGAAATACTGCTAGTAGTTCCAAGTAGTTGATGTGCAGTTTCTTTTGCTGCACACTCCATTTCCCCTGCACTGTGTATTTGTCCATGTGCGCTCCCCATCCAGAGAGCGATGCGTCCGCTGTCCGTATCGCTTGTGGAATCGGTTCTAGGAACGACCGTCCTTTGTAAATGTTTGTTGTGTTCCACCACTTCAGAGAGCGATGCGTACGGTCGTCTACCAACACCAGATCTGTAATCTGACCTTGAGCCCGATTCCACTGTGTCGCTAGACACTCCAGTAGTGGACGCATTTGTAGTCTGGCATGTGGTATTAGTAGTATGCAGGAGGACATCATGCCTAACAGCTGCATAAACACTCGTGCTGGTAGTGAGTGTTGTGGTTGAAATCTTTGTATTAACTTGACCATTGTCTGTATCCTGATTGGATTGGGGTATGCTTTGGCTCTTTCTGTGTCTATAGTAGCCCCCAGGTATTGTTGAATTTTGTTTGGTTGTAGGTGTGATTTTTTGTAGTTCACCGTAAACCCTAGGTGGTGCAGCAATTGAATTGTCTTCTGTGTGTTGTGAAGGCATTCTTCTTGTGACTTGGCCTTTATTAACCAATCGTCCAAGTAAGGGAAGACATGTATTTGTTGTCTTCTTAGGTGTGCTGCCACCACAGCTAGGCATTTTGTGAACACTCTTGGTGCTGTTGTGACACCGAACGGAAGGACTTTGAATTGATAATGTTGTCCTTCCACTACAAACCTTATGTATTTTCTGTGGGCTTTGTGAATTGGGATGTGAAAGTAAGCGTCTTTTAGATCCAGTGTAGAAAGAAAGTCCCCTTTCTTCAGTAAAGGAAGTACTTGTTGGAGCGTGACCATGTGGAAATGTTCCGAATTTATGTATGCATTGAGAGGTCTGAGGTCCAAGATTGGTCTTAAGGACCCGTCTTTTTTGGGGATTAGGAAGTATAGATACTCCTGTCCCTTGTTGATGTTTTGGAACCTTCTCTATGGCATGCTTTTGTAGTAGTGATAGTACTTCTTCCTTTAACAATGTCAGATGGTCTTGACTCATTGGACGCTGTTTGGGGGGGATGTTTGGTGGGGTAGCAGTGAGTTCTAGGCAATAACCATGTTGGATAATTTGTCTCACCCACTTGTCTGATGTGATGTTTTCCCAGACAGGTAGGAACTGTGCTAGACGTCCCCCGACCGGTGTTATGTGGTCTGGGGGAAGTTGTATTAAGTCACTGTTTTGGGGTTGGGGAGTTGCGGTTGTTATTTCCGCGACCCCTACCCTTGTTGTTACCTCTGTAACTACCTCTTGAATTACCTCTGGGTGACGTTGGCGTAAAAGGTGGATTGCTGACTTGTTCCTGTACTTTTTTAGCCCCCTCTATAGGTGGATCTACGAAAGCAACCCCTTTGTGTTGGCTGTTGTAATGCTCCCATTGACTTAGCCGTTTATGTCCTTTTTCATCTTTCCTAAGGTCTCATCTGTGCTTGAGCCGAAAAGTGTCTTTTGATCAAAGGGTTGGTTCAATAAAGATGTTTGTACTTCTTGTTTGAACCCTGAGACTCTAAGCCATGCATGTCTCCTTAAAATGACACTGGTGTTGATGGATCTTGCTGCAGTGTCTGCCGCGTCTAGGGCGCACTTAATGGAAGTGTTAGTTATTATCTTTCCTTCCTGTATTAGCTGATCTGCTCTCTTCTGATGTTCTTTGGGGAGATGTGTGATGAGTTTTTCTAACTCATCATAATGTGCCCTGTCATAACGTGCAAGTAGCGCTTGTGTATTGGCTATACGCCAGCTATTTGCCGCTTGTGATGCCACTCTTTTGCCTGATGCATCTATTAATTTTGACTCTTTATCAGGTGGAGGGGCCTCTCCTGTAGATAATGAGTTCGCTCTCTTGTGAGCGTTTGAAACTACAAGCGAGTCCAGAGGTACCTGCCCTTTGATAAATATTGGATCCTTTGGAGCCCCCTTATATTTTTTATCAATTCTTGGGTTTAACACCCTAGCCCTCACTGGGTCTTTGAATATGTCTGCTGTGTGACTGAGAAGACCCTTCAGCATAGGTAGAGTACCTGATGTTCTTTGTGCAGTAGGTAGTGTCTCTAATAGGAAATCCTCTACCTGAGGTTCTGTATGTAGATCTACCTTATGATATTTTGCTGCCCTATTAATGAGCTGTACAAACCCTGTGTTATCATCAGGTGGTGAAGGCTTTGAGGGATATAACTCTGGGTCGTTATCATCTGGCCCTGCGTCATAATTTTCCCATGGATCATCCTCATCTGGGATAGTGTCATCCTCCCCTTGAGGTTCTCCCTCCCATGTATCACGGTCTACATCTGACTGAGGTGTAGATGGTCTTGGTGTAGAAGGTGGAGGAATATTTGGCCTAGTGTGAGGAATAGGAGAAGAGGGTGTGACTTTAGGTCAAGGAGAAGTAGGAGGAGTTGTATTTGTCCCCAGTGTTCTCTTTTTAGAAGGAAGAGGTTTGTCTTCTAGCTGTTCATTCTTCCTCTTCTTCGTCACTACTTTGCCAGTCTGTGGATCGATAAACAAAATCTTTTGTTTGGGATCTGTTTGCTGCTCCTGTGTCGGTACCGAAGCCTTTGGTTCCGAAAGGTGCCTTTGTTTTCGATCGTCAATGTTCGGTGTTTTCGGCACCGAGTGTTTGCTCGATTCCGATTTTTTCGGTGTCGAGTGAGTCTTAGACGTCGAATCATGTTTCGGTTTCGACATGGAATGTTTTGATGCAGAGCTTTCCCTTGCATGAAGCTTCGGCGTCGAAGTCTACCGCTTCTCGGATCAGACATGGTGTGAGATCGAGAGTTTCGGTTTCAGTTTCGGTGCCGGGCCCGAAGGCGGGCTTCGGAAACTTTTTTCTGCGGTTTGACCGGGCTCGAAGGCGGGGTCGTTACCACACGGGTCGGTTTTTCGGTAAGGCGACGTCGTCACTCACGGTTTGTTGCACGTCTAGTTCCTCGACATCCGACTCGTCCCCTTCCGACCCAGACTGATCTTCATGATCCTCTTCTTCATCGAGGTGCTGGTCTTCGAACAGCTCCGGGATCGCCTCCGACTGCATTCTGGAAACCTCGTGTCTTCGAGCTCGACGGTTTCTAATCGTCGACTTGGAGGAGAATGCTGCGCAGGCTTTGCAGTCCCTGGATTAGTGTTCAGGCGATAGGCAGAGGTTGCACACCTCGTGTAGGTCCTTGTGTGGGAACTTAGCACCACACGTTGGACATTTCTTAAATGGAGTCCTTTCCATGGACTCCGGGCTTGACCACGTCGAGAAAGGTCTCCTGTTCGTCGACGTAGATCAAAGTTTTTCTTCGATGTTGGGAGTCTAAACTCGTCGGAATGGAAATGAAGTCTCGTTCGATAACAATACCGTCGAATTGGAAAGGGAATACGCGCCGAAAAGTCACTTCTTTCCGAAGTCGATCTGGAGCGCTTCAATCCTCATCCGAACCCGATGGCGGAAAAAAAACAATCTAAGGATGGAGCCGATGCCCATGCGCACTAGCAACCAAAGGAGGAGTCACCAAGATACAAAAGACTCTCCAAGAGAAAAACAAGTGCAATCATCCGAGCCCAACACCAGATGGCGATCTATTCACAATGTACCATCTGCAGCCCATATGCCTCGAATATATATATATATATATATATATATATATATATATATATATATATCTATATCTAAAAGTTAATCAGGGAAAAGCAACAAAACAGTTTGTAAGGTGACGTCAGTTAGCCTATACAATATACTATGTTGACATCTCTATATAGTTTAAAGCAATCAATGTTACACAGAGAAAGATGCTCTAGTCAACGTTTCGGTCTGTCGAGGAAGTAAAACCATCAGACCCTCTTCAGGACAAAAAGTTGACTAACTCCCAAGGGTTTTATTGATGGACTGTAACCTGTGACTTCAGTTAGGCAGGTATATCAGTTCTGAGCATTTCGTAGAGAATAAAAATGTAGACCCGTCACTGCAATTAAAACAGGTTCTGGATAAATGGAGCAGCTATGAAATAGCGGCACAGCTTTCGTCAGTGCCGTTTAAGTTGTAAGCAGTATTTCCAAAATATGTAGCCTTCGAATATAGACGGCTCTACAAGTATGTAGGCTTCGAATATGGACGATTTAGTCGTGTCTTCATAGACGCATTAACTCCAATTTGCCGTAACGAAGTATTGAGTATGCAAGACATTGTTAGAAAGAAGTTTTCAGAAGGGAGCTCAAAGCTCACCCCCTCATTCTCATTGGATGGCGTAATCTGTTATGTAAAACCGTGGCCCTCGATTGGAACTGAGGCTTTTTGGTTGTCGCCCTTTCCCCTTTTCGTCTGGCCCATCTGGACTGGATCATCTGCCTTTCGGCTGTCATGAAGCACTTTATCTTCAGGAGGTGTGTATTGCCGGATCATGTTTCAGACAACTTGTTTTGGTTTGGATCAAGATTGTAGGCCTCTTTTCTACCAATAAAGCATTGTTAGATAACTTGTATGTCAACTTATATGTTTGTATTAGCTGAATGTATGCATTTATGATAATTAGTAGTTTTGTATTTTAATTAATGCACGCGTCCTGGTGCTTACTGCTGTGCTTTATACATCAACACCTTTGCTGAAGCTGGAAGAGACAAAAAGGCTTTACGCGGAAACACTTACCGACCTCCGTAAATATAATTTGACTGTATGCAGCAAGGGTCCCCCGGGATGGTAATTAGCGGGGTGTGTGCGCTACTGGCTTGGTTAGCCAAACAAGGTACGGAGATAAAGCCGATCACAGCAGTGATGGATGTCACAGGGGTTCTCCGCCACTCACTATTGGACATCCTAAATGTCTTCCATGTCTACTACTCCGGCATTTATAAGACCCCAGAATGGGACAGTTGTCGAGCAAATGCCAATTTCCTGGACCCATTTCCAATTTCCCAAATCTCACCGGAAGATAAAAAGCAATTAGAAGCGCGGATAAGGCCGACTGACGTGACCCAAGTAATCAGGGCGCTGGCGCGAATAAAGCCCCAGGAAAGGACAGCCTCCCAGTAGAATACTACAGCGCTTATGCAACACAATTGGCCTTCCGCATGGCAATAATGTATAATGATGCACTAGACGGAGGGGTACTCCCAGCTCCCTCAGAGAATCAGTCATAGTGACCTTCCCCAAACCGCACAGAGATCCCACCCTACCCTCTTCATATCGCCCAATAACTCTCGTCAACACGGATTTCAAGATAGTAGGTAAACTCTTAGCAGAACGATACACTCAAATTCTGACACTATTAATCCACCCAGACCAGTGCGGATTTATTCCGAGGCGCACGACCTCACAAAACCTACGTAGGCTATTCCATATACAGGATGAGGCACAGATACAATTCCCACAAGCTGCATGTCTCATTAGACATTGAAAATGCCTTTGACACATTACTATGGCCATATTTGTTTGCGGTCCTCGACGGGGTAAACATAGGACCCACATTAGTAGCCTATACAAAACCCCTTTACACTAGTCTCATGTCGAGAGTCAGGATGGGCAAGTATGTCTCCTTAGCTGTGGAGAGGGGAACAAGACAGGGATGCCCATTATCCCCTCTCCTGTTCGCCCTAGCGGTGGAACCCCTGGCTATAAGTTTACGCCAGGAGGGTGAGGAGTTGGGCATTCCATTGGCAGGCATGACACACTGTGCCCCTTTACGCGGATGACCTTTTGATATACGTCCGTGATGTTACCAAAGATCTGACACCCATATGGCAAACATTGCAAGACTTCGTGGAGGCTTCGGGCCTGGGAGTTGACTAGGGAAAATCCACCCTGTAACCCCTCAGCCCACACATAGCCCCATTCGAGATACACATAGGGACACAATCGCTCACGTGGAACGCCGAGGCGCCCAGATATTTGGGAGTGCGCCTGTACCACTCCCCGATGGACATGTACGAAGGGAATCACCGCAGGGCCTTGGCAGGCCTTCGGTCGGCGGTGGGGTTCTGGAAATCACTACCCCTAGGCCCCATAGGCCGAGTGGCGCTGGCCAAAATGATTATGGTTCCACGCATGTTATATCACTTTGCTAACATCCCAGTTATACGCCACGGCCATTCTTTAAGGAGTTAAGACTCCCTACTTGCTGAACTGATTTGGGGTGGGGGACGACACAGGGTGGCCCTGACTACACTATACATCCCCACGACGGAAGGGTGGCTGGGAGCACCTTCCTTTGAAGCATACTTCCTCGCAGCTCAGATGCAATGGCTGTCATATAGGATGGCGGAGCGGCACATGGGGAGACCGTCACCACGGAAGGTCGCACGCCACAGCCAAGTTATTGGCCGGATGCTACTCCCAGGCACAAGTCCCATACGCACGCGGCCCCTGCAGTTGTCCGTAGCCCGTACTTGTATGCAGCGCATCCACCACATGTCCCGAAATAGGCCCCCATACTCACCCTTGCTCCCGCTAGTGGGCTTCCCCAGGGACGACGCATACTACACCGCCAGCGCCCTCCAAGTCTGGACTGACCTGGCAATCTCAGAGATGGAAGCCCTATTTGAGAATGGCCAAATTAAAACGTACACCCAAATGTCTGAACAGTACGATCTTCCCCCTGGACAATTCTTACTACACAGACAGCTGATCGACAGTAGCCGTAGGTATTGGGACCAGACAGCAGGAGAACCGCAAACACACCCAGTGATTCATACTATTTTACACATGGGAATAGGGCGCCAACTAGTTATGTGGCTTTACAAAGCTATAGGGACACTCATTCTCCCCTCCCTGCAACCGTTACTTCAGAAGTGGGAAGCGGAAATAGGAAAGGCATTACATAATAAAAAGTGAGAAATGGCCCTCTAGTTTCCTAAAAAAGTATCCAGGAATGCATGCTTCCGTAATATACAATTTAACATACTCCATCGGGCCTACCTTACACCCCATCGGCTTCATAAGTTCTATCCTGACAGATTTTACCTGCCCCGGATGTCAACTGCCCGAGCGCAGACTTCAAACACATGTTCTGGGATTGCCCTGCACTTCATGAATACTGGGACCAGGTCCACCAGTCACTCAATCACAACAAACTTCACAACCTTTTCCACCTGGGAGGCTTGCGCCCTTGGGGTACTCCGTAGACGGAAGACTCACAAAACAGTATCGCTTTCTATCCCTTGCCCTCCTCTTAGCGAAAAGGGGAATAGCCATGTACTGGCGAGCCCCGGCAGGCCCCCCCTGGTGGGGAATGGATAGGAGCATTGAAAAAATGGGGGAGGGCGGAGGAGGTTTTGCAAGATGAAGCAAAAGGTACCCGCAAACATCCCATCTCTCTCGAGTGGGCACAGTTACTACATGCCTTTACGCACGAAACCACCCCGGAGACCAAACCGGCAAGACCCCAGGCCTCGCACGCATCCCCTATGGGGCCCACCGTGGACACTTCAGGGGCGCAGGAATGTACTTCGGTCCATACCAACACATACTGCGAACCCGCATGCCCTCCTCCAAGTGAAAATGCTCGTTCAGACCTGCTCCTCGCCCGGACCCCCTCCCTGTATGCCAGATCATAGATCATAGGATAACCGCATCACACGGCAACAATGCCATCACCCTCACTGCAGATCACATCCAGATAACTCTGAAGGCCCTCTGCCAATCCCATCCGCCCCGTACCCAAATAGTTATTTGTTCACAGTTCTACACCGGAAGTTATGGGGTCAGTGTTAATTTATTGGGGACGCAAGCACTCAAGAACGGACACATTGCGCACGGCATAAGCAGGTACACACAAACAGTGGGGTCAAACAAGTCCAACGACAGCAAGCGCACCCACAACTGCAATTGTAATGATAATGAATGCGCAACAAAGGGGATACCCACCCCACACATGTCACGCCCCACTGCAAGGGGACTGTACTAGTTGAATGTTGAAAACATGATGAATTGTTGACCTGCGCCAGATGCATGCCTTAAAACAACTGTAATAAGATGTATAACGAAAGAGCAATGATATATGAACTTACTTATGAAAAACCTCAATAAACAAATTTAAACAAAAAAAAAAACACCTTTGCTGACACGAGTCGGTTGGCTTCCTGGAAAGCATTTCACGGAGTGAGTAAACCTGATATAACGGAGGGGGGACAGGTCTGTGAGGCGCTCAACGGGAAACAGCATTTTTCCGTTCAAATATTAACTTCTAGTCCTGTGTTTCCGCCCTTAAAATATCAGGGGTACCAGCACATCCCAGCGGACTTGCAGGGGGCACCGTCTATGGCTGCAAGCAAAGACCCCTGTACACCATCAATACTCCTGGCGGATTAAGAGTCCGTCCATCCTAAAGCCTTGCGCTGCATTTGCGCATCACTCGCTGTAGATTAGGTTTTAACCGAAGTCTAGCGAGAGCCCCGCCTTCTCCCTAGCCCCTCCCTCGTCAGAGCTTCTCCAAAGTCCCTTGCGCCATCTGCACCTCACTCGCTGTAGATTAGGTTTTAACCGAAGTCAAGTGAACTCTGCCTTCTCACCACCCCCTCCCTTGTCAGAGCTTCTCACGAGTCCCGGTTCTGCCACTGGCCCCCTCCCCCAGGCGATGACCTAAGGCAGGGGCGACTGATAACCTCCAAGCAAGCTCCCTCAAAAGTGAAGATCTGTTATTTCAAGACATAGCTCTGTTTTGGGGGCAGGGAGGGACAGCGCCATCCCGCCTTTTGGTGTATTTCCGGTAACGACGTCACGCTTCCTGCAGAAGCTCCCAATCTTGGGCGCCATATTCAGATTCTTTTTTCTCGTGTTCGTTCTGTTTTCAAAGATATGGCAATGTTCAACAAAGTCATTCACCGCTTTAGCCTCCAAGGCTTCTTTTCCAAGTATTGTCTCTGTTTCAACCACCTTTTCCTCTCCAGCCTCATCTTTCTGGCGGAGGTGGGTGGGTTCGCTAGTGAATCCAGAAAGATCTTCAAGCTGCAAAACTACACCGACAGGTAAGAAACTATTCGTTTTGTAGCGTGAATCTTTCTGGATTCACTATATTGTGCATAGACTTTGTAGCAGTTTCTCATGTTTGTGGCGGCTCGGTGGAAGATGAGCGTTGGTTATTGAATATGTGTTGAAGCACCTTTTGTCCGACTTGTGCTTCCTTGTTCATCTGAATATCCACACAGTAGTGCTTCGTGAACGTGTGCACCGAAGCCCATGTTGCCGCCAGGCATATCTCCTGAACGGGTGTGTTAGCTAGGAAAGCTATTGTCGCTCCCTTTTTCCTGGTAGAGTGGGCACGCGTTACCTCTGCTAGTTCCTGTCCTGCCCGTTCGTGGCAGAACTGTAGTTTTTGGGCGATCCATCGCGCAATTGTTCCTTTAGTTACTGGTTTCCCCATGAAACGGTTAACGAAGGACACAAAACTGCTTTGTTTTCCTGTGTTACTTCGTTCTCTCAATGTAGTGCATGACTGCCCTTCTGAAGTCTAGGGTGTGCAGTGCCCTTTTAGAGCTTGTTAGTAGTTTCTGGAAGAAACTTGGTATTTGTATAGTCTGGTTCATGTGGAACCTAGACACCACCTTTGGCATGAAGTGTGGGTCCGTCCTCATCACCACCCTATCATTGTGTGTCTGGATGTAGGGTTCTTGTAGCGTTAGCGCCTGTAGTTTGCTCACTCTGCACAGTGAGGTGATTGCTACTAGGAAAGCTGTTTTCATGGTCAGCATTTGTAGGGAGGGCTTGTGGATTGGCTCGAAATGCCATTCCATGAGTTCCGTTAGGACTAGGTTAAGGTTCCATGCAGGTGGCGGCACCCTCTTTGGTGGTGCGATCCTCTTTGCTCCCTCAAGGAACCTCTTGACGACCTGTGACGTGAAGAAACTCTTGCATGTTTCTCCTCTTGTGTAAACGGCTATCGCTGCCAAGTGAACTCTTAATGAGGATGAGCTCAGATTCTTGTCGAGCGGGTGCATGAGGTACTTTAGCACCGTAGAGTCCTTCTGCATCTTATTGTGCAGCTTTTCCCTCCTGCACCACAGTGTAAATCTCTTACATTTTGATACGTAGCACTTCCGTGTGCTGGGCTTTCGTGCCTCCCGAAGAACCCTCATGGTGCTTTCTGGCAGTCTCAGATGCGCAAACTCTATATCTTCAGGAGCCACGCTACTAGGCTCAGGCTCACTGGCTCCGGGTGCAGCACCTCTCAGTTTTGCATGGAGAGTAGGTCTTTTTTTCTCCCGAATCTGTGGGGTGCACTCTGTCATCTCCATGATCTGTGAGTACCATGTCTGCCAGGCCCACTGCGGTGCGACCAGTATCAGGGTCATGTTGCTCGTTCTGCACTTGCTGAGTACCGTGTGCATCAGCGGTTTCGGGGGAAAAGCGTAAGCAAATGTCCTGGACCAGTCTATCCATAGGGCATTCCCCAGGGAGCCCTCCCCGGGCTGCCTGGATGCGAAGTTTCGGCATTTTTCATTCTGGCATGTTGCCAATAGGTCCACTGACTGTCCCCCACCTGTCGAACAGCCTCCTTGTCTCTTGTGCATTGAGCTCCCACTCGTGGGATGCCGATGTCTGTCTACTGAGCCATTCTGCCTCTACATTGTCCTTCCCTGGTAGATGTATGGCTAGCAGGTCTATCTTGAGTGGGATGGCCCATCTCCATATTTCCTGCCCTAGCTTCGAAAGCGGGGCCGATTGTGTCCCACCCGGCTTGTTGATGTAGAACATCGCTGTTGTGTTGTCTGTCTGGATCAACACTCTCTGGCTGTACAGTTTCGTCTGGAAGGCCTTTATCGCGAGGAAAATGGTCTTCCACTCCAGGTAATTGATGTGTCTGACTGCATCTGCTGGTGCCCACAGACCTCTCACTGAGTTTCTCCATGTGAGCGCCCCAACCCTTCTAGGATGAGTCTGTGGTGATGGTCACTGTTGGCGTCAGAGGGTTACCCCCTTGTTCTATTCCCCATGTTCCACCATGCCAACTCTTTCTGCACTGAGTGCGTTACAACCACTAGATCCTCTCAACGACCTGTAGCTTGTGACCATTGCTCTTGTAGCCATTCCTGTAAAGGTTTCATGTGTAGCCGTACATTTGGCACTAGGTGTATGCATGATGCCATCATGCCCATAATTTTGCTTGCCGTCCTCACTGTCCGAGCTTGCCCCTTCTGGTAGAGCTGAGTCTCCTTCACCAGAGCCATAGTTTTCTTCTCGCTGGGGAACACCTTGCTTTGTAAGGTTTTCGATCTGTGCTCCCAGGAAGATTTTTATTTGTTCTCGTTCCATTGAAGATTTCTCCCAGTGGATGGAGAATCCCAGGTTCATCAGCGTGCTAGTCACTCTGTGCGTGCTGCTTGCACGTTCTGTATGAGCTTGCTTTTATTAGCCAGTCGTCCAGGCAAGGGTATACGTGTACTCCTTCCCTTCGTAGGTGTGCTGCGACAGTAGCGAGGCACTTTGTGAACACCCTTGGTGCCGATTTGAGGCCGAACGCCAGGGTTGTGAACTGGTAGTGGTCTTTGTCGATGACTAATCTGAGCAGATGCTTGTGCCCTCTGTTCATTGGGATGTGCAGGTAGGCGTCCTTGAGGTCTATGGTGACCATGAAGTCCCCGCCTTGCAATTGTGGAAGTACCTCTTGCAGGGAGTGTAGGGTCTGCCATCCTATGGTCACCCCAAATTTTTGCTTTTTGCTTCAATGGTTTATGACTTAATGTGGCTGTGGGCCTGCTAATCAGACCCACAGCCTGCTGTTCTCTCTCTAAATTAATGCCAATGCACTCTAGATGCATTACGAATTGGAACTGGTTCACCTTATAGGCCCCTGTAACAGTGTACTCCAGGTACCCAGGGCATAGGTGTATCCAAGGCCTACCAGGGGCTGCAGCATGTATTGTGCCACCCCTGGCCTGGCCTCCATATTTGACACAACTGGCTGATCCCTCAGCTGGGGTAAGTTGGTGTAATCACCTCTTACTTAGATATCGTATCCCTATATCTAACCCTAACTGGACACATGTTAGCCTATAAGCCACTCCTATGGAAGGCCTCAGCAATCCTGGAGGCAGAGTGCTTGGTTTCATGTGAGATGGTGCTCTAGCATGAGCTGAGCCTGTCTGCAGCTGTCGGGAACAACTCCCTTAGCTGTTCCGGGATATTGTCATACCATATACTCTTAAGTGCATTATAATCCTCGCGGTTATATGCTAACTTTGGTTTGGCTTTATCAAAACATGTCGAGTAAGGTGTCATACGATTTGGAATACTATCCCCTCGACAGTTCTGTCGACGGGGATAGCATTCCACCCTTCTAGAGGATCACGACATGTACATAAACTGAACCCCGGTTAAAGTTAAACTCTAGCCTCAGCATCACAAAATGGATGCTGACACCACAGACACAAATCTGACTTCCTGCTGCTGGGAGTCCTTCCAGCGAGGGAGGCTTGGACATAGGGTTTCCTGCCTTGGGAGGTGCGAGCACCACCCCAGACAGGATTTTGTGTATTGGGTAGGACAGGGCTGAATAGAATCAGACATGCCTGGGGCACACATGGTGTCCTCGTGCATAAGCCAGTCCAAACCGGTGCTGGGGCTTTCCAGCCCCAGCGTGGAGCTGGACAAAGGAAAGGGGGTGTAACCGCCCCCCCTTCCTGGTCCCACCCAGAGGGACCTAGCAGGTGATCCACCCCTCAGATTGGGAATAAGAGTGGGAGCAGTGCCATAGCACCTCAGATCATCCTGAAGTCAACATGAAACAGAGTGGGAGCAGTGCCATAGCACCTCAGATCATCCTGAAATCAACTTGAAACAAAGAAGACTGGACTTCGACATTCTGCTGCACAGAAGACTGAAGAGTATCTCCCTTGTGGCCTAGGAGTGGCCACCCTGTGAACACAGGCCTCATCCAGCAACTCTACGTCTGCTTTGCTGCTGGAGCCCGAGCCCAGAGCCAGAGGAGACCCAGACTCCCAGACATCGATCCACAGTCCCTGCAAAGAAGAGACCAGTGGAGGCACCGAGAGACGTGGGACCGGCCATCTCGAAAGACCCCCGAGAAGCTGACTGCGCAGCACCCGAGGCACCCTCGACGCTGTGCTTTGGGGTTTGAGAAGCCCCACCACCGAGCAGCATTTGCACCGAAGAACAGCCCCCCAGCATCTCGACGATCTGCGTGGGGCCCTTTTGCATATTGCCACTCAACGCGCCATCCCGGTCACTTGCCACGTGGCTAGCGGCCATCTTGGCGACAAAATCCGAAAACACTACAGGTCTGGTTGCTCCAGACTTGCCCTCGCTCCTGTAAAAAGGAGCCCCCGCTCTGACCTTGCTGGTCCGAGTGATAAGCTTTCTTCACTTCCTGCGTGGCTTGCATTAGCCAAGGCCTGTTTGCTCCAATCAAGTTGCCGACACCGCCATCAGCTAGAGCCTTCGTGGGACAGCTCGTGATCGACTCCTGGACGTCCTCGACCTCTTCGTGTCCACGTGGCTGCGGAGACAAGCTACACCTCATCTCCTGTTTGCACCAGACATCGCCTGGTTCCATCCTGGTTCCACGGTAGTCACTGGCGAGTGACTTTGAACATAGTCCCCTCTGCTTTCAGGTCTTCACCACTTCAGATCCACCCTTGGATCCACCGGAACTCTTCTCAACGACCCGCCTGCAGCATCTTCATCTTCAGGCATCATCGACCTGCGTGACGAAACCCGACACTACTTCGCACCTGTGCACCCGCTTCCTGTGGGTGAGGTAACTCCGCAACGCCGGTGTTCCTACACTGGTATACACCTCTAGTGTCTAGGTCTAAAGTTTTGTCCTTCTAGGTCAGTCGGAAGGTTCCTTAAACACTAACTTTGTAACTTTTACGCACCATTGACATTGCATTGGTGTATGCGTGCACTTTAAGCGCTGCACCAGAGTCCCGCGGGCCTTTCCCGACTTCTTCACTGTTAGTCTCGAACAGCTCCAGCGATTCAATAGGCCTACTTCCTTTCAGCAAGGTGGTTCTTGTACCACTATTTTAGTACATGGTTTAGGTGGCCCCTAGGGCTCATCCATATTGTGCAACTTTTGTGTATTTAAACTGTGCTTTGTTTTAACGCATTTGCTTCTGTGCTCATAAAGAGTATAGGGGATATTTGTAGGCAATAAAAATATGTATATTTTCAATATATATATATCTGTGTGGTGTCCTTTCATTTGGCATTCAAGGGGATTGTGTACGGTAAAACAGCATGCTTCACATGCCTTTACAAAGTTTAGCCTAAGACTGCTTTGTCCACGCTACCTCTAGAATAGCTGGTCTATAAGGTTGACTTACAACCAATCATCATAAGGGTTGCTTGGCATGGTACAAGGTGATCACTAGAACTAGTGAGATTCATAGACCAGGCCAACTTCTCACAGGGAGGTCATCTTGAACTTTTGCGTCCTTATAAATTTGTTTAAGAACCTTAGATCCAGGATGGGTCTCATTGTTTCGTCTACCTTTGGTACCAGGAAGTATGTTGAGTACACACCCCTGTTCCTTTCTCTGTAAGTTACTAGTTCTATGGCCTGCTTTTGCAGGAGCTCTTTTGCTTCCTCTTGGAGGAGCTCTAGCTCTTTTCGTGCTAGCTCTTTTCGTGCTAGCGCCCTTCTTTTTGGCTCTGTTCGTTGGTTTCCCTTCCAACTCTATGCAGTACCCGAACTGTATGATGTGGAGTACCCATTCGTCTGAGGTTATTCTCTTCCACTCCTGGAAGAAGTGCTTTAGTCTTCCTCCCACTGGTCTTACATGCTCGCAGGGGTTTACTTCGCGTGACTCCTGTCTGTTGTATTTGTGCTCCACCCTGGGAGTTTTTGCTTGGGTGGGCACATGGAGCTTGCTTAAGTCACTTAGAGTGGGGTTGTTGTCCCCCTCTTATTCGGACCACGTCCATTCCCTCTCCCGCGAAAGGACTGGCCTCTTGGCTGGTACTGCCAGGACTGCTTCTGTTGCCCCTGCTGTGTCTGTGTGTCAGCCTGGTGAGCTTGTTGGAACGCCTGGTGCGATGACGCTGGCTGGTTTCCTCCCCTTCCGTTAGGCCTCCGTGACCGGGTGCCTCTTTTAGTACCTCTGAACTGCAATGCCCCCATGGATCTTGCAGTCTTGTTATCCCTAAGGTGGCTGAGCTTCTCATCCACTGGAGCCCCGAACAATGTCTCTCCGTTGAACGGGGTGTTCAGGATGCTGTGTTGCACTTCCGGCTTGAAGCCTGAAACCCTGAGCCAGGCTTGCCTTCTTTCTGTGATGCCCATCATCAGGAGTCTGCTGGAGTAGTCTGCTCCGTCCAGGGCGGTTTTGAGGCAAGAATTTGCCACATACTTCACCTCCTCGACAAGGTGTTCAGCTCTTTGCTTGAATTCCTGAGGCATGTTCTTTATTAACTGGCCCAGTTCTTCCAGGATCTGGTACTGGTGCCTGTTGAGCAGTGCGTTGGAATTTGCCATGCGCCAGTGCATTGCGGCATTCCGTTCAATTTTCCTCCCAAACAGGTCCATCCTTCTGCTTTCTTTGTCTGGGGGTGGCTCAGAAGTAGTTGGCACATTGGCCTTCTTCCTTGCCGTGGCTGCCATGATGAGTCTGCTGAGACCGATCCCTGAATGTAGGGCGGGTCCTTGTAGGAGTGCTTATACTTTTTCTCCGTCCTGGGTGTGACTGCTTTGCAGGTTGCAGGCTCCTTGAAAGCCTCTCTCCCCTGTGCCATGACGCTTTCTAGCATGGGCAGGTACTGGCTCCTGGTTTGTGTAGGGAGAAGTGTCTCTAGAAGGAAATCTGCCTTCTGCTTCTCTTCGTCGAGTTTAACTTTGAAAACTGCAGCTGCATTCCCGATGACTGTGTTGTAATCCAATGTCATCAGGCGGCGAAGGCCTAGAAGGATACTTGTCGACGCTCTCTGGGCTCTCGGTGTCAACGTCTTGCTAATCTATATCTTGAGTCTCCGAGGATGCAGACCCAAGGAGCGTCCTGCGGTCGTCGTCCCCTTCATATTCGTAGTAGGCCTCTTGTTCGTCGAACACCTCGGCGCTCCCCGACTGTCCTTCGAAGTCGTAGTCTTCCTCCTCTGTTATCTCGACAACCTGTGGCTTGGGTTTCGTCGGGATCAAGTAGTCTTTCATCCTGGCGTCGAATTCTTTCTTCCGCTGCAGGATGTTCTCTATCTCTGCCTCAAGCAGTCTTCTTTTTTTCCATTACGGCAGCGTGGTCTGTGTCGAATGGTTCGGCCAGTCTGCTAGGCAGATAGGTCGGCGCCGAGCCGACCTTTGGCGTCGAAGGTTTCGGTGCAGAGCTGGCTCTCGGGTCCTTTGTCGGCGCCGAAGTGCTCTTTGGGTCTTTTCCCTCAGCGTCGAACGTTCCTTTTCGTGGACGTTTGATGTCTTTTGCTGTTCTCCAGCTCTTGGCGCCGGGGAGTCCTTCTCAGAGGATACGCTGGGCCTGGGTGTAGCCGCGGACGCTGAAGCTTTCGGCGTCGGCGCTTTCGAGGGTTTGCCCTAGTTTTTTCGAGAGTTGGGTCTCTCGGGGTTTTAGGGGCCGTAGAGTCTCTTACCTTCTAGGAGTCTTCGTGTTATTGGTCTCTACGACCGTGTAGCCGTCGTCTTCACCGGCGACGTTGTCCTCTTTGACTGATGAGCCCCAGGTCTCGAAGGGACGGTGGCTGGCCAATGCCCTGCATGCTGGCGTTGGCTATCCTCTGCCTCGCTGGAGCGTGAAGGCGGAGCAGGTGTTGCAGTCCTTGCTCTCGTGGTCGACCGGTAGGCAAAGGTTGCAAACCGGGTGCTGGTCCTTCTGCGTGTACTTGTGGTGGCAGTTACGGAAGAATTTGAAGTTCTTCTCCTTATTCGTCCTCTTCGATGATGTAGTCTCCTGTAGTCTTTCCAATATCTTTTCGCCCAAAATGTGTATTTTCTTCTTTCTCCAAAAAAGTCTGGAGCCCTTTCGGGAACGATCCAGACCCAACCGCCGAAAAAATAACCTGAAGATGGCGCCCAAGAGTGGGAGCTTCCGCAGGAAGCGTGCCGACGTCACTGGAAATACACCAAAAGATGGGACGTCGACGCCCACCTGGGCTACGAAAAGAAAAAAGAAAAGGACTACGATTCCGGACCCAACCACCAGACCGCGAAATAATGCACATCATAGTGAATCCAGAAAGATTCACGCTGCAAAAGTGTTCATTAGGCTGCGGTGAGGTGGAAGACTGCTGCCGGAGAGGAGTGGGCTTGGCGGGAAGAGAGGGAGATGGCTATTGGGGAGGGGCATTGGTCGTGCAGGGGAGAGGGCTGGCAGGATAGCGAGGCTCGGCAGACCCAGCCATGAAGGGGCGACTCAAGAGGGGCTTGTTAAAGACTGAAGATGGGACTGGCGGGCAGAAAGTGAGGAGCGATGGTACATGCTCAGTAGAACAGAGAGGGCTGGGGTGCAACTGAGGGAGAAGTGCAGGGGATGTTGCTTGTGGGGATGGCCCCAAAGCTGTAAGAGGAGGGGCGTGGGTGATGGTATGAAGAGACCCAAGGCAGGTTTGGCTGGCGGGCTCAGACGGGAGCGGAGCACAGGAAACAGCAGTGGCTGACGAAGAAGGGGGTCGCAAGGGTACTGCCAGTGCAGGAGGGGGGTTCCAATTCCTCGGTTCCGCCTGCCTCTCCTATCTAGAGACAGGCTACACCCAGCAGAACAGCAGAGGTCTGTGGCTGAGAAGTAAGAGCTTCTTAAAGGGTCAGTGTCCGAGGGGACTAGCACTGTATGTCGAAGGAGCGGGCCAAAGGGGGGCCAGCGGGGGGCCAAGACTCCTCCCAGCACTGTAGACAAGTAAGTGCCTGCGGTAAGTAAGTCCACCTGCCTTCATGGAACTCTAGAGAGGAGGACACATCAGCAGATGGAGAGGGGTGTCTCGCATTAAGGACATGGGGCGTTTTCCACTCTGACACAGGAGGGTGGAGGTCTTTCATCCTCCCAAAAACTTTAGGGTAGGTGCCTTTTTCAACACCAGCATATGCAGGGCAATCCCAACACATTTCGAGGGAGGGGAGGTCTTGCAAACCAGCTCATGGGGATGTTGGAGTACTTCTCTGCCCGCCATTTTGATACTGGGTATCAAACAGATAGAGCCTGCGGGGACCTAGGGAGTGGAAGTGTTTTTATATGGAGCCCCCTTACCCCAGTGTAGGGCGGTGAGGGGTAGTGGGAAGAGAACTTGTATCACAATGGTTTAGAGTGTTACCGTAAATCAAGATTATGTGGTTGGGAGAGGAGCCCTTCACCTTTGCATCACCCAGCACAAGGGGGGCCTTGTGCAGTACTAAACTCTGGATGGAAGGGACTGGGCTGGTTTTTGTAGCCTCGCCAGCCTGCTGCATGCCCCCATGCAGGACAGAATGTGGGCAGTGCGTTGTGGGGTGCAGCTTCATCCCCGGTGCACCTTGAAGGAATGAGGTAAAGGGCGGGAGAGAGGGGGCTGCCTAATTTTGCTAGTGAGCCATCAATTTCAGGCCATTTAATCTTTACAAACTGCCTTGGCAGCGGACTGGGGGGGTGGGGGGGTTCTCCTCATCTTCTTCTTGGCAAAGACTCATTTTCTGTGATTCCCAAAATAGCTGTGAGGAGTGAGAGGTAAATATGGGGGAAGGTGGAGGGGCCATCTCTGTGAGCTTTCTGCTCACATGTACTGCTAACACAAGGCAAACCATATGGTCCAGAAATGATAAGTCTTAAACTAAAGTACTCATCAAACCCACCACTGGAGTAAACAAAATCCTCAAGCGTTCGTCTCCTGATCTCATTGGGCAGTGATATTGATCTCACACCTAAATCAGCAGTGAAGGTAACCTCACACCGATATATGCAGTGATACTGATCTCACACCTATATCTGCAGTGTTAATAATCTCACACCTATATCTAAAGTAACATCACACCTGTAGCTGCAGGAACAGTAATCTCACACCTATCTAGCTAATAATGATCACACCTATATCTGCAGTAATACTAATCTCACACCTATATATGAACTGATAGCAATCTCACACCTATATCTGCAGTGATAATGATCTCACAAATATCCAGAAGTAAAGGTATCATCAAACCTATAGCTGCAGTGATGGTAATCTCACACCTATAACTGCAATAATGGGGTTCAAACATCTGCATCTGCAGTGATTGTAATCTCACACCTATCTAAACAAATAATGATCACACACCTACCTCTATCTGCAGGAATACTGATCTCACATCTATATCTGCAGGAATACTGATCTCACATCTATATCTGCAGTGATAGTATAATTGCAGTTACAGGTTTGAGAGCACTAACAATACATGGGTATATGCAATATCCACTCAGAGTCCTTATTCCAAAATGAGTAGGTATTAACATTTTTAATGCAATAGATGAATGTGATGAATAAAAAACATTAATAAAAGCCAGTACCTATCAAATATATGATGTTCTTCCCAACGAAACTCAAGATTATATCGGGGGGCAAATCCCGATTATTCACCTCGCCAGAGGCAGTCCAGGAGTGGCTCGATGGGCAGGCGCCAGAGGCACCGGCAACACAGAACTACGACAATTGGAAGGAAACCGGAGTCCGATCCCCAGGGTCGGCGGCGGGGAAATCAGCGGGGGACGAACAGAGCCAAAGGTAATGGCGTTCCAGATCTAACAGTCCTCGCTGGGACCCTCTTCCAAGACAACACAGCACGGTGAGGTGTCGGACTGCGGAACCACGCCGCGTCGAACAGAGCTACACAGGCGTCCACAGTGGTAAGACTCCAGGTCACTGATGTGGGGAGCGGACGCATTCGTCCATGACTATTGCACTTTTGAGCAGATTCCCACAATACTGTAGACTTAAGGGACCTATAGTTTCGGGGCCACGGGCACGGCGGCTGGAGTTGGGACTGGCACACGTGCTCACTAACAGTTTCCTCAGGGGGAAGTGGTTTACTCTCTCCGGGATGGGGTTGGGCGACAGGCGCTCTGCTAATTGGGGTAGTGGGTAGTTTGGAGCCTAGGGAGCAGGGTGGGGGGGGGTTGTTCAAAGAGGTGGGAGGTTACGCGGGTGGGGATGGGAACTAAGGGCCACTGGTTCATTGAAAATGACAATGTTTGCATTGAACATGAATTTGGGGAGGGCAATTGGGAGGGGAGTTGGGAAGGTTTTACGGTCATGTGTAGTTTGCGATGTCAGACTCGACCCGTGCACCAGATTGCGGGTACAAGTTCCCCCACATAGCAACGGTTATGGCTAGGAGATGGGAAAAAAGTCTCAAAGTCCTGAGCTGGAACGTCAACGGGCTAGGAGACAGGCTCAAACGCGCCATAGTCCTACAGTTCATTAAAAAGGTATCAGCCGGACGCAGTACTGTTACAAGAAACGCACCTCCTGGGGAACACATGTCAGGCCCTCAACAGGTGGGGGTACACCCTTGCAGTTCACTCAGGCTTCACTTCAGGCTCCAGGGGGGTGGGGATCCTGCTGCGTCGATCACTGCCTATCCACATAGATCACACAGAGTCAGACCCACAGGGCTGCTTTGCAGTGGTATCCGGTACAAAAGGGGGTGGTAATGGACGGAGCATCTGAACCAATCAAACACTCACACCCAGTCAAAAGATCTGGGTTTAATCCATCATCGTTCTTTAGCCCACTCTGCCACCCCAGTTCAGACATGGCTATATGCAAATCAGTCTGACCCTGTGCCTCATGGGAACAGTCCAGCCCGAACTGCCAAGCCATGCCTTCCCTGGACCGGAAACAAGCTTCCAAGGACAGGTCTCTGGCATTCAGCCGTCTTCAGCCCGGCTTGCTTGAAACCAGTGACAAAGTGAGCAAGGGACTCACGTCTGAGCATACCCTGCCAGTGGTGTCCGGCAAATGGGAAGGTCATCGCCTGAACCTGCTCTCAGTATACATCCCACCGGGCCTCCAAACCCAAGCATACGCAGACCTGGGCACAATGCTACTCTCCCTCCCTGACGGTCACTTGGAAATGGGAGGTGACTACAATGCTGTAGCGTCAGGCACCCTAGACAGGCGTCCCCCCAGAGACATACCACAAGGGCAGAAATGGCTGGCAAACTTCCTGGAAGCCTTCGGGCTCACTGACGTCTGGCGGCTGCTGCACCCGGCAGGTAACCAATTCACCTTCTTCTCCGGCCCACATCGCACATTCTCTCGTCTCGACTACATCCTTACTCTACTACAACACGACATGACGGTACACGAAGCAACACACCTAACACGTGGCATATCTGACCACTCGCCAGTCTTCACACACTTAACGTTTGGGACTCGACGAGAGGGCTGTATCGCACCAATCAGCGCTTGGCACCTGAAGAACGAGGAGACTAGGAAGGCACTCACTAAATCAATCACTCACTACTTTAACAGTAATGTAGGGTCGGTGGACTCCCCTGTCACCCTATGGGAGCCTTTAAAACTGATCAGGGGGAGGCGCTGTCGACCATAGCAGGTAGGCGGAAAGATAGAGAAAGACAGGTTACCACAGTGGAAGCAGACCTGGCAGTGCTGGAGAGGGAGGCGAGTGACACTAAGACAACTGACGCACATCATAGGCTGAGGCTCAAAACGACTGAATATAGGGAACTTGTCACGCAGGAAGCTCAAACGGTAGCCAGACATAAGATGGGAAGGATATATGACCAAGGCGACAAGGCTGGGAAACTAATAGCATGGCTCGACAAACAGCAACAGGCTAATAGAGTAGTTCCAGAACTCTTAACAGCCTTGGGGACCGTGGTAACTGAACCCCGGGAGATAGTGGCGGAATTTGCACGACACTACAAGCAGGTATACAGCCGGGAATCTGACCGTCCAGAGGAGGACTCGGTAGCCCTCCTGGCGGACATCTGAATGCCCTGCCTGTCAGAGGAAGACAGAGAAGCCCTTGAGAGCCCGCTCGAATTTTCCGAGCTGCAACGTGCAATTGTCGATCTCCGCCCAGGCAAGGCCCTAGGACCTAACGGTCTCCCAATAGAACTCTACAAATTACAGCCAGACGCCCTCAGCAAACACCTAAAGCCCATGTTTGAAGAAAGTAGGGAGATGGGAATCTTGACACGAGATCAGCACCTAGCAACGATAGTGGCGATACCTAAAGAGGGAAAACCCAGAGAGTCATGTGCCTCATACAGGCCGATCTCGCTGCTTAACGCGGAGCCAAAAATTCTGGACAAAACACTCGCAAATAGACTTCAACCGGTCCTGTCCATCCGGACCAATCAGGGTTCATGCCGCAACACTGCACTCAATATTAGTCGCCTTAATGGGGTACTCGGGCAGCGACATAGGCTGCAAGAGGACGCGGTGGTGGTTTCCCTTGATGCCACCATGGCATTTGACACCTTATAGTGGCCCTGCATGATCACAGTACTGCGCAAACTGGGCTTTGGACGGAATTTAATATCATGGGTGCGCCTCCTTTATACCGAACCATTGGCCCAGGTGGTGGTAAATGGCAAGGCGTCCGAAGTCCTCACCCTTGAGAGAGGGACTAGACAGGGCTGCCGTCTCTCTCCCCTCCTGTTCGCGCTCTCCCTTGAGCCGCTCGCGGCCTGTATGAGGCAGGATGTTTACCTTAAGAGTATAGCCTGGACGGAAGGATGGGAGGACAAGATCTCCCTCTACGCCGACGATATCCTTCTGTACCTATCCAGACCACGTAGATCTATCTTGGTGGCGCTCGACATCCTCACGAGCTTCGGACGGAACTCCGTATTTCGGATAAATTGGAGCAAATCCCACCTTTACGTGCTGCACGGAGACCCCCCGAGGCTCCCAGCCACCTGCCCTTTAACAGTGGCAACAGACGGCTTTCAATATCTAGGAGTCTTCATATCCACAGACAAGACTCTGCTGTACGAACGCATTCTACTCCCACCGCTCAGACGGCTCCTAAGGGATGCTAAATCCTGGCAGAAACTTCCACTGTCATTGCTGGGCCGAGCGGCCCTTTTTAAGATGGTGGTGCTGCCGAGGTTTCTCTATGCGTTGCAGAACTACCCTGATTTAGTACCCAACTCATACTTTGCAGCAGTAGAAGCGGCGCAACGGGACCTCCTGTGGGCAGGGGCGCCTAGAATCGCGTTACACAAACTCACATTGGGGTGGTACGACGGTGGGATCGCCCTCCCAGACATCCGCAAATATTACTGGGCAGCCCACCTATCGGCAATTAACCAAGGGACATACAGTGACGGGGATGACCCCGGGTACGGAATAGATAGATGGCTACTTCCTGGGGGGAACTATGAGGTCGCACTCTACCTTAAGCCGGGTAGACACCAACTCACCGGACCGACCCAACAATCAGTACACATATGGCACATTGCTCAGAAGAAACTGGGGTGGTCAGATGTCCTCACTATGTCAACACCTCTGTGGGCCTCCGAAAAACTTGGCACCCTGGGGAGCACCAAGGGGTTCCGTAGCTGGGACCTGATAGGGATCTCACAAATCAGAGACCTCTGGGGGCCAAAAGGAGTCCACACGTTGGCACACCTGCAAGAAACATACGACCTAGCACACACCGAACACTTCCGGTACCTACAAGTGCGACATTCCCTACTGGCGAACATTCCACCAGATACTACCATACCTCAGGCCTCCCCACTGGAGGACAGACGGGCACATCCCAGAACACGCCATCTCCCTCGCATACAAAAAATTAATCAACAATCCCCCTGACACTCTCCTTCCCTTGAAAGAAAAATGGGTCGCTGACGGGCTAGAGATAGACGAGGAAGAATGGTCGTATGCTCTCGCCTCACCGAGGGAGGTAGCGATCTCGGCCCGATTAAGGTTAATCCAGCTGAAAATCCTTCACAGAGTTTATATCTCATGTACCAGGCTCGAAGCGATGGGGAGAGGAGGAGAAGGGCTTTGTAGAAGGGGATGTGGAGGGATAGGCACCTTCTTCCACATTCTTTGGGAGTGTCCAAAAGTGCAAAGATACTGGAGACGGGTGGTGCAATGTATGCGGGAGGTTTGGGACGTAGAAATCCGTCTTGAGGCTAAGAGGTCTCCTGAACATTTGGGAGCCCACAGACCTGTCTTCCAAAGGGAAAATCTGGGTGACTCTTGGGCAGATGGTGGCAAAGAGGAATGTTGCAAGACTGTGGGGAGCCCCCAATCCACCGACACCGAGGGACTGGCAAAGCGACATGGATTGGTGCATGCTGCAAGAAAAGACGGTATATACGGCAAGAGAATGCCCCCGCAAATGGGGAGAAATCTGGTCAAGCTGGAATGATTTTAGGCGTCACATATGCGAGCCTCCCCATGTCCCACAGGTTGGCCCAGAAGACAGACTAATCCGTTTTTCCCTGTGGCGATAACCGCAAGAAATGTAAAATTATAGATGCATTACTGGTGCTGTAACAGATTCGAGCCTGGTGTAACTCACTGACCATTTTTATTTCTTTACCTGACACAGAGGGGTTTTCTTTGATGTTGGGGACTGCTAAAACGAAAACCCTGTTCTACTGCACTGCATCCTACACTACATTTCCTATTTCATCGCACGAGCTGGCAGGCGCTCCTCTAACAACATTGTTTTACACCACCGGGCCTCCGGGATGTCGGTTCCAAGGCTGTGTTCATCCGACTATAACTTTCCTACTGATTGCACACAACGCTGCCAGCCTCCGGGTTGTAGGCACATGAAGCAGTGTATTGAAGGTACTATACAATAAAGCAGTTTGAACACCGAAATAAAAAGAAATAAATAAATAAAAGCCAGTACCATTTACAATACAAAAATCACACTAGTACAAATGCAATAGATTTCGCAATTACAACAAAGTGAACTATTGCCATTTTGCATTACACCATTTGTTTAACGCTTTACGAAGGGGGAAAAAATGACATTTACAATGCCAATAGCTCAAATAAAGGTCACTGAGACCTCTTGCATTGTAAATGCTTGTTACTCCATTTATCTGGGTGATGCGCCTCTCCAGATGTCTGTGAATTGATTATTTTACATGTTGTTGCTACAATCAAAGAGGAGAGGGAGAAAGATAGGGAGGAGAGCTAGATATATATGGTCATAAGGTAATGCTTTGTTTTTTTATCAACCCTTGGAATTAAGATCCTAGATCTTACCAGGTCAGTAGTAATGCAGTGTTGTGGCAGAGCATGCCTTTGTTTAAGGGCAAGAGCGTTGTGTAGAGGAGAGTTTCAATTAAAAAAAACATTCTATATGGGCTCTGTATGTGATGGCACCTTATGGAAGGTGGTAGCTCTACCGATTAAATCCTGCTAGATGGTAGTATTTTCAGAGGGAGAGGGTTTGCAGGAAATAGATCGGGGTCTGTATTTGCTGGTGGGGGTTCTTGGGCCCCAATGCCAATCTTTTTGGCTTCAAAAGATTTAGGCTCCGAAGCAGCTGGTTTCGGTGCAGACATCAGGCAGTGTTATTATACCAAAGGTTTCTGCTCTGAAGAATGACTTGGTTCCAAGGCAGAAGTGATCGACTTCGTAGATTTTATCACTGGGGAAAGGCGCATCAGAAACAGACATTAGGTGCCGACCCTGGCACGAAGGTAGTGGTGGCCAGGCAATGGTTTTAGGTCTCTGGGATGGTCTGTCAACCGAGTCATGGTAGTTTGCCGGGGTCGAAATGGAGTTGGAGAGGGCACATTACTCACAACTGGTTGTGCTGGAGGCAGGTCTAGCAGCTCAATGTCGGAGCTGAAGCTATCATTGTGGGAGAAGGTCCCTTTATCTGCCGCTTGTGCCTGTACATCATGCTGGAAGTCCTCGGGTCTGAAGAGGTTTGGTGTCGTCCATACTTCGAGACGTCGAGCCAGATGGTCACGAAGAGCGTTCTTGAACCTGAAGGAGCTGCAGGTTACTCAGCTGATCTTGTTGTGCTCGGGGGAGAAGTACTGATGTGCACACTTGATTAAGGCCGGTGCAAGTAAACTTTGCGTGCCATCGAGCCCAATCAAAAAGGCGTCCATTTCATCACTGAGTTGACATGATGCGGATGGAACGCATAATGAAATATGCGCCCAGAGGCCCACAAGGGGCTGTGGTCGATGCAAGTCACCCCAACCACGTTAAAGCTGTTGAATCGAACTAGAGGGAGTAAAACAGGACCGCAATAAAAAACTATACTGGTGAGAAGTAGGTATAGGCAAAGAAAGCTATAGCACAATGGTGTTCAACCAGGGCAAAGAGTACATGTCAAAACCAGGCGGCGGAATAAAACTCCAAAAATGGAGTAGACGACCATGCACATTAACAGCAAGAGGAGTCACACTACCTTGTGACTTGAAATACTTTCTTCGAAGAAAAACTTGCACTTATTATACACTCAGAGCAAGCTTGTCCTGAGACATCAGTCTCCACTTGATGTCTGTCACCATAAGAATTAATTCCCAGTCTGTGGTCGAGGGTATGAATTTATTGAAGGTTCAAATTTTTCAACTTACCTCTTCGTTGAGGCTGAGGGCACGGAGAAGGGAGTCTAAATCGTCAAACTCCGCATAGCCAAATCCCTTCAATCGCTCAGGGTTGCTAGGTTCCCGCGGCAAGCGTACTGCACTGATCTGCATATGAAAATGGAGGGAAAAAGAGGGGTCTCAAATTGCTAGTTTTAGTAAAGGCAGGTAAGAATATATTGAAATGTTATCCAACACTTATAAACCCAGTGTCAGCCTGCAGTCAACTCTTGCGTGGTGCATCAAATGTCATGTCTTCTACATTCTAGGCATTTTTTATTTCTTTTACGAAGCAGCTGATTTAGGTCAAGCAGATGAGCTCTGACTGCTCAGTAAGTGTTAGTAAAGAGACCATCACCCCAAGAATTTGCATGCGCTCTTATACCAACAGCATTCGGAAATGCAGGAAACACCTATACGAATTACTTGTGAATCGTAGCAGTCATGTCCTTATCGGAGTGCTATAGACCACAAGGTCAAACAAGGGTAACAAGCGGTACATATGAACGAACAGCTTCCTAGATTCACTGAGCAGGATGGGAATTCTAATGCATACACTCAAGATTGAGCACTGACATTTTCACAATGGATTCAAGAGCCCATAAAGGTGCTCCACACCAGTTAGAAGCCAAAGGGCACCTCACACAAGGCACAGGAGGAGAGCGCTGGCTAGTAGTAACAATGAACCTTTTCAGTTGACCATGCCACTCTAAAACTTAAGTTTGGAGGGCTCAGCAGAAGAGAGAAAGTTAACTGCCTTACTCGTTCATGTTTTCATTTATTTTACTGGTGTGAGAAGGATTTAGATTAGCAACGTTAGTTTCTGCTACCTAAAGCTGGTCTCCAAGAAAAACAACTTAAACTCTTAATCAGCTACTCAATTACTAATCAAGACACAAAGTTGCTGGTATCCGCTAGAAAGTGGGATTTGTGATGACAAGCACATAAACCACAAGCTTAGGCTTTTTTATTTCATGCAGGTTTCGGAACCCAATGAAGGTATGGATTGGTATTTGTACAGCACGAATCTTGCAAGAGTGCAGGACACTACATGGGGTGTTGGGAGGCAATACAAGATGGCGCACATCAAGTGGGCATTACACCAATAGATTTCACACATTGCAATTAACATTTTTAGGTATGATTCAATGATTTAAAAAAATGCTGTATTTATTTTTTAACTAGGGTTCAAATGTTAGAAAACAGATGAAAACTAAGTCCTGTACAAGTGGGTTCTCTACACTATTGGATGTTCACCACACCTGTCCCTGCAGCAAGGCTCCTAGAACTTCTTACTACAACCTCATAATATACACTGTTCCAGCCTAGATATTATAGTCACACCCCTTCTAATATTTACACAGTTGATCCTTTACTTGGTATTTTACAAGATTAATTAACTTTTTTCCTGGAAAGTTATACAAGGGGCTCCAGATATAGAAGAAAAGGTGTTTTCAAACACTGAAACAACATGATCAAAAGTGAAGCTTCCCAAGTCGGTTACAAAAATTGTGAATAAATAAACCAAAAACAGCACTTTCTTCATCTACTCTGTATGTAGGAAAAAAACAGTACACCCGCTCCCTCCCCACATTCACAGGACAAAACGAAAGCCACCATCTCCTATACTCACATTCAGCCCATGGAAAAATTTTAATATAGACTCTTCGCACACATCATAGGGGAGGTTTCCAAGAAAAGCTGTGAAGGGCGGTGATTTAGGGAGTCTGCTTCTGTCCACATCAGGTTCGCGAGCAGCACGAGGCGCCGTCGGCAGGATAGAGCGATCAATTGCAGGTGTCCGATAAGCATCATCATCGTTACTATGCCAAGTGGTAGAAACTAAAGCAGACATGTACCAGTGTTAAAATAAATAGAAAACAAATTGCTAAACTAAGCACACTACAATGGTCAAACTTGACTTCCTAAAAAAGTCAATTTCTCCATTCATCACTGATTGCAGGTAGTAGTAGCGTGCCCTGAACTGGTCTTTGCATGGATGATCATAAAAGCAAGTTAGGCTTACTGCTAAGTTGGAACAACAAAGCTCCTAAAGATCAGCCTAGGTGCGACACCTTAGTGAAAGGCCATGGTGAGGAAACAAGAGCATGAGCACATGGATTCAAAGTATAAATCCCCAAAATAAGATTCCTGTATAGATCATCAAGTTACCGTTGAACATTCTGTTTAACTATTTGCTGTAACACAAAGGCTGAAAAATAATAGGCACAGATCCACCGCAACAAATCAGGCAAGAAACACTTCAGATGTGATAGAATTGTCATTCAGGGAGTCCTAGATATGTGTAATGCTTCAAACTAGTACATAACCCAAGACTACAAGAAATGTCAAAGCTTAAGAGAAACTCACCATCTCCTTCCAAATCATCTGTCTCATCAGCCCAACTGACCGGCTTGGAAGAGTAGCTGCTGCCACCCCCACGATCATAGCTGCTGCCTCCACGGTCATAGCCACTGCTGCCACGATCAAAGCTGCTTCCACCACGATCATAGCCACTGCTGCTACGGTCATAGCCACTGCTGCTACGGTCATAGCCACTGCTGCTACGGTCATAGCCACTGCTGCTACGGTCATAGCCACTGCTGCCACGGTCATAGCCACTGCTTCCACGGTCATAGCCCCCGCTGCCCCCTCCACCACCACCAATGCTGCTGCCACCGCCACCTCCACCACCACCACCGCCACCAGTGGTATCAGCTGCCAAGAAGTCAGTGAGGGTCAGGGTCTTTGCCTTCTTCCCCTTCTTCTTAGCTGTGAATAATAAATACAAGTCATTACAATAATCAAAGGCCAAACACCACAATGTCACTAGACTGCATAAGCTAATGAGCTTCACCATACCATTGTAGGCTGAACTAGATGTTTATTTTCAGGGGTTTATCATACACAATGAACTCATCATATGCTGCCAGCAAATACAAAAAGACTAACAAATTAGTCAAATGATAATTCTTCAGAATTGATAGCAAAGTAATAACATTATTTGGGGGGGGGGGGGGGGCGGGTTGGGGAATCAATGAGGAAAGAAAAACAAAACAGATCAGTATTTTCAGATTTTCATATACATTAAGCACTCCAAAGCTACTACAGGCTAGATCATCACTGAAAAGACAATTTCGGCGGATTTAACATTTAGCGCCCTAATAGGACAAAACATGCCAACTCCTGTGTTCAACATCCTCTCAAATGGGGGCAAGGCAGAGTCTGATCCCTTAAACGGTTGTAAAGAAATAACCTCGAAGTGCCAGATGATGAATCTCAGAAAAATCAAAATGAACTTATCACTACTGGATCCTGAAAAACCACAAGAGAGAAAGTAAAAGGTGATGACAGGGTAAGACTTGCAAGTAGAGGTTGCCTGGGGCACTACTGAAATCTTAAACCAAGGAAAATAAAAGTGGTCAAGCAAACTGCACCTGTAGAAACAAAGTATGCATCTGTTTACAAAGGACAATCAGAGGTGGGCACGAAGTTGATCAACAGAGAAGAAACCTGGGTGACTGACTGTCTGAGGAGCCCAAATTGCCACAGAGTATTCTAGCCTTCTGCCAAGAGAATTGGTGTTTTCGGATGACAATGGAAAGAAAAGTCAAGCAGTAGAGAAAAACATGGCTGCATTGCCCATGTTGTAGCAAAGAGCCATTAGACAAGCGTCATCTGTGACTACATTTCTTAGATGACATGAGGAATGTTTAAGGAAAAGGGAATAACAGGCAAATATCCAGGACCAGTTCATCCATAGTGCTTTGCACAGGGACTGTGAGAGAGTAATTTGAGCTGACACATTTGGACTCTAGATTTACCCCCCGCCCCAAGCACCTTGGAACCCACACAGGTGAGTAGTTTGCTTCAAAAAATCCCTGATTGAATCATTCATTCATTCAAGTGTATTGCGAACAGGTTGATTGGGGACATACTACATCATTCTAAATATTTCTGCAGCACTTGAGGATGTCACTTCCATTAGTGGGTCTGTGGAGGACTCCTGCTGTGATTTGCAAGCTTGGTGCAGAACCCATGCGGGTGTTCTACCAGTAGATTGACGTAATGGGTTATGGTCCAACCTCAGATCTTACATTGAACTCTAGCAGTAGACTGAACGTTTTGCATCCTCCTTCTGTATGTAGTATATAACAGTTTTACCAACACAAAGGAGCAATGGGTCACATGTAAGAGGACTAACTACGTATCTGCAAAAGGAGACAGACTAATAACTAATAACGTGTGCTAGTGGCAACATGCATAGGGTATTCCTTCTTTGTGAAAAAATTCCCATCAGTTGTCGACCAAAACCACCCTATTCGTCATCTGGGATCCTTCACTCCTGAAGGTAATATGGTATACCCACAGCAGACAGACAGATGTATACGCCTAATCTGACCTGTGAGGCCCAGTGAATTTCATGGTGTCTAAAGCAGTGCGGAACTGAGAGTATCAATAGATAAAATTGGATAGTGAAGGGGTAAAGAACCTCCTCACTCCCAAATCAATAACAAGCATTTGCAATGCAATAGGTCTCGCATTATTAAAGTTAGAGCTATTGGCATTGTAAATGGCAATGCCTTTTATTTATGTTTTTGCTTTTAAACCAAATAAAAGGCATTGTCATTTACAATGCTAATAGCTTAAACTCTCGCAAAAGTGAGACCTATTGCATTGCAAAGGCTTGTTTAAAGGACGCCCCAGACACTTCTTCCCCAACCTACCAACCTTCAGCGATAAGACAAAACTGCAAGCTTATCTTAACAAGTCCATACCTGAATACAGCGTGCTTCGAAGAGCAGCACATGCGCTGCTCAGGATCGACCCAAAGTCTGTTTTAATAGCATTATACAATATGGTCTGGTATACAGGAAAGAGCTGGCAGTGTTGGATAGTTGTCAGGGGCTATTCATTCGTTTTTGTGTTAAGCGCTACACATGGAACATTGTTTAATGTAATTGATACCTAGTGTTAATTGGTCCTTTTTTCAGTGACTATGTGCATATATGTGTGCGCGTGCCGGTGTGTGCGCGTGCCGGTGTGTGCGCGTGCCGGTGTGTGCGCGTGCCGGTGTGTGCACGTGCCGGTGTGTGCACGTGCCGGTGTGTGCGCGTGCCGGTGTGTGCGCGTGCCGGTGTGTGTGCGTGCCGGTGTGTGCGCGTGCCGGTGTGTGCGCGTGCCGGTGTGTGCGCGTGCCGGTGTGTGCGCGTGCCGGTGTGTGCGCGTGCCGGTGTGTGCGCGTGCCGGTGTGCGCGCGTGCTGGTGTGCGCGCGTGCTGGTGTGCGCGTGCTGGTGTGCGCGTGTGTGCGTGTGTATGCGTGTGTATGTGTGCGTGTGTTTGTATGCGTGTATGCGTGTTTCTCTGCAGATTATAGGTTCACATATCTGCTGGGCACCCTCTGCCTTTCATCCTTTGGTGTCATTCTCCCTCTGACACGTCATTGGTTTCACACGAGTCTCACTGTGGTGAGAGTGCTGCAGGAGTGTATCAGGGTACTGGGTCTCTGGATGACAGTTTGTGTGGAATAATGTTTTTACTAGAAAAGTGCTTTAGACCGATGACCCCAGAGCCTGCTCCCTTCCAGTGTGTGTTGAGATTTTTAGGATGTGGGGGCTCTGAAGTGACAAGTGACTGTTTCCCTGGTCATTACTACGTGTTACTTTGAAAATAGGGACGGAGGAGGGGGAGACAGGAAGAGGGTGACGGCAGGAGAAGAGGAACAGGCAGTTAGGGAGCCATGCAAAACTAGAGTGAGAGAAAGACTGGCAAGCAGGGGTGGGAGGGACACACGGGGAGGTGGGCCACAACAGCCACAAAAAGGGCCGAGACAGATCAAAGGAGAGACATGAGGGATGCACTCAAGCAGGTCAGATAGAGTGATGGAGTGACCCAGCAGAGAAGAGGAGGAAGGGAAGGCTATGCTCGTGGGAGGCAGAGGGTGAAAATTGACAGGAATAGATGCAATAGACAGGGATGGAGAGCAGTGGGCACAGAGAGAGAGAGGGAGCGAGAGGGAGGGAGGGTTTGGAGAGAGGCATGAAGCCATTCAAGAGCAAAAAGTCATGCTTAAAGTTAAAACAAGCATTTACAATGCAATGGTTTCGCCTTTGGAAAAGTTAGAGCTATTGGCATTGCTCATGACATTTCTTTTTTTTTACTTATAAATAAATGGCATTGTTATTTACATTGCCAACCTCAATGAAGGTCGAAGTCTCACAATGCCTGTCTCACAAGGCACACAGATACACAGCAGTCACCCCCAAGTAAGAGTCTGATTCCGGCACGCGCCTCTTGCCTGTTTATCAGCGCAGCGCGCCTCTCTGCAGACTCCCCCTGCATTCCAGAGAGGCGCGCGACGCTATCCGGCCTGCAGTGGCATGCCGTGGAGACAAGACCTGGCCGCACGCACAACGTTATCCTATGGGGGAAACGCTGCACGCGGCCAGGTCTTGTCGAAAGACTGCTTTTTGAGCTGAGACAGCTATAGTTCTCGCTTGCGAGAACGCGCTTTCAGCGAGTTAGTCGTAGGCGAGACCTAAAAAGGAGTGCGATGATAGTAGTGAAAACAAATAACTACTATAAAGTGTGTTAGGTCAACATGTTTCTGCAGACTAAGTGGAGCTAAAAGGTATCCTGCTGCTTCATCAGGACCATTACCGCTACTGCTCAAAAAAATGACAAGTGTAAAAAGAATTTTTATCACCTGAATGTTGATTAAATCATCTTTCTCCTGACTATGTGGCAGGAGAGAAAAGCCCCCCCTCACCTGGCCGACATCCGTTTTGCGTTATCGTGCCCAATAATGCAAGACAGATGTCTCGCTGTGGCGTGCGCACCACTCATGGGCTTGTTTCCCGATATTCATGGAAAACCATGTTTTCCAGCATCGCATGGCCCATCATAACAAAAAGCAAAAAAATTTACTCAGAGTAGGCAGACATCTGTTTGTGCTTAGGACTGGAGGGCCACGGGCAGGGTTCCGGGCCCTAGAAAGGACCACAAACATGCAGCACAGAGCACGAAGCGATCAGAGCAAAGAAGAGTTTGAAAAACAAAATAAAAACCTGCAAGAGTAGTGCCAGCTGTCTGCGGGGTCAAACATGAATGACTGTTTATGTATTCTGTATTAAGATTCTTTATATATAGCGCTTCAGGGCCCCTCTACATAGGACGGCGAGCGCTTTACATGCAAGAGGGCCATGCAAAGAACACGTGGCAGACAGGAAGCTCCGGCCTTCACAGGGTGGTGTTACCCGTAGCACAGGATATCAGAACACGAGCTCCAGTGTGCGGCCCGAAAGGCCTTCTGGGAAATGCAGTCTGATGTCGAATAAAGCAGAGGTCGGTGTGCCCTAATGATGCGCCGTCGCAGCGTGAGGACCATGAGCGGCACGCTGGCCGGTAGGGCTGGGGCGGTGCAGCCTCATGTCAGGCAAAGGGGCAGATAGATGGCCCCTGTGCATGCCCAAAGCACCCCAAGCCGAGAGAGCTGCCCTTCCCCTGGGCTTATAGTGTATCCGGCTTGTCCTGCCCCAGCCACCCCCAAGTCCGGCTTTCGATCGCATGGAGCTCCCCCAGACCCACCAATCTCCCTCCCACCCCCTCCCCACTTTCCTTACAGTTCTCTATTAATACCTCTGCGTGCTAGCATCTGTAACTCATTCCCTTCCATATGTTGACTCTCTGCCCTCTCCCGTTCTGACAATGCCTTCTGCACACACACGGTCTGCCACTCGAGTCTAGCCTTGAGCTCCGAGACACTTACTATACGTAGATCTAAGGTGTGACAAAGGAAACGGTGCAGTGGCGCCATGGCTGGGAGGGGCCCACTCTGTACCAGTTATAGTGGTTTGTGGGAATGGGGGTGCATTCCCCTTGCACCCCGGCCACACCTCTGGTTTCGATTGTTTTTGCTCTTGCGCAATTAATATCCCATTCACAGCAGTACTGTAATTTTCTCTGACTTATCTGGGAGTGTGCTCATGTTAGTATTGGGCACTTGCTGCTTAGTTTACATAACTCATTGTAAACTAAGCGGCAAGCGCTCCAATACTTCGGTCGAGTTTGCGCTATAATAAAACTGCAAAAAAAACAACAACAAAAAAGACTGACACCGCGCTCTCTGGCGCCTGATTTGCAGCAAAGTCACTTGCTTCCATTTTCATTTTGAACGCAAATGCATACTGACTTTGTAGCAAACAGTATGCATTTGCGTTCAAAATCAAAACCGCAGCAACTGCTGGAAGCAAGTGAAGCCAATAATTATTACATGTTGTCATGATACACTAACAATCTAATCCATCCAGTCCCTGTATGCGCTGATTTAACAATTGATAACTTATCATTTAAAATCAGTGCATAAGGAGGAAGAGCCACGCTAGCAACCAAGATGGCCGCGTCAGCTCCCGGCTCAGCAGACCTCGGCCTCCCGCCGGAATATCCTGCCAATTATCCTGTCTTTGCGCCCGCCGCAGTGTGTATGAACCTGCCGTGAGATTAATGGTGCTATCCCGAGATCTCTACTTGCTCGGCTGATGAAGATATGTCGAGTGGAAGTTTGCGGCCTAGATCTGCCCGGAAGCCGGGGTCTCAAGTACTGGCCCATCCGGGTTTCAGTTCAAGAAATCGGCTGTGGTGGTGTGATTGGGTCCGGTCTACCGGTGTGGACAAAAAAAAAAAAAATCAGATTTTCGAATTGATGTGCATGGTGGCGGGCTGCTATGGTGAAGGTCGGAGGAGGGGTGACAGCCCAACGCTATCAGTTGTGGACGGGGCCCCTGCCCGGTGACACAGTAACCGGCCCGCTGGTGTTCGCTGGGTTTGGTTCTCTGCCAGCGGTGGCAGCCCCAGGATACCATTGACACAATACATAAGTCTCCCTCTGCAGTCGACCATTTCCTATCCGCCCGTACCCCCTCTGAGAAATCGAGCCGCGGGGGGAAGCGATCATGATCGACACCGATCGAAGAGTGGCTGAAGAGACCGCGAGTGGCCCGTCGCTGCGAACGGTGTTGGCGGCCATTGAGTCACTTCAGGTGTACGTTGAAGACTGCATTCAGGCGACGATGGAGCGCCTGGTTGAGATGCTACGAATTGGACCAGACCCTACTCCACTACAAGAAACAGCGACAACAGAGACACCTAATAAGGCCAATCTGATGAAGGAAGTATACCCCCCATTGTGTGAGGTATCAGAGCCTTTGACCAGTGTTTTGGAAGACGAACACATGTTCAATGCCACCAATGGATTGTTAAACCTACGATCGTTGCCGACCATGGAAGGACTAATTGATGTTCCCACTCCAGAAACTTCTGATGAGAACTGTTATCGGAATGACACTGCGTTACTTCCCCCATGTATCGGAGCCCCTAAGATAGCGGACAAATCAACGCTGAAAGTTCATAACGGGGAATGGAGTCTCTGGACCTGACTAGGTTCACGGCACTTTCATTCTACTACTTTGTTTTGCACGGAGTTCTATTATAGTTTCTTCGCACTCGGACTGTCTTGTGGAAGAGGTGGTTTATCAGGTGGGAACTCATATCGGATCGGAAGGGGCAAGGATGAGATCGAAAGACTGGGTTTGACTCAAGTATCGATGGGCACGGGATTTTCTAAACTAATGCTATAGTACGGCTGGCCGGTGTTTGAAGACTCCCTTGTTAAGACACATATTGTTGTCCGATTGATATCTTGACTTCAACTTGGGGTCCTTGGTTCTGGTGGGGGGGGGCGACCGGGAGCTTGTACGACTATGCCCTCCTCCACTTCTCTCTCTACTTTGGTAGATTTCTTATTTTAGTACCTAGTTAGTTGGGGCGACAGGCACACTGCGACTGGGGGTTAGGCGATAGCCGTTTGCAGGGGTGCAGGGTGGGGGGATGGGTTTATTGTTTTCTGTCATCGCCCATATGGTTTTCTCCTTTTTCATGTTCTCAGTCTTTCCTTTACTCGTAATATTGCAGATATATCCTGACGTTGATCCTTAACTTCTAGTACCTGGTTGCCATGATTCTCCTGCTGTCATCATTGGATGTATGTATGGCACCAGATATGTCTGTTTATTTTTTTTGCTTTAAACAATAAAAAGATTTATATAACTGTCAGAGTGTTGCCTTTCCTGCCGCCGCCACGGGTAAACAATATTTTTCCTCTGTTCTGGGTCACTCTGAGGTTTAAAATTTCTAAAGCTCTTAAATGGAGTGTGTATGTAAAACAATTAAAATCAGTCACATACCTACCGACCAAGACGTTAAACTGTGGGTAGTAACGAGTATGTGAAATAAGGTTGGAGTGTTTGAAAAAATAAACAAGCATTTACAATACAACAGGTCTCGCATTTTCTAAACTTTGACTTACTGGCATCGTAAATGACAATGCCTTTTACTTAAGTACAATTTGTACTTCAAGACGTCCTTGCAGGTTTTCAAAAACACAAAAATAAAAGGCATTGTCACTTACAATGCTATCTAGCTCAAAGTCTTGCAAATGCGAGACCTATTGCATTGCAAAAGCTTGTTAATAACTGTCTGTGATGCTTCTAAAAAGTACAATGTGTAAGATTCTCACAAACACGAGAATATTAGTGCGAGTTATTCGGAAACAAATTGTATTGTGAGCGATTCTAAAAACAGTGTGCGAGATGAACAGGGGCATTAGACAGGCATGAGAAGCATGGTGAGTGAAATGCTCATAAATGCATGGTGAGTGAGATGTACACAGACACAAGGCGCCAATGCGTAAACTGTGTAGAAACATGACGCCTAGTGTTAGTGACACTCACTGACACTAGAATCGAGCTGACCAGCTCCTCCTTGTGTGCGGTTTAGATGGATCAGAGTCAAAAACGGATGCTTAAGCCATGAAAAGATCACATACAGGACTGAGATCTTATTGAAAAAATTACCACTTTTGGTCATATTGTGAATCCAAAAATGCACTCATTTGAATGCAAACAACAAAATAATGAAATGTAGTATGATGTACCACTGCTATAGAGACGTGCGACCATCAGTTGCCAAGGTTGCAGTTAGATATTTTATTACAGATATTTCCACAGCAGGCAGAGCTGTGAACAAAGCATTTTTAAGCAGCAATAGACAAGAAACAAGTATTTGCAATGCAATAGATCTCGCAATTGCGAGATTTTGAGCAATTGGCATTGTAAATGACATTGCATTTTATTTGTGTTTAAGAAACCTGCAATAATAAAAGGCACTGTCATTTACTATACCAATGGGTAGTTTCTAAAACGCGAGACCTATTGCATTGCAAATACTTGTTGTTTACAAGCGCCCCATGCTGTGCTTTCAAGTTAATAGAGGCCACACCCCTTTCTTTAGACAAGCTGTCTCCAAAGAAAGGTCCGCTGCCGCAAAATTTAAAGTTAAAGGGCTGTATGGGGTTCTTTTACCAAACTTTTTTTTCTTTGTATGTTACGGTACAATTTTGCCATTATAATTGTAGAATGTGTTCGCTTTTGAAGTGTACATGAAAAAATAAAAAATAAAAAAACTGACAAGGTTTTACAAAGCACACTCAAACTAAATCACTTTCCACCACTATATTAGAATGAAGAAACTAAATCCACACAGCCAGCATACGTTTTATATACAAAGATGCTTTTAATAAAATGCTGTGTATATCAATGCATTGTTTTTTGGGTAGAGGTTTGAAACCTATAGAGCGTTTGTTAATAGCCACGCTGGGCAGCGCCTGTGTATACCTACGGTGTGCTGTAATTAGCACCTGCACAGAACTGTAATCACGCTGTGTGTGTTGTACTAAAAACACTCACACGGGGGGGGGGTTGCTTAATGAGAGTGGGAGGAGCCATAGCCCGAAATATGATGTTGGTGGCATCCCGGTAATCAATGGAGCTCTTTAAACTTTGAAACTTGTGCCTTTTTAGGGAGGGGGGGGATGCTGAACATGCGAGTCAGACTTTGCATTCTCCACAGTTCACTGTGCCCAGGCTAGAGTACCATGGGCAAGTCTGTAAGCAATAGATCGGCTGCGGTCACAGGGGGGTAGGAGGGGGGGGTGTACGGGGCGTATATACAGACGTTAGGGGCACAGAAGGAGCGACGGGTAAAAGGGGATAATAAATAGAAGCAGGCGGGGGGAGGAGGATGGAGAGAAGGAAGCACCGAGTCCTAAAATATTGTATAAGGTATAAAAAGCATAAAGTGTAAGTGACCTAAGAGACATGAAGCAAGGTGATATACGTGTAAGAGCAACAAACCACGGAAATAAAGGGGCACCGAGATCTGTATCCCGCAAGTAGGCGCTAGGAGCAGAGAAAGCAGGCAAGAGCCTAAGAGCGCAACAACGGGAGTGCATGGGTTGGCGAGATCATAATAAGGGCTATATTTAATACGCTACTCCGTGGGGTAATGCTCCGTTTTAATTATATTTGTATGGCACTGCTAAAAGTTTTAAGACAGCTGCTTATATTACCAGCAGCAACATATAATGGAGGGACGAGGGTCCCGACGGGCTGCATAATGGAGAGGGGGCGCGAAAGGGAAGTGAAGAGCTGAGGAGGATTGCGTGGCGGGGGGATGGGGGTGCTTGTTAGCATAAAGTGTAAGTGACCTAATAGACATGAAGCAAGGTGATATGTGTAAGAGCATCAAACCACGGAAATAAAGGGGCACCGAGGTCTGTACAGCAAATGAAGCAGCAGCCACAAGCATTTCATTAAGCCCATTCAGTAAGTAAACAGAACGCTGAGCAGTGGTCGGATGTAGAGTAGCTCTTGGCATTGTTGTAGGGGGGGGCGGGAGCGCATTGCTTTGAAGTCTGATGTGGGGGCGGGGAGCGGCAGCATTGAAGTGTGACGGGAGGCACAGACAAATGGTTGTTTGTGACGTGGCGGGGGAGCAGAAGGGATTACTTTGAAGTCTGATGCCGAGCGTCGGGGAGCAAATGGCAAGCGCGTGCACAGAGCACATGCACTGTGCGTAATCCGCATGCCAAAGCCCTCTTGGTAAGCTTTCCTGATGCACCTCTATATGTCTCGAGCTGCAATGCGCAAACATTGGCAGGTCGAGACCTGAAAAGCATTTGTTTTTCAAGTTGACAAACAAATGCTTTTTTTGTGTAAAAGCACCTCGTGAAAGCACGTCATGGCACGCTTAATCTTGCAGGAAAGCATGTGGTGTCTGCAGTAGGAGACAGGGCATTAAAGAAAATCATGCATGCAGACTAAATAAGACATATTGTGTAACAACCAAAGTAAAAGGGCTAGTCCTCATGGAAGGTTACAAATTAAGCCAGGGCAGTAGTAAGAAGGGACTAACAAGTCTATAAACGAATCGGAAGCCAGCATTTACGAAGCACAATGACACAAGCCAATGACAAATATGGGGAGGGGGTGGGGATTCAAGTCCATACTACAATACAGCATGCCTCACAGACCAGCTCGTGCGCTGACCAGGATAGACTTAATAAACACGGTACTGAGGTGGTAAGAGACGTCTAATGTCTTACTTCCCATACAGCACAACTATATTGTTTAAATGAGTCCAAGTCAGAATGACCGGTTACTTACCAGTAATTTTCATTACTCCGTCATAGACCTCCCAGTGTCAGTAATTACTGCAAGAGCAATAGCTCCTCCCCCAGAACTTCCAAGCAAAACTCCCTTAGCCCATCCCTACCCTCCAGGCAACTCCCACATCCTGTGGCTCATAACCCCTGACGCACGTCAGCACAACCTGTAGCACAAAAAGCTGAACAGGGAGGGTGGGATGAGAACTAGGACTGTGACGGGGAGGTCTACGACTCAGAGTAAAGCATATTACCGGTAAGTAACCGGTCATTACCTCCTGGTCAGACATTGAAAAAAGAGAGGGAAGATACTTATTGGATTAAGTTGCGGGAAGCCGCATTCAAGGGTCAAGTAAGAACATGTTGGTAGCTCATTGGGGAGGGATGTGGAGTAAGATCTAGACCACTTCCTGTACCCATTGAAGAGCAAACCTGGATTGGTTATATTGAGAACCTGTATGCGAGTAACGGACAGGTGGTTGGATGTAGTGGAACAAATAAGGACAGCTCTCCATACGGACCGCCATCCGAAAAGGACATTGAACTGGCCATTAAGGGTTTGCGTTCCTCTGGGGCAATGGGTCCGGATGAGCTTCCCATTTCGGTCCTAAAACTAAATAGTGAAATGTGGAGCAAAATTCTTTTTCCGGTGTTTAGTTTGTTTTTCACGCAAAACCGTTCTCCCCTCTTGGAAGGGGAGCATATTAGTCCCCCTTTTCAAGAAGGGAGACCGTGATGCTCCACAAAACTATCGACAAATTGCCCTTTTGGATGCTATAGGTAAAGCTTTTGCAAAATGCCTTCTGAAGCTAATCAATGATTGGGTGGTTAAGGGTGAAATTTTACCCCTCGAGCAGACTGGGTTCAGGCAAAGGCATGGAACTATGGATAACAGCATTGCAAGTCATAACTGAAAAATACATCAAGGTCCGAGGAGGGAGAGTCTATTCAGCCTTCATAGACTTCTCCACAGCAATTGATAAAGTAGATCGTCCTCTACTGTGGAAGAAATTATCGGATCTTGGTATGCCGACCACGCTTTTGGAGCTAGTACGGGCTCTCCACTCTGATACCTGGTGTAGTCTTGATGGGAGGGGAAAGGGGTCTTTCTCAAGCTATTCCCTCAGCTAATGGTTTAAAACAAGGTTGTTTATTGGCCCCTTTACTAATATATATATATATATATATATATATATATATATATATATATATATATATATATATATATATCTCTGATCTCCCCCACGTCCTGTCTCTAAGTGAGGGTATCGCCCCTGCATTGGGGGGGTAAACCGATTGTCTAATATATGCAGACGATATATTAATTCTAGACTTAACACCAAGAGGATTAAATAATCATCTACAAGCACTACATAAATACGCAGAGACCCATCATCTGAAGATAAATGTGTCAAAAAGTAAAGTAATGTGCATCACGGGAAGGAAAAAGTTTAAATATGGGAGTTTTGCTTGGTCTGTAGGAGGACAAAAGTTGGAAGTGGTAAAATCGGATGCCTTCCTCGGAAAAACAATAGTTGGCAATTTAAGTGAAAAGGCTCATATAGCAAATAATAACCGGAAAGCAATGGCACAAGGCAAAAGTTTAATTTCTCTTTATAGACCTACAGGCAGAAGACACTTTGCGTTTCTGCTAGATGTTTTCCGTGCTAAAATCCCAGCTTCCTTATTGTATGGTATTGAATTACTTGACCTAGGAAAATGGGATTTTTTAAATACCACGGAAGGTAAAATCTTGCGGTATTTAACCACAGTTAACACTGCCTGTACTGTGGCTGCTTTTAGGTTAGAATTTGGCCTTCGTAGTAGTTGGGTTCAGGGCCTCGCAGGGATAGTGCAATGGGTTTTAGCCTTGCAAAGGGAGAACCTGGTACTCTAAGACATCTTATTCAAAAAAATACTAGGAACTCTAAAAGAGCATTCTCTAATTGTAAAGAATTTTAGAATTGCAGTTGATCTTTTACAATTAGATGAATCAGTTCTTTTTACACTATCCGCATATCAGCTGAAGTCCTCTCTGAAACAGGCTTCCTGGAAATTAAGCTATAAGATGGACAGGGAAGCCCGCATCTTAAAGAAAGGTGTTTCTCTGGCCATTGATTACTGCCTAATAAGAACCAGCATTTGCAATGCAATAGGTCTTGCAGCATTAAAGTTTGAGTTATTGGCATTGTTTATGACAATGCCAATAGCTATAACATTTGCAAATGTGACACCTATAGCATTTGTAATGCAATAGGAGTTGTATTTACATGACTTAGATGTATTGATATTACAAATAACAATGGCTTTTCGTTTTTTTAATACTTAAATAAAAGTTATTGTAATTGAGTTGGTGGAAAGGTGAAGTGGGTCGTGCCCCCAGAGTGATGTGGTGGTGCCCCCAGAGTGATGTGGTGGTGCCCCCAGAGTGATGTGGTGGTGCCCCCAGAGTGATGTGGTGGTGTCTGTGTGTGCATGGCAGTGGTGGTGTCTCTGTGTGCATGGCAGTGGGGGTGTCTGTGTGTGCATGGCAGTGGGGGTGTCTGTGTGTGCATGGCAGTGGGGGTGTCTGTGTGTGCATGGCAGTGGGGGTGTCTGTGTGTGCATGGCAGTGGGGGTGTCTGTGTGTGCATGGCAGTGGGGGTGTCTGTGTGTGCATGGCAGTGGGGGTGTCTGTGTGTGCATGGCAGTGGGGGTGTCTGTGTGTGCATGGCAGTGGGGGTGTCTGTGTGTGCATGGCAGTGGGGGTGTCTGTGTGTGCATGGCAGTGGGGGTGTCTGTGTGTGCATGGCAGTGGGGGTGTCTGTGTGTGCATGGCAGTGGGGGTGTCTGTGTGTGCATGGCAGTGGGGGTGTCTGTGTGTGCATGGCAGTGGGGGTGTCTGTGTGTGCATGGCAGTGGGGGTGTCTGTGTGTGCATGGCAGTGTCTGTGTGTGCATGGCAGTGGTGGTGTCTGTGTGTGCATGGCAGTGGTGGTGTCTGTGTGTGCATGGCAGTGGTGGTGTCTGTGTGTGCATGGCAGTGGTGGTGTCTGTGTGTGCATGGCAGTGGTGGTGTCTGTGTGTGCATGGCAGTGGGGGTGTCTGTGTGTGCATGGCAGTGGGGGTGTCTGTGTGTGCATGGCAGTGGGGGTGTCTGTGTGTGCATGGCAGTGGGGGTGTCTGTGTGTGCATGGCAGTGGGGGTGTCTGTGTGTGCATGGCAGTGGTGGTGTCTGTGTGTGCATGGCAGTGGTGGTGTCTGTGTGTGCATGGCAGTGGTGGTGTCTGTGTGTGCATGGCAGTGGTGGTGTCTGTGTGTGCATGGCAGTGGTGGTGTCTGTGTGTGCATGGCAGTGGTGGTGTCTGTGTGTGCATGGCAGTGGTGGTGTCTGTGTGTGCATGGTGACGGGGAGGGGTGCCTCAGTGCACTTGTGTGTGTGTGTGGGCGCGTGTGTGTGTATGTGTCAGAGGGGGGTGTCTCTGTATGTATGTATGTGCGTGCATGGGCGCTTGTGTGTGTGTATGCGCATGCGTGTGTGGTGCTTGAGCTTCCCAGGAGACAGCGCCTGGCCACAGCGCGCGTTCCAGTTTCAAATCAGCTCCAAGGCGATGCGCGCGGCCGGGACTGTCTCCTGGGAAGCACAGGTCGCTAACAATAGATCTCTAGCGAGACACAGCGCTGACGCCACTTTTGTTATTTTACTAAGGCAGGATCTTCTCCCCTTGAATAATTTATTGCCCAGATGGCACGGTTCCTCAGCTATGTGTAATATTTGTAATAACTCAATCCAGGATATAACCCATGTGCTTTTTGTTTGCCCGGCTCTACTTTTACATTGGCGTAACTCATTGAGACCAATTTGACTACAATTAAATATATTGTCTGCCACTGCATTCATAGACTCCATTTATAATCCACCCAATGAAATGTTTTGTCATAAAATTTTTAACTTTTCTAAAAGCTTTTTAGATATATTTTAGAGGCTCATAAAATGTTCTCTTCTTTTGTATCTTTTATTGTGATTGTATGAAAATGTATATTTCTCTCGGTTATGTTTTTATGTGGACCTCGTCAGAGTTCCAAAATCATAAATAAAATACTTGACTTGGTGGTTGTCAGACATCCCTATCACAGCAGGAGTAGATACCAAAGCAAGAAACGGCTTCACCATAGAGCAGAAACAGACTATAAGCACCAGCAGAAAGTCACACCACCTGGACAGAATGCAACAGCGCCCCAAAACCAGCAGACGCCGTCCCACCCACCACCAAATGATAATGGGACATAAAGGTGTGGAGTACACCAGGAGGCTGCCTTGCAGATTTCAGCCATTGAGGCCCCCTGAAAACAAGCCCAGGAAGCAGCCACATTCCAAGTCGATCTCCCTTGCACCGACCTAGGCACCAGCACCCCACTAGCCTCATACACCGCCCCCACAGCCCACCTCAGCCACAGACCGCTGCACTAGAAGGCTTCAGACCCTGGCCCACCAGTCCAAAAGTCACAAAAAGAGAACCCACTTTACAAACAGGTTTATTAAGAACTAAGTACACTTCAAGAGCCCGCTTTACATCCAAACAGTGCAGCCGTACCTCATCCTCCGAAAGAGGATCAGGACAGAACATGGGCATAACCAGATCCTCTGAGCAGTGAAACGAGGAAGGGACCTTGGGAACCAAGGAAGGATCAGACCAGAAAACAACCAGATCCGGGGGGAGTGCGGGGGGGGGGAAGCAAAAAAGGTTCAGGGCAAAGCAAGGAGCCCAACTCTCCAACACTACGGGCCAAGCTAATAGTGACAAGAAAAAACACCTGGATCGTCAGAAAACACATTCACCCCTCCCGCAGAGGCTCAAAAGGGAGAAGACTGTAAAGCCCTCCGCACCATCGGAAGATCCCAACCAGGTGTAAAGGACTTAACCATGGCTTTTTTGAGGAAACAATTCTTCCTCAACAGCTGTGACACCAAAGCAACGACAGGCTCACAGGTCGGACCCCGAATGCCCTCACTGCTGCCCACTGTGCCCGCAAGGAGGACATAGCCAGACAAAAATCAAAGCCATCCTTCAGGAAATCCAAGACATGCATAGGATCCACCGCCATAGTAGACCAGCCCTGATCCAAACACCAAACCTGAAAAGACACCCAATACAGAGTATAGGACTTAAGAGTCGAAGGGTGCCGGCACTGCTGGATAAACTGAGCACTTCAGGACAATACCCCATAGCCACGAGGCTCTCTCCTCTCAAAAGCCTGCATCCCAGATGCAAATGGACAAGACAATGCCGGGACGGAGAAGTATACGACAGGGGACAAGGAACCACTGGCAAGGGCCCACCGCTAACCTCAACAACAGGGGGAACCAAGGACGTCTGCTCAAAGCAGGCGCCACCAGGATTAGGGAAGCCCGTTCCAACTTTATCTTCAGCAGGACCCTCGGAATCGAGCTAATCGGAGAAAAGGCATACATCAAGCCACCCTCCCACCGAAAGGACTGCGCATCCACTCTCCAAACCAAGTCCAACTGAACCACAGAGCAGAACTGCTCCCTCAAAGGCATTTTCCGCAGCAGCAAACCGATCCCCCACAGGGATGCCAAACCTCCCCATCAGCCCCCCAAACACCTCCAGCGTCAAGCACATGTCTGACAGGGAGAGAAACAACCAGTTCAAGAAATCCGCCTCAGAGTTCAAAACCCCCGGCAGATGCAATGCCCTCGAAGACAAGTTCAACTCTGCCCACCGGCAAATCTGTTGCTTTAACAAGGTGAGGGAAGCCACCTTCGCACTCCCCTGGAGGTTGACATAACACTACCACAGTGTTATCCATCCTCACCAGAACATCCCACTGTAGGACCAAGAATGAAAATGTGTCCAGGATAACTGAACAGCCTTTAATTCCCTTCAATTTGAAGAGATCTCTACCTCCTGGACTGACCAGATTCCCTGAACAGACTCCTGGGCCAACACAGTGGGCCCCCCCCACCCCCCACCCCCCTCCTCAAACTCAGCTTGCTGGCATCCGTAGTAGACACCAACCACCCCTAGAACACAAAGGGAGAGTCCTGCAAGAGATTCGGATCCTTCAGCCACCAGGACAATGCCCGGGAAATTTTCACCCCCCCCGAAATCAAAACTAATTCTGAGATCACCTAATCCAACGCCCAGGAATATGATTCACTAGAGGGTACAAGTGCAACCAGGCCCAAGGAACAATCATCACTGTAGCAGACAACCCCTGAACCTGTCACCACTGCCGAGGCTTGCGCACCAGAGTCAATCTGCGAGGCTCCGACCGAAAGCCTTCCCTAGTTAGGTGTTGAAGAGCCCCCCAATGAACACAAATTCCTGAGTGGGCAAAGATGGGACTTCTCAAAGTTCAGAATCCACCCGAACTGCTGCAGAAGCCGGCAGACCTCCCGGGTATTAGATTGAGCCATAAGGAAATAAGAGGAAGAGATCAACCAGTCATCCAAGTAAGGAAATACCTGGATCCCCTGAGCATGCAGTAACCCCACCAAGGGTATATATACCTTAGTAAATACCCTAGGCGAGGCAGAGAGACCAAAGGGCAATACCTGGAACTGGTAATGATCAATGGTCACACACAACCACAGAAACCTCTGGGATCTCACATGCACCGGGGCACATTAAAGTTGGCATCCCTGTGATCCAGAGAAGCCAGGAAATCCCCCACGGACAGGAAGGGCTGAATCATCTGTAGAGACATCATTTTGAAGGACCGATGTGGGATGCACAAATTCACCGCCTTCCGATCCAGAACAGGGCGGAAGTCCCCATTGGGGTTTTGGATCAGAAACAGGATTGAGTAAACCCCCGACCCTTGTGACGCACAGTCACCACAGCCCCTTTGGAAACAAGGTCCTGAGCCCCCTCCAAAAGAGACAGACACTTGACTGGAGATTTGGGAACAGGTGTATCCCGGAACACTTTCCCAGGTGGTTACCCAATTTCTATCTGATATCCCAGTCTGACAATCCGCAGGACCAATTGATCTCAGACAAACTCCTTCCAGACCGAAAAAAAAGACCTCAGGCGACCCCCAACCGGAGCCCCTTCCGAACACCTCACAATCATGATTTGGAAGGACCCAAAGAACCGGACGCACCTTGCTGAACCCTGTGCACAAGGAAGGAAGGGACACCCCGGCCATGTCACCTACCACGAAAGGGCTGGGCGGCCATCTCCGATTGAAATGCATACCCAAAAGCCAGTTTATAACAAGCAAACTTCTTTTTCTGCGATTAGCAGACCGGAGCCATCAACTATATGTCATTCACAGTCTTTTTAATCAATGTCTCTAACGGTTACCTGAACAGTTTGGAGCCTGTGTTAGTAATCTTCATGAGAGCAGCCTTATGTGCCACCTCTGCTTTCCAAGGCTTAAGCCACAACTGTCTCCTAGCCACCACCGAGGCCCAAACCACCTCAGCACTAAAGCAATCCAAGGACAAGTAGGCCACGAAATGCAATTGCTGCTCCAACATCAAAGACTCAGAGGGATCCTCCTCCTGCAACAGCGGTTCTGAAATACCCTGGCAGTCCTTCAGAAGGGACTGTACCAGATAGCTAGTGTAAGCAGCAGAACGAACAGCAAGGTTGGAAGCCACAAAGGACCTTTACAAAGCTCCTTCAACCCTCTTGACCCCAGGATCAGAGGGAACTGAATCCTCGGAAACCACCAGGGTTTGAGATGATAGTCCCACCAGCACGTAATCCATCTTCACCACAGATGAAAACTCCTGAGAACTCCTGCACAGGATAACTAAGCCAGAAACCGGGGAAAGGTATGCTGGTTGCTATCCATCCATTCCCCCTCCAGCACATTACTCACTGACTTATAAATAGGAAGGCACTCTGGTTCCCTTCTCTGATAACTGGCGAAAAAGTCCTATGACTCATCACACTCGGAGGGATCAGGAAACCCCAAATTGTACCGCACATGAAGCAGTATACTGTGAAGGTCTGCTCCTTGGAGAAAACGACCCTTCTCATTCGATTCCTCATCAGGATCAGGGACTGCCTCTTCGGCCCCATGGATTCTCTAGCCAAAAAGGTCACAGCCACTACGGATTCAATCATTTTCTGCACATTAGACAAGGAATGTGCAGTAGAAGCACCAGCAACCAGCACCACCTCTTCCTGGAGCTTACTCATCTCAGAGTCTCCCATCTATGATGAACTATGGTCGGAAGAGCACACACCACCCATATAGACCAACCAATCAACAACCGACCTTCCAATGGCCAATCTGTGGAAGCCCCTATGGACACTAGCCAATCCCAACAGGCCAGGAGGCCAGCCCCTGAAGACAGCCAATCAGAGTGGCCCAAACCACAGTAAAACCAATGATAGAACCAGGCCCGGGCCCTAAGAGCCCGAGACAGAACACCAGATGAACACACTCACAAAGGCCAACCAGCAACACCAGGAAACCCACGTAAGTAATAAACAAAACCATGCAAACCTAGACAAGAGTCGCTGTTAAGCAACCCTTCCCTCGCTGAATCCAACCAACAGGAGCAATAGTTCCACCCATAACCTTCAAACAGGCCAGTGGGAAACTCAGAATGCAGCATTCCCTTAAGCCAGAGTGTACAACCACCCCTGCGGACCAGCTCCTAGAGACCAGCCGCGCTTGCGGACCCCAGAACATACCACACCGTTGTTCGCAGTCTCAAAGGAGCCGCCTTCAAGTCAGTCGCAGAGACTCCATGCCCCCAAGTGAGAGAACGCATTCCCGCTCCTGAAGGGACCTGTGCCCCCAACTGCAAATGCCAACTCCAAGAGTCCCTCCTCGAGGAAAGCACAGGCACAGCCGCAACCTCATGTCAAGCCCGAAAGTAGTTCCAAAACACAAACTCCCCAGGCAGTTCCGCTAAAGCGGGGACCGTATCCAGAAGGGGGAACCCCCAAAAGAAGACCAGGTAGACAATAATGAAGGCAAACAGGCAACCAGACAACTAAAGCATAGTCCCGCAATAGCAGGGACTTGAAGCATAACACTCACATAACAGTCGCTACAGCAGACCACAACGCACTCACCTGAAAACACAAACTGGAGGCAGCAGTCACCTTCAGTAGAGTCTTGCACGGACAAGTCCACAGAAAAAAACAGGTTGTGCTGACGTGGGTCAGGGGTTATGAGCCACAGGATGCGAGAGTGGCCTGGAGGGTAGGGATGGGCTAAGGGAGTTTTGCATGGAAGTTCTGGGGAGGAGCTATTGCTCATATGGCAATGACTGACTGGGAGGTCTGAAGAGAAGGTAATTAACTGTATGCGGGATGAGCATCATTTTGTTGTGCCCAAGTTTTCACAAATGTTGCAGAGCAACAAAATATATCAGGTGTGTATAGATGCAGGTGTGGCTCGCAAGCTGGCTAGTGTCTGATCAGTTGCATATCCCTTTTGAAACAAAAGCCTTGAACTTTTTGTTGCCGCCACCCTTGGTGACTGGGAAGTCGTTTTACGTAAGGAAGATGAAGGCAAGTGATAATGGATGACAGGATAGCTGAGCGAGTAAAAGCTTGCTGCCGAGAACGCAGCGAATGGCGAGAGGATGTGGCGTTACGGCCTGAGCTGGAGACCACGTCACTGAAAACGCAGGTTGATAAGGTGAATTATTAAAAACGTAGTGGTGTCTTTGGAAACTAAGGTAAGCAAACCAGTGTTTGCACAGATTTACACTCCTCACTAACCTGGCCTCTGGTATGTTACAGCCAGAGCTGCCAGCTTTGGACCTGGGGAATCAGGTTCAAATCTTGGCGTAGGCTCAACACCCTGTGGTGTGGGCAAATCACTTAATCTCCTCATGCCTAAAAAAAATCAATGTGTTGTGACTTAGTGTAAAGTAACTGGTGTGATCATTATGTTTAAAACATATCCATGCATAAGGACATACTTAAACAGCATTGACAAGTTACCAAAGCATTATACACGTATATGGGGGGTTGGAGGATAAAGAAGATGAAGCCAGGTGGGGGCTGTGAAAAAAAAAATAGTACCAGAATCAGAGCACGATCAGTGGATGGACACTAAATAAGATCAATCAAGCTGTACAAGTCCATACGCCAGGGAAAGAAGACAGTGATGGAGGAAGTGACACCTGGCAAACACTGCCGAATTAGAAGACAACAAAGAATAGTGATTATGTCAACGAACGGTAAGTAAATGGAGACCTAAAAGCCCCTTATAGATGTTTTATAAACCATAGATTAGAGTCATAGCGACAGTGCGCAGGCGAGGCCAGCCAGAAGGTCAGCAAATGCACAACTGGAGACTTCTAGGCTAATGATCTGTGCAATAGAACAGATTTATGGCCTGGTCAAAGAGCTGCTCGTGCTCACACGTCACCAGCGGGTGTTAGAAGACATTTGGACTCCCATAACCGACATGTCGAACCACCAACACGGCGAACCACAACCTCAAAGTTGAGCCTAGCTTTCAAGACTTATCAAACACACACAAAATGACCGCAAAGCACACAAGGTCCTTCTTGCTGACCTGAAAGTATACTACCAGGATGGCCAAGCTGCGACAGATAAACTGGCATATCTAAATAAATATTAAGATCATTTTAAAGCACATCCAGTACATACACATCCACCCAGGTGCTGCAGGCTGAGACCAATCAAGCATTCTTATCGAAATACTCCCAAAGAGGGTAAGCAGGACTACACCCTCAGCGTAACTCCCCTGAAATGTTATCAGTGAGACACAGACAAACGAAAAGGCTCTAAGAGTTCATGCATTCAAAGCAGAAGGGCAGAAAATGTACAGAGGCTGAAACTAACAGTGAAAAGTTAAGCAGGGCCAAAGGGAGGCGATGGGGCGCACTTAATATGGATACAAACTTGTAGCTGCACTTGCACCAGGAGACTGCATTCATAAGGGATAAATAAATATTCCACTAGAGCCTTAAAAATCTGGTAAAATAGAATTGTTTCTCGCATGTGACCCGAAGAAAGTCTAGTTCTCTGTAGAACATACATTCAGTGGAGGGGGGAAGTCCGTAGGGGGGGGGGGGGGGGGAGGAGGTTCGACACCATAGATGGCATCCACTGGCATCTGGGGAGGCAGGCGCTCGACCGACATTAAGAAAATCAACTTTGTGTTGCCAAGCACGACGTATCCATCTGGATATGTATTTCTCGGCTCTGGACGAAGACGTGGCACAGGAACTGTACGGGAGCAAAACCGTGCCTGTATAAGTACTTTTCACATTCCGCACCTTGAAACTATAAAGCCCCTGCCAAACACTGATAAGTCACACAATCCACCTGCACTGAAGCACCAAACCAGCGTGTGCAGAATAATCTCATCATACATTTGAGAATTCTTCGTTTGGACTCCTAGCTAGTTGATCCATCCAATGAGCCGGTTTCAAACTTTAAAAAAAAAACGAATCCGAAAAGCAAGCCTAACAAATCCAGTGAAGTCTGTGCGACCTCTAAACGCAGACTCCAAATATACACAGCCAAAAATACAAGCAGCCTGACACGCAGGTCTTAGCGACAGGCGGCATCTGAGAGGCACCGCATACTGGCCCATGCCAGGAAGGGAACTTTAACAGTTAAAACCTCGATCGCATTATCTGTCATAAGTGTAGATATAAGCAAAAGCTTGTGAGCTGCCATGCGACTCCCAACCCCCAGTCATGTAGGAGACCAAGGTTTTGTTTGATCAAACTAGTTCAAATATAGTAATGCTTTGCAGTGAGCAATATTTTTAGCTGTCAGTGCTTGCGCTGACCCTGGGCTCCACGAACGCTTAATCATGCGGGGAAAGAAACGAAAAACTCACAGGCAGGTTATGAGACTCCTGGCTATGCAGAAGCAATGTAAGGGACACCATTCATCAAATCCTATTGGACTTGGAGGCTAGAGACAGATATTGATTGAACGGCAAGATTGATACCATCATCAAGAGAGACCAAAATTGCAGCAGCAGCACCTAGTCAGCATAGCTCCTCAACTTATCTTGGCATTTCAACAATCAAAAACCTGTTTTAATACCTTCACTGGACAATGAGGCAAGTGTCTACAGAGAAACAAAAATTGGAAATTAACCATCCGTGGTTAATAAAACACACTGTAGCTGCATGGGGACATCTGAAATACTGTACAGCGAAAGTATAAATTTCACTTTACAATGCCCAACTCTGAATAGAAGCCTAATATCGGACCCCAGGGTATTTACAAATGGAGAAGTGAAGCAACATATTCTTAAGAGAAAGTTATTAAGTCAGAGGTTAGACTTTACCTTGCTAAAAATCAAAACGGAGTAAGAGCATTAAAAATCCACCAAAGGACAGGTTATTGGAAGCGGCTACATAGACTTCTAAACCTTAATCAAAGGGTTGGATTTATTTTCCAACTCAATGGTTTGGGAAGAAAGAGCTGCAGGCCATCAATACCAAACTAAGAAACTATAGGGAAATGCCTCTTCTTGTATGGTCAGCCCCAAAGTTTGGGACTGATGCTACTGGTGGTTTCTCGACTCAGCGAGTGCAGTGAACCTGCTAACTAGACCTGGGTTACCATGCCCCAACCTTAAAGTGTGTATGTTGAATAGGCGTGTATCCAACTGGCATAAGTTAGCTTACTGGTGGGTCCCTAGTATATGGTACCCAAGTCCTGGGAGTTAGAGGGTCACCCCACAGACTGTAGCACTGGTGTGCCACCTTGGATGCAACAGGTAAAACACGGCTCCTGGTCTGCCACTGCAAGACTTGAAGGGCAGTTTTAAATTGCCAACTCAACTTTGACACAGGGTAATAGCAGAGCAATGGTCTCCCCTAAGTTAGGACTATCGAGCCCTACGGCAGGGTGCTGTGAATTAAAAAGTGAAAAGTGTATTTAACATGTTTAAACAGTACAAATCTGCAACTGTAGTTTACTTCGAAAGAGGCTAGCAGCCCAATTATTAAATTCAGTGTTACGAGCTGTGACACAGCCCTTTTGACTGGTTACCCAAGTGGAAATTAAATGTCGCTTGTTGGGGTGTGCAACTTTCACAAAGTTGCTACTTAGTTGACCAAAGTATCCTGTGCCCATACATAGGCCTTCTACACTCTGAGGAGATGTAGAAACAATTCCCAGGAAAGGATCTCATAGAAGCCTGCTGGAGGAGAGGGGTTACCTCTCCCTTGCAGGAAGCCATACAGGTATTGGCCCAAAAGGGGAGCTTCATAAGGAGAAGCTGACTTTGAAGAGCAAATTGGAAACATTTGGGAGAGGAGCTGCTCTATTGCTTAGGCAGACATGCAGGCAGTGGGGAAGCCAGTTGTCAAACAGTTTTCGCAGGGGCATGTAGCTCCCTTGGTAGCCACATTTCTGAGTTGAGTTAGGGAGCACTACACACCGAAAGTGGTTCTGCCGTCTTAAGAGTAGACCGAATAGAGACTTCTGGGATACCTAGGAGCCACACTTCACAGGATGTGGTCAGGCAGGAGGGAACCTGGTAGCCCATTGGCAAGTGACCGCAACCTCCCCGGAGGACATTTGCTAGGCATAAAAAGGGCACTCCTGGCACCCAGAACAAAGTTCTCGAACTGGAGAAGACAACTGAAGAAGACTGCCCTGCAGCACAAAGGACCGGGCGAAGAGAGGCTGCAGACATGGACAGCCCCTGCTGTTCCTGGTGGCTAGCAAAGGAGAAGGCACAGAGCTTGCTGCGTTCTGCTCTTCGAGAAGTGGACTCCTGAGCTCAGCTGAAGCAAGAGACTGAGTGTCTGTTCGCTGACCTCCTGTTGACAGCAGAGGGCCAGAACAGCAGAAGAAGCCAACTGGGGCAAGTTGGAAGCCCAGATTTCCAAAATCTGGGCAAGTTGGAAGCCCAGATTTCCAAAATCGCTGCTCCTCATCGCAATGCAGCCCAAGAGACCAAGACACGATATTTAAACGTGGACCCCCAACGTGAGTCTGCCGGGTCCAGGAGAGTAGTCTGAATGCATCTATGTCACCCAGAAGGTAATTTACTGCCAAAAGAAGAAAACTGCGGAAAACGCTGTACTGGGCGACTGGAAGCACAGTGAAAACTGGACTTCTGCCAATCCACGAGGACATTTAAGGACGTCAAGCCATGTGGGCAGGATCGCCTTACCAAGCCCATGGACTGATGAGTGGCCAGAGGAAGACTACCATCAACACCACAGCATCTTTAGTATTCTGTATTCCTTGCACCAGGACAACTTTATAGAAGCCAATTGCAAGGAGCCACTGACAAAGGAACTGGACTGGAGACTATTGCTTTGGCCGAGGTAACGGTTTGTGGACCTTGCTGGTCCCAGTGACTGGCTCTGTTGGAGTTGGTTGCCTAGATTAACTATCAGTAACTGCATTGATATTTATCCAGGTTTTTCCCGAAAATGTTTTGCAGTGTCAAATTCGTTGGATTTACCAATGCTCGTTTTGGGTTCAATAAAAAGTGATGATTTACTATAACTTGTAAATTCTGTATCTCAAGAATCCTCTAGTGGATCCTTTTAATTTTTTAGTCTAGATTTGCATAAAAATCTAACCTATTTTTATAAATTGGTGTCATCTTTCTTGAGCGTTTTGTGAATTTCTTTTTCAACAGTTTTAGTGCAGTTTAAATGCTTTACACTTTTTAGGACGAGCCTGGGCAGCGTATGCACTGCTCTGCAAGCCATGCTGTACAGTATTGAGAGTATGGACTTGAAGACCCACCGACTCTGCCCTTATCTTTCATTGGCTTGCGTCATTGTCCTTCGTAAAGGCTGGCTTCTGATTCCTTATTAGGCTTATTAGTACCGCCTCGCCTTAATTTGTAACCTCTCATAAGGCCTGGCCCTTTTACTTCGGATGTTACACGGTAAGTCTTCTTTAGTCTGTAAGCACTATTTTCTTTAATGAGTTCTCCAACTTCAGGAGGGTCTCATGCACAGTTGTGATCACTGACTTGTTTAAATCGTAGCAAACGGGGAGCTCTTCAAGGGCCATGGGAGAAGGAAGGGGCAACTCAACAATGCCTTTAGGAAGGTCAAAGGTGCGTGATGTAAATTCCACAAGATCTGGTGTGTTTATTTTCTGCACGAACATCTATGTTAAACATGAATTTGCTTTAGGTTTGCTCCTCCGAAAACTTGCTAAAAACCAGGACTTCAACAAAGGGCTCTTACATTCTTATCAATTTGTTCTTCTGTGAAATTAGTCCAAAAAAATAAATGAGCTCTGGCTGCAAACATCTCTTTGGACACAAACTCCCGCAAGCGCAAACCCAACTTGAAGGTATTGGAGCGCTTGACTGAGAAGTTCTCTAGTTCCAGGGTGGCAGATCGCAGCGCTTTGCTCCTCGTCTCAGATTACCTGTAAAGGGTGTGCATTCACCCCCATCTTAATAACTCTTGCTCATTTGTTTTTCTCCCCATGCGTATTACATTGCTCTATCGTTTGCTTCCCTATACCCTCCGTGCCGCTTCCCCCACCGAGCCATAATTTGCTTCCCCACACCTGCACCCTCTGTTTTGATTCCCCACACCCTCCCTGTGCTCCTTCTGCTACCTTCTGTTTGCTACACCACTCCCCCCAACACACTTTTAAACAAGCATTTGGACTGTAATAGGTCTCAAATTTGCAAGAGTTTATGCTATTAGTATACCAAAACTAACAAAGGCATTGTCATTTACAATACCAGTAGCCTATTGCACTGCAAATGCTTGTTATCTTTGCGGAAGACTGACTGGTCAGAGCCACAGCTACCCAGGGTTATGTAGTAACTCTACATGGTCCTAAAAAAAGGAAACTATCTGGAAAGGTTTGATCACACCAAATGACTGACCCAAATCATCCAAAGCATGTATAATAAACATGTTCTACTGGACAACCGCCAGTCAGAATGACCATGGACAGCAAAAGGGTCTGCAGTAATCATGTCACTACACCTCTCTACAGTGTCAAATACTCTGGACCAACGTTAAGCTTAGACAGCAAAACCCAAGAACGGTAGAGTTCATCATTCACTACCATAGAGAACTCTCCCATTCCCCAAAGTCCAACAACAAGGATTACTTAAAGCATGGGTACTTCCAAACATTTTTTCAGGGGCCATAAAATGTGTTCTGAGATGTGGCAGAGGGCCAAACTGATGCCAGCAGGATGGCCGTTGGGAGTTTTGGAGGGAGGTAGGGATATGGCGGTAACGTAGGTGATGGGGAAGCGAAGCATATACATCTAGTTGCTGAATTGCACAATGTTAAACTTGAAAACCCGGGATTAATTCAGGTTTACCCACTTATCCAAAGCGTGTGATCCTAGGCAATTGTTTTGAACTCGAAATACATGACTTCAGGCTGTGTGCCCCATACAAAGTCTTCTCCTTTGTTTGATTTGATAACCTATAATGTTGATCATGAAGAATAGGAACCTAGGCCACCCAAAGAGTGCACATAACAAACTTGCCTCTTAGTTCTCTTTTGGCATTGTTGTCAGGGTGGTGGTAAAGAAAGAATGAGTAAAACATTCATTTATAGAAACAAATACTTCAACGAACAAATATAATCCAATGTACTAAGGAGAAATGGTTCTGCATGTTAAGGAAATTCACTTTTTGAATGGACGTTTCCATATTGTTACTTTTGTTGCAAGAGGTCTTTAAAAAAGGTGTTCTTAAAGTTGAGCAGTTCAGGACATCCTAGTTACTTCCTTTCTCTAACTTCAATTAACCACTAAATAAATGATTGCATGTTTATGTAACATTGTTTTAATGTTAGTACTGAGTAGAGTATACAGTAGCACAGTGCTGCTGTTGGCCAAGGAGCCACATGTAAAGGCGAGGAAGACACATGCAGCCCCTGGTCTGTACTTGGAGTATCACGGACACCTAGACACGTGCCAATCGCGGTCTCCTGTTAGACTCCAGAGTCTGAGTAAAACAATCCCATCCCAATGCTGTTCATTCCCAGATAACTTTAAATAGGACCAAATCCAGACTTGATCAAATGGCGAGGTAAGACTATTAATGAAAGTGAACTGAAATAACAGCCCTACACATCGAGCCAATAATAGCAAAGTAATCTAGAGCTGGCAAAGAAATTGGGATCACCTTTGGGACATATTAGTTTTGCCACTGTTTTTATTTAAACATGACAGCATCTCAATACTGCGCAGCGTGACTCAAAATCAGTTTTTGATGCATCTGGCAGCACCCTTATGTAGGCCCACGCTTGCACATTACTATAAAATGACAGCCGTCTCAGCCCCACACCCTTTTAGTTACCCAACTGGATGGAAACTAAACAAAAAAAATGCACAAAAACTTTTTTTTAAGCGGGTGGGGGATCTTAGGTTAGGAAGCAACATGGAGGTGCACTGGTGAAAGGTGAAAGCAAGCCAGAGCTATGCGGGTGAGAGAAGCGAGATGGCAGGTGGGCTCAAGCACATGAAGAGCAGGCCTGGGGGCAGAATCAACTGAGGGCACGGGTGGAAGCAAAGCTAACAGGTGATAGAGCAGCGTGCAGTTGGAGGGGAGAAGCACGATCTAGAGCAGTACACAAGCTGGAAAGTGCATGCTCCTTTGTGGAGTGCTTAAATAAACAAGCATTGGCATAGCCAATAGGTCTCGCCTTTGGGACCATCTAAGTGTTTAGGTAGAGCTATTAGCTTTGCCCATGTGTTTAAGCTATGTTGGAGGAATTGCTTTAAGGGACTTTTGAGTGCATAGGAGGGTGAAGAGGCAATCAAGTTTGTAGATAAATGAGATGTAGAAGACATTTAGGGATACACAAGGATAAACTTGTGGGCCACCGGGAGCAGAAGCATATCATTGTCTGGGGAGGGGGTATATAAGGAAGATCTAAAACCAGGAGTTGCAGAACTTGCCTAAAGTTTGTGTTATTGATTACATGACTGTCATGGGGCACTGCAACGATTGTCACTATGATAAGGATGAGAGGCAGGTGACATACTACTGTTTTCCACTTGTATTGGAGAAGGGCGGTCATTTTATCTGTGGAACTTAAATGTAAAAAAATTATTCAGCAGCATGTGAGCTGCATATTCTTCTGGTATAGAGGGACACAAGTCTACTGTTAAGAAACAGAGCAATCCGAGAACTAAAGGTTTATCAGTGAACAGGTGAGCAAGAGAAAAACCAGGTTAGAAGTCAGATTTGCAAGAGTTTATTCATTCTCAATTGACTGAAGAACCACATTATTAACAATGCTGCGCATTGATCCCGCCAGTGCAGTTTTTTATTATGACTGTACAAGCAGATCTGGCCATATGAAGCAGCCATGGGAATGCCCAATCCACCTATGGCTTCTTCTGTCTTTGGGCCGTGCTTCTGGTCCAACAAAGCCATCTTTGCGGAGCAGGTCCCCATCCATGAAACAAGCCTGCCATTGCGACTGCATGGAAACCAAACTGCAGGTTAACGGTATGCAGCGAGTCCACTTAGAGCAGGGGTCCCCAAACCGGTCCTGGAGGGCCGGATCCATGCCAGATTTTTAAAATTACTACATGTATCTCAATGGGGATATCCAAAAAATCTGGCATGGATCCGGCCCTCCAGGACCGGTTTGGAGACCCCTGACTTAGAGCCAGTGGCCACTGCCATGCCTCGTGAGGGCGGAGAGACGTGGAAGGGATGATAGTGCCACAGGGGTTCATAAATCAGCAGGAAGCGGCCGGGGCATGATGAAAATTCAACTGGAGCTGAGATCATGCGTAAGACAGCAGGGATAAGTCTGACTAGAATGACAGAGGAAAATAAAATAACACGTTCAGTTTGCTATGACCCGCTCAGATCAACAAGAACGCTGACAAATGAAAACCTAGATCTTAATGCAGGTACATTTATGGGACGCTGCCGCTTACTACCCGTACAATCCATCATTTTCTCATTCTTTTATGCCCTAATGCTAAAGGCTCTGCTTTGGAATGCTTGCTTTATCCAGGAAACCTGAAGGAGAGAGATTGATATCTCGGAAGAATGACGTGGAGGAACACACTAAGGACCCACACGAAGCAACAGTCCTTTGACGGATGCCCAATGGTCTTTGGTCAAAGGAGGCCTCATTTGGGGTGCAGGGTGCTTATTCCAAAGCATAAAGTCTGTACAACAGCAACATGCCACCTGCAAACACTCGGAAACATTGAGACAGTTGTAGAAGATGACAAAGGAAAGCATGTCACCACATTCAAGTGGCACAATGACCTTCTATGCACAATTCTGCACTCCCTAAAAGCTGTGTCACGTGTTGATGGGAAACAAAGGACAATGATACAGAATGTTGCATGATGAAAAGTTGCTTTTTTTGAAGCAGCTTTCTGGCTTACAATAGGGACAGTTTGCAAGTCCTAAAGAATGACCATGTGAATTGTGTTAAGAAGAGCAGTGGATACAGAATAAAACAAGCACAGCCGCGAACAAAAGTGAAAGCGCAAGGATGCAGAGCCGGCAAGGAGACTGCGAGCAGGCTAATGTAAACAAGCCTGCGTGTCCCTAAATACAAACAGATGGCCCCTGCGTCCCCTGAAAGTAAAAGCACAAGTAGAAAACAAACAGATGGCCCCTGCGCGCGCCGCTGCTCGCTCCCGCAAGGTGGATGCTGCCACATGCACGGAAAAGAGCGGACCAATTTCTAAAGGTCATCTCCTAGAGCAGCGCATGTGCACTGCCTAGGCGAGACCTAAAAAGGGGGGAAAAAAGTAGTACTTCAAAAGTGAGCAGAGGAAGGACACAAGGAATATGTCCATGCTCCAGGGCCAAACACAAGAAAAGGAAAGAACGCACAAGCAGACTAAAGCAAGCAAACATGGGTGAAAATAAAGGTAACAATGGTAAGCAATGGGTGACCTCTATGCCCACTTTAATGTAACGATAAACTTCGCAAAGGACAGTGCAAGTGCCGTTTAGGAAGTGAGACCTAAAAACTGCAAAATATACAATGAGCCACACTTTAATGCAAAAAGGACTTCAAAGCAATGGTACCATGGAAGCACCAAACAAATTCAAACCAGTAGAATAATGTAATGGATGGACTCTGTTTGGCACACAAAGGAATTCCCATAAAAATGCATCGGACCTAGAAATAAAGTAAAAATCGAGCATTGGATAACATTAATGTATTACAACGCTAGGTGTGGAAACAAAATGAAATCATTGGAAACCAGCTCATACGACAGCATTAATTTCTCAGGAGCACTCAGTTGGATAGTTTGATTGATAAACCTCTTTTCACTTGACCCATTAGAAATGTCATCCTAACATAAAAACACTTCCTTGTTCAGCACAGTTAAAGTGATAAATGAATGGAGCCAGGTCGAAAAACAAGACTACAGCATGTGTGTGTGCGTAAAAGGAAGGGCAACGATCTCATGAAGGCACTTTAACGTAGCACAACGTAGCAAGGATAAAAGAAATGTATGGATCTACAAAAAGCCACGTCATTAGGTTTCACTTGATAGTAACAAGGGCTTCACAATGCCCGCAACATGAAAATAAGTACAGGAAAAAAAGTGAATCATGCAAGCAATGAAAACATTTGGCACTCAAGACGACAGCAGCAGCACCGGGAAAGCAAAGAAAACATGTGTCGCTCCCCAGAGTAGCAGCAACCGAATTGTATTTGCAGTAAACAAGACAACAAAAGAAACAGTCAACCTTCAGACATTGATCAGGCCAAATAAGTATGGGTACAGAGCTAGGAAAGGCAGTTTTTTAACTCTATAAAATGCATTGCTTTGAGGGATAACATAGGTGGTTCAGCAAAGATGGTATAGTTAGCGAATTAAATGAACACAACATTTTCAGGGAGAAGCAGACAAGGCAGTGTTTCCATTTTTCCCTGCCCAAACGAGACATGGTGGAGATGGAGAAACTGGGTGGAGAGAGGAGTTGGAAAAAAGAATGGCAATTGGGAAAGAGGGAGATAGACACTCGAAGAGCATATTATATATATATATATATATATATATATATATATATATATATATATATATATATATATATATATCTCCACAGCTACCGAACACCAGCCAGTTGCACTCTTGAGCGGGTGTACACAAAACGGGGGTGTGCCCGTTACAAAATCACAGCTCCAAACATCCACAGACAATGTATCCAAAGTAAAGTAGCACACGCAGGGGGTAGTTCCACAACAGATTTATTTCAAGGAACTAAACAGCAACGACGCGTTTCGCCATAGGGCTTTGTCAAATTGTGCAAAGAGCATAGACGCTCGTCTATTTAAAAAGACGTCATTTGGCATAATCACAAACAAAGAAGGACTGCAGTATTATTGTCGTGAATGGCCGCCATATTGAGACGGTGTACATCATCATGCAGATAAACGTATACACAAACGTAAAAATATGTAAATAGCATGGCTCGACAACACCCATAAAAGCAATAATGCCTGGTTTCTAATTCATAAATAATACAGCCCTGGATGGGCACAGTCGGTCCAACTCTAACTCTCGTAAAATATAGCCCGCGATGGGCACTCAAGCAGGCATAACATATCCAATAGTGAGTCAACGAAAATTATTACATGACACTCAAGAGAAATAGTCCCGCCATCCAAGATGACAATCATGTGCCATATCTACCAATGTAGAGTGCACAATTGAAACAGTTGCAGAAATTCAAGCACAGATGCTGTTAATACTTGATCAAAGTTATCACACTTCAAGGATATCAATATGTAAGGATCTCGCCCTGGATGGGCAAAGATATAAGCCGGAGAGAAACTATGTATGTACATAACCAAATGACATCTCTGCATTAACAATATATTAGCCAAGTTGATGTTCAAAATCATTGATTCTATAATAGCCCAGATTATTCTAAGTATGGAAAGAAACAGTTGAAATGATGCATTGAATAAAATCAAAAAATAGACAAAATATGAATACATGACGACTGTGCAAGTCTGCTTAACCCAAGTGTACAGATAGCTCTTCATGCATGTTCAGGCCGTTGGGATTCTTGCTCTGTAAATCAATTATGTACCTAGATTCCAACCGTCTAAGTTTGAGGAGACGATCACCTCCTCTGATATTGGCCGGGACACTATCGAGACAAGTATAAGACAACAGATCCCTGTTACTTTTATGCATCCTCTCGAAGTGCCTAGCTACAGGGTAGGTTTCGTCTTTCTTGGCAATGGCACGCATATGCTCTAAAATTCTCAGTTTAACTGCATTGGTCGTGCTGCCAATGTAGTTCAAACCAAAAGGGCAGGTGAGGCAGTAAATCGCATAGGGTGTGGAACATGTCAAGAATTTCGTGATTTTTTTAGGAATGGCCAGACCAGGTATCTTAAAAGTAAGCGTCCGCTTACTAAATTTACGGGATCATTTGGTTTCTAGCCATTACTTTGCTCCTGAAAGAATCTCTAAATTACCTACACTTAGTGGTTTTTACCCCTGTGGCCGGTGCAAGGCATGTAAATTTAGTAAGCGGACGCTTACTTTTAAGATACCTGGTCTGGCGATTCCTAAAAAAAATCACGAAATTCTTAACATGTTCCACGCCCTATGCGATTTACTGCCTCACCTGCCCTTGTGGTTTGAACTACATTGGCAGCACGACCAATGCAGTTAAACTGAGAATTTTAGAGCATATGCGTGCCATTGCCAAGAAAGACGAAACCTACCCTGTAGCTAGGCACTTCGAGAGGATGCATAAAAGTAACAGGGATCTGTTGTCTTATACTTGTCTCGATAGTGTCCCGGCCAATATCAGAGGAGGTGATAGTCTCCTCAAACTTAGACGGTTGGAATCCAGGTACATAATTGATTTACAGAGCAAGAATCCCAACGGCCTGAACATGCATGAAGAGCTATCTGTACACTTGGGTTAAGCAGACTTGCACAGTCATGTATTCATATTTTGTCTATTTTTTGCTTTTATTCAATGCATCATTTCAACTGTTTCTATCCATACTTAGAATAATCTGGGCTATTATAGAATCAATGATTTTGAACATTCAACTTGGCTAATATATTGTTAATGCAGAGATGTCATTTGGTTATGTACATACATAGTTTCTCTCCGGCTTATATCTTTGCCCATCCAGGGCGAGATCCTTACATATTGATATCCTTGAAGTGTGATAACTTTGATACAGTATTAACAGCATCTGTGCTTGAATTTCTGCAACTGTTTCAATTGTGCACTCTACATTGGTAGATATGGCACGTGATTGTCATCTTGGATGACGGGACTATTTCTCTTGAGTGTCATGTAATCATTTTCGTTGACTGACTATTGGATATGTTATGCCTGCTTGAGTGCCCATCGCGGGCTATATTTTACGAGAGTTACAGAGTTGGACTGACTGTGCCCATCCCGGGTTGTATTATTTATGAATTGGAAACCAGGCATCATCGCTTTTATGGGTGTTGTCGAGCCATGCTATTTACATATTTTTACGTATGTGTATACGTTTATCTGCATGATGATGTACACCGTCTCAATATGGAGGCCATTCATGACAATAATACTGCAGTCCTTTGTTTGTGATTATGCGGCGAAACGCGTCGTTGCTGTTTAGTTCCTTGAAATAAATCTGTTGCGGAACTACCCCCTGCGTGTGCTACTTTCCTTTGGATACATTGTCCGTGGATGTTTGGAGCTGTGATAGATATATATATATATACATAAAATACGCCATTCAAGCCCAAACCAGTACCTATAATGAAGAACTTAGACTGCAAAACTGAATTCGCAGTATATGTACTGGAGTGTATATGCAAGCTAAGGTATGTAGGAAGCACTAAGCTTCAAGTACATAAGCGAGTTCTACAACATCTTAGAGCGATTACAAACAGCGACCCAACCTACCCGGTGGCCCGCCACTTCAAGGAGTGTCATGGCAATAACTTAAGAGGATTTAAACTATTATGTCATTGACAGTATCCTACCTCAGAAAAGAGGCGGACACCGGGAAGCATTACTGCGTAGATTAGAAACTCGCTACATCCTTGAGCTGGTCAGTAAAATCCCACAAGGCTTAAATTTTACGGAGGATTTTCGCTCATGTTTATGATGATTGTATGAAGATTCAGGTATCGAAATCAGGATTGGGTAGTTATAAATGAACTGAAAACATGACTAGAGTAATCAGCTTTCTTACAATTTAATTCGTGTAAAAACAGAAAAAAGACAAAAATATTTTATTATATTGCACATTGAATGGTCATAGGGTTGATCATTTGCACATTCGAATATATTGCACTTTATTAGCCATTTAAGGAAATGGAGCACTGATGTAAATTATGCCCACTTGGGCAGTATTACTAACCATGGGAACGTTTCGCTTTACCCACTGTTTACAATGCGTAATTTGCACATTATTGCATTATATGCTTTGTTTGCACAAGCTGCTATTCATCCAGATGTTTTTAAGCACAATTTTAAACATTTGAGTGTTATATATGAACAATGAATGTCAATATTTATATATTTATATATTTATTTATTGACTGTCAATATTTATTTAGCGGCCAAAGTGGGTGTTACAAATGATGTTTTTAATGTTTAATGTTAAACCAGCATTGAAAATAATTGCGTTCCTATTGGTATGTTTTCGATTTCAATGCTAATTGGTACACAGCACTGTTGCTTTAAAAGAGTGGCACTCCTCATGTCAGTCATGTGAGCAAGGGCACTGAGTTGCCCGAAACTCGTCATGGCGGTGGTGCAGGGCGAAATGAAATAAATAATATTCTGCACCTTAATCTGGGTCTGCGTCCGTCCTTTGCATGGAAGAACTGCGAGCGGAACATTAAGTATATATATATATATACATATACATATACATATACATATACATATACATATACATATACATATACATATACATATACATATACATATACATATACATATACATATACATATACATATACATATATATATATATATATATACATACATACATACATACATACATACATACATACATACATACATACATACATACATACATACATACACCAACGTAATCCAGCTATGGAAACATAAATAAATCCACTGGAGCCATGGCCACAATTCACAAACGGTCTGTTTATTTCGGCTTCGGGCAAACCCGACGCGTTTCGCAGTTACCTCACTGCTTTGTCAAGGGTGGTTCATTAAAGTGCAATACACATATTTAAAGGTGCAGGGTTTCACTTGATAGACATAGTAAAAATACTTCCGTTTTTTGTTGTCAACAGAGTGAATACAAATAAATTTCACATTGCCCTTAAATGAATTTAAGCCATTCATAATCAATTCATAGATACAGCCCCAGTGGGCTAATATAGTTTTTAAAGGTTGAAAAACATTATTATACCACTATTTCAAATTTATAATTGTGACAATTTGACTTTCATTATCAACTTTCTTTCTGATATAGCTCTAGTGAGCAAATATTCCCAGCCTTTGGGCAATGCATCTTTGGAAGTTACATCTTCTATCTGCAAAGAAAACAAACGGAAAAACTGACTTTAAAAACTAGTGAGAACCCTCAGTGACCAACAAATAATGAAAAACTTTAAAATCAAACATATGCAGTAAGCAAAGGTTAGGATACAGAACATGATTCATCTTAGGTGTACAGAAATTTCATTGTCCATATTTAAACCATAGGGAATCACGGTGTTATATTTTATGATTAGCTTTGACTCTAGTTTCCTTAATTCTAGTGTGCGGTTCCCTCCTCTCTCTCTCAAGGGTATTGTATCAAGCACACAGAATTTCAGCAGGCTTGGGTTTTGGTTGTGTTTTACAAAAAAGTGTCGAGCAACTGGGTACTGTTTATCATTTCTACTGATAGCCCGCAGATGTTCTAAGATGCGTAATTTGGCCTTTTTAATCGTGCTGCCTATATAACATATCACATGGGCATCTCAAGGCATAAATGGCAAATTCTGTGTCACAGGATAGGTTTTTTCAATATTTGAAATGCAGCAACATCTTTATTCAATTTTACTGTTTTGCAGTTAGTGCTGTAGCGGCAGGCTTTACACTTAGAACATGTAAAGAAACCTTGGACTGGGTTTCTCTTCTTCATATCCTTGATCTCACTTGTCATGAGTATATCTTTTAGAGATTTGTTGCGTCTAAATGTTATAGATGGCTCAACTGACAAGTGTTCTTTCAGATCTTCATCAGTTCTAAGAACCTCCCAAAACTTCTTAAGACTCCTACGTACCTCCCATGCCTGGTTATGGTATGTGGTAATGAATCTCATCTTATTGTCCACAGATATTTCTTTCTCTTTAGGGTTGAGTAAATCATCTCTCTTCACTAGGGCAACTTTATCAACTGCTGTTTGAATAGTTGAACAGCTGTATCCCCTCTCCTTGAATCTAGATACCATTAATTGCTGTTCTATTTCAAAATCCTCTTGCAAGCTGCAATTACGTTTGGCACGCAGCAGTTCCCCATAGGGGATACTATTAATCAGGTTTCTCGGATGACAACTCTGCGCTAGCAATAAACTATTGCCAGCTGTCTTTTTACGATACAATTTACTGCAAATTGCATTGTTGACAATATTCAATTCTAAGTCAAGGAATTCAATTTTCTTTTTACTCATCTCACACGTGAACTGTAAGTTGCAATCATTTTGGTTTAGTATATTTACATGTTTGTAAATATACTAAACCAAAATGATTGCAACTTACAGTTCACGTGTGAGATGAGTAAAAAGAAAATTGAATTCCTTGACTTAGAATTGAATATTGTCAACAATGCAATTTGCAGTAAATTGTATCGTAAAAAGACAGCTGGCAATAGTTTATTGCTAGCGCAGAGTTGTCATCCGAGAAACCTGATTAATAGTATCCCCTATGGGGAACTGCTGCGTGCCAAACGTAATTGCAGCTTGCAAGAGGATTTTGAAATAGAACAGCAATTAATGGTATCTAGATTCAAGGAGAGGGGATACAGCTGTTCAACTATTCAAACAGCAGTTGATAAAGTTGCCCTAGTGAAGAGAGATGATTTACTCAACCCTAAAGAGAAAGAAATATCTGTGGACAATAAGATGAGATTCATTACCACATACCATAACCAGGCATGGGAGGTACGTAGGAGTCTTAAGAAGTTTTGGGAGGTTCTTAGAACTGATGAAGATCTGAAAGAACACTTGTCAGTTGAGCCATCTATAACATTTAGACGCAACAAATCTCTAAAAGATATACTCATGACAAGTGAGATCAAGGATATGAAGAAGAGAAACCCAGTCCAAGGTTTCTTTACATGTTCTAAGTGTAAAGCCTGCCGCTACAGCACTAACTGCAAAACAGTAAAATTGAATAAAGATGTTGCTGCATTTCAAATATTGAAAAAACCTATCCTGTGACACAGAATTTGCCATTTATGCCTTGAGATGCCCATGTGATATGTTATATAGGCAGCACGATTAAAAAGGCCAAATTACGCATCTTAGAACATCTGCGGGCTATCAGTAGAAATGATAAACAGTACCCAGTTGCTCGACACTTTTTTGTAAAACACAACCAAAACCCAAGCCTGCTGAAATTCTGTGTGCTTGATACAATACCCTTGAGAGAGAGAGGAGGGAACCGCACACTAGAATTAAGGAAACTAGAGTCAAAGCTAATCATAAAATATAACACCGTGATTCCCTATGGTTTAAATATGGACAATGAAATTTCTGTACACCTAAGAAGAATCATGTTCTGTATCCTAACCTTTGCTTACTGCATATGTTTGATTTTAAAGTTTTTCATTATTTGTTGGTCACTGAGGGTTCTCACTAGTTTTTAAAGTCAGTTTTTCCGTTTGTTTTCTTTGCAGATAGAAGATGTAACTTCCAAAGATGCATTGCCCAAAGGCTGGGAATATTTGCTCACTAGAGCTATATCAGAAAGAAAGTTGATAATGAAAGTCAAATTGTCACAATTATAAATTTGAAATAGTGGTATAATAATGTTTTTCAACCTTTAAAAACTATATTAGCCCACTGGGGCTGTATCTATGAATTGATTATGAATGGCTTAAATTCATTTAAGGGCAATGTGAAATTTATTTGTATTCACTCTGTTGACAACAAAAAAAGGAAGTATTTTTACTATGTCTATCAAGTGAAACCCTGCACCTTTAAATATGTGTATTGCACTTTAATGAACCACCCTTGACAAAGCAGTGAGGTAACTGCGAAACGCGTCGGGTTTGCCCGAAGCCGAAATAAACAGACCGTTTGTGAATTGTGGCCATGGCTCCAGTGGATTTATTTATGTTTCCATAGCTGGATTACGTTGGTATATATATATATATATATATATATATATATATATATATATATATATATATATATATATACATACACACACACATATACACATACATATACACATATATACACATACATATACACATATATACACATACATATATACACATATATACACATACATATATACATATATACACATACACATATATACACATACACATATATACACATACACATATATACATACACACATATATACACACATATATATACACACATATATATACACACATATATATACACACATACATATATACACTTTTTTAATTGTTTTTTTAATGAAAAATTAGTTACCTAAAAGTGAGCAGTGCAAGAACAAGTAGGCCAAATCAACAGGATTGGAAAGAGGTTATGATCCAGGGAAGGGACACACAGGACAAGCATTGGCAAAGCAACTAGGTCTCGCCTATGCTAAGCTATGGCTTTTGATAAGCTATAGTGTAAAGTTGGGCAGATGATGTGCAACATGACCGAAAGAAAAAAAAAATACTATGATGCAGCCAGCGATGAAAGTGACAGTGCTTTTTTGTGGTTACTTCCAGCCATGCGGCACAGTAGACAGTCGCACTGCTGCACCACATGGCTAGAAGTTATGGTCAAGCCAATCTTTGGTAGGTCAAATTGGCTTTGGCAAGGCTTGTTGATATAAACTGTTAGATCATACAATATAGCAGCAAGCTACTTAAATCAATCTAAGCCCTCCAAAATTATATATTTTGACAATTTAGCATGTTATGAGGTTGCTCAAGAAATCAATAACAAAAGATATGCAAACTTCTAAAATGCCATCATAATGAAACAATATCAAATACGGTGTGCGGGGTTTTCTGCATGTGCAACCTACATAGTGAACGTTCTTCAAGGCAGAATCAGCTACGCTAGTAATAAGACTAGCACCAGCACGGTCTTAAATTACATGTTTATTTTAAGAACACATTCATTTCAGAGATTTCCCTCAGATCCTCCTGAAGGATCTCAAAAGACCACGAGCACAAACATGAATTGGCAGTCTTTTGAACATAAATTGAAATAAAAGGTCTGTGAAATGATTTAAAAATGGAATTAAAAAATAATGTAGTTCAGATACTACAGGGAGAAGAGCCTTTTAGGTAGCAATGAATCGCTTGAGATCTTGCACAAAATTCCTAATTCTGGTTAGCTCACCATAAATAAGAACGAACATGCAGGGCTTTAGAGACTAATCTTCGTTCCATGGAAGTGGACGAATATATTTTGCCCGCGGTATTCTATAGATGCAAAGATTAATTAAGACCGATGCACATGCAAATTCCGCTTAACTCCATGTAGCTTTTTTATCCATCAGCCACACATACACGGGGAAATTGCTCTCTCATGCTTACAATGTCAAAGAAACACTACAGGTCACAAAATCTAATGCGCTGGTAGCCAAAACGTCTGGGCTGAAACTCAAACATGACATTGAGGCAGCTTGGTTTGCTGTATGCTAACTAACGGGAGCTTTTTGTCCTCAAGAGAGGCAGTCATTATTGCATTGAAAAATGGAAAGATGTTCACAAATCCTTGAACATTGCTTTCAAGGCGATGTCACTTCTGGGGTGGGGTGAGAGGGGAAGTGAGAGGCGAGGAAGATTGATTTATCTACAGGAAAGCCCGTCATGTAAACCAACAGCGGTAGGCATTCTAGCACGTGTAGTTTTGCTTTCTGAATATTTTTATAAAATCGCCGTTTGCTTTAATTTTTTGCTCTTCTGCTAATTTGAATCACGCCCATCGACTCATTTAAAATTGGAAATACTCAATGACGCACAACAGAAGCAGACAAAGTCCACAAAAAAAGGATTATGTTATTTACAATCATATTAGCCTGTCTGGCCGTCTGCAGTATGTTGCACCTGAAGAGCCCTCACAAGTATTTCTTTTGTGCTCTCTGGGGGGACAGAGAAGCAAAAACAGAGCAAGATGTTACAAAAAAATCAGATAGAAAAAAATAAAGACAAAAGAAGGACCCAATATTTATAAAAAAGACTTTATCTAACAGGTCACCAGTTACACCTTGACAGAAACCACTATTTAAGTTAAACATTTGCAATGCAATAGGTCTCGCATTTGATAAAGTTAAAGCTGTTGGTGTTGAAAAAAACAATGTTTTTTACTTTTGTTTTTTGTTTCAAATCTTTTTTTATTTCCATCAAAGAACACACTTCACAGGGTCTTGATATACACAGCGATAAGCCTACAACCTTATCAAGGGCCGGCCGCGTGATTGGATAATACAATAGATGGCAATGTATACAAGGGGAGAGTTCGATCATACACAGCGTTGCGCCTACAACCCCTGAGGGGGCCGGCCGCATTCAAATTTGCATAGTATGGTGTCAGCTAGGCCTGTGGAATGGCAAGGCCCAGAAGGCCTACCTGTGTGACAAACGGGCAACAGGCCCAGGTTCAACAGTCAACCCAGTAGGGCCCAGGGCCCAGAAGGTGACAGACAGGAGAGAAGATAGCAGACAAAAAGAAGTGAGCGAGAGAGAGGTGGAAGGACAGGAAAGCGCAAGGCAGATCAGCGTGTGCAGGGGGAGGAGGACCTAGAGTCTAGCCCGGTGTCAGCGGCATTGGGGCGTGTTGCAAGGGGGCAGTTATGGAAGCAATCTGCTCAGGTCACGGGGGATAATAGTGTCTTCAAACAGGCGCAGCGTCCTAAGTTTGATGGGCACATGGCACGCGTGTTCAACCGCACAGAGGTATTGGACTAGGGGTTGCCAGACAGCTTTGAAGCGGGTATCTCGCGCCTGCAGCGGGCCGTGAAAAGCTCCATTGTGACAACATGCCACAGGCGCACAAACCAGGCCGCGATTGGAGGAGCTTCAGGATATTTCCAGTGCAGAGCTATAAGCTGTTTGGCCGCTCCCAGCATTTGGAGTGTCAAGATCCAATTGCTCCTGGTTAGGGCCTTCAGGGTGGCAGACTTGATACCCAGCAAGACTGTACTCGTGGTCTCAGGCAAAGGAAACCCCAACAACCCCTTGATGTGGCTCAGGACCTCCTTCCAGAATAGAGTCAGCGATGGGCATGTCCAACAGATATGAATGAGATCCCCCGTCACAGAGCGGCACCGCCAACACAGGGGAGAGGATGTAGAAAACATCTTATGTAGGCGCTGGGGAGTATACTACCATTGGGTAATAAGCTTGTAGGCGTTTTCCCGCTGCATGAAGCTAAGGTACACTGTGGGGATATCCTGCCATAGTCTACGCCATTGCGCGGGAGTAATGTCCGTGTCCGACAGTGCCTGCCATCTGCCCTGATGGGTATGAGAGGTCGGCATTTGCGGGTGCTGAAGGATCTGGTAGATCCGGGATATTAACCCCTTCGATTCAACAGGGTCGCGAGCCAGTTGTTCAAAAGGAGAGAAGGCCGCAGCTGGGTATATTGTAGCTGCTCCGCTAGTGGTAAACAAAATTCTTCCCTACACTGAGCGAAGGATTTAAGCTTACCCTCCTCAAACAGGTCGGTGGCCACCCTGCAGTTACCCTGCGTCCACTTGGCGAAGGCTCATGACTGGTGCGCCGGTGGGAAAGACTGGTTCCCCTCTATCTGGGTGTGTGGTGAAGAAAAAGTTGTGAGGCCTCTGCGCACAGCTACCTTATCCCAAATATCGAGCACCGTCTTTGTGGGCACTGCTAGATAAGCGTTCTTTGAGCGCACCGCCCGCTGATGCCAGACTAGATCCCAGATGGTTCGACCCGTCGCAACCGGGTCCATATGGAGCCATCCCTTTTCACTCCGTCACTCCCCACTCCACCACATAGCGAAGATGTGAGGCCTAATAGTAAGCCACTAGATCGAGGCACGCTAGTCCCCCCCATCTGTCTCTCAGCATCATTAGAAGCTTCTAGGAGAATCTGGGTCTTTTCCTGCCCCAGATAAAGGTTGTGAGGACATGCTGGACGTCTTATACAGCGAAGAAGGATAGGGGTGGGGAAGGCACTGGAATAAGTATACAATTTTAGGGAGAATTGACATTTTGATGGCGTGGAGTCTGCCCAGCCACGTAAGCAGTAGGGGCCTCCACTTCCGCAAGTGCTTAAGGACCGATCGCCGACATTCCCGCTAATTGATTTGCGTCCACGTGTCCAGGAAAGGGGTGATCTGGAGACCGAGGTAGCTAATTCCTTGGGTGGCCCACTGGTAGGGCGCTAGCTGTTCAAGGTGCGGGACCTCCGCCTCTGGGATGGTTAGATTGAGGGCCCAAGCCTTGCTATGGTTGATCTTAAGGCCAGAGGCCCACTCGAAGAGGCTCAACGCTGCATTGAGTGCCGGTAGGGACTCTCGGGGCGAGTTAGGGTAAGGAGCAGATCGTCAGCAAACAATGCCACCTTATTCTCACAGCCTCCAATGGGGATACCATGTATGTCGGTCGCTTGACTGATCATTTCTGCCAGTGGTTCAACCACAAGGGCAAACAATAAGGGCGAGAGGGGACACCCTGTCTGGTGCCCCTGTGGATAGCGAACGGTGCTGAGAACTGGCCATGGATCCGAAACCGAGCCTGCGGGGTAAGATACGGTGCCATGACCCGAGTGATCATGCCCTGACCCAGTTCAAGCTTACCCAGGACCGCCCTCAGGAAGGTCCAGTCCCCCTGGTCAAACGCCTTCTCCACGTCTAGTGACAGAAGGCAAGCCGAAATTCCCCAGTGGTGTGCTTTCCCTACTAGGTGTGCTATTCTGCGCACGTTATCCGCCCCCTGTCGGTTGCGGATAAAGCCGACCTGATCCGGGTCCACGAGACCCGGCATGTGGGGGTCCAGACGCCTCGCTAAGAGTTTGGTGTAGATACTTTTGTTTTTTATTCTGCAGTGGAGTTATTATATTTGCATAGCACTATTGCCAATGGTATAAAAAAAGCATTGCTATTTTCAACGAAAAACAGTTCTTACTAACATATGCGAGACGTATTTAATTGGAAATAAATTCAGTCTCGCAAGGTCCCATGGAACCACTTATGGCCACATATAGTACTGCACCCTGCAAAGATGGAGTTATTGGCATTATTAATAGCTATGTTTTTTGATTAGCCGTGTTGCAGGGCGCAGTACCATATGTGGTCAGAAGAGGTCCACTGGGACCTCTTAGTCGCATATGGTCGTGCATCCTGCAGAAGATATGGCAAATCCAACCAATCCATAATGCATTGAATGCAAGATAGTGCCACGGGTACATTCAATTAGCTATGTCAATATATACAATTAGTAGCTTTGAAATGATGTGACAAAAGAATTATATATTAATTCCGGATTAGGTTGTACTCTGTGTGGAGCGGATGTAGGGAAATTTATAGGTCTCATAACTGATGTGCTAGTAAGTAAAGTAACCACTGCCAGGCTTGCTTAGGACCAAGGGTGTGTCCTCCCTGAAGGAGGGACTAATATGCCTATTGACCAACAAAAAGCAACCATTAACAAAGGAGAGGGACAATAGGAGACTGGCTTAGTATATGGTGCTCACTTATGTAAGTGTAGCACCCTGCACTAATCCAGACAACCCTTATGGTGATTTTAATGGTCTTAGACAACCTTAGAAAGCTCTTCAGGCTTAGTCCAAAAAGAGCAGCTTGTTTTACCAGTACTTAATGTTATGGTATAGGTTAAGTGAAAAAGAACCACTCCGTATACTTTGAGGAAATATGTATTTATTATTAACACTCACTAACACAATTTATTATCTCCTAACCAGAGATATAATACACAATACATACAATACTTTGGCAATAAAATACATAAATGGCACAGAATAAACAGAGGGAAGGAGCAGCAAACCATATACTAAAATAGTGGAATATGAACCACAACTCAAGTCAAGAGTGAACCTAGAAGACTTAGAAGAGTCGGGGACCCAAGGAACCACCCAAGGTGAGTATCTAGGAAAGCCCACTGAATACATGTGGGTGGGGCAATACTCAATTCAAGGGTAAGTTGCGGTTGCAATTTTAAAGAAGGACCCTTCCCAGGGGACCCAGACGATCTCTGGAGGAGAGGGTCAACAAGCATTTGCAACGGCAAGTGAATGCAGTGCACAGGGGTTCTGTTCCAACAGTTTGTATGCGGGATACTGGCCTTAAACTCAGTAAGAAGGCAGTGCAGGCTTTGAGGGAGATGCAGAACCACCACATGTGATGCTGACCCTTGCAGTGCCTGCAGTTGCAGGGGTGTGACTGCTTCACTTCAATGGAGATTTCTTCAGGTGTCTTGGATGTCCACAGATGTTGCAACAGACTTGCAGGACAATGAGACCAGGAGCAGCAGGAGTCTTCCAAGTTGCAGTCTCAGTTCCCAATACGAAGTACAGAGTGCCCAGTTGGTTGAAGAAACTGTATTGGATTTGAATCTTATCCCACTCAGGGGTGTGGAAGTTTTTTAAAAAAATCTACTTGGCCAATGGACAAAATGTTACAGAAATCTACTTGTCCGGGGAAGATATCTGCTTGCCCCACCTATTCCATAAATCACCACTGTGGGGTCTGCACAGCAATAAAGTGAGACATGCTGAGCCATATATACTCCAAACGCAAGTCCAATTATGCAGGGCATGGTCATACACCTTTAAATGCAACTGTTGTACTGGCTGGATGTGCAGCATGTGTGCAGATGTGCTTGTGTGCACTGCACCCAATTATTAACCAGTATGCATGTGACAAATTTTCAAATTTAGAAGAAAAGTACGTAAAGGCAGAGGGCAGACTGGTAACGGACTACATTTCTTGAAGCGTATTTGGCATAGACTGTGTTGGAATATGAACCCGTAGGGCAGAAGGGTGTTCTCCATCCTAGGGCCAATTCATAGATGCCCAGTTTAAAAAATACTCTCATGTGATCATGCTCTGATAAACGTGTGGATAGGGATAACTACTTCGGCAGATCTTACTAACTGTTCATTGGCAGCAAATATCATATAGCAGAGGTGTTTAGTTCACTAAAGCAGTATCAACAAGTACAAATACACAAGAGGGAGTAATGGACAGTTAAATCAATCTCTCCTTTTACACTCCTGTGCAGGTAAGGTGTGATTATATTATTGTGCACTTACTGCAACATCTCCACATTCTTCTACCACACAAGGAGCATATGCAGCCCTGGCAGTAGCAGTAAAGGGTTCTCTTGTGCACAGTACTAGTTCGTAAAGGCACCAGCAGAGTAAGCTTCCCTAACTTGAAGAGGTGCAGATCAGCAATAGTTGTGCAAGTTTGTCTCAATGAGATTTGTAAAGTACTCACTTTTTCCTTTAAAATCCAAGTTCAAGGACAAGGCAGCGCACAGCTAACTTGGGTGAAAACGCTATGCGCCAGCCCACGGCAATGGAGGCGTATGGGGGCTCGACTACGGCTAAGTCTTGGTGGGGGCTCAGGGAGCTCCGAAGACATATACTGATCCATTACCCACGATGAACTTGGAAAACGAAAATGAGAAGGAGAATGGTTTGCAGGAGGACGCTACCAGGAATGCATTGTTTAGTGAAAGCTGGGGAATTCTGGGACTTGTAGTTCAGGCGCAAGTGCAAGCACAAGTGCTGGAGCGGATGGAAATGCTGTACTCAGTAGCACGAATCGGCCAGTTACCTTTGTTGACGACGCACTTCTACCTCCTCCTGGCATGATAAACGGTGAAGTATTGGAAAGGGGGAGAACGGGAAGCAAAGTAAGCGGAGGCCCTATAAACTCAATGAGTCCAGTGATCCCTTTAACCGTTCCTAGTAACCCCACCGAGAGTGCTAAATCTGGCTTGTTGGAGGATGGCTGTGAGGTCTTCGCAGCGTTGATTCCGGCTGCAGGACTTAACCTCTTACAGGTCCAGGAGGATGTCATATGCAATCCTATACAGATCGGAGAGGGGGTAATGTCGCTCTCCCCTGATGGGGATACGTTTTTTTCTGTAAATGAAGACACAGATGTTGATGACGATAACGATACTTCATAGGTCAGTGGACAGGAGACGACACAAAAGAGTGAGACGGATGAGGAGTCTCCCAGTACACTCTTAAAGCGACAAAGCAAATCCAGGAGTACTAGGACTAAAGCAAGAATAAAGGGCTCCCCTGAATAGACAGCGCTGCAGCTGGAATGGGATCACTAGGCATCCAGTTTGACGGAATGGAATGGCAATACTTAAATGGCGATCAGTGAGGGGGGTCGAGGGGAGTAATACTAGACCCACACCTACACTGGAATTGCTATATAAGACTTTGAAAACAATGCAGGGGGAGGCTAAGCAGGAGAGCAAAAGGGCACAGTTGGCAACTAAGATGCTCCAGGGGGCAATTAGGAAGACAAATAAACTATGTTCTGATATGGCAGACCAAATCACTCCGGTGGAAAATCGTACAGCTGCAGTTTAGGAGGAAGTGGAAAAAAATTCTGATTTTCAAATCTCTTCAACAGAAACAGGCCAGTGACATTGACTGGAAGCTGAAAGATTTCGAAAACCGGCAAAGCCGTAATATTCGCCTTTTGGGTTACAGGAAGGGATTGAAGGAGAAAATGCTCTGGCTTTTACAGTGAATCTTCTCCGGGGTGCCTTTCCAGAGCTTGTGCAATGGAACTGGGAGGCGGAGATACAACGTGCGCATCGATATCCTATGTTTAAAAGGGCACATTCGGAGAAACAAGATTTTCAGGCCAGAGCCATGTTGATTTTTGTAGTAAATTTTTTATTAAGGCGGCAATTATGGATCGGGCCAAACCAGACTCTAAAAGAACATTTGATGGGCATATTTTCTTTGCTCGACCAGATTTTTTCCACACTACGGTCAAGTGGAGATGGAGACTGCGCAAATTGATTACCCCCCTTCCAGACTGTGGGATGTGAAGCTTTCCTTTCTGTTTCCGGCAAGGCTGAAGGTCATATATAAGGGAAAAATCAGAATGTTTTTTTCCGGAAATTAAGGCCCAGGATTTCCTTACTGAAATTACAGAATCTGGAGCTGCAAAATTCTGTGAAAGGGAGCGTTTGGGAAGGACTGAGACTGGGTGAATTTGGAGATGATTGATACGTTTGGACCTTATTGGTTAATTGTTTATTTTTTTTGCTCATTTGGTTAATTTGAATATTAGGCATTCCTTGAGAGGGCACAAAAACGGTGAGGGGTATGCACAGGGTAGGGATGGTTGGGTAGCGAAGGCATTTGCGGGGAGGTGGCAGGTGCTGGGGCCTCAGTAGTCATACCTAGGTCATGCTTGACTGAGTTGCCTATATGGGAGGTTGGGGGGGGGGGAGGGGGGGGGGGGGTCTGAGTTGGAGATTTGCAAGCAATCAGCATCACAAGGGATGTCTTCCATTGGTAAATTTGTTGAGGCAGGGGACAGTTCGACACAAGAGCTATAGAAGGATAACTAATTTTATTTTAGAAGTTATCACTAAGATGAAAAGGCAATCAAAGAGCACAAATTCTCTATTTTTTGTTTTTATTCATGTAGGATTTTTGAGAACAGTCTTTAGATAATTACAACATGGCTTTATGATTTTGGACTATGAATGTGTGTGGTTCTAATGACCAGCGCAAGAGGAATAAAGTTGCAATATGGCTAAAAACTCTACATGCGGATTTTCTGTGTATTCAGGAAACGCACATTGAGTGAGGGTTGTAGAGCAACTGTTCTAGAACAGCTGGGTTATAAATGATTGGTCTTTACAATGCAAGGTTCACGTACCAGGGGGTTGCAATCTTAACCCGGAGGAGGGATGTTACTGTGGTTAGAAAATCTGATAAATGGGGGCGGTGGGTATTGGTGGAGTGCTATTTGAATCAATTTAAGTTTACACTTGGCTCAGTATATAGATCCACATGTGATGATGCAGAGATTTTGGTAAATTTAAAGGGAAAAAAAGGAAAGTGGGTTTCTCCCTCTCTAACTTAGTTTGCAATAATGGATTAGTTGATGTGTGGCCCTATATCACTTGGACGGATTCAGGCAGTACCTTTTTTTCCGCACCTCATAAGGCTGTCTCCCGCTTGGATTATTTTTTTGTATATAAGCAGTGCATTTCCCAGGTAAAGATTGAGAAGCTTCCCCGTATTATTTCAGACCATAACCCTCTAGTTGCGAGTCTTAATTTTTCTTCTCTGGAAAGAAAGAAGAAGGTCGGGTGGACCTTAGAAAGAAGATTATACGACCCAGATTATATTTCATATTTGAAAGGGTGGATCAGAGAATTTTGGGCAAACAATCGTGGCTCTACTAGTGTAGGAAATGTCTGGGACACGTTCAAGGCTGCAGTAAGAGGAGAAACAATTAGCTTTAGTTTACACCGTCATGAACGGGAGCAGTTAAGAGATCTTGAAATCAGGCAAGAGTTGGTTAAACTTGAGGAAGCCCTGGGTTCGGCGATTACACTAGGCGAAGCACTGGATGAAATATTTCTGAAATTAGCCAAGAAAAAGGGGGAAGCAGGTAAGGATTAGTTACTTACCTGTAATCCTAGTTCTCTTCCAGGGGTATCCTCATCAAAGTCATAAGCATTAGAATATTCCCGCCCATGCGCGGGACCCCGGAAACACTATATTATATGTGACATACATACATACATACATACATACATAAAAACAAGCAATAGCAGCCAAATCACATTAGAGCTGAAATATGCTGTGAAGAATTTCCACCATACATGTATAATAAGCATTAGAAACATGAGAAACAACACCAAAGATTGTTTAGAAATTGTTTTAATGCTCAGAAAGCAGTAGAAATTCTCATAACTCACTGGAAGCATAGGAAGCTCCCAGGCTGCATTGCAAACACAGTCTAAAAAGACTGAAAAGCTAACCTGTAGCTGAATAGCAATAAACTGACACCGTGCCTTTAAGGCACTCATGACCCCCTGTATCCCATCATGCCCCAGGGGTGAAGTTAGGTCAGTTGTTCTTTTCGGAGACTGAAAACAAACCCAATAACAAATAGGTTAACAATATCTCCTTATTAAAGAGTATCCTTTGCCGCGGGAGGGTTGCTTACGACTTTGATGAGGATACCCCTGGAAGAGAACTAGGATTACAGGTAAGTAACTAATCCTTCTCTTCCAGGGGATCCTCATCAATAGTCATAAGCATTAGAATAGAGTAGCGAGCCTCTCCTCATCCCTGCGGGCAAAGGAATGATAAGACAGTAATCTCATCAATAAGTCTGAGTAGACTATAGACTACCCAAACAGATTCTTCAAGGAGGCTTGCCCTACTTGAGTATCGGCCCTGGAATCAGATTCGAGACAGTAATGCCTCGTAAAGGTATGAACTGATTTCCAGGTTGCCGCCTTGCATATTTCTGACATTGGGATGTCATGCAAGAAAGCTACTGTAGCGGCCTTCCCTCTAGTGGAATGCGCTTTTGGAGACATCAACAAAGGTTTGCCTGCTAGCTGATAGGCCAACTTAATGCAAGAGACAATCCATCTGGAGATGGACCTCTCAATAAGAGGATTACTTTCCGCCTCCTAACCCACGCACACAAAGCACTCTACGAAATCGGACCCGAATGCCTCAACACTCGACTGTCCTTCTACACCCCCTCCCGCCAACTACGATCTTCCAACCTAGCCCTTGCCACTGTACCTCGCATCAACAAAACCACCATGGGAGGTAGATCCTTCTCCTACCTGGCAGCTAAAACATGGAACTCACTTCCCACTCACCTTCGCCTTACTCAGAACCACCTAGCATTCAGAAAGCAACTTAAAACGTGGATATTTGACAAGTAATTCCCCACCCTTATTCCAGCGCCTTGAGACCCTCTGGGTATGTAGCGCGCTATATAAATTTATTGACTTGACTTGGCCGCTGGAAAACCTGTTCTCATTGAGCCATAGTTCACAAACAGTTGGTCCGTTTTCCTGATCCCTTTAGTCTTTTCCAAATAAAACTTAAGCACTCTTAAGATCTAAGGAGTGAAGTGACCGCTCGGCTGGGGTCGTAGGATTTGGAAAAAAGGAAGGGAGGGAAATAGACTGATTTATATGAAAATCAGAGATGACCTTAGGCAAGAAAGATGGGTGAGCCCTTAGGACTACTCTGTTGTGGTGGAATATAGTATATGGTTCCTTCGCACAGAGCGCTTGTATCTCACTTACTCTGCGCGCAGAGCTAATCGCCACCAAAAAGGCTGCCTTCTAAGAGAGATGTTGTAAGGAAGCCTTGTGGATGGGCTCGAAAGGTGGAGACACTAACCTTGATAGAACTAGGTTCAATTCCCACGGAGGAGAAGGATATCGCACAGGGAGATACACTTTCTTCAACCCCTGGAGGAAGTCCTTGACCACTGGAACCTGAAAGAAAGACATCTGATCAGGTGATTTTCTGTATACAATAGCTGACAAATGCACTCTAATTGAAGTGTACTTTAAACCAGCAGTTGCGAGGGAAAGGAGGTATGGTAAGATGACGTCCTCCTGCCCCTTAGTCAGATCCAAATGATGATCTCTACACCACAAGTAAAACCTTTTCCACTTGAATGCATAGGACGCTCTCGTGGACGGTCTCTTAGCCTCCTTTAAAATGTTCATGCATTCGGGAGGCAAGTTCAAATGTCCATATTGCAGGACCTCAGGAGCCATGCTGTTAGGTTCAATGATGGGAGGTTGGGATGCATTATCCTCCCGTTCATCTTGCTCAACAGGTCCGGCCTGCAAGGGAGCCGTTTGTGTGGACACAGACAGATGTAGAAGGTCCGGATACCACCACTGCCGAGGCCAATCCGGAGCAATCAGGATCATTTCCATGTTCGACCTGAGGAGCTTGGAAACTACTCTCGGAATCAGCGCTAGGGGAGGAAACGCGTATGCGAACATCCCTGCCCAATCCAACAGTAGAGCGTTCCCCTGCGTCCCTGGCCTGTGGAACCTGGACGCGAAGGCGTGGCATTTGGTGTTTGTCGTCTGCAAACAAGTCTATGGATGGACGACCCCAGCAACGAAAAAGCTCTTCTACTACTTCGTCGCTTAGCACCCAGTCTGGCTGATCTTCGAAGTGCCTGCTGAGTGCATCTGCCTTGACGTTCAACTCGCCTGGAAGGTGCACTGCCACTACTGTGAGAGCGAGAGCGAGAGCGAGAGCGAGAGCGAGAGCGAGAGCGAGAGCGAGAGCGAGAGCGAGAGCGAGAAGTCAATGCCACATTGCCCGAGCCTCTCGAGATAGTGGGCGAGATCTTGTGCCTCCTTGTTTGTTCAGATAGAACATTGTGGTCGTATTGTCCGTCTGAACCAGGACTGAGTTGGATTTGATCGCTGGTAGGAAAGCTTTGAGAGCCAGGAATACCACTCTGAGTTCCAGCATGTTGATTTGGTATGTCTGCTCCTGCGCAGACCACTGGCCTTGAATCTGAAGCGGACCCATGTGTGCTCCCCAGCCTTGCAGGGAGGCATCCGTCACTATAGACTGGGAAGGAATGGGTTGGTGAAACGGTACCCCCACCATCACATTTTTTCTCCGAGTCCACCATCTGATGGACTCTTTTGTCGCCTGGGAAAGATTGATTCGATCTTCCCAGCATCCTGTCGCTTGGTCCCACTGATCCTCCAGAGCCTGTTGTAGAGGACGCATTCTCAGCCTGGCGTTTGGGATGAGAAAAATGCAGGACGCCATGGAACCCAGAAGAGATGCTAATTGTCGGGCTGTTGGAAGCCGAGACTCTAGCAGAGGCCCACATTTTTGTTTCATGGAAAAAAGTCTCTCCTCCGAAGGAAATGCTTTTCCCAAGCTTGTGTCCAGAACGGAGCCTAGGTAGTGGATGGACTGTGTAGGCCGCTGGACCGACTTCTCCAGGTTCACATGGAGGCAGAGTCTGTGTAGCTGGTGCAGGCACAGTTGCAGATAGTGTGTTACTTGTACCAGAGACGGACCTTTTAGGAGCCAGTCGTCCAGGTATGGGTAAATGAAGAGACCCTTCTTGTGAAGAAAAGCCACCACCACTGCCATGCATTTGGTGAAGACTCGTGGTGCGGACTTGAGACCGACAGGTAACACCTTGTACTGGTAGTGTTTGTGCTCTACGACAAACCTTAGGTACTTGCGATGTTGTTGCGCAATCGGGATGTGAAAGTACGCATCTTGCAGATCCACCGAACACATCCAATCTCCGGCTTGAAGATGTGGACATATTTGGTGAAGCGCTAACATGCAGAACTTTTCCTTGACTATGACTTTGTTTAATAGTCGTAGGTTGAGTATTGGTCTGAACTTGTCCTCCTGATCTTTTTTGGGGACAAGGAAATATCTGGAGTAAACTCCTTTTCCTCTTAGAGCGAGAGGAACCTCTTCTATCGCTCTTTTTTGCAGCAGGATTTTCACCTCTCGTCGGAGCAAGCTTAGCTGGTGAGGGCAAGAGCTCTTTGGAGGGATGCTCTTTGGAAGAGCACGGAAACGTATCCTGTATCCATTGCGCAGTATATTCAGCACCCACTGGTCTTTTGTGATGCTGACCCACACTGCCAGGTGTTATGAAGCACTTCCTCCCACTGGAGTGGGCAACGGCGTCAGAGGAAGCCTCTGTTCAGGCCTTTCCTCCTCTTGTGGTGTTGGAGGACTGTTGGTGACCTCATCTACCTCTGCTGGGCTTGCCACGGAACTGGGGTTTTCCTTGAGTTTTGTTTTGGGACCACTGAGGGGTTTGAACCCTCTGTTAAAACCCTCTCCCCCTGTTGGTCTTGAAGCGGCGCTTGAATTCCTTTTTCTTCTCCAAGCCCACCGCCTTCACCGTATCCAGCTCAGTCTTCATTCGGGTCATCTCTTCGTCCGCATGTTCTCCGAAGAGAGCGGAACCCGAAAAGGGAAGATTCAGAATCCGATGCCGAGCATCCGGTTTCAGACCTGTAAGGCGCAACCAGGCCGATCTTCTGGCACAAACTCCATGGGAATAGGAATGAGCCGAAAGCACCGCCCCATCCGCGGCCGTGCTTATCTGATTCGCCACCAGACACCCCTCTGTAACAGTTTCTTCAAAGTCCTGCTGGTCCTCTTGGCAGCTTGGCTTTGAATCTTTCCATCGAGTCCCATAAGGCTCATCGACCCAGAAGCGCAGCTGCACTAGCGACCTTAAGAGTGGAAGCAGCAGAGTTGCAAACCTTTCGACCCCAGGAGTCTTGAGTTTTGCTGTCCTTATCTGGCGGGACTGAAGAGGAACCTGCAACCGCATGTGTCTTCCTCGCCGCTGCCACAATCACAGAGTCTGCTGGAGGGTCAGATTTTACAAACACCGGGTCAGAAGCCGCCAGTTTGTACTTCTTCTGAATGCGGGCCGGTACCGCTCTGATTGCTGCTGGGGTTAGGAAAACCTCCTTGACAGGGTCCATAATCCCCGGGACTAAAGGCAGCAGAGGTCTGGAGAAGGCCTTCTTGTGTAAAGTTTCAAAAATGACTGTGGTTGTTACTTGAGGGACAGACATCTCGATGTTCAGTTTAAGCGCTCCTCTTTGTAGCACATCCAGATACGTGCAAATGTCATCCACTGGGGAGGACCTGGACGCAGGACTGTCAGTCAATGTCGGGGAGTAGTCCCTCTTGGACGATCTGGTAGAAGAGGTTGAGCACCGAGTCTCCGCTCCCGTGACCTTCTTGAACGCTCCTCCCGTCTAGGGGAGCGAGATCTGATCCGATCATCTGTCCGAGGTTCCTTTCTAGGAGATCGGGATGTTCTGGGAGATCTGGCTGGTGATCTCACGGGCGATTTGCCCCTAGGAGAGCGAGACCTTATCCGACCTTCCATTCGAGGTTCCCCTCTAGGAGATCGGGATCTTCTGGGCGCTTTGGTGGGTAGTCTCACAGGGGATTTGCGCCTGGGAGGGCTACGCCTGTCCATCTCCTCCACCAGATCTTGGAGAGGAGACCTGTGGTGTGGGCTGGCATATTCCTGCATACGCTTGGTAGCCCCAGCATCTCGCCAATGGTCCAAAGATCTGTACTATCTAGGTGACAGCCTGATTCGCTCGGCCGACGGATCTGGTCGACGCTCAGGAGTTCTGTGTATAGGGCTTCTGGGCCTTGAACGTTCAGTTGAGGAGCCAGAGGACCGATAAGATGAATGATGAGAAGCAGATTCCGTCACCATGATTGCATCTGAATGCCTCGACGTCGAGCGTTCTTCTCGCCAAACGCCTTCGGGGAGTCGGAGGATCAAACAATCTCGATCCCGAATGTCCATGAGAGGATCTGCAGTCTCTCGACGTCGAACGGCGATGACCGGCCGTCGACGGAGCTCTCTGCCTCGACGTCGAATGCCTGTGCGACGACGGCGGAGGGGTATTGGGCACCCTCGACGCCGAGCGATGATGCTGCACTGACGGAGACTGCGTCCTCGACGCCGATCGACGAGCTACTGTCGACGGCGGAGGGGTCTTGGTCCTCGACGCCGATCGCCGCTTCTTGGACGACGGCGGAGGGGTCACACTTCTTGACGCCGACCGTCGCCCGGTTGACGGCGGCGGAGGGGATTTAGACGACGGAGCTGGATCTTTCGACGTACCTGGTCTTCTCCTCGACGGCGAGCCCGACGTCGACGGTAGTTTTGAAGAGGAAAACTCCACCTGTGGTTCTTTTCTCAGCGCCGAGCCCGACGCTGAAGTTGAAGGGTATGAAAACTTCTTTCTTGAAGATGTAGGAGTCTTCTTGGAGCCCTTCTTCACTGGAGATCTTCCTCTTGAAGCCCTGTGAGCCAGGCCATAAATTCGAATCCTTTCCCTGTCTTTGAGAGTTCTTCCTGACAGGTTCTCACAATGTGGACAGGGGCCTGGATCATGATCTTCAGGCAGACAAAGGATCCAGACGTTGTGGTTGTCTGATTTTGCCTTCTTGTTGCCACAAGAAGGACATTTATCAAAGAGTGAAGGCATTCTCAGAGGAAAATGTTCACTAAACTGCTGAAAACAAGCAGTATCTTACTTGACTAGATGTTAAATGTCGAAGTAAGAGTATAAGTTGTGAAAAAATAAGTATTTTTCTGTCAACAACTGACCTAACTGTCACCCCTGGGGCATGATGGGATACAGGGGGTCATGAGTGCCTTAAAGGCACGGTGTCAGTTTATTGCTATTCAGCTACAGGTTAGCTTTTCAGTCTTTTTAGACTGTTTGCAATGCAGCCTGGGAGCTTCCTATGCTTCCAGTGAGTTATGAGAATTTCTACTGCTTTCTGAGCATTAAAACAATTTCTAAACAATCTTTGGTGTTGTTTCTCATGCTTATTATACATGTATGGTGGAAATTCTTCACAGCATATCTCAGCTCTAATGTGATTTGGCTGCTATTGTGTGTGTGTGTATATATATATATATATATATATATATTAACACACTCTAAACTTATGGCATGGAGGAGTGCTGGAGTAATTACGATGGATGAATTTAAATACATGAAAAAGGACAATCCAACCACGCCTGTCATATATTTCATCCCTAAGATACATAAAAACAACACTGTGCCACCAGGGCGACCAATTATTTCAGCATGCAATGGTATACTGGAAAACATAAGTAAATATGTGGACTATTTTCTCAAAAATTTTGTCAAATCTTTACCATCTTATGTACTGGACACCAGTGATTTTCTTAGAAAGGTGTATGATGTGCAATGGAAACCAAGTTACCTGTTGATAGCATTAGATGTGTCTGCATTATACACCAGCATACACCACAGGGATGGCCTAAGAGCTGTGCAGCATTATTTGAGTACCAGGCCAGATCATTGCACAACACACACGTATGATCATGGATATGATCACTTTGTGTTTAGAAAATAACTTTTTTCTATTCGGTAAGCAATATTTCCAACAGACCAGAGGAGTAGCGATGGGGGCCTGCTTCTCTCCCAGTTATGCCTGTTTGCATATGGGGTACTGGGAGGAGCAGGTCCTATCGGTAAACTACTCGGAAATTATGGCTACAAATGTTATTTCTTGGCTAAGGTACATAGATGACCTTTTTGTAATTTGGGATGGAAGCTTACAAGAAGCTCAGGGGTTCATTGACAGTTTAAATGTAAAAAACAACATGAATCTCCAATTCACTAGCCAAATCAGTGACAGTTCCATCAGCTTCCTTGATGTGGAGATCAGTGTAAATGGAGGAAAACTAGAAACCAAGATGTATAGAAAAGAAACGGCTGGCAACAGTATCCTCCATTCCAATAGTCACCACCCTGTCCATTTGATCAACAGTATACCTTATGGCGAGATGCTTCGCATAAGGCGGATTTGTAGTACAGAACAAGGTTGCTTAAGCGCACAGCAGGCATGTGCGACCAGATTTAAAGAAAGAGGGTATAGCAACAAAACCATAATGAGGGCCATGAATCGTGCTAATTTACAGCCTAGAGCCTCATTACTCAACATCCCTGTAAATGACCCTAATATAACGTCTGTGACTAGCTCTACTGCTGTACATACAACTAAACAGCAGGATGACAATACAACTAGACTGATTGTAACTTACAGTAACCAGCACCGAACCATTAGAAACATTGTCAAGCGTAACTGGTCTCTAATTACGAGTGACCCAGTTATAGGTGATCACTTTAAGGGGGCTCCCTTGATTGCCTATAAACGTGCTAGATCTATGGGCAGTCTTCTAGTTTCAAGCAGTCCAGAAATCCGCGCAGTGACTCTTTGGATGGACAAGAGCAAAGGGTTCTTGCGCTGTCCTACTTGCAAGGCTTGCAAGAACGGAGTCAGCAAGAAGGAATACACTACACCCTTCAACCTAATACCAACTACCATCAGGTACAAGCTGACTTGTCGCACTAAATACGCAGTGTACTTGTTGGGGTGCCCTTGTGGCCTACGATATGTGGGTAGTACAAGGCCACAAGTATTCAAACGGATACTCCAACACCTTAGGGCCATCACCAATGGTGACGCAGCGTATCCAGTAGCTAGACATTTTGAGTCTATGCACAACAAGAAGGCTGCAGATCTGCGCTATTTTGTGATAGACACAGTCCCTCCCCAGAGGAGAGGTGGGGACCGTGATCTATTACTGCGCAGATTAGAAACACAACATATCATTTTACTCGACACCAAGAGCCCTAATGGTCTTAATGCAGGGGAAGACTGCCATACTTACCTGTAAATAGAATCTGTATCTAGTCCATTTTAGCATATCATGATTTTAAATCAATAGTAGCTGCCTCAGACCATATATCACATTTTAATTGCACTTTTTCTCTTCACATATTTTTCACGGGGTAGCACAATTGCCATGGAGTTGGTAACTGATTAAATACCACCAATGCATTGTATATGTGAGCAGGCAAATATGTGTACATAACAGGATTAGTACATGCACTATGCAATAATGATTTTTTCCTGTATCATGCACTTCTCTTAGGTAGTACAGAACTCTTTAAAAGATAGGGTTTTAAACTATTAGGGGATTGGTTATATATATTTATTTTAACCGTCTTCTACCTATGAGAATTTTTCAATCATGTGCGAATATGTGTATATATATATATATGAATTTTGTAATTTCAGCAATATATATTTATATGTATTTATTTATTTATTGGATTTTATATTTATATTTAAATTCAATTTTGCACAGCATGATTTTGCACATTACTCAGTCATTTTACCAATTGTATTTTATTGTGTAAAAATATGAGTTTCTGCCGCACTTATGTGTACGTATACAGCGAATGCATTTATGCAGTAATTGTTTTTAACAATATGTCGTCTATGTCTATGACGCTATTTTGATTGGCTCCAGGCAATTTAAAATGAGCACGCCCGCCTTGCAATGACTTTCATGTGATCAAGGTGCTGTTTGCACCGAAACGCGTCATGGCGGAGTGGTGATGAGGATTGTACTTGAATAAAACTTACCACATCCACAGAAATCGGGTTTGCCTCGTCTTTCTTGCTGCTGCATACTGTGGCCACAGACGTTCTATGCTATATATATATATATATATATATATATATATATATATATATATATATATATATATATATATATATATATATATATATATATATATGGGGCACATATAATATAGTGTTTCCGGGGTCCCGCGCATGGGCGGGAATATTCTAATGCTTATGACTATTGATGAGGATCCCCTGGAAGAGAATCACTACGCCAATAAAGCAGCTGACATATATATGGCTAAAAAAGAACAGAGTTATGAGCTCAATGAGCGTGTGGGGCATACTCTGGCTGTTGGAACTAGGCAGAAAGCTGCCGCTGGCGAGGTTATTGAAATCTTTGATGGCAATAGGAAGGTTATTACTGATCCGGTAGGTATTCGGGAGGCGTTTCAGTTATTTTATCATCGGCTGTACTAGAGTAGTACAGGGGTCGCACTGGAGGACACCCGGGACTATCTAGATGGAATCCCTAATCAAAAAGGTAGATCTTAAAGATAGGGATTATCTGGAAGGACCATTTTCTCAGGATGAAATAATGGGGGCTTTACAAGACTTGCCATCCGGTAACGCTGCTGGCCCAGATCAAATCCCGCTCAAATTCAATATAATCTTTAAGGATGATATAGGGCCTGATTTAATAGATTTGCTGATATTGGCACGAAGGGGGGGGGGGGGGGGGGGGTCTGTTCCAGAATCATGGGCTGGGGCAGATGTGGTGATATTTTTGAAGAAAGATTAGCCGGCCAGGGTGCCAGGTTCTTATCGTCCCATCTCGCTCTTGAACCAAAACGTCAAGATTTTTTCAAAAATTTTGGCTAAACGCCTGAATGGGATATTAAGTAGAACTATTCATCCTGCTCAACATGTTTTTATCATGGGACGTGGGACAACAACATATAAGACGGGTGATCACCCTCTTCGATGCAATGGAGATCTCAGGAGACCCTATGGCAATTCTGCTTTTGGATGCGGAAAAGGCATTTGATAGGGTCTCCTGGGATTTCCACTGGGAAGCTATGAGATGGTTTGGCCTTGGAGAGGGGTTTATCCATTAGGTTCAAGTATTATATGGGGCACCTATGGCTAGAATAAGGATAAATGGTAACTATACTACTATATTTGACATTCAAGGAGGGACCCGGCAGGGATGTTCCTCGTCCACTCTTCTTTTTGCCATATATATGGATCCCCTTATACGTTTGTTTTTAGCTAAAGGCAGAATCCGACCGGTTATCAATCAAGGGATTGAAACAAAAGTGCTCGCATACGCGGAGGATGTGGCCATTGTTTCTTCAGACCCTGAGGAGGCGACGGATGCGGTTGTCTCACTAGCCTCCGAGTTTGGTATGCTCTCCGGGTATGCTCTTAATGAAGCAAAGACTCAAATTATCGTGAATCACTGGATTAATTTTGAGGATCCTCTGGTGATTAAATCAGCTGTATATCTCGGAATAAGGATTTCAGCAGAGCTCGAAACTTTAGTGGCTAAAAATATAGAACCAGTTATAAGAAAGACTCGGCTGGACTTAGACAGGTTGAATAACCTTCATTTATCATTGGTGGGGCGTGGTAATGTTATTAAAATGATTTTTTTGCCACGGTTTTTATATTTATTTAAGGGAATTCCTTTAGAAAGTCAGAACTTTTGGTTTAAAACATTAGAAGGGTTGTTTAACCCTTTCGCTGCAGCGGCTATTCCGCTGCAGCGCTAAGTGGGCGGGGCGGCCGCATGCTGGTGACAGAACTGCTCCATCACAAGCCGCGGTTGAGCTGTGCTGGAGACGGAGCGGTTCCGTCATGACCCGCCAAGCTCATTAAAACTGCAGCGCAGGCGCGAAATCAGCGACGCGCAGGCGCGGCGGCCGGGCTATGACGGAACCGCTCCGTAATCAGCACAGCCCAACCGTAGCTGATGACGGAGCGGTTCCGTCATCAGCAGGGGAGGGGTTAATAAGTTTCTTTGGGCACATGGAAAAAGTAGGCGGGTATTACGCTTTATGTCTTTACCACGGGAGATTTGGGGGGGGGGGGGGGGGTTCTCGATTCCCGATTTGTAAAGTTACTATTGGGCCTCGGCTCTACAGTATATAGCGGTGCTTATTGGGGGAGGCCCCCCTGACATTGAAGGGGGAAAAAAAACTGCCTAATGTGTATAAATTGTTATTGGGAGATAATGCAGAGAGATGTTTTTGTAAGTTCACTGAGCCTAGTTACTATAAAAGAACTAAGTTTCAGACTTTGATTGCTGAATTTAAAATCTGGGGGACCGGGGTGTGGCCAAGATGGCGACCGCAGCAGACATGTGTCTGTGAGGCTCCCGGCCCCAGTTTATGCCCGCAAAATAGCTTCTAACCCCCCCCCCCCCCAAAAAATAACGCCCTGAGACGATCCCGGCAGGCGAGTTGCAGAGCATATCTGACCGGTGAGGCTGAGGTGGCGGAGGCGGACGGAAGCGGCGGCCCTCTACCTATCGGAGTTGCCGCAGTCCGAGCGCCCCCTGAGAGCGGGGGACTCTGGGCTGGCACTGCCTGGTCTGGGTGCTAGCGGAGCACGGGAGGTGGTCGTTGAGAGCAGCGGAAGCAGGCGGCGACTCAGTCGGAGACTACAGCGGAGGTGAGCGGTGGGGGTGGAGCCCCCGGATGGGACGTGCATAGCCCCGGAGGCGCGAAAATCGAGGCCCAGGATTCGGGGCCTACCCCTGGAGAGAAGGTCGGCCCAAGGGACGCCAGCTCCCCGGGAGCTGGGGAAGAGGCGCTAGGGGTCCCCCAGAGGAGTGATAGCAGGTGGAAGGCGGAGGATATACGACTAAGGCAGCGGGAGGAGGCACGGCCTACCTGCAGATAAGAGACACTATTGATTGGCTCTATCTATTCGCCCAATGAGAAACAAGAAGCATTCCTCCGAACAGCGCTGGCGGCAGCCAACGCAGTACGACACTTACTGATAGGCTGGGACCATAACCTAGTCTTCCACAACACGGCAGACCGCTCATGCCAGCGGTCAGGTCAAGTGGGAGCTCTCTGAATCAGGCCATGTTCACCTCCGGGAGCTTGGGCTCACTGACCTCTGGCGACATTTCTATCCACGCAGCACAGCCTACACATACCACTCAGGGGCTCATAGATCCTATGCGAGGCTGGATTACTTTCTTTGCACATCTTACCTGGTGGCGCGAACCCAAGACGTAGAGATCCTGCCAGCAGCGCTATCAGACCACTCACCAATGGTGGTCACCTCCTTCCTACCAACACCACCGGCCCCACAGAGACACTGGCGCCTCAGGGAATCCCTTCTCCGTTCCCCCGCGACAGTGGAGCGGATTAAAAACGCCATTAAACAATTCCTGACTCACAACAACGAGGACACCACACGGGCGACGCAATGGTCAGCCCTTAAAGCGGTTCTGCGTGGTGAATTCATATCCGTGGCCACAGCAAATAATAAAGACAGGGAACAGAAGCGTGCAGTACTCGCGCAAAGAGTGGTGGAACTGGAGCAAATGCACTAGCGCACCGGAGCCATGAGGACCTGGCGCCAACTCTGCAGCGAGAGGAAGATGCTGGCCGCCCTTGACCAGGACGCGGCAGAATAGGCCGCTCTGCGTCTTCAGCACGCATATTACACTGGAGGGGACCGCTGTGGACGGTTGTTGGCAAACAAACTGAGGGAACAATGCATAAGACGGGGAGTACACGCCCTACGAACAAAAAGGGGTGAGCTAGTCAACGAAGACGCTGTCATAGCAGAGATCTTTGGAAAATGTTACCAGTCCTTATATGCGAGTGATGACCTCGACATCCAATCCGGTCAGACATTAACGGCCCAGGCCGACTTCCTAGATAGGCCAATAGCCCTAGAGGAGGTGGTGTCGCAATCTTCCGCTTAAAGCACGGGAAGTCGCCGGGACCTGATGGGTACCCGGCGATCTTCTAAAAGACCTTCTGCCACCAGCTGGCCCCCCTCCTCCGGGATATCTTTAAATCCTTTGACCAACCAGGTGCGATTTCCCGCAGACCTCCTAGAGGCATCTATCTCGGACATACCGAAACCTGGTAGAGATAAAACCAACTGCGGCTCTTATCGGCAGATCTCACTACTGAATATTGACTTTAAACTTTATACAGGCATCCTGGAAGGTCGGCTTGCGCCGTACATGCAACAGCTCGTTGAACCAGACCAGGCTGGGTTCATACCCCAACGACAAACAAGCGACAACACCAAGAGGGTATTGCATCTCATTGAGGCCGGATCACGAACAAGGCCGGATTGCATGCTTCTCACTATAGATGCGGAAAAAGCATTTGATAGGGTGCACTGGCCCTATCTAGAGCAATTTCTGCGTCTTTTTGGTCTTGGGGACGCGCTCTGCACCCGCATCCTTAACTGCTATAAGCAACCCAATGCCACGGTACGCGTTAATGGTCACACCTCCCCCAGATTCTCGATTGGCAGAGGAACTAGACAGAGATGTCCCCTTTCCCCAATCCTGTTTGCCCTATATATGGAACCACTAGCACAGAGAATTCGACAACATGCTCTCATTAAAGGTACTAAATTCGGGGGCGACATTCAAAAGATCAACCTCTACGCCAATGACATCCTGCTATCCATCAAAGATCCGGTTACCTCACTTCGTGCGCTCTTTGTGGAGCTTCATAGCTTCGCGCTCGCCTCGGGATTCAAAGCAAATGAGGACAAATCGATCGCCCTCAACATCTCCCTATCACCCGAAACCCTAGCTGCAGTGCGAGACGAACACAACATACAGTGGTCAGACACCACGGTCCCCTACCTGGGAATCTTATTAGGCACCACCATCCCTGCCACAATAGACGCGAACTATACTAAACTCGCACACAACTTCGAGAGGAGCTGCGAAGGTGGGGGCGCCTTCCGCTCTCCTGGCTAGGGAGGATTGCGGCCACTAAGATGACGCTTCTACCGCAAGTCCTCTACCTGTTCCAGACCCTTCCCCTACGCCCACTTCAAGGTTGGATCCAGCGGATGCAATCTGAAATAGCACGCTACATCTGGCAAGGCCGTCGTCCGCGATTCAAACAAGACATTGCGGTCTTACCACCTGCGCATGGCGGGGTAGGGATCCCAGACCTCCAACTTTGTTTCAAAGCAGCACAACTGCGGAGCCTTGTGGAATGGTAACAGCTGGAATCAAGCAAGCCCTGGCTGTTCCAAGATCAGGCAGTGGCTGGTATGCCACTACAGGGAATCCCCTTTCTTCCCAGACGACACAGGCCTCCCAACCTTTACGCATCCCAGATCACCAGCACAGTCATGGAGGTGTGGGATCGAGTAGCTACCAAACATGAATAGACAAACTTTACCTCCCCAATGACACCCCTATTCGCTAACCCCAATTTCACCCCCGGTCTCGACCCGAAAGCATTTGAGAACTGGCGACGCACCCCGTGCAAAGAACTGGGGCATCTCTTCGACCTAAACGGCATCCTATCTTTCCAACAACTGATGGATGCCTACGCCATCACAGAGAGATAGGTTAGCATACCTGCAGGTGCGACACTGGGCCCTCCAACCAGATGTAAAATCAGGAGCCCACCAATACCGTACACCGTATGAGAAGTGGCTAGTCACCCGTACCTCTGAGAAGAAACTAATCTCTGATCTATATCAACACCGCCTTCTTACAAACACACACATACATACAACGCGGGGAGATGTCGGTGGGAGCGGGAACTAGGCAGGGCCCTCACACACAGAGTGGAGCAGGATCTACCACAGGGCACGACATTCTGCATACCACTCTGGCCTTACCGAGACCCTCACTAAGGTAGCAACATACTGGTACCGCACCCCAGAACGCCTACACCAGGCAGACCCCCAGACCAGCGACCGCTGTTGGAGAGGGTGTGGGGAATTAGGCACATTGGAACATCTGCTTTGGAGCTGTCAACATATACGAGAATACTGGGAAACGATAATAGATGAGGTGGACTCTCACCTAGACATCCAATTGCCCCGCTTCCCCGCCTACATCCTGCTGGGACTACCCAATGCCCTGATGTACCCATTGAGATCTCACAGGGGCCGTCTCATAGCTATAGCCCTAGGGGCAGCCACCCAAAACATTGTGGCACATTGGAGATCACCGCACTGTCCCCCGCACACAAGCTGGCTGCATAGGTTATGGATGGTGCTTGGAATGGAAAAACTGTCGCTGGTACAAGCCGGGAGAGGGGAGGAATTTCCAGAGTTGTGGCGCCCCTACCTAACATTGCTCACAAGTGAATTTCGTGAGTTGAGCTGTCCCAGATACCTACGCCTCCTGCGACTGGCAGATACGCCAATTCCGGACCCACAGCCAACGAAGAAAACACGAACACACAAGGCCAAATAAAAGTTCCTTTGCTTCCCCAAACGGATTATTATGACGCAGCCTTTTTCTTTGGTGGACAGAGGGGGGTCTGAGGGGGGAGGGAGTGGGTGTTAAGTTCCAAGGCACTTCAACAGCTTAATTTCAATGCATTGGCCCTGTGGGCATTATGTTCGCTCTTTGTTAACGCATGGTCACCGAGCAAGACTTGTATGTATGACATTGCAATGCCTTCTTGTTTTTTTTTCTCTTGAAAACTCAAAAGATTTAAACCATAAAATCTGGGGGACCCTAAAGAAAAAGACTGGCTTGGGTAGGGGTAAATACTACACAGTGTTATATAAAAAATTCTACATTTCCCGACATTTTTTCTGATGAAATTATGGCTGAATGGGAAGCCACCGGTGTTACTAAGGTTGGGGGTCTATTTGAGACATATGGTTTTCGTCAATTTTCTGACATACAGCTAGAGGTTTCATTGTCAAAGTACAATTATTTACAAATCCAGAGGTTTTTTTGTAAAAAAATAGGCGGGCTGTGAGTTTGATAGCAATGCTGTGGTTGATATACTTGTTGGTAGCAAAGGAGGTATTACATTGATTTATGCAGAATTAAAGCTAAAGCAAGATGATTTTATTAAGATGGATGCTAAGTGGGCTGAGTGGGTGGGAGCCGCCCCGGGAGTATTTGAGATCTTTGGAGCTTGGACGGACACTTCTATGCTCTGCTGTGTTACAAGCGCAAAATTATAGAACTGTGTTTTCGCTGTATTATACTCCAGCTAGAAACGCACAGTGGGGTGGGGTGGGGGGGGACATCAGGGATTACTTGTCCAAGATGTGGGGGTTCTGATGCTGACTTAGTCCACATGTTTGCATCTTGCCCTCGTTTACAAGGGTTATAAAACAGGATTGAGGAATATCTAGATCGGTCTCTTGGGTAAAAACTAAGCTAACTCACGAATTGATCTTGCTTGGAGTTAGCAGTGTGTCCCACGAGGAAAATATATTTTGGTTCTTATTTGTGGCTAGGTCTGTGTTAAGAATTAAAATTGCTTCTGCTTGGTTAGATCCTCTACCCCCAACTTTCCAAGAATGGCTGGCTCGCTTACTCGTTATGCACAATTGATAGAGTAATATATGATCGAATGGGTAGGAAATAAAAAATTCTGGGACAAAGTATCTGGGCTCCGTTAATAAATGGAATGAAAAATTATTAATTTACATAGCTTGGGGATGTAGTTAGGATAAGATTCCCGTAGAAAATGCTTCTATTTTTTTTCAGGATTCTTAACATCCTCTGCTTTTTCATTTGTCTTATATGAAATGTAATTTGGGGCATTGTTTATTGTAAATATGATTGCTGATTGCTTGCAGGTGGGAAGAAAATGTAAAACTCAATAAAAATGTTTAAAATTAAAATCCAAGTTCACTGGCACTTGTCTCTCTCCTTCCAAACTCCCCAGCACCCCATTGACCACCCTTTTCTTCCAGGAAGTCCTTATAATTCTGCTGCTGAATGCAGACATACGAGTATTGGAAAGCCTGGTCAAAGATACGGTTTTAACATTGATTGCACAAGTTGGTGCAATCAGTTTCTTTATTTCAGAAGCTGAGCATCCGTAGGGTCTATGGGATGATGCTTGGATATTCGAAAATGGGCACATGCATAAAGGCAGCACAAAGCCAGGCACACAGGAAAAACACCCAGTGGCAAATCATGTAGGTAAAGAAAATCAAACCTTTATGTCTAGATAGGACAAATACTCACACAGGTGGTAGAGTCACTTTTCCTTGGATCGGGTATGGGCCCGTTTTTACTGCTGGCGCAACTGTGCAATATAAATGCAACACTACAGCGGTTGTATAAAATTCTGAGGTGGAACCATTGTATATTTTCACAGTTGCCAATAAAACAGGATTGTGAGACCTACAATTTTGTATTTTATATCAAGCTCGCTTCTGCAATTTTAGCCATTTTATATTGTTGCACATGAAAGATGGTCCCCCACTGATGGCAGGTCCTGTGTATATACGTGATTTATATACAGAGCCACTCTAATTATGAGATTGTACAGCTGAGGAGTTTTCCACATAATTTTCCATATAATCCAACACATGCTGCCTAAACTGCATATTTTAACAAAAAAATGTAAATTCTAGCTCAAACGTTACAAAAAAGGAGGTAACGTCCTGCTTCACAGTCAAAAGCCCATCACAAGTACTGGTCTCTTTTACATTGCTATTGGTGTATTTAGGTCTTAAGCTGAAAGTAATGAGGCAAAACATTTATACAGATCGGGTTAATGTGTCAAAATAATAAAGTAATGCTATCAACAAAAATGTGCTGCATTCTGTTACATAATTGTCATGGCTATATAATCTAGTCAACACTGCCGCATAATTTAGATCTTCCCTGCCGTTTCATCACAGTGGGGACTGCTTATTTAGCACAAACTGCCAGAACACTATGCATGGTGGGGGTGGTTTACAGTAGGTACAAGAGACGAGAAATGCAACCAAATAAAAGTTACAGGCTAACAGGAATGAGCCCAAAATGTGGAGATTAATCCCTTTCTTGACAGGATTAAAACTATAAAAATTGGCCAGGAGGTGAGGCTTTTCCTCTGCCGCAGTGGCAAGATTAAAAGATAAAGTGTGGAATGGAAATGGAATGGGATTTATAGAGCGCATGGCTGCCCAAGAGCGTCCCAGCGCTGAATGAAAATCCTTATAGTCAAGTCAGGCGGAAGCAGGAGATAGTCAAGGGAACAGCCACGTCTTCAAGGATTTGCGAAAGGACAGGAGGTTAGGTTGGGCATGAAGGTCCGGTGGAAGAGTATTCCACATCCTGGACACCTGATAGGAGAACCGCCGACCCCCAGAGGGTGTTCTCTTAATCCTGGGTATTTGAGTGAGGTGACCATTAGAGGATCGGAGGGTTCTGTTTGTGATATAGGGCGTCACGAGATCTTTGAGAACGGGAGGGGCATTTCCGTGGAGGATTCTGTGAGTTAGGCACATGGCCTTAAACTGCACCCTCTGCTCCACCGGAAGCCAATGGAGTGCTCTGATTGCAGGTTTGGCGGAGCAACGATTTTTTGTGCCTGTGAGAATCCGGGCGGCCGCGTTTTGCACCACCTGTAACCTGGAGATGACTTTTTTTGGTGAACCGAGGTATAAGGCATTGCCGTAATCAAGTCTCGACAGTATAAGCCCCTGTAGAAGTAGTTTTTTTGACTGGAAAGGAAGCATGGGGAGGATCTTGCGGGTGGAGCGTAATAGACCAAAGCATGTACCCGCTGTTTTTCTGGCCTGGGTGTTGAGGGTTAGATTGTGATCCAGCCAGATCCCCAAACTTTTAATATCAGTTTTGGGGATTGGGGGGGGGGCCCATGCTAGGGGGCCATAGAGACTCCGGGCGAAAATGGGACTGATTGCCCAATACCATTAGCTCAGTTTTGTCCCCGTTGAGCTTTAAGTGGGAGGCGTTCATCCAACTGACTATATCCCCCAGACAGGAATATAGATCAATGGTGGGATTATCTGACTGGCTGAGGGAGACGACCAGCTAAGTGTCGTCCGCGCAGGTCAGAAGTTTGATGCCATACGGGACGACAATTTTTTCCAGTGGTGCCATGTACACGTTGAAGAGTGTAGGGCTCAATGAAGAGCCCTGCGGCACTCCGCAACGTATCGGGGTTTCCCTGGAGATGCAATCACCCTCCGCCACCTGAAAGGAGCGGTTGTGGAGGAAGGATTTGAGCCAGTCAGGGGCGGACCCATTAATGCCAAGGTTTTCCAGTCGCTGAGCCAGGATGCTATGGTTGACGGTGTCGAATGCTGCGCTGAGGTCCAGGAGGATCACTGCCACTGATCCTCCTGCATCAATGATCTTCCTAGCTTCTTCGAAAACCGCCACCATCGCAGTTTCTGTGCCCTGGCCCGGACGGAAACCGGTCTGTGATGTTTTAAGCAGATCGTTGGACTCCAAATAATTAGAAAGCTGGGAGTTGATGTATTTTTCAGCCAACTTGCTAATGCCAGGGAGGAGAGAGAGATCGGCCTGAAATTAGCTAGGTTGTCCGGGTCAAGGTTGGGTTTTTTAATAAGGGCTTTCACCACCGCCTTCTTCCAGCTTGTGGGGACCGTTCCGGTTTCAATGGAAGCGTTTATTAGGTTGACCATTGGTGCCAAGATAATGCGGGCAGCCTGTTTCAGGTGTCTAACTGATGCTGGGTCGTGCGGAGATCCGCTTTTGAGGGATTGAAGAATGGGTCCAAGGGTTTCCTCACTGATAGGAGGAAACTTGCTTAAGTCTATATCCCTGTTCTGGCGCTGTAAAGAAAGAGAGAGGGATCCACAGGGAGAAGGGGGGGAAGGTGTTGGAGAATGTTTTGTATTTTTAAATCAAAAAATGTGGCTAACTCGTTACAGTGTTCGTTCGAGGGGTTGTGTGTAGCTGGGGGTACTGGCATCTTTAGAAGTTTTCGCGATAAGAAACGTCTCTCTCGACGAACAGGCTGCCTCGCTGATTTTTTCCTTGAAAAAGGAAATTTGCGCGTTTTTAGAGCCTTTTTGTAATTGAGGATCGTCAGCCTATAATTAATTTTACTGTTAGGATCGAAGTCTTTCCTCCATACTCTTTCCGCTCTCTTACAGATTTTCTTTAGGAGGCGTATCTCCTGGGTAAACCATGGCGAAGTGGCTTTTTTCCTTGATTTCCGATGGGGTTTTTTGGGGAGAACTGTATCTAGAGACTTAGTAACCCAAGATGAGAACTCAATGTCTGCTAAATAAGGATTTGAGCTGAGATGTGGGCTGGTGTCCTCAAGAGCTTGATTCCACTTATCATAATCTAGTTTCGCCCAGGGGTGGGATGGTCTACCAGGTGCTTGGATATGAGGCGGCGTGGACTGAATACGCCAGCTAAAGGGGATGAGCAGGTGGTCAGACCATGGCACAGGGATAGGCGATCCAACCACAAGGTCAGAAAAGTTGCAAAAGATGGGATCAAGAAGGTGGCCACGATTGTGTGTGGGGAGGGAATTCTGTAGGTGCAGTTGATGAACTGCCAGATCTTGGATCAGTTCTGTAGCTAGTTTGTCATTGCTATCTTCTATATGGACATTGAAGTCCCCTAAAACTAGGAAGTTAGGCCGTAAGCTGGTCGTGGCCAAGGAGCATTCCAGGAGAGATTCATGGAATTGCCCCATGGTTCCAGGAGGGCGGTAGATAAGGAATCCAGAAAGGGAGATGCAAGGGGAGATTTGGATGGTGAAATATACGTTTTCACAGTCAGACAGAGGGCTGTCAAGGAATCTACACGGGAGTAATTCCTTAAAAATGACGACAATTCCTCCTCCTCTGCCCTTGGGACGGTTTAGGTGTTGAATACAGAATCCGAGGGGAAGGGCTTGAACTATATCGGCGTCTGAATCATGCGCAAGCCATGTTTCTGTGAGAAACAGAATTTCTAAGTGGAGTGCCTCAATAAGCAAGTATATTTCGAGGGCATGTTTTGGCAGTGACCTGCAGTTGATCAGAGCCATGTTGATGGTCGTCTGGGTAGGGTGGTTGTTCGTAGAAGGGGTGTATTTAAAGGAGCAGCGGGGGCAATGGGTGAGACAGGACTCTCCTTTCAGTACCTGGGAGCATGGCGGTGGAACAGGCCTGTTAAGATGGAGTAAGGCATCCCTTGAGTATGTTGTCATCTTCTCAGTCCCCGTGCCTGGCTCCTGGCTAGTACTGGCGCAGACTGGCTTGCCTTAGGCGCGCCTTCGGCACGCCATCGTCGCGCCCGCTGCGCTCGTCCGCTGCGCGTCCTGGTCATGCACATGATTTGTAGAAAGAACCGTTGGCGGGGGGCGTGGCCTCACGGAAGTGGGCGTGTCCCTGTATGCCCGGTAATGGCGGCAAAAATCCACGGAGCCCTGTGACAGCGCTAGAATCCGCTGTTTGGGTTAGAGTGAATCACAATATAAGTGCAGTGCTCAGGGGAGAACATGTCAATTTAAAAACACAATGCAATTTTCACAGTTTAAAATAAGTGACAGGAGGTCTCCTGGCTTCCGCCTCAGGAGTAGGTAAGAATTGTCAGGTTCGCGCTAGTGTTCAGCGCGCTCTGTTTATACTGTTGGCGGGGGGCGTGGCCTCACGGAAGTGGGCGTGTCCCTGTATGCCCGGTAATGGCGGCAAAAATCCACGGAGCCTGTGGTCACTGATTAAGCGAGAAGCCATGAAGTGAAGGGGAGGTAACGGAATAAGGAAAAGGCAATAAAGACTGTGGTGGAGGGTATTAGTAAAGGAGACCTCATCATGGGCAAAAATGACGACATTGCGACGTTTCAGATGCCAAGAGTGGACCATATATCAGTGGCCGGTGTGAAATACGCTGCACACATAGCTCTTTGCCTGGATTACGAAAATACTTTCTGCCTGCTGCATAAGTGGCGTTCCCTTTATTCAACTTTAGTTTGATTTATTTAACACCAGGAAAACGATGCAATTTAAAAAAAAAATTCTATTAACAGCGCACAATCTTGCAAGGCTGCATTTTCTGTAAGATTTCAAGGGGTTTAAAGTATTGTTTGCTCCGAGCCCCCAAATGCGACTTAGTCCATAAAAGCAGAGGCAAAGTAAAGGTCACTGTCTCTCTATAGTTCACTTACTTTCATCGTATTTTCACTCATTATCAACGCTGCACTGATTCCATTGTTACATTAATATAGGAGAGATTCCCGCCTTATTGTAAATTTTTTAACATGCCACACATGTGACGCTGCCCACTGAATCCAGACCATTGCATGCAGAATTACAATTAACATACTTTTCTTCAGGTTCGGACCGCCGCAAAGCCCATGAAGTCCAAAACTCCCAGGAACTGCACAGCAGCGCACCAAAGAAGAGGCCTGCTTTCGACGGATCCCACTGGACAGGGCGATAGAGCCACGCAGCAATCAGCAGCAGAGAGACCACCAGGGCACTCGGCCCACAGCGCTGGGACCTGGCAGCGGAAAAAGTGTTTTCTGCCTCGGCGCCCGCCCTTGAACGTTCGTGGGCTGCATCAGTGTGGAATCCGCGCTAGAACACGGACCTTTAGCTCCAGATTCCCGCAGCCAATCACTAGCTAGATAGAGCCCAGCCTCCAAAGGCTTTCTGACAGCATTTCTAATTGGCTGTGAGCCCCAGTGTGCCCAAAGCTCATTTTTAGTGATTTGATGTCTACTTGTCCGTCAGACAAAATAGACAATAAATCTTCTTGCTTTTTATTAAAATCTACTTGGTTCAGGCGTCGGACGTTAAGATTCCCCCACCCACTACGAATCTAGGGAGCCATCCACAGGTAAGAGCTTAAGTACCCTCAGGAAACTATTGTGAAGATTCAGGGGTCCATCCCAGAGAAGAGGCTGGACATTGGGGAGGATACTCCTATGTCCTTTGTCCACTTTCACACCAGAGCGGGAGCCAATGGCTCCCTGAACTGGTTCCAACTTTAGTATGAAAGGAGTGCACCAAATGTGCCCTTAAAGCAGTGTCAGTGGCACTGGCGATCAGATTAAAGACCGTCTGGGGTTCCCGATAAAGAAAGGTAGCGATACTTCCACAATAGACATTGGGAGATGCATGCCACTATTACACCACACCCAAACATTTTTTGTGCAGGAGCTCCAAACTCAAGCGGTACTGGCAGGTGGAGATCTGATGTAAACAAGATTTTCAACACAGATATACTACAGTTTCATACCTACACTCTTTTTGGACTCTCAAATAACCAAATATACCCACTCCGCTCCTACAAGGGCAAGGCTGCTCCATTGCTCTTTGCACCACCAAAGTCACCACTGCCACTGGGAGACATGTAGCCAGGCCGAGTGGTCTGGAATTTTCTATGTTATAGGAACCCCTTGAAATGGGGAATACAATTTGCTGCCCTGCCGAACAAAGATGGCTCGTTAGGCAACATGTGAGGCCCCTGACATTTGTGTCCCAAGAATTTAAGAAATGTACTTGTCCTAGGTACTTGCAAGTTTAAAGACTTGCTCATAATCAGGCTTCTGCATTAGGCCAGACGAACACCTCTTGATCCCCACCTTTCGCTTTTAAGTGGATATGGACTTCAAATTGTAACTAGACAAAACACAGACAAATGGGACAAGCTCATCTCTTCAACCGAAGCTATGAGGGGGAGTTTGGGTCTCCCCAGTTCTTTCACTGCCCCCTCCCCCAAATCCTCTCCTTGATTCCCTCCCTTCTCATGACACCCCAGAACCCCTATTCTTTTCTTTACACTGTTTTTATTGATAAGAAAAAGATAAAAAAATGCATTGGTGCAAGGCATTATACAGTAATCTTTGTCAAGGCAAAACAAAATCTCAGTGTTTCACTAAATATTCTGGATCAGGAATACATAAATCCGCTAACCCCAGAGGTTGCCCCTTCCTCTATAGTTACAACAATGTCACAAAGAGAGAAAGCAAGCAACAGGTCCATTTGCAATAGCATCTTATTGTTGGCTGCACAGTGTGGAGGTTAACAGTCTCTCCCAATCTGTGCATCAATGGTTGTCTCTCCCTTCTCAATTCCACCGTAGGAGAAATGCAAATGTCTCCCCTATATTTGTTCCACTTTCCCCATTTATGGGCCCATTTTTTAGGGCATCCCTCCCCTTGAAAACCGTTTTTTTCTGCAATCATGGCACAGTCCATGTCATTCGCCCAATCCTTTACTCGTGGAGACATGTCCGACACCCACTTTTGGGCAATATTGCATTTGGCAATAATCCATCCCATCGTGGCCCACGACTGCTCCGCCTGTGAAAGGTCAGTAGCCTCCCAGATAGAGGAAAAGTTTGGGGGAGAGTTGAATGGGTTTCTCGCATGTCCTAGCTAGTTGCTGGGTGACTTCTTTCCAATACTGCTGTATGTGAGGGCAGTCCCAGAGGATGTGTGTGAATGTGCCGGTCTGGTTACATCAGAGGCAGAGCGGATCAGGTCTCCTACCTAACCTAAACAATAGTTTGGCGTCAAAATAGACCCGGTGGAGAAGTTGGAGAAGTCGCATATAGATCGCCACCTCTCGGGGGAGAAGCCAGTGCATCTCTCCATTCCTCGTTGTCTATATCCCTAGATCAGTTTCCCAGCTCGACCGTAGTTGAAGCATTGGGTCAATTTGGTTATTCACCAATTTTTTATATGTGAGGGAAATGGCAATGCGGATATTGGATCTACAGAATCCCTATTCTTCATTCTCACAGGCAGCTGGTTGTAAGTGGGTAGATGTGTATTTAAAACATTTGTTAAAACGCACTCAATTTACAGATTTGAACTATAGAAATTAAAGTGGAACTGCCGGGGAGAACGAACAGGGAGCAACGGTATCTGAAATCTACAAAAAATTACTATGCTTGCATGGAGCAGAGAACAGCAAGGTAACATGGGGGCATGTTGTGTCAGACTTGTTCTGTCAAGGCATCAACCTATGCACTGCTTTGTATATCACCGGTGCAGGAACCATTTGAACTTTGACCCAACTAGGACACAACAACTGGAGACAACCTGCCATGGGGGCACAGGAAGCCAACCCCTGCTCATTGGACTAGTTCTGCCAATGGACTCCCACCAAGTAGTGAAACATACATGGTGCAAGTGGCAAAAAACAAAATGTCCAAACAATACGACTGCCATAGACTAGTATCTTATAGAACACACTAAAGAATGTGTAACAAATTTAACACTACAGATACACCATATGCTTCAGCTATAATGGAACCCAACAGCACACTACACCCTTTTTAATAAACTTATAATTTGCCTTTCTCCTACAGAACTCCTAGACTATGGGTGTCCAAAAATGTAATATAAGAGAATCTTCTACTGATCAATGAAAACATGCCCAAGGTACTAGCAAGTGTTAACAGTTACCACGCAAAGCAATATTACAGTTGGAGAAGCATTTGATTCCTCATCTGTGACGTCAGTGGGCACGACAGATGGAATATTAACACATCGAGTTCCAGCCTCAACTTAATTTTGTCACACAGTTTCTTGATGACAAAGTGTATTGTCTCATTGATACTCTTATTCCTCCTATTCTCATTTTTTCACTATGCTCTGTGTTTTATATTTGTAATGCCTGGTGATACCTCCTTTGTGTATGTAATATATGCAATGTGATTTTTTCATACTGATGTGTGTTATGAATTGAATACATCTTTAATAAACCAATTTGTACAATTCTACAAGTATATCTGCGTAGTGACATTTTACTGGTAAAAGTTAGCATCCTCCACCTTGCATTTGGTTGTATGTGTGTGTGTGTGTGTGTGTGTGTGTGTGTGTGTGTGTGAGGAGTCTATGTGCAGGGCAGTTAGTATACAAAGTTTGCCAAAGGAACAAGCATTGGAAATGCAATAGGTCTCGCATCATTAGAGTTAGTGCTTTTAGAATTGTTTATGGGTTTTTTTTGTAAATCTTTAGCATTTTTGTTTCCTGTAGCCAATGCTAAAGAATTACAAATAAAAAAAGCCATAAACATTTCTAAAAACTCTAACTGAAATGGTCTGAGACCTATTGCACTGTGTGAGGGTGAGTGAGGGTGGGTGAGTGAGGGTGGGTGAGGGAGGGTGAGGGAGGGTGAGTGAGGGTGGGTGAGGGTGGGTGAGGGAGGGTGAGGGAGGGTGAGGGAGGGTGAGGGAGGGTGAGTGAGGGTGGGTGAGGGAGGGTGAGGGAGGGTGAGGGAGGGTGAGGGAGGGTGAGTGAGGGAGGGTGAGTGAGGGAGGGTGAGTGAGGGTGAGTGAGGGAGGGTGAGTGAGGGTGAGTGAGGGTGAGTGAGGGTGAGTGAGGGTGAGTGAGGGTGAGTGAGGGTGAGTGAGGGTGAGTGAGGGTGAGTGAGGGTGAGTGAGGGTGAGTGAGGGTGAGTGAGGGTGAGTGAGGGTGAGTGAGGGTGAGTGAGGGTGAGTGAGGGTGAGTGAGGGTGAGTGAGGGTGAGTGAGGGTGAGTGAGGGTGAGTGAGGGTGAGTGAGGGTGAGTGAGGGTGAGTGAGGGTGAGTGAGGGTGAGTGAGGGTGAGTGAGGGTGAGTGAGGGTGAGTGAGGGTGAGTGAGGGTGAGTGAGGGTGAGTGAGGGTGAGTGAGGGTGAGTGAGGGTGAGTGAGGGTGAGTGAGGGTGAGTGAGGGTGAGTGAGGGTGAGTGAGGGTGAGTGAGGGTGAGTGAGGGTGAGTGAGGGTGAGTGAGGGTGAGTGAGGGTGAGTGAGGGTGAGTGAGGGTGAGTGAGGGTGAGTGAGGGTGAGTGAGGGTGAGTGAGGGTGAGTGAGGGTGAGTGAGGGTGAGTGAGGGTGAGTGAGGGTGAGTGAGGGTGAGTGAGGGTGAGTGAGGGTGAGTGAGGGTGAGTGAGGGTGGGTGAGGGTGGGTGAGGGTGAGGGTGGGTGAGGGTGAGGGTGAGTGAGGGTGAGGGTGAGTGAGGGTGAGGGTGAGTGAGAGTGGGTGAGGGTGAGTGAGGGTGAGGGGTTGAGGGTGAGTGAGGGTGAGTAGTGGATGTGGTGGTGGATGTAGTGCTCGTGGGTGTGGTGGTGGTGGTGGTGGATGCGGTGGATGTCATGTTTTTGTAGCTCACACTCTGGATAAGGCACGCACGGATTTCAGTCGTTAAACAGAGGCATGTTATTTCATGGAGCACACATATAATTGGGGGAACCCATTTGGGCCAGTGACAATGTTGGATATATTCCACACATTAATTTTGATAGGTTGAGCGGGAAATGGGAATACTTATTCGATGTTTGTCTCCCGGGTGTTCCAGAACCTAACATTAAGCATTAGAAGGTACCGTTTGTGGTTAGGATGTGTTATTTAATTTTTTTTTTTTTACAGGTGGTGCACCTTACCGGGTTCTGGTTATCCATGCACCTATGCCGCTTGTATTTCAAGCGTGGCTTGCAGACGCTTCTTGTGATCTGCACGCTCTGTCCTCCCACTGCTCGTCCTCGCTGAGGCAGTGATGTAGCCTGACCTCTCGGATTCGGGTTCAGCAGCCTCTCTTACCGCATTCAGCTGGGTTAGAGGGGCGTGGTGGGGGGGGGGGGGGGGAGGAGGCGGGGCGGTATGGGTCAGCAGGAGAGCTAAAACAGGTCAGCCAGGAGGAGGGCGAGAGCCAGTAGGAAGAATAGGCGCGTGACAGGAGCAGGCCTCGCGGTCTGCCCTGACACGTATTCGACCACATGATTCGAAGACAACCCACTGAATTGTGATTGCTTGTGAGCACAATTTGCCATCAGCTGTTCTCATTAACGATTTCTGTAATCAGACAGAACGATAATGACCTTTACACAATGATAGGTAAACAGGACGCTTAGCTTTGACTGACTAATCAAAAATACAATTTCTCACCCCCGCATTAAATCTTTGTAAATGATGTATGTCAAAGTGCATGCTAACCATGGATGATCGCGCGCCTTAATGAGCGGCAGCCTGTTCTCTGGTAAGATGCGGGTGCTGTACTGGTCTGTTTCATTACTGAAAAAATAAGAGTGTTGTTGTATTGTAGGAATCACGACTGCTTACAAAAAAAATTCCTGCTACGTGCAAAGGTTGTATAAATACTGCCTGAATGACAAGGAGTCCAAAAAGATATTCAGATTTAGGTCATGAGGTCTCATTTATTATTCAATATTGCATTCTGACCTTTATCAGCGAGGTCAGAAGATGGTGTTCTCTTGCTGGCTGAATTTTTATGGTGATAGCAAAGCCAGCAACTCGCACAGATAACATAATTACTGTGTCTTTATTTGGCCTATTCTGAAAGCTTTCTCCATAATGAAGCATATATTGTGGATTGGCCGATGGCGCTCAGCTCACGTATGGCAGTGGTCACGTTGGGGAGGTTCAGCATTGATTCGTGCAGAGGGCGCTCACCCAGCAGGCATGAAAATACCCGCACCTTCGGATACCCGATCATTTTGTAATTGCACCTTGACTAAACAAGCAAAGCAACCCATGAACACAAGGGGCTGTGCAATCACCGCGGAGAAGAGGAAGGCGTCGCGTGCTGGGGGAGGGGGGGAGGAGAAATGCGACGCGACATGGCAGGCAGGGGAGGGGGCGGAGCGGGGGTGTGGGAGGAGTGCGGGAACAGACGGCGAGGGGAGGAGAGTGCAATCAAGAAGTGAGGGGGCGGGAGAGTAGGCAAGGCAGGCGGCTGGGGGCATGTGCACGCGCTTTTAAGCTCAATGCGCATGCGCATTGAGCTTAAAAGTCACGAGCACTGCAAGGAATCGCCACGATTCCTTGCAAGTTGGACAAAGAGTGGATAAGCCCCCATAGTCTCGCTTGCTCGATGCGCATCGACAGGCGAGACCTAAATACGCTTTTTAGGTCTCGCCTGTCGATGCGCATGCGCATCGAGCAAGCGAGACTATTGCGAGTTATCCACTCTTTATCTACACTGCAAGGAATCGTGGAGATTCCTTGCAGTGCCCGTGACTTTTAAGGTCAACGCGCATGCGCATTGAGCTTATGCGCATGCGCATTGACCTTAAAAGCGCGTGCACGTCCGTCTTTGTTTACCCGCTCCGCCCCCTCCCGCCGTGTCGCATTTCTCCTCCCCCTCCCC